>NC_132796.1:79113354-79738354 GCF_048418805.1 Vulpes vulpes | reverse complement strand
AGCATCCGCCCTCCGGATTTGAGGGATGCCCTAGCTTCTGATCTCCTTTTAGCTTCCGTATCTTTAGGTATGTTGGAACACGGCTGAATTCTAGCAGAAGCACGCTCATATTTTTTCCTGTTTTTTCTATCTACATCCCTGTCCTCATGAACGCTGTATATTTAGCATTAGCTTTAATCACTTCCTCTTCCTCTCCTTTGAGTACCCTACAGAAAGAATTGCGGCCGATGTCTATAGCACAGAGAAAAATCGAGGAGAATATGATTCATTGCCTAACCCCCATTAAGGGGTTACATATTTTAAATAGGACGTCATTTCTCCTCCGCACTCCAGCATCTCCTCCTTCAAAGGCATTTTTCCACCCTCTTGAAGTGGGTTTTGCTCTAGCGTCTCACCTTAAAAATAATCAGCCACCGCTCCCAGAAACGACGGTGAGATGCAGAATGAGGGCAAAATGGCATTTGAAAAATGAATCTCTTTGAAAGAGCAAGCAGTCTGCTTTATTGGTAAATGGCTTAACCGAAGCCTCAGTTCATCTACTAAAATGAGGATGTTAGACTGGAGCACAATAAGGTTTCTATAGTGTTTTGATTCCAGGACTTGACAAATTCATGCTCAGTCCCATATTACTGCATAATGGAGGTTTAACCTAATTAAAGCCCCATTTCCTGGTAGTTGCTGGTCACTTTAGTTTTCCTTGGATTTTGCCTCTTAATAGTTTTTACTATCCTTCATACATAGGCTGCGTGCAAGTGGAGATTCAATTACAGGACCATCATCAAACGTATGGGTCAAGCTTTTTATGGCATAATACCTTCTTCCTTGAATTGTAAAATAGCTTTTTCAATTGGAGCCATTAAAGTGCAAGACATATAAGTCTCCTGTTGGAATTAACACCGTCTCCACCATTTAGGTGGAGGACGAAACATCAGACCGTTAGTATACTTGCACCATAGAATAAAGTACCATTTTGTTCTGATGTGGGAAGAAATTTGACACCTAAAAGTTCATGGGAAGGTGTAATGCAACAATTAAAAGCTTTCCCCCTCCCTGAAAACCCTATTAAAATAATGATTCAGGTGAACATTTTTGTTTGGGTGGGATGGGTGGAGGAGAAAGGAGAATCTTGCCCAATTCAGTAAGAGGAGAAATGGGACCCTGGAGAGGCTCTGGATCCAGCTGTAGTGAATTGTATAACCCTGAACAAGTCACTTAACCTCTCTTCATTTTTGCATCTGTCAAAGCATTGTGATGATTGGCAGACTGAGCCATAAGCCCCCTAATTTGAATTCTTTGTTCTTATACTGAAAAAAATGACATAATGAATCTGTATATGTGATTATATGATATAAATTGCATTAACGCTCTGCCATAAGTTCTTAGTTTTACTGCTTGTTTAGAATGTTTTTCTCAAAGATCTGCATATACTTATTCTAACATATGTGTGCATAATTCTTAATTCATCCTTATCCAATGAGTGAAGATGATATGTGGAAGTCTGTAAATCGGGAAGCATTTAACAAAGTCAGGTATTGTTAGCTTCTGCTTGCAAGTGAAATGTGTGCATACCACACTTTTTTTTCCTTAACGTTCATGGCTTTTAGAAGTTGGAAAGTGATTGTGTACATACCGCCTACTGCCTTGTAACTGTAATTGACTAGGAATTTTAAAGAATATGCTGACATCTCATTCATTCATTGTATCACTCATTGAATTTATCTCATTCCTTCAGCTGTCACTTATTTTGTGCCAGGCCACCAGGATATGATAGTTAAGAAAACCATCTTATGACTTTATAGTCTGGGATGGTTATGGGGGGAGTTGTGAAGATATATATATATATATATATATATATATATATATATATATATATATAAAATATATTTTGTATTAATTAATTATATGATTATATTAATTGTAGCCTATAGCTTCTTTTCCTGGCATTACTTTTTCTCCCCCTTCCTTGACTCTCAATCCCTGAGATGGTAGCAAAAATAAAAGCTTTATTTTTCCATTCTTATCACTGGCTGGTGTTCTATACTCTATTTGTCTTTTAACTCTTCATTTTGAGGTAGCTATATATATATATTTTTTTATTTTATTATTCATGAGAGACAGAGAGAAAGAGGCAGAGACACAGGCAGAGGGAGCAGCAGGCTCCATGCAGGGAGCCCGATGTGGGATTCGATCCCGGGTCTCCAGGATCATGCCCCAGGCTGCAGGCGGCGCCAAACTGCTGCGCCACTGGGGCTGCCCTTGAGGTAGCTATAGATTCTCATCCACTTCTAAGAAACAATACCCTTTATCTAATTTTCCCCAGTGGTGACATCTGCATAGCTGTAGTATAATATCACAATAAAGAAATGGAAATAGATACAATCCATCCACCTGATTCAGAGATCACCAATTTTACATGCACTCATTTGCGTTTGTGTATTTAGTTCTGTGCAGTGTTATCACATGCATAAATTCATGTAACCACCTCCAGGGTGAAGATACAGTTGCATCACCACGAAGATCCCTGGTGTTGCCCTTTTATAGCCACAGCTGTCTCCCTCCCTTGCTGACCCCAGGCAGCTGCTAATCTGTTTTCCAAGTCTATAATTTCATCATTTCAAGAAAGCTATATAAATGGAACCCTACATTATGTAACTTTTTTATATGGGCTTTTTTTTTTTTCACTCAGGGGAGGTCCCTGGAAATTCTTGTGGGGAGAGTATCTTGTATCCAGTTAGTTCCTTTTCATTGCTGAATCCTATTTCATAGTGTGGACCTACCCCAGTTTGTTTCAGCATTTACTGATTGAAGGACATCTGTCGTTTCCTGTTTTTTGTTCTGAACCAATTATAAATAAAGCTCCTATGAACGATTGTGTACTGATTTTTGTGTGAACATAAATTTCCATTTCTCTGGGATGATATACTGGTTGTAAGGTAGTTGCATGTTTCATTTTAAAAGCAACTGCCGGGATCCCTGGGTGGCGCAGCGGTTTAGCGCCTGCCTTTGGCCCAGGGCGCGATCCTGGAGACCCGGGATCGAATCCCACATCAGGCTCCCGGTGCATGGAGCCTGCTTCTCCCTCTGCCTGTGTCTCTGCCTCTCTCTCTCTCTCTCTGTGTGACTATCATAAATAAATAAAAATTAAAAAAAAAAATAAAAGCAACTGCCAAACTGTTTTCCAGAGCGCTGGTACCATTTTACATTCCACCAGGGTTGTATGAATGCTCTTCACCCTTGCCAGCATTTGCTGTTGTTACTATTTTCTGTTTTAACCATTCTGATTGGAGTCTATTGATATCAATGACTTGTCATCTCTATGTCTCCTTAAGTGACATGTAAGTTCATGTATTTTGTCCATTTTCTAGTTAGATTTTTTTTTTACTGTTCTGAGACTTCTTTATATATTCTAAATACTAGTCCTTTGTTAGGTATGTGGTTTGCAAATATGTTCTCCTAGTCTGTAGCTTGTCTTCATCTTCTTCATGGGGAGTTTCAAAGAACAAAAAGTCTTTTTGCTCTCAAGAGGTCTTATGTGCCTTTGTTATTTAATTTTGTTCCTTGCTATTCTGTATAAAATTCAATATTTCTGTAAGCAGTTGAACAGTTTTTTCAACAATCCTGGAGCTCAAATGTATTCTGTGAACAAATGGCCTTGATGGCTGAGTGTGAATACATACTCACATGTGCTCTCACTATATTAAAATGGCTGCCATCTTTTGTGCCTTAAAAATATAATTTCTGCCTTACCAGGCTGTGAAATGTTAATATTTTAAAATTAATTAGATACGATGTGCCAAGGAGATTTTTGGTTTCACTTTCTAAATTTAAAGTATTTTCGCAAAACTGTATAGTTTTTTTAAATCACGTTTTTGGTAAGTGATCCAGAGAACAAATTTGTGTTCTCATTTTAAATGTACTTTAAAAGTTCCTTCTCTGTTTTGAGTAGTGAGCTCATGAATCATGACTGTATTTAATTTACTAGGCTTTTTACACTCAGTGTCGGTTACCAGAATAATGAATAAAAGACTTGAATTTGTACATCTAAACTGTATGTTTTCCTTTTATAGTACTTAGTGTTCATTTTCTTTAAAAATAAGCATTAGCTTTGAGGGGACTTAAAATTTTATATTTTGAAAAATGGATGTGTTCCTTTTATGAGAAGAACTTATAGGAAAACGTTAGTGATTAATTTTGAGAATATTCATTTCTGTAAGATGGTACTGAAATGATTACCTGTCCCTTCAGTGTCACCACATTTGCTCAAATAAGTGTACAGCTAGGGTAGTGGATTCCTGTTTGATGAAGATCAATCATCGGTATAAGGCAAGAGCTGGCAAAATACTGCTGGTTTCTAAACTGCCCACCACCTGTTTTTGTGTGGCTGCATTCAAAATACATTATTAGAGTTAAAACAGAGAATGTATGGCTCCAAAAGCCTCTTTACTCTTGATTCTTGACAGAGAGAGTTTACCCAGAGATAAAGCAACCTCATAAATTATTGAGTCTCTGTGTTATAAAGGAAATTTAACAAACTTTACCTTGACTTTTAGGACCTTTTAGTTATATTTCCATGGGAAATTGTGGTTCAGAAGAGAATATTCATTTTGTTTACTAAGTCTGCAAGGTGCTGTGGTCTAGGAACAGCATTAAGGAATGGACGGAGGGTTGGAAAGTTGATTTTGTTAAGTGTGGGCTATTTCAGCATGATGTAAATTTTTAGGTATGGCAACTGGTGAGATTCAGAAAGTGGTCTATGCATTTGTGATGTCCTTCGGAGATCCTAATTGTAAGCCAGAGTGCTAATGATAGAGCCAGATACGGCAGTGTTATTGCTCCTGCTCCCAACACTGCTCTCCAAACTCTAAATACATAGTAGTCTAAGCCTTATCAAGCCGCACTTAGACTGTTGGTTTACTGTTTTGTTTGCATAGCTTTGTTTTGTTAGTTCAAAGTTGACACTTCAGTTTTCTTAAATGTCCTATGGGTGATGTTGAAAATGGAAATTGAGGGGACGCCTAGGTGGCTCAGTGGTTGAGCGTTTGCCTTTGGCTCAGGGCATGATTCTGGAGTCCTGGAATTGAGTCCTACATTGGGCTTCCTGCATGGAGCCTGCTTCTCCCTCTGCCTGTGTCTCTGCCCCCCCCCCTCTCTCTATCTCCTGAATAAATAAATAAAATATTAAAAAAATGGAAATTGAATTAGGACAGTTGGCTCTACAATGGGGAAAAAATAGACCCTGCCTCCCATCATATACAAAAAGAAATTAAGGATGTATTTTAAATATTTAGGTATATGTTTAAAGAACTTCTAGGAGGCATAAGACTACCATAGCAGAGTTAAAATGGAAGTGACAGACTAGGGGAAAATACCATTTACCTATGCAGTAGAAACTTTAATTGACTTCCTCGTAACTGGCTCACTATATTACATGATGTTCTTTGTTTCCTTTGTGAAATAAACTGCACTAAACATTTGCTATTAGTAGGTTGGTCTCCAGTATGCCAGTATGATTGGGGACCCACCATTAGAATAGATGCTTTTGGTACTTAACCTATAAAAATTTTCAGATGAAATGACACATTGTCTGGGATTTACTTCAAATTTTATGGGGACAGGGAGGAGTTGCGGAGTGCATAGAGATATAAAACTTTAAAATTAGCACATGTGAATAATTGTTGAACCTGGGTGATAGTTACATTCAAGTCATTAAAATAAATCGAGTGTCTTGGAGTTGATTAAAGCAAGTGACTACTGTCCAGGTAGGTGTGGGTAAGATGATAAAAGATTTGTACAAATAAGAATAAAAATCTAAAGTTTTCTTCACTTATAGTGCTTAGTGTCTTTTAAGTTCTTTGAAGTCCTACATCTTCTAAGAGTTCAGCTCAAATTTCTTCACAAACAGTGGGCCTGGAGTTAAAGGTCTTGGTCTCTTGGTCCTCTATCAGAAGTTTGAAGAACATGTGCACATTGTCTACTGATGAAATAAAGGTAAAATGAAACGTTTGTCATGTGAATGCTTTTTATGATTGTTTACCTTAATTGACCTTTTCAATTAATCAACTGTTCCAAATAACATTATCTACTATATACTCTGTTTTTTTCTTCAGATTGCATAAATCTTATGCTTTTTATGAAAAAGGCTTCTATATATAATATCCATGATATATAAAGAGCTGCTACAGATCAATAAGAAAAAGGCACACATTAGAGAAAGTAGCAGAGGGTTGTGAATTGGCATTTCCCAGAAAAGAAAAATGATGAATAAGAGATGCTCAAGTTCCCTCTAGTAATCTGGGAAATGAAAACCATTTTTCACCAAATAATTGGCTACACTAAATATAATATCCACTTTTAGCAAAGAAATGGGTACTATCATACCCTGTTACTGTGAATGCAGATTGTATAGCTTCTTGATAAAAAAATACTCAAATCCTCTCATTTTAAAATGTACATATATTTTGACCCAGCAATACTATTCAGAAACTAGGGAAATATCTGTGCGTGTATAAAGATACCTATAAGGCTTCACTGAAGTGAAACTGGTCATAACAGTGAAAACTTCACAGCAACCTGAATGTCCATCAATACGGGAATGATTTAAATAATAATATGCTGTTCTATGGCATACCATAGGGCTATTAAAGAAACCCTCAGATTGACCTAGACAAACTGACATAGGAGTTCTAAAGTACACTGTTAAAAGAGAGAGAGGAGGGAATCAACACCGACCACATCCCATGATTCCACTTACCTAAAAACAGCGGCAGAACCTTACTGTATGTATGGATAATACAAAAACGTCTAATTGATACACACCACGTGTAGTTATCTCTGGGAGGAAAGGGAGTCTTGTTTTACCCAGTACAGTTCCATGGTGAGTTTCTAAATATGTGATTGCTATTTTGACAGTAATTATACAGATTAATAGTATGAAACATTAACACACTGGAGGATATTTATAATACGATCCCGATATTATGAATTACATGATGACACACTGCTAGAAATGTAGTGCCTTCGTTTAGTGAGTACTTGGGTATTTTTTTTTTTTTGGTAATTTCTCTCTTTGTCAAAGTATTATTTGTAGTTCTTAGATTTTCTACACTAAAAATATAAGTATAAAGAAGTATAAGGGCATTGTAATTCCATACCCAGAGAGATCTGTTGCCAACTTTTGGGTATATATGTTTGTTTACACATGTATGAGCATTTGCATATACACATATGCACAAGTGCAAACATGTATCATTCTACAAAAATGGGTTCTTTTTGTTTATATCGATTTGTAATTTGCTTCCTTCAACTTGGCATTATATTGGGAGCATTACTTAACTGAATAAGTGAAAAAGACCTTCTGGTGGGAAAGGAAACACACTGCCATGTAAATACAGTGTTCTAGTTAAAATAACTGGTTTCTAGGGCAAACTGTAATCTTACAAAAAAGAAAAGTCATGGCCACCAAAAGTAAATAACGAAGGAATTTAAAAATTCTCAATGGTGAACCAGTTCAGGTCTGTTTTGAATTTAACAATGAGCACGTTCTTTAAATTGTAGTTACTAGTAATGATGTATAAGTGCAATATATCAAAATGTCATTAGCAGTCTGTTTCGAATTAGGTTTTTTGTGTTTGTTTCTTTTAGAGGAGGACTGAGGGATGAGGGGCAGGCGCAGAGATAGGGGGAGAGACTGACTCTTAAGCAGGCTCTATACCCAGCACGGAGCCCGAAGCCCAAAACAGGGTTCAATCTCCCAACCCTGAGTTCATGGCCTGAGCCAAAATCAAGAGTTGGATGCTTAACTGACTGGACCACCCAGGCGCCCCAAGGAGTTTGGTTTTAATAATGGTTTTAAAACTGAACTTGAACAGTTGCTTTGATTCAGAGAACAACCAACTGTTCTAATTTTTGGTAAAGGTGTGAGCATAATTGTATCTTACAAGTTCTAAAAGTGAAGAAAATCTAGGTTATAGCCACATGGATCTTTGTCTATGGTATCTTCATCTGTAGTATATAAAATTGAATATTAGAACTGTGTTGGAGGATCAAATTTGATTTGGGCAAGTATGTATGCATTCTGCTCTCTCATGTCTTCTAGAAGCATTTTAAAAAATTTATTTAAGTAATCTCTACACCCAACATGGGGTTTGAACTCACAACCTGGAGATATCAAGAGTTGCATGCTCTTCCAACTGAGCCAGTCACGATCCTGTCTACAAAGCATTTATTAAGCACATCCACTGAAGGTTCATTATAACCTCTTCTGGGTTTATGCTGTGAACTTGGAGGTGAAAATTTTACCTTACTTTATGTTACACTGAATACATTTTGATGCTGTAACCATTTTTAATAAATTCAGTAGAGTACCAAAAGAAGAGTCTACCTTGCAGACAATGGTGTGAATGTGAAGACCCATTGTAGCTGCTTGTGTTTTTTGCTACGGTAATTGAAACATCATTCGTGTTCTCCAAAGCTGTGGACCTTAGGTTATTGGGAACTGATTTTGCAGCATGAGGATTTTTCTCTCATGGGTGCTGTCAAGGCAGCAGATTTTACAGAGGAGTCAGAGGTTCTGTATTTCCCACTTGATTAGTGAGAAGGGCATGTGAGATTTACTGAGGAGGCATTGAAAAAATTACTGGTAGATTCTAGTGGTTGTGAAGTTAATGCATTGGAATGCTTGGTGAAACACCTGTTTTCTTTTAGGGATTCTGTTTATTGCTTTCCATATGTGGTTAAAGGATTTTAATACAGTAAAATGATAGGGTTTTCGAAGGACCTCTCCCCTGGAGGTACCTGAGTGATGAGTCGTCAAAGAAAATCTGGAGAAATGAACAGAGCTGCTACCGTGAGATGGTGTTCATTCACTCTGTTCACGATATGTTAGTTTCTGCTTCGCAGATGAACTGAAAGCTGAGCATTTCCCTCAGACAGGAAACAGGAACTTGGTGAATGAACTTAAAATTCAGTTGTGGCTTTGAAAACCAAAGAAGACAGAAGCAGCAGTAATATCTCATGGGATAAAGCCAAGTAAAAGACACTATGTTCCACATGACCACTGAAGATACCGAGAAGTTGCTTAAAACAATAGTTGAAAAATCATAACTTGACTGAGGGGTCAAACTGGACAGAGCTAGCTATAAACAATGGTCAGATGAATGTGTTTCAGGCAAAATAGAGCAGGAAAGAGAAAAGCAGGCCCGGGAAAATGGCATTCTTATACCTAGAACCACAGAAGCCTTTAGGATTTGGCCAATTGAAAGATTGGTCTAGTTTGGCTTAAAATCTTTGGTAAAATATTTGGGATTCCCTTGGTGGCTAGGCAGTGCCTTATAGGAGTAGGTTAGAGTTTCTGTGATGTAAGTCATTTCCATAATCAGGAAACTAGAAAAGGAGTAGGGTTTAGACTCATTGTTGGTGAATTATAGCAATCCACAGAAGGGAAGCTGTGGTGTTTATTTCCCCAAATAGAAATGTAGTCATTAACATATTCATTCAAATACAGTTAAATTACACATTTTTAAAATATTTTATTTATTTATTCATGAGAGAGGCAGAGACATAGGCAGAAGGAGAAGCAGGCTCCCCACGGCGAGCCCAATGGGGAACTCGATCCCAGGACCCTGGGATCACGCCCTGAGCTGAAGGCAGATGTCTGCTCAACTCAAATTCTCCCCCAGAAATTTTTGGATTCCTAGGTTTTGTCATTAGTGTCAAGTATAAAGGCCAGGAGTTTTATGTGGAAGCAGATTTTTAATTTATATACACATTTACATTAATTTTAATGTTCGCTTGACCACTGAGATTGTTGAGTATTAAAATGTTTGTAGGTTAGTTGTTTTCTTTGGGAACTACTAGAGAATTTATTCTTTACAGGTGGTATCCCTTAAAGTAGTTGGAGAAGACTTCTTCCCCCCGCCCCCCCCCCAAAAGTAGTTGGAGAAGAGACAGCTGCAAAATGGAAACCCTCTCGAACCCCCTGCTGTTGTTTTTATTCCTGTTTTGAAATGGAGTTCTCCCACCTCACTCTCACGGCATGTATTTTGGGACCACATGAGTAGAAGTGAATGGGGACTGATTCTTGACCCCAGGCGTACAGAATATTCAGTGGATTTAGAATGACACTTGCACCAGTCCTGCTCGCTGTCTGGAATCCTAGCTGGGTGGGGCCTGCCCTGGATCTGCCATAAGCCTAAGTGCGTGGCCAGGGCGCCACGGTGGAAAGAACATGGATCAGTGCCCAGATAGCTCCCCAGTCCCTGTTGCCTCTCACCGGTGGCCTGCATTTACATCCTGGTTCTTTGCTAACCTGAAACTTTTGTGTGGAGTGAGATTGACCTACAGTTGTTGCAGTGATAACATTTGGTGAAATGAGAGACCTGTCTCTCACACAACTCTCAGTTGATCTTGTTCTCAGAAAGCCTCTAACCCTAAAGATGGCAGGTTTTCAAATCTCTTAGGGAGAAAGTGCTTGCATACCATCTTGTTCTCAAATGAGGAAGACTGATCACCTCCCTCTCTGCCTTTGATTGAAGGGATGTGTTGCTTAAGGCACAACAGGCAGTAAAGAGGAAGTGGATGCTATACTGGGGCATTACCAAAGGAGTAGGAGGTGGCAGTGAATATATGATCTGTACCATCTGTACCCAGAACATACCTTAAAGTTTGAAAACCTGGAATCTCACCTCCAGTTTGTGCTATAAAGACATATTTTAACAACAGGATGTAGCCTATGAGGTTCCTTAAGCTTAGAATATATATGTGTGTGTGTGTGTGTGATTTTATATATATATATATATATATATATATATATAGAGAGAGAGAGAGAGAGAGAGAGAGAGAGAGAGAAGCCCTGCCATGTTTAATTCGGTGATATCCACAGTCTCCAGTGGAAATCTGCAAAACTGAGTCAAAACTCTTATCTTTTTCAAAGGTAGGATTGTTACATAACATGTGTTACTTTATTGATCTTAAGGAGATGGAAGCAACTCATTTTTATTGAATGGGTAATTAATCAAAGACTTATCCTTTATTTTGTTGCTTTTGTTTTTCTATTGAAGTATAGCTGACATTATATTAGTTTCAAGTGTACAACATAGTGATTCAACATTTATATACATTGCAAAATGATCACCACAATGTCTAGTCACCATCTGTCACCATGCATAGGCAACTCTTTCTGAAGCAGGTAATTTTGGTTGAAAGAACTGTTTTTCAACCTAGAGTTAATTTCTCTAACTTTGTACCCCTCCAAGCTAATGTAACACTGCAGTAACTTTCTGTGTCCCTTCTCTTCTATATGTTACAACATTTTGTCATGAGATCATGAGAAAAAGTTTTTGCATTGCATAGAGCAATTCAAAATTTGCTTAGGATGCAAAATTGCTTCTTAGATTTGTTGCCTCTGATGCTGACCTCCACCTCTGGTGTGAAAAAAAAAAAGCGGTGATGTTTCAAAGTAGCACAGTTACATATTTGGCTTGCATAAAATTGTTCTGTGGGATGGTCATCTAAACTGTGGGAATTTGTGTTGAGTTTGGTACTTGGCCAAGTCTGGGGCTGTGTCCTGCTATTGCTAGACCTTTAAAATCATTTTTTTTCTCTTGCCTTTGCCGGTGCTGCCCAATTGCTGCTGAAAGATTAGGGTGTTGCCTGGGCTTGGTACCAGGCACTGACCCTCAGTGCCCCTCTCTTCTACTTGCTGGCACAGCAGTCCTGGGAACCCTAGGATGGAGATGTTGGAAATGTTTTGATAATACCTTTTCTAATTCTTTAAAAATCTGGCCGGTAAGCTACTGCCCCATAACCATCAGTCCTGAAGATGTATAGTAAGTAAACAGAGAACTTTGGTTTTAAAACCTACCACTGGATTCGCCTTGGTTTTGCTTTTGCGGAAGAGTAAGCAGCAGATTATCCCATATACCTCTAAAATCAAAGCGCCTTCTTAACCTTTTACTGCTCCTCACCTTGGTTGCAGATGCTTCAAGGAGGATTGAATTGTAACCTACTTTAAAGGTGATATATTTTAGATTGAACGTTGACAGAAATAATTGCAAAGGGGCATCTTCTAGGCAAATTACATTGCGGACGCTGCAGAAGTTTAGTGCTTCGGGGATACATGGGCAATATCTGCTAGTAGTAAATAGCACAGTGTTGACATTGTAGCAAGTTTCTTGGCTGACCTTTGTATGGTGCATACTCCTCCTCCCTTAAACAGCAGTGGTTCATGGCTATGGGAAGAAGACTCCAGCTCTGCTTGGAAGTTTCTAGTGCTCTGGTGCTTTTCTTTGAATCAATTTTTTGAAATTCTTTTTGTGGGTCTCATCCTGTGCAAAACTGTCTTATGTTGAGGCATTTTAAATACTTAAGTAACAAAACCTCCAATTAATAAAAGCTCTGTTGGAGAGACACCTGGGTGGCTCAGGGGTTGAGCGTCTGCCTTTGGCTCAGGGTGTGATCCCAGGATCGGGGATCAAGTCCTGCATCCGGCTCCCTGCGCGAGGAGCCTGCTTCTCCTTCTGCCTCCCCCTCTCTCTATGTGTCTCTCATGAATAGATACATCTTAAAAAACCCACCTCTGTTGGATATGTTCCGCAATGGAACTAGCATATTCCAAATTTTATGCTTGCCATGGTAGTGGTGTAACCCAAAGGCAATGCTATTTGTAATACCTGGCTAGTGGTCTGCAGGTGAAATTCATTGTGATATTTTCGCTCTGGGTTTGTCTTCCAGCTCTGCACTAGTACTTTATTGTTTTTTAGAGACTCACTTTCATTCTTTGGCTTTGGAGACTTTGCCTAAGTATTTGAAGGAAGTTTTTAAAAAGTACATTTTAGACAAGCCAACTAAGACCTAAGCAGTAACAGGTATATAAATGGGTAATCTCAGAGGGTAGCTGTTGTTTGTAGCTTTTAAAAAAGTACATACTTGTCTGGTTGGGCTGTTATTATAGGGTTGAGGGCTGCCTCATGGGTGACCCTCCTTTCCTATTCTACCTATATGTCTATTCTTTGTGTTAGTCCACTTAAATATTATTTACTGAATAGTAAGCTCCACAAAGACAGGGCATAGTATGTGCTCACTGAATATTTTTTGAACAAATGCATGCACACACACCTGTAATGGCCCAGGATTTTGGAGGCTAGGTTTTAAAATATATGACAAAGGAAATGAGTTGTTACGGGCTGTACTTATTTTTAATTCCTTTCTTCAAATAGAAATGTTAGTATGGTGGTGAGTCTTCAGCAATGATGATATATTTTTTTTTAAAGATTTTATTTATTCATGAGAATACACCGAGAGGAGAGAGAAGCAGAGACGCAGGCAGAGGGAGAGGCAGGCTCCATGCAGGGAGCCCGATGTGGGACTCGATCCCGGGTCTCCAGGATCACGCCCTGGGCTGAAGGCGGCGCTAAACCGCTGAGCCACCAGGGCTACCCCAGCAATGGTGATATAAAACCAAAAAGAAGAGAGACTTAACCATTTGTTTCCTGCTTCTATGCCCAATAGGGTGACATCACTTTTACATTTAGGGGAGGCCATATTATATGACAGTCTTTACACCTTTCTGTTGTCATGCTACAGGGCACAGGAACTTCCTGTCAAAGTTGTTTTATTTCAGCATGTTCTCATTTATATGTAGGGCTCTTTTTAACCAAATAGATTTCTTGTTCTAGAGTTTTCAGATGTGATCTTAATATGGCTTATTTTGCAAAATAAATGCTTCATTTTGTAATAATTTTAGATTTGCAGCAAATTTGTAAAGATAGCTCTTACATCCTGTACATCTTTTCCCAGCTCCCCTTTAATGTTAACATTTTATGTAACAGTATAGTACTAAAACTATAGTTTAAACCATAAAATTTATTTTGATTTCTCAAGGTTTTCTACCAGTCTTTTTTTTCTGTTCCAGAATGCAAAATTGTTATACATGTTTCTTTCTTTTTTTTACTTACTTACTTATTTATTTGACACAGAGACAGAGCGAGCAAGCAAGAGAGCAAGCACAAGCAGGGGGAGTGGCAGGCAGAGGGAGAGGGAGAAGCAGGCTCCCCGCCCAGCAAAGAGCCCGACTTGGGGATTGATCCCAGGACCGTGAGATCATGACTTGAGCCAAAGGCAGATGCTTAATCAACTGAAACACCCAGGTGCCCCTATACGTGTTTATTTCAGAAAAGACAAAAAGATAAAAAAACACAAAGTATGGATAATCCCCTAAACAGAGCCAGCTACTGATATTTTTAATACATATCCTTCCACATTTTTTTTTCTGTAGAGAATAGAAGTCCATTCCCCCTCCAAAAAAACCTTTGGATTTCCCTAAAAGACAGGTCACAAAATGTGTTTTATATACTATTTTATAATTTGCTTTTTTTATACACTTAATAGAGCATTTTTTACATGTACATCTTCCGTTGTCTGATATTTTTAATATAGATTAATCTGTTCCCTTAAGACATTTTGTTTCCATTCCTGAACTTAGTTAATTCTTCATAACTTAAGCCAAACTATGCATGTGTTCTCAAACTGCCCCCCCCCATAAACCTGAGAAGAATTCTTCTCAGTAACAGTGGCTCATTAAGCCTGTGATTCCAAATACCTGTATATTAGGTTGGACCATTTGAAATTGCTGTTTTCTGGCATGTAACAGGATTTTGACTATTGGCAATTTTGTATAGGTCATCCTAATAGTTTGAAAAAGCCTTCTAGATTATTATGATCCCTTTCCTCACCATTCTCATTCCGTTGAGAATCCCTGGCCTCTCACTGTACTGCATATCTTGGCATTTAGAATGGTTAGCTAACACAAACATTTTGTCAGGCAAAAATGTTGACAAACTCCCCTTCCAGGTGTTGCTGATAAACAGGATCCTTAAGACCTATGCCCGTGTTGATAACATATGCCGAAAACTTGCACTCCAGTGAATTGCATCTGCCCATCTGTATAAGGAAAATAGACTTCTGAACTTTTAACTCAAGCTATATGTAAGATCACCTGATGGCTTGGTCTCCTAGTTCCATATCTGTATTGGATAGCCAGGGACACTGGTGCCACCCAGTGGTACCTTATAGAGGAGCAGCTAATGATGCTTTGCCACTCTTCAACATATCAAATTCTTTCATTTTTTCCCCTCTTTTATGAATTTCTATGTTCATGGTCTCTCCTTTTCTTCCCTCCACCTATGCCAGGGCACTTACGGGTTTCATTTACCCCAGCTGATAATACTCAGGGAGCTACACTAGCCATGTAATTTGCTGTGATAATCCTTATTTAAATAAAGGCTTTGGAATACGAGACATGAAATAATAAGTAACACACCAAACAGTTATTTGCTCTGTTTATGAAGTCGTGGTTCCTATCCAAAAAGGGCATCGAGTTTGTATTCTGTCAGAATATGGCACTTGTCATGTTTAATTTCAAGTTTCTCCACTGTGTGAGAGGGAAACATGTTTATATAGCTCAGATGGGAGGAGGCATACACGTCTACCTAAGAGTGAAAGATTTAACTTGGAAATCACTCTTTGGCTTCCTTTCTGCTTAGTATGACTGGTTAATTCACTCCAAACCTGTTGGGTAACCACCTACAGTGTCTCTGTACTGTGCTAGGTTCTGGGGAGTAGAGCAGGAACCCAGATAGACATGGCCTCTGCCTTTAAGGAGCCCACTGGCCCAGCAAGGGAGCAGGAACCTGAACAAGTTTAAGTGCTGTGCTACATGGGTGCTCACAGAGCAAAAAGTGGAGGCACCTGCTCTAATGTGGGGGAGGTCAAGGAAGGCTCTTTAGAAGTGTCATTTTAACTTTAAGACCTAAAGGAAGCCAGGGAAAGGGAGAAGAGAATGTTCTTGGCAGAAGGAATAGCATGTGCTAGACCCAGAAGTGAGAGATTAAGCTTGGTGCTTTTGAGAAACTAAAAGAAGTTTATAATGGCTAGAGCCAGGAGATCAGCTCCACTGAAGCTTCACAAAAGTCCTCACAACAGGAGTTATTACTCCATTTTAGAATTGTGGCAAATGAGGTAAAGAGGGTAAATAACTTGCCTTAGGTCACCCAATGCTAGTAAGGGGCATAGCCAAGAGCTGGACCCAGGCCATCTGGCTCCAGCATTTTGGCTCCTAACTACTACGGTCAACTGCCTCTCAGCAGGGCACTGTGTTATATTGGAGCTTCATTGTCTGTTTCTTTAGCCTTATCTGGTTAATCTGTGGTCTTTCCTTCAGATTGGCCAAGTTAAACAGTTTTTCTTAGTAAACTGAATGTTAGGCTGTCCTAGGCACATATTCCAAGAGCTAAAGCTAATAAATATGTAAAAAAAACTCCTTAAGCTTACAGCATCTGGGGTAGCCCAGAAACTCTGCAGTTTCCTTTGGTCTTTTGTCATTGATTGGAAATCAAATGCTTCATTTGATCTGCAACTCTAAGGTTGCTAACCCATATTTTCCAGAAAAATCATAGATGGGAAGTTATAGTTGTATATTTTTTTTTGTTAAAAAATGAGTAATATGTATTCCCTGCAAAACTGGAGTTTTTCCCTGATTGCTAAAGTTAATTTGGCAATTATCTGTTTCTCTGACTTTTTTTTTTTTATGATAGTCACAGAGAGAGAGGGGGGCGGGCAGAGACATAGGCAGAGGGAGAAGCAGGCTCCATGCACCGGGAGCCCGATGTGGGATTCGATCCCGGGTCTCCAGGATCGCGCCCTGGGCCAAAGGCAGGCGCCAAACCGCTGCGCCACCCAGGGATCCCTTCTCTGACTTTTAAATTAGTTAAAAGGTAAACACAACTTTTTAAAAAATATTTATTTATTTAGAGAGGGTGCGTGCATGCAAGTGGAGGGGGTAAGAGGAGGCAGAGAGAGAGGGGGAGAGAGAATCTCAAGCAGACTCTTCACTAAGTATGGAGCCTCACTTGGGGCTCAGTCTCATGACCTGAGCTGAAATCAAGAATTGGTTGCTTAACAACTGAGGCACTCCAGGCACCCTGGGTAAACACAACTTTTCATTTTTTTAAATTTTTTTAAAAAGATTTTTATTCATTTGTTCATGAGAGACAGAGAGAGAGAGACAGGCAGGCAGGCAGGCAGAGATATAGGCAGAGGGAGAAGCGGGCTCCATGCAGGGAGCCCGATGTGGGACTCGATCCCAGGACTCCAGGGTCACGCCCTGAGCCAAAGGTAGACGCTCAACTCCTGAGCCATTGAGGCATCCAGTAAATATAACTTTTTAAACAGAATAAAAGTCTTTGAAAGTTTTATAAATTGAGAGCCTGTAAATGGAGATCTTTTCTTACAGTGGATCTGATTTATCCTTTTATGTACTTAAAATGTATAAATGTGTTTTGTAAGATGAGGAATTGACCTCAACTTGAATTTATCAGTTAAGGCTTTTTAAAGTTTATTTATTTTAGAGAGAGTGTGTGTGTGAGTGGGGGTAGGGATAGAGGGAGAAAATCTTTAAGCAGACTCACTGTTAGGTGCGGAGCCCAACACTGGGCTGCATCTCACAACTGGTGAGATCATGACCTGAGCCAAAACCAAGAGTCTGATGTTTAATCTACTGAGCCACCCAGACACCCCTCAATTATGGTTTTAATCTAGATTTTAGAAGTTGGATTATGAAGACTCAGTTGTACGTAAACTAAAATTGTCATATTTTGCATTGTTGAAACACTTGGAATAAAGAATTGTGTGTGTGTGTATGTGTATGTATGTTTAATGACACAAAGCTGGTACTTTCATTTACTTGCCCATTTGTATATGACCGTGGATTCAGTCAAGAGTTAATGTTTCTCACCAGGGTGAAGGTTGGATTTGCTAATGTAGCCATACGTTCGTGCCTTGTTCTCTTGTGGGACTAGACTTAGGGTTATTACTGGAGTCCTCACTAGGGATGTTTTGCCAAAAAAGGGTTGGAGACTTTGACAATAATTACACCAGGCCAAAAGGTAAACCAGGGGACAGACTTTGTCTAACTGCAAGTGTAATCACTGTCATTTTAACCAGTTCATACAGGAATCAAATTTGTGAGCTTAGCTTCTGAAGCACTGGCTCAACCCAGTTGAATTAACCAGCACCCACAGATGGATTTCCCTTCACTTTGGAGTTAAAAAATTGATTTTCAAGTGGGTGTATTATTGTATGTTGCAGTGGAATCGCATGAAATCAGCTGTATTCTTTCAGTAATTTTTAGTACTGTGAACTCTGTGCTGCTGGGCCCTTTCAGGGTTATTACAGGACACGCTCATAGCTGTCTGGAATTTACAGGAAGTAGATTACTTAATGATACTTTACTGTTACCCGAAGCATTTTGAAATGAAAACTTGGAGGGAAAGAAATGAATCAGCCTTTCCTGCCCACTCCTTTCTGAAGTTAGTACACATTTGTAATGTGATATCACAGTTGATTGGAATGTCTGAAGCAAGACACTCTTAGTCTTAGGTAAGATGATATGCTCTGAAGTTCAGAGTCATTGGTCCCAAAGTTGAGGTTGTAAGCAAGTGGATATTGATGGAGAATTTACTTCTGAAATGCACTCCCTTTAAAATCCTTCTTACCACCTGGGTGGAAGGCAGAGAGATGATACCCATTAGGTGGCTTTTGCTTGTGATACTCTTTCTGAAGGAAGGCCTTGATTCCCACCCCCCGCCCCGGGTTGCTGATTCTGGTCAGATGAAAACCTTTTTCCTTGTGGAACAGAAGTGTTGATGAGTATGACCGATGAGGTGCCTATTAAATCTTAGGCAGATATCATCTGGCATTTGAGTTCCTGTTTGTTGTAATCGGGTGAGTGGAACTCCAGGCTTTAAATAAATTATTTGTATTTTAATCTGTGTAGAACCCCTCATGATTGTCCAGCTTTTTGATATCGTCTATTCAATTTCCAATAGTAGTCAATTTTTCTTAGTCACATTTTGGCAGAGGGGACAGCAAAGACAATTGTTAGTTTTAGGAAACCTTTAACATTGAAGTTATAGCAAGAAAAAAACTGTTTTATTTTGTTTGGAGATTATATTGCATTAGCAAAAGAAGTTTCTTTTACTTTGAGTCTAATTTAGAAATAGAAGTGTCTGATCTTTACATAGTGCAAGCAAAGTCAACTTTTGGATTCTTTTACAGTGTCACTTTGTCACTTTAGTGTTGAAAGCCTTAGGGGTGATGTTCATTGTCACTTATCAACACACACAAACACACACTAGAATGAACTGAAAGCCTAGTGCTGTATTTTCTACTTAATTATTAATTGATGGTCACTGCATCAGCTTAGGAAGCATAAGAAAAATAGAAGGATAAAATTAAAAATTACCAGTAATTCTACAACCTAAGGGCTACCCATTTCAGCTTATAGCCTGCATATATTTGAAGAAGTTGATATTCTTTAAGTTACCTCTTCAGACAATTAAGCTGTGCATATCTTGAACATTTTCTTGCATCCTCGAATATTCTTTGACATTGCTGCATTTGATGACGGTGTAGCATTTGATCATACGGATGCATCATTATTTTACCAGTCTCCATTTGGGCATTTGAAATTAGTTCTATGTCTTCTGTTCTCTTTGTAACAGTGATGACTCTTATCTCTATTTGTGTGTGTGTGTGTGCACGCTGATTTGTTTCTTAGGATATTCTAGAAGTAGAAAATGGAATTACTGGGTTGGGAGGTATGACATAAGAACTCTTGATGCATATTGCCAAATTGCTTTCTAGGAGGCTTGGACCAATTTACACTTCTGTCAATAGTATATAAAGTGCCTTTTTGTATATATTTGGCAACACTAATTTCTTGATTCTTAATTGGCACTACTTTTGATGGAACTTCCACGCATTGCCATTGTAGTAAATAAGACATTCCTGGTAAATGAAAGCGGGAATGTAATATTAACAGTAGCACTGCAGGGAACTGGTGGGCCTGGATACTTCAAGAACCATCAAAGCAGTCTTAGCTCTAGGAGTCTGTGCTTCTCAAAATATATTTTTCCTTTCTCGAGCAGTTTATTAATCTCAGCTTTAGGGGTAAGCACTAGTTTGTTTTTTCTCCTAAAATTATTGCTCCATGAGAGCTTAATGTTTATGACTCGGGCCTTTCTGTGCATTTATTAAGACTCATGCTTTTATTGTTTTTAAAAACAAAATTAACTTTTGGCAAAGAATACCTGAATTTTGGAAAGTTTTGGTAGTTACACAGGGTACTTTCTGGTCAGGATTACTCAAAGTAACAAGCACTTGTTCGATTTTTGTTCAGGTCTTTAGTATTATAATAAAAGCCCTGTAATTTCAGAATCATCCACATATTAATGTGTTTTTTGAGTAAATTTGGAAAGAAGACAATTCGGTAAGTCCAGTATTTGATATGGTGTAAACTATTTGGCCAAAATGTTTAAAACTCAGTGTCCTATGGGCACCTGTGTGGCTCAGTGTTAGTGTCTGCCTTTGGCTCAGGTTGTGATATACCAGGGTCCTAGGATTGAGTCCCATGTCAGGCTCACTGCAGGAAGCCTGCTTCTCCCTCTGCTTATGTCTATACCTCTCTCTGTGTCTCTCATGAATAAATAAATAAAATCTTAAAAAAAATCAGTGCCCTAAGATTGTTGGTCCCAAATCAAGAATTACCAATGTGGCAGCAATATTCATCTGTTAAAACTTTCTTCCACACAGTGATTGTTTCATAATAGCAAAGCTATACCTTAAGCAGACCTTACAAGTGGGATATATTGATGTTTGTGACTTGAGAACTTTAAAAGAAAATGTGGGGACGCCTGGGTGGCTCAGCGGTTGAGCATCTGCCTTTGGCTCAGGGCATGATCCCGGAGTCCTAGGATCGAGTCCCACATCGGGCTCCCTGCATGGATCCTGCTTCTCCCTCTGCCTGTGCCTTTGCCTCTTTCTGTGTCTGTCATGAATAAATAAATAAAATCTTTTAAAAAAAAAGAAAATGTGTTTTTTCCCTCTTGATGCTGTTTTTAATTTAATCCTGGGTAACAGAAAAAACAGCAGTAGTGTACTTTTTTGCTGTTTTCTAATATTCTTTTTTTTTAAGTTTTTTTTTTTTTAAAAGTAATCTCTACACCCAGCATGGAGTTGCTCTTTTGACTGAGCCAGCCAGGTGTCCCTGTTTTCTGATATGCTCATAATTACTCATCTTAAGAGTAAAACTAATCAATACAGATTAGGAAGAAATTATTTTTTTTTATTGGAGTTCAATTTGCCAACATTTAGCATAACACCCAGTGCCCATCCCGCCAAATGCCCATCACCCAGTCACCCCAACCCCCCACCCACCTCCCTTTCCACTACCGCTTGTTTGTTTCCCAGAGTTAGGTGTCTCTCATGTTTTGTCACCCTCACTGATATTTTCACTCATTTTCTCTCCTTTCCCTTTATTCCCTTCCATTAATTTTTATATTCCCCAAATGAGACCATATAATGTTTGTCCTTCTCCGATTGACTTATTTCACTCAGCGTAATACCCTCCAGTTCCATCCACGTCGAAGCATATGGTGGGTATTTGTCATTTCTAATGGCTGAGTAATATTCCACTGTATACATAGACCACAGCTTCTTTATCCATTCATCTTTCAGTGGACACCAAGGCTCCTTCCACAGTTTGGCTATCGTGGACATTGCTGCTATAAACATTGGGGTACAGGTGTTCCGGCACTTCACTGCATCTGAATCTTTGGGGTAAATCCCCAGCAGTGCAATTGCTGGGTCTTAGGGCAGATCTATTTTTAACTCTTTGAGGAACCTCCACACAGTTTTCCAGAGTGGCTGTACCAGTTCACATTCCCACCAACAGTGCAAGAGGGTTCCCCTTTCTCTACAACCTCTTTAGCATTTGTTGTTTCTTGTCTTGTTAATGTTAACCATTCTCACTGGTGTGAGGTGGTATTTCATTGTGGTTTTTATTTGTATTTCCTTGATGGCCAGTGATGTGGAGCATTTTCTCATGTGCTTGTTGGCCATGTCTATGTCTTAGGAAGAAATTCTTAATTCTACCGTATAGGGAAGCACATAAGATGCTTTCCTAATGTTCTAGAAAGTAGAACCTATTATAGCTCCTGTGGTCATTCGGAGAGGAGAGGGAGAAGAGTTTCCTTTTAGAAACGAGTTAACTACGCCCATTTTAAACTCTATTTTTTGGCTCTGAAAGTGTACGACTTTATAAGTAAAGAGTGGAATTTATATACATCTAGTTTATTTTCCCATCCCAAGTGAAACCTAGTACTCACATCGTAGGTTAGGTGCTTGTTATTTTTACATACACTGTTTGCATATATGTGTGTGTGTGTGTGTATAACTATACTAATGGTAATATTAAATGTGTATGTGTATAAAGATATTAATTACAGGGGGAGAGTTTATATAACAAAATGGGTGGTAAGATAATTCTAGAGTTAGGATTATTTTTGTTGGCACTGAAACTAGACTATGTCTTCGAGCTTTGGTAAAGACAATGGGTGTAGCATAATGGTGTATGTAATTTGGGCCAGAACACCTTATGTATTTAGCATAAGCAGGCTCTTACATTACATTTAGTTATCATGTCTCCTTAGTCTCTTTTTGTAACTTCAATTTTTTATTTAAATTCCAGTTAACATCAGAGTTGTATTAGTTTCAGGTGTACAATTTAGTGATTCAAAATTCCATACATCACCCAATGCTCATCATTACAAGTGCCCTCCTGAATCCCCATCACCTATTTCCCCCAACCCCCCACTCCCCTCTCTCTGGTAACCATCAGTGTGTTCTCTAGAGTTAAGAGTGTTGACTTGTTTGTCTCTCCCCTTACCCCCACCTTTGCTTGCTTGTTTTGTTTCTTCATTTCCACATGAGTGTTATCCTACCATGTAACAATAGCTAGCATTAATATTTGGTGCATATCTTGCTAATTTTTCTATGAATATGTACCCACTCAAATATATGTATATATAATAGAGTCATCCCTACTGTTTTGTACCTGTGTTTCTTGATTTCAACATTTTTTGACCTTTGGACTATATTATATAGTGTGGCAGTTTTCATCTACTAGTCAATATGTGACATACGTACATTTATCGGAAGCAAGACCTGTAAAAAGATCATTGCTTAGGAGATTGTTTTATGAGGGACTCACCAGAACTGACTTTGAGATTTGCACACTAAGTGCTCAGGACTTTAATATTTCCCACTCTTTTTGAAACATTCTCTTTTAAACATACGAAGCTTGGTCCTTGAGACATTAATTACAGGAGGAAGATTGATCATGCTTTAAACCTTTCTACCAGATGCTATCACAAGTTCAGTATTGACTTTACTTCCGGAAGAATGTTTTCAAAATACTGGTGGCTAACCAGTTAGCAGACTAACTTATTTGCAAGAGGGCAAAACTTCATTGTTTTGAAGTAGGTCTCAGAACATGAGGGTTGTCTGAAGTTGAACAGCCCTGCCTCATATTTTTGGTTGCCTTGTCCTTAATCACCATCCTGCTAGCTGCCTGGACACTGGTTTGCTCCCTGGTGTTCGGTGAGTGAGGCTTTCTCAGGGCTGGCTAATTCCCTAATGGAAAGATTATAAACTCTAAATGCTGTATTCTTTTTTTTTTCCATGCCACCAGTTGATCATTAAGTAGAAACAAACTATGTCATATGCTTCAGTCTATTAAAAATTTGCCTTGTGAAGGATTTCCAACTTCCTTGCTTTAACAGAAACTTGCATATACGCATGAAAGGGTGAAAAATGTGTCCCAAATTTGCGGTTCTCATTTCAGCATTTGTGTTTCCCTGATGGCCAGTGATGCGGAGCATTTTCTCATGTGCTTGTTGGCCATGTCTATGTCTTAGATCATCCGTAGTCGTAGCCATTTGTAAATCTGAAGCTTCATGGTGATAATCTGCTTAGTTCTTTAATATGAAATTATTTCTTTGATTTATTGTAATAGAATGACCTTAAGAGGGCCTATTTTATAGGGGGGAGGCTAGGGGAGAAGTTAAATTAAGGTTCAGTTATTCTGTTGTATAGGAAAAAAATTAGGCTAGGAAATGTGATTTAGTTCTTTTATCTGGTGGGCTGTGCTTTTTGTTGTTTTTGGTTTTTCAAACAATTAAAGTGAGAGGTGCTGAAAAAGAATCATGTCTGTCTCTTGTATTTAAGAACCTGTGAGAGTTGTTTTGTCTTAACTGATTGATGGAGGGCTGTGAGAGTGGAAATGAGTAGAAGGTTGAAGCTGGGTCTCTCATCCAGCTGAGAGAATTCTCTTGACACTTTGGATTCTCCTCCCCAGTTTCTCCCTCTGTAGTACCAACAACCCAAGTGTAAACTATCCTTCACAAATATCTACTGATGAAATTATTTTCCAAATTAAGCAAACTAGTGGATAGTTTTATGTTTCTCCCTGCCACCCACAGGTCTTCAAATGACTTTGTTGAAAGTTGGTCTTTGTTGCTTATCAGTTACTTGAAATAAACTGTGGGGAAAACTGTGTGTGTGTGTGTGTGTGTGTGTGTGTGTGTGTGTGTGTGTGTGTATGTATGTATGTGTAGGTAGGTAGGTAGATAGATAGATAGATAGATATAAATATATAAATATGAAGTCTTTTTTCCCCAGCATTCGCTTTTTGAGCTCTTTGGACTTTATTGGAACATGTATATGCAGAGATTTACTTTGCCTATGTTAATATCAAATGTTAGCTCTTTGGGAGAAAAAGAAGAAAATGTTAAGTAGCATGCCTTCTGTTTCTAAGAACTCTTAACCGCCTGTGTTCATGCATGTACTGACACTGCCCCCGGCACCCCAGTCTCCAAAAGTAGATTGTGGATATTCATTTGAAGTGGAAAAGTAGTTCAATTTAAAAAAACAACACAAAAGGCACACTCTGTTAATTATCAGTCTGGGTAAAAATCATTATTTCCTTCATCATTCTGATAGTAGCAAAATAGAATGAACTTAGTTAATACCAGGTAGTTAGGGTAGTCATTAATCATATGGATGATTGTAACTTCCACTGGGGTGTCTAGATTTAAAAAAAAAAGCAGTTTGAAGGGTTTTTCTCCTAGTTATTTGCAAGTAGTACCTGACTATTGCTGCATGGAAATAAGACTTCATTTCTTCTTCAAAATCATAGTCGTGCCCAGACATCCCTGCAGTGTTGAAATGTAAGTAAGCAATGTCAAGTTATGGAAGGACCTTATTTTACCATTCTGAGCATTCAAATGCTAAGTCGTTTTCTCCTGCAGTGTACAAAATAGGTTAATCCTCAGCTGTAAACTGACCCTAAGCCTTCATAGCATATGTTATCTTGAAGAACATCACAAAACTGATCTGTGTATTCATTGAGGGAAGATGAAAATATCTCTAGGTTTTTGCCTAGAGAAGTGCTGTATTTTAATTTGGAAAGAATCTTGCAGTGTTTAAAGGACATTATTCATTTTGGGTTTTGATGGGACAGTCACTAGGCGCCTGCAGGCACTTGGGGTGAGGATGTCTGGGTAGATTGACTGGTTTCCTCTGGTTAGACTTTGTCCCTGAACTTGGCTCCTGTCCTGGTGGGTTTGGGGGGTGAAGAGGTACAGATAAAACTAGTAAGAGCATGACTCCCTGCTTCTTGCCATTTTCTTTTTATTTTTACTTTAAAAAATTTTTATTGAGAAATAATTGACATATAACATTGTGCAAGGTGTACAACAGATTGATTTGATACATTTATATATTGTTATGATTACCACCATAGCTTTAGCTAATGCCTCTATTGCATCACGTAATTATCATTTCTTTTTTTGTGGTAAGAACATTTAAGATCTAGTTTCTTAGCAGTTTTGAAGTATATGACACAGTATTTCGACTGTGATCACCGTGCTGTGTATTTGATCTCCAGAACTTCCTCATTTTCTAGTTGCAGTCTGTACCCTTTAACAACATCTCCCTGGTTCCTCCTTCTAGCTCCTGTTAACCACCATTCAACTCTGGTCCTATGAGTTTTAGCTTTTTTACATTCCCCATATGAGTGACATCCTGCAACATTTGTCTTTCTCTGCCTGGCTCATCTGACAAAGCATAGCGTCCTCAAGGTACATCCATGTTGTTGCAAATGGCAGGCTTTCCTCCTTTCTCATGCTGAATATATTCCACTATATGTATATACCACATGTTCTTTATCCATTCATCCATCAGTAGACACTTAGGTTGTTTCCATATCTTGGCTATTGTGAATACTGCAGCAAACATGGGAGTGTGGATATCTTTTTGATAACCTGTTTTCATTTCCTTTGACTATGTTTCCAGAAGTGGGATTGCTGGATCATATGATAGTTGTATTTTTAATTTTTTACACAACCCCCATACTGTTTTCCATAGTGGCTACACTGATTTACATTCCCACCAACACTGTGCAAAGCTTTCCTTTTCTCCACATTCTCGCCAACGCTTATCTCTGGTCTTTTTGATGACAGCCATCCTGACAGGTGTGAGGCGATATCTCATTGTGGTTTTGATTTGCATTTCCCTGATGATGAGTGATGTTGCGCACCTTTCCATGTGCCTGTTGGCCATCTCGATAGCTTCTTCAGAGAAATTCAGCTCCTCTGCCCATTTTTCCAATCTTGCCATTTTCGCACAGTTTTGACTGCTGTTTCTTAGGCTGAGTTACTTTTCTGTGATCCCAATAGCATTACTTCTAGCCATCCAGTTATCTCTAGTCACATCTTTGTTTTCCTGTAATACCTGGCTCATTATGAGCTAAGGTGCATAGGTGTAATGTGAAACAGCATTTGAGTTTTTTTTAAAGGGGTTATTTTTTCATGTCCATATACCCATAAATGTTGTCTTTTATTGCAGATTGAAATCACAAAAGATATACGTGCTCTTCTTAAGAGGAAAAGGGAATCTGTAAGTATTCTTTGAAAGTTCTAAATTTGTAATTTTATCAGCTCTCGGAGGAAATGAAGTTTTAACCATACTAACAGTCACCCTGATTCTGTTTGTAGTAGGAAAACCCTGCCAATCTCCATGTTTGTATTAAAAAGGGAATATCCAGATAAGTAAAATGGGAAAACTTTTTACTCTGCACAACCTATAAAATTTAAACCATCACCACTAATTTAATAAAAGGGGGAGTGATCATTGAAATCTAAGTAAAATCTTTTTCCTTGAGCAGTGACCAAAATCAGAATCCCAGTGTTCGCATCTTGGGCCTTCAAAATGACTTCGTAAAGTGTTTCCCAAACATTGATTTTTTAGACCAATGGTGGTCAGTCAGGAGGTTTTAGTGGTCCAGGGTGAAGTGAGGACAGCAGGCCATGAGTTTTTAAGGCTAAATTCTTCCCATTTAAATGATTAGTTGTTATTATAAGATTTATCCATCTAATTTGGGGGCCTTAAATACCTTCTGTATCTTATGAGATGATGGTGATAGCAAATGGTAGGGTTTTCGTTTTTTTAAAATGTCTATACCCCTTTACCCCACCCCCACCCCCAAAGGCCGCTGTGTCCATCCCTTCACTATCCTTCTTTGCTTTTAAAACTTTTACTGGCCTGTGTTCTCTTAAAATAAGAATCTACTTTTCTCATTTTGCAGATGAGGAAATAGACAAGAGGTTATGTGTTCTAGGACCAAAACCCTGCATACAATGCTGTCTCTCTAGTATTTCTGGTCTTCTGAGAGTCACCTTAATTATAATAGGTTATAAACTTGAAACAGAAGATCTAATTCTTTTGAGCTAATAACTATTTTTGAATTCCAAGCATAAAGAAATTTGAGACTTAATGTTCTTATGTAGCTCAGGGCTAAATTCTCCTGATTAGCCTGTGTTAGAAAAATCTTAAACCAGAAATTTTCATCAGCAGGCCCAAATTAGCCATCCTGAATTCAGCTGCTTAGCACACTATCCCGTGATTGATAACTGAGGTAAGGGTTCTATCAGTGAGGTTAGTATTTCCTTTGGGAAATAGGCGGGGTGCCATCCTGAGGGCAGTAGTATTCAGACTTCTACAGTTGATTTATTGATCCACAGAGTCTGTTTCCTCCCTGCTTCCCACTTGGCATCCCTTCTCTCTCTCTCTCTCTCTCTCTCTCTCTCTCTCTCTCTCTCTCACACACACACACACACACACACACACACACACCCTACAAATATAAACATTTATAGCAGTTGGCCTACAACCCATCTAGATATGTAAGAGAAAAAAAAACCAAGGCAAAGAATCCGAGTTGCCAAATGCATTGGCAGAAACATATGGCCAGTTGTGTTCAAAAGTTTACAGATACTTTGGAGTGCCTTTGACACTTCAGAGGGTCCTCCTAGATTGGCATCTAGGTATTTCTGCTTTGAAGTAGAAAGCAGAAATACCTAATTCAAACTTCAAAGCAGAAATACCTAATTTCTTTATTACCCTCCTTCCCTGCCTCCCTCACCTTAGTGAAGCCTACGTGGGCCAGGGAAACGAATGAACGTGAAGAGAACAGAATGGAAAGTAATCCTCATCCCTAGTATGGGGACATGAACTCTAGGAGTGCTTTTCCACGGCTTCTTGTATTTAGTGTCATGTGGCTTCCTCCTTTAGTGAAGAACTCTTTAATTTCTAAAAAGTCAGGCATGCCTATAATGAAATGCTAAGTAAGAATTGAAAAAATAACTTTTTGAGTCTTCTGCAGTCTTCTGAATGTGTGTACCCTTCTCTTTACTAGTGCTAATATTTGAGAGTTGACTGTATGGCTACAGGATGTCAATCTTTGACAGATTTATCAGTCTTTGAGTTCTTATATTAGTCTCACTTATAAAGGTATATTTAATACTGAAGAGCAGAGTGGTTTTTTTTTTTAAACGAACAAAAAAAACCCCATAACTCAGTTTCACATGGTGGCCATATGGGTGAATTGTAGTGACTTATTTGGCCATTTTGTAAGAAATGACATAAGACTACATTGTTGCATAATTTGTAACAATATAAAGTACTGGGAAACAACATTAGCAAAGAACTAACCTGTTGGACTGGCTCCTCCTCTAGCAAATGTGGAGGGTAGGTCATGTGGCAGAAAAAGGTATAGTTGCAAAATTCTCCCTGTTACACGAAGTTATACTTGGGGAAGTATTAATGCTGGTCACAGATTTTTTTTTTAGACCTATACTCCTGATTGGTAGCCTGCAATTTGTGTTACTTTGTTATTTATAGGTAACATGACAGGATAGAGATACAGTCTCTCGGACAAAATACGTTTATTATAACTAATTTAATTTGAAAGTTAAGTTCTGTAACCCAATTAGTTTTGATTAGCTTATATTAAAACCATAACTGTGTTCCCATAGAGAAAACATACTTAGGAAACAGGAGGCTTTGCAGACAAAATTAAAGTTTACACCATGGCACAATGTGCCCTCCCATTGAGCAGCGGCAGTTAATCCTCAGCAGTAGCCTAGGATGTTGAATTTGGCATTGTGCTATCTACTCTCCTTTTACGGCACTGAACCCTTTTTTATTTCTCTCCAAATACATGCCTCCCAGAACTTAGTTTTTTCTCCCTTCCTCCTGATGTCTATTAAAGTTGGATCATAATATGCTTTGTCAGTAGGTGCCATTTCTAGCATGGTCTGTCCCCAAAATCTATACACCCGTTTCCCAACATTTGAAAGCTTCAGATGTAAAAATCAAGTGTGTTGTGAGGACTTAAAATGAGGAACAGGTACCTAATTATACACAGTGTATGTGAAGTGTGTAGGCAGCAGCATTGGCTCCTAGATCTCCTCATTTCAACACATATAGATAGGATCCCAATTATAAGATCCTATGACCTAGAAAAAACATTATCTGATGCATGCTGGGGGATGTTCTTAAGGCATTATGGGAGGGGACTCTAGCTACAGTGTGAAAGAGCATCTTCAACATGGCAGCTGAGGTGCTTTCTTTGCTGGGAAAAGCTGGGAAGAGACTGGCAGGATGGCGACTTCAGGGGTTAATACCTCTCCAGGTGATGAAGTAGACAGGCTTGGTTAAGCTTGTTAGAGACGCACCCAAAGATCAGCTGTAGTTGTGAGACGCTTCTAGTCAAAATAGCTATGAGCTCGTTACAGGTGCAGTGTGCGGAGAGAGGGCATTGTATGTGTTCACCCAAGGTTTTTGCTTTTTTTTGCTTTTTTAAGTTTTCAAATGTATTTAGTATAATTACTGTGGTTTGGGTTTAAAGTTTGTACAAACTGTACCATATTGATTAGATTGGTTTGTCAGTTTGAATCAGAGACTTACAAAGGGCAGGTGAAAATATATTTCACATTATTCAGTCTTGCAAACTAACCACAAAAATCCTGCTAGCTATTCCTAATGCCTTTTATTTTCTTAAAATAATGACATTTTTAAAGTCTTAATATGAAAATGTGAAGTATGTTATATTATAAATATATCTCCTACAAAGTTTGATTTCACTAAACAAATGCAACCATTCTGTTACGGTCATATTTGAGCTTCCTCCTGTATATTTTAAAATCATTTGGAATTTTTTAATAGTGTGTGAGAGAAAGTAAGATTTTAAAAAAAGCACTCCACCCCTTTCCAAAAATCTTAGTGATGCAACATCTATGTAGAAATATAATCTTTTAAAGTGCCACAGGTATGTTATCTCTTTCATCTCTTGGAACTTTTATAATTGTTTTCTGATTTGATGTTGAATAGATACAGCTAACCCCTTTCAGAAGGCAAATTGTCTCTTTATTTGGTATATAAATCACCCTTAAACGATGTGTGACTTGAAAATGCAATTTCTTGAAGTATCACGCAGTTAATCATTGATTTTCAAATTGATTCCTTTTACATTTTCATAAGGTTGTTTGTTAGGGACAGATGACATCAATCTGTCCTTATGTGTTTCAACTTGGCAAGTGCATGGATCCTTGCTTGATATAGTCTGTTTTCTCAGACGTTGGGGAGAAAAAGTCTTGGACTTCAGTTTATCAGTTCTTTTTCATTGACAAATTGATGTTGCTGTGTGCTTCTGGGGGAGATGATTCCTTCTTTTAAATTCAGACTAGTCAATATGTAGTGTTTGTTTACTTTGTGTACTAGAGCTTAAATGTATCACTAATGCTTTTTGTGTTTAACCTAACTGTCTCAGAGCATTTGAAGTAACTGGAATGAAATACTTCACATTGAACTTGACCTCAAGACAGAAAGTAAAAGAAAATTTTATCTGATTTCCCATTAAGATTGCTAGGACTTACTAGATACCTAAAGGGTTTTTTTCCCACCTATAAAAATGCCTTAGGACACAGGAAGGATCAGTGCTCGAAATTCCTGCCAGGATTTCTTCATACATGGAGTTTGTCACTGTCACCTATTTACTTATTTATTCACCTATTTAGATGATACCAGTATGACCAGGGTCACAGACAACAGAGCAGAAAGCATAGCTTTAAAATCTATTTAAATCTATTACAGTCTGTTTAAAGTCTATTAGCCTTGGATCAAAATTCTGACTTCACTGTGTCACCTTGGGGGAATTGCCTCTCTGAGACTGGTTATATATCATCAGTGAAATGAGGGTACTACTTCAAAGGGGTTTCCTGAAGGATTCAATGAGATAATGTGTCTAGAGGACTGAGCATGGTGCCTAGCTCAGAGTAAATGCTCAATGGGTGGTTATTTTTTTTTCAATGGGTGGTTATTAATCTGATCTCCGTACAGAAGGGTAAACTGCAACAGGAACCGAGAACTGTTTTATGACCAAAGATGATGGCCTGCCCCTTCCTGGCAGCCCTACAAATAAATTCCTTCCTTGATTTCAAGGAAGCACAATGTAGAGTTCATGTCCTCCTAATGGGTAGGGCAGCAGGTATCACTCTTCATTCAAAGGACAACATACTTTTACAAGAGGCATGGGTGAAAAAGCATGTAGTACCAACTACATAGCCTTTGTGCTTTTAGAAGAGCAGTCTTGTACTTCTGGGCAACAGGTAGTTTTTCCAGTTTTATATTTTCTGTTAAGCAACTAAAAACAGGTTCAAACTTATTTTAGGGATTTTAAGACCGTACCCTGTTCCAGAATGTTGACACGGACAAGTGACTTTTTTTTTTTTTTAAAGAAGCCACCTTAGTTGGTGGCTTCCAGGCTGTTGTACTTGCATACATTTTTACTTTATTGTTCAGAGCAATGCTTTATCCGTTCTTATTTCAGCCACCAGGTTTACTGCACTGCAAATGGGTGGAGGGACTGTTGTGATTGCTGAGTGTTCTGCAGCAAACTGTAAACTCTGCCTCATGGAGCTTATGTTCCAATGGGGCCATCGATAACAAATATGAAAAGGAAAGCAGGTGTTGTATTGGCGATAAGTGCTCAGGAGCAAAACAGAGCAAGAAAGGGCCTGGAGGTGTTGGGGGTGCCATTTTAGGATTGCTGGAGAAGGTGATATTTGAATAAAGACAAAAAAGGAGGTGGAGGAATAGGCTCTGCCTGTGTCTTGGAAGAACATTCCAGGCGGAGAGGAAAACATGTACAAAGGCCCTGAGGCAGGATCCTGCCTGGTGTCTTCCAGAAACAGTAAAGAACAGGTTGAACTAAAGCAGAATGAACCAGGGCAAAGCCTGGGAGATGAAATCAGAAATTTCAGAGAGAGTGGAAAGATCCCGTAGTCTCATAGGGCAGAGTGAGGACTAACTTCTGAGTGGGGCGTACAGGGATCCTTTGAAAGGTTTTGAGCAGACAACTAATATAATCTACCTTACCCTTTCACTGGAGCAGTCTGGCTGCCAAGTTTTGAATTGGTTATAAAAGTGAAAGCAGGGAAATCAGACTGGTAATTGCATCTATTTAGGTAAGAGATGGTAGCGGCTTATACCAGGATAGTAGCAGTGGAGGTGGTGAGAAGCAGTTGAATTTGGCCTGTGTTTTGTAAGTAGAGCTGGTAGGATTTGTTGCTATGAAGTTGGGTGTGGAATGTGTGAGAAAATGGATGCAAAGGAGGGGATCTCTAAGGTTTTTGGTCAGAGCAGCTGGAATTACAGAGCCAAACAAAACTGGGTGGGATAGGTGTGTGGCAGGACAATCAGTGGCTCAGCTTTGACCATTCTAAGTCTGAGGTACTTGACTGAGGGATCTGTTGAGGAAGAAGTTGGATCTACAAATCTGGTGTTTGAGGAAGACTTCCAGGGTAAGGGGGAGAAATCTGGGAGACCTCACCATGTACATGCCATCTAAAGCCATGGAACTAAATGAGATCACCATGTAAGTGAGTGAGAGAAAGCCAAGAGGGGGTTCAATGACTGAGGGCTGTTGCATTTAGGGGTCAGGGAGTTAAGGAATAAGCAGCAGAGAAGACTGAGAAGGAACAGCTCGAGAAGTCAGAAGAAAACAGGAAGAAGTGCAGGCTCCTGGAAGCCAAGTGAAGAAGTTTCAGTCAGGAACAGAGCGTCAGCTGGGTCAAAGGCTGATGATGAATCAAGGGAGATCAGGGAACCTTAACTGACCTTGGGACATGAAGACATGGAGGTCACCTTGATCAGAGCAATTTGTGGAGGGGAGTGTAAAAGCCTGACTAGTAGGTTCAAGGGGAAATAGTGGGAGAGAACTGAGAGAGGAAGAACACAGGTGATTCTCAAGGAGTCCCCAAGAGAAGAAGAAATGGGGCTGTGGCCAGAGAACATACAAGAGAGGGAGCGGTTTTTAAGGTGAGAGAAATAATAGCCTATTATGCTAATGGGCATGATTCAGTGGAGCAGGGAAAGTTAATAGAGTGTGAGAGGGAAGAGTCCATGGAGGAGCATCACCAAGTGGGGAGGAGTGGACATGACAGGGCCGTGGAGCACCAGTGGAGGGGTTAGCCCTAGCCGGGAGAGGCACTGGTCCGTGTGCGTAGTCTTGGGAGAGAAAAGAGCACGTGTGTGTGTGTGTGTGTGTGTGTGTGTGTGTGTGTGTCTGTATCTGTATCTCTATATTAGGATTAAGTGGAAGATGTTTCCTGACCTCCAAGGCTTAAGGCAAATATGTGTAAAAGAGTAAGTGTATATACCATGAATGGCTAAAAAAAATGCATAATACAGTTAATCCAATTAGGTTATAAGCCCTTTGAAAACTGTCTTCTTTATATATCTTCAGCCCCAAGTCTGACAATTTCTCAATTGCCCAAGTCTGACAATTTCTCAATTGGAGGCAAGACTTTTTTTTGATCTTCTGGTGTTGTCTTTGAAAATTTATATATTGAAATAAACATTATTTTGTCTTGAATTATTTTCCTTTTGGTACTCCTTTCTATCACCAGTAGGGAATTATTTTTTAGAATTATACACATAAGTAGGTTATCATCTGTGACTACCCTTTACGATTGTAAGAGCATTACAGAATAAATGGTCTGAGAAAGGTGTGGAGTTTGATAGGGTTGAGAACTACTGGTCTCTGCCATATACTTAGGTGCTTAGATGTTTGGTAATATAATCAAGGATCAAAATGAGTGGTAGACATTTCAAGTGATGTAGCAAGTTAGAAAAAGGAAGGATTATTGTGAATTTGGGTTGTCATGAAATGGGTGACGGAGAGAGGTTAGAGGGGACCTGGCACACTGAGGACTTGGACACCATGATAGACAATTGACATACCTTATCTTGAAGAAATGAATGACCAAAGTTGTCAGACTGAGGAAACAATTTCTACCTAGGGTAAATCACAAAATTTAAAGTTGGAAGGACCCCGGGAAATCATCTAAGCCAGCAGTTCTTACTTCAGGGTTGGTATCACACTCTGCGGTTTGTGGAGGGATTTTCAGGACCCCCCCCCCAATTATATATACCATTTTGCATAGCTTGGGTATATAGGTCTCATTGGATTCTTTTTTTTTTTAAGATTTATTTTTTTTAATTTTTTTTAAAGAATATGAGGTTTATTTTTTAGAAGATTTTATTTATTTATTCATGAGAGAGAGAGAGAGAGAGAGAGAGAGAGAGAGATGCAGAGACACAGGCAAAGGGAGAAGCAGGCTCCATGCTATGCAAGGAGCCTGATGTGGGACTCGATCCCCGGTCTCCAGGATCACACCTTGGGCTGCAGGCGGCGCTAAACCACTGCGCCACCGGGGCTGCCCCAAGATTTATTTATTTATTAACGAGAGACACAGAGAGGCAGAGTTATAGGCAGAGGGAGAAACAGGCTCCTCGCAGGGAGCCTGACGCGGGACTCGATCCTGAATTCTGGGATCATGACCTGAACTGAAGGCAGGCACCCAACCAATGAGCCACCCAGGCATCCCCTCATTGGATTCTAAAAGGGTCCATCACCTCTGTAGCAAAGGGCTACTGATCTAGTCTGATATTAAGCTCCATTAGATTGTTTGGCTCAAGCTTACACAGCAAGTTAGTGACAGAGATGGAGATCGAAACCCAGGTCTTTCCACTAGTAGTTTCTTGCTCATTTTACCCTCACCGAGTTTAAGGACATGCACAAAACCTGAGGCAGGATTAAGCTACCACTTTATGGTAATTGGTGTAAAAACAAACAACTGCCCTGGGTTCAATAGTCTATTCCTACAAGAGTTGCGGAAGGATGGGCTTCAATTTGTCTCTTCAAAGTGAACTATTATTTTAATTTTTATAGTTGAAATACGCTGCCATTCACCAAAATACCTTTCTCAGTTGAAGGAAGGCCCAGCCCCCTGTGAATTATTATTACCCCTAAGGCCATTGCAGTCCAGTTGGCACTATTTCTCTGACCTGCAATAGCCCCTGGTTTTGTGCCCAATCAAATCAAAATTACTTTGATCTGTCCGATCCTGTACTACCATAGGCTCTTTAGCCAATGTGCATGCACTTTGTGCCCCATTCAGGCTAGTGAGTGCCTCCTTATTGGCACTCTCCAGCCCCTCAAGCCCTTTCACTCCTACCTCTGTGTCTCTCCATGTGGCTTCCCTGCCTGGAATGCTCTCCATTCTTTCCCTCCTTCTCTGGGGCCAGTTTAAGTCTCCTCTCCACAGAGCCTGCTTGCTCTCCCTCTGAATGCCTGTTGTATTTATTGCATGTACCACACACCATAGCACTTCACTCTTTCTGCAAGGCTCTTCCTGGAAATGCTTCAGCGGTGGTTGCTCTGAGAGTGGGGTTCCTGGCAGTCCAGGGTGGGGCCCTGGACACCCCCAGGCCCCAATTCAGCCAGAGCTGAATTGCTTTTGTCACCTAGGTGGGAAGTCTGCATGAATTTTTATTTGAAGAAGTGGTTTAGCTGCCCCCCCTCAGCCCCTGCCCCACCAAAAACAGTTTGAAAAACACTGGATCTGACTTGTGTGCTGATTGCCTCATAAAGTGCTGACTGGTCATGAGCAAGGGCTGGGGATGACACTAGTTTGGACCCATGCTCCTGCTGTTCCCAGGCACTGGGTGCAATTCTGAGCACAAAACGAACACTTAGGAAATGACTTGGCCATTATACTGCTTAACAGTTGGGGGTGGATAGGAGCTAGTGAACAGCATTACCTCAGAAATTGACCTTAACGAGAGCTCAGAATAGCATTTCTGGGTTGATCATTGGGAAATAAGCCTAAATCGGGGAAAGGGGAGGTATTTCTCCCATTTCAGGTACAAAACCTAACCCTACTTAAATCTACTCAGTTTATCTACATATTTAAGAGAAACCTCATTATCGGCATTCCCAAGGTTCAACCAAACTTTACTGTCCCTGCCATATGTTTGTATAAGCATGAAAGTAGTGTCATTCAAGTGACTTGCAGAGAGATGTTCAGAGTAGAGTATCCCTAAAAACCCAGACAAAATTAAATTCAGAAGTTTATGGCAATGTTTAAAAATGGAAAGTGCCAGTCTTTCAGACCAGTTATTTCAACTTTCTGTATCAGATCAATGATATAAACTACTGAAGACCTGAGTATTTAAATCAATGTTGCTATCAACTTGTTAATGCTCTTGTTTTGTTTTGTCTTTTTTTTTCCTGCTCTCTGCCTGGTTCATTGTCTTCACCTACAGGTGTACTTTATTGTCGGCTTCCAAAGATTACTAACTTTTATCTGTATCATTAAAATTGAACTGCCTTGGCTATACTGCTACTCTTACTGCTGCTTCCGTTATTGCCTTCTTCAGCAAAATAAGGCTTTCTGCAGCCAAAGAATAACAAGAAATAAACACCACTGTAGAAGCCTTGCCACTATGAAACTTAGGCTAAACGTGCTCACCATTATTTTGCTGCCTGTCCACTTGTTAATAACAATATACAGTGCCCTTATATTTATTCCATGGTATTTTCTTACCAATGCCAAGAAGAAAAACGCTATGGCAAAGAGAATAAAAGCTAAGCCCACTTCAGACAAACCTGGAAGTCCATATCGCTCTGTCACGCACTTCGACTCACTAGCTGTCATAGACATCCCCGGAGCTGACACTCTGGATAAGTTATTTGATCATGCCGTGTCCAAGTTTGGGAAGAAGGACAGCCTCGGGACCAGAGAAATCCTAAGTGAAGAAAATGAAATGCAGCCAAATGGAAAGGTTTTTAAGAAGGTACGGCATCTTTGTGCTTTATAATTTTTCTTTGAAGGGGAAGGTATGCTTCCCTGTAGCATACATCAAACGCATTTTTAAATATGCTGCTATTCCATGTAAATATGCTGTGTAACCAATTCACAGAAGGTGCTCACAGCTTCTGTATATTTACTTAAAGGCAGTTTTAGAGTTCTATACTTTGAATAGCCTTTTAATTGCTTGTTTGAATAAATATACTCATATTAGAGCATGTCTCCATTTAACAGTTAATTCTTGGGAGTTATAAATGGATGAGCTATCTTGAAGTGAACTGCAGAGTGAATAATTTTGGTAGTGGACTCACTGCACTGGGACTGAAACCAAAGAACACTATTGCCATTTTCTGTGAGACCAGGGCCGAATGGATGATTGCAGCTCAGACCTGCTTTAAGTACAACTTCCCTCGTAAGTGCCTTACATTTTTGGAAGGGGAGGAAAGAGGTTTTTAGTAACATGTGAAATTGTCCTGCGATCCTATTGTTTTCATGGTAGGTGGTCTTTAGCAATTTTTCTACATACGTTCTATACATAAAACAGTACATGCTGTGGTGAAAAGCTCTCTGATGATTCCTGTTAAAGAAAGTTAATTTCTTAAAGCCAGTATGGGAATTGGCAGCTTAATGGACACAATTTAGAATTTTACTTTTCAATTGGAAGTGAATTATACCTGAAAGATTTGGGATTTGGGGGTATGATTTAGGAAGTGACACACAAAATAATGATTAAAACAAACAAAAATCATTGCTTAGGATTATTCTAGTTCACTGCTTCACTTCGAGGCCTCCTCTTTGACTTATTCCATTTTACATGTGAAATGAGCACATAACAGCTTGAACTGACATTAGATATGATTGCCAAATTTTTATCATCCCTATACTTACTTTTACAGTTTTCTGGGTTTGCAAAGTCATTTATCCAACTCCAAAGTGGAAATTACTATCTCCCACAGGACAAGGGTAGAGCTGAATTTCCAATCTGATCTAAGTTTAGCAGATGTCCCTTGATTCTAACTGATCTTGGTTTCAGCTTAGGTTTCCTTTGTCTGGTAGCTCCAAAATATAGGCCCACCCACTTACAGCTTGAAGGTCACCAATCAACTTGGACACTGGGCCCACTAAAAAAACTCCCTAAAAGGAATGATAACATGATTCTGACTTAAGATCCTCAGTCTGAAGATTCTCAAGGACTTACCCATTCTTTGGTGCTATGACCAAGGAAAGCGCTTGTTACAGGGTAGTTCTAGGTGGGCTTGGTCTGACCTAAGTTAAGAGTTCAGCCAGAAACTTATGGGCCTTGAGAATCTTGATTGACTAATTTTTGAACAGTTGTAGCACTTCCAGTATTGCTGCATTTCTTCAGGGTTAGGGTGTTAGAATCCTGAGAATTTATTTGTAAGGAGAAATTGGGGCTACCAGGAAGTTTCAGGCAATGTTTAAAGGTAATAGTGGAGACTATGAAATCTAATGACATTATAAAATGTCTTTGCATCCATGAGTGTACCCATCACAAAAGGCTGACTTAAATAATGTACCTCATAAATGATTATCAATTAACATGTGTTTTATTTTTTGTTATGTAGTTGTGACTTTATATGCCACACTTGGCAAAGAAGCTGTAGTTCATGGGTTAAATGAATCTGAGGCTACCTACCTGATTACTAGTGTTGAACTTCTAGAAAGTAAACTTAAGGTAAATAAAATTTTTTCTTTGAATTCATGGTAGTGTTCTCTGACAGGACATGAAAATGCCCAATAATTGAGTTTATTACAGGCCTGAATTTAATAGCTGAATCTTTTTTCTGCTCAACAGACAGCATTATTAGATATCAATTGTGTTAAACACATCATTTATGTGGACAATAAGACTATCAATAAAGCAGAATACCCTGAAGGATTTGAGATTCACAGCATGCAATCAGTAGAAGAGTTGGGATCCAAGCCAGAAAACTGTAAGTAAAGCAGTGAAACCAAAATGTATTAGTCTACTTGAGGTTTATCTCAGTAGATTAGGAAAAGAAGTAATCGAAGTGGAAACTAAACTTCTTTGATTTAAAAAATTTTTTCTTAAATGTTTATCAAGGCCATATATGATTAAAGTTTTCTCTTCTTTTCTCCTCAAAGGTAAACAGTCTTTTAAAATTTACTAAATAGGAGTACCTAGGTGGCTTAGTTGGTTAAGTAAGCATCTGCCTTTGGGTCAGGCCATGATCCCAGAGTCCTGGGATCGAGCCCTGCATTGGCTCCCCCCAGCCCATGCTTGCTCTTTTTCTGTCAAATAAATAAAATCTTAATAAAATAAAGTTTACTAGATAGTTAATGTATTCAGTGGTTCAGACTTTATGGCAGTTGCTGCCAAACTTCTTTTTTTCCAAGTAACCCACTAACTTTCCAACTCGGGCCTCACGTAAAGAAAAGATCTCAGGCCTTCCACCCAATAGCCTTTCTTCTTTTGAAGTGCTTAATGCTAGTGATTTTTTAATGATGTATCAGAGGACACAAAGCTGTTTGCCAAGCTCATGCTCAGATTTATGCCACCACTGAGATGGTATTTGATACTTCATTTGAAACAAGTAGATGTGCCTTGTGGCAAAATGTCAATTGGTCATCAGGACAGAGGGTTGAGGAAATTAAAGACTCCGTTTATTTATTTTTTAAAAGATTTTATTTGTTTGAGATAGAGTGAGAGAGAGAGCACAAGCAGAGGGAGAGAGAGAAGGAGAATCAGATTTCTCACTGAGCAGGGAGTCCAACATGGGGCTTGATCCCAGGACCACAGGATCATGACCTGAGCCAAAGGCAGACACTTAACCAACTGAGCCACCCAGGCACCCCTAAAAACTTCATTTAAATAGTTTCTTTCCTTATGTTTAATGTGAAGATCACGATAGTCTACTAGCTGAGAAAAAGATTCATTTTGATAGGAAAAAATGTTGGTTGACCCCTCTTTACCTTCTGAGTATATGACCACTAGGGACCGAACATGTTTGCAATAACAGAGAGAGACTCTAGCTTTTTACCCAGTGTGGAGAATAGCACAGAGGCTGAGGCTCTACCCTACTTTGCAAGCAAACGAGTGAGCCAGCCACAGCTTCTTGGAGGTCCAACACTCCTGAGTCAGAGATGAAGGACAGTTTTTTAATTCACAGCAAAAGCAGTAGCCAGACTGTCAGCATTTGTGTTGCTTCCCCACATTCCAGTTTTCATACAGCAGTGTGAAGAGGGTGGGATGATACCCATACCCGCAGTCAGTCGTGTTACAGGAGAACAACCATGAGATCAGGGAGCCCAAATATTTTATAGAGGGCAGTATGACTGCCCTTTGCCCTAGAGAGAGAGATTATTTTTATTGTACTGGGCAGGAAGCACATCTACTCTTTGGCTCTGCAGGGAGACACGGTCTCCATTTTCCAAAGCTGTTTATTGTGCACATATCCTTGAAAAGATAGTCTGGCACCCAGTCACTGTCTCTGTTCACAAGATATGCAGAAACTCAAGAGACCATAGAGAATTGTCTCTCAACACCAGACTGACCCTGCAAGATTGAAGTCAACTGGGAGGTCCTTATTGATACAGATCTGTTGCCAGTTCTGTTGATTCACCAAAGGATTTTGGTATGAAATGTAAGGGGTATTGGTCCTTCTTTTTTTTTATGATAGTCACAGAGAGAGAGAGAGAGAGAGAGAGAGGCAGAGACACAGGCAGAGGGAGAAGCAGGCTCCATGCACTGGGAGCCCGCCGTGGGATTCAATCTCGGGTCTCCAGGATCGCGCCCTGGGCCAAAGGGAGGCGCTAAACCGCTGCGCCACCCAGGGATCCCGGGTATTGGTCCTTATAATTTTATGTAAGAAATAACCTGATAGACCACATATCCCACCTAGTTCTGTTTCTCTCTTTAGTAATGAGACACATGTATTTTTTGGTGATACTTCACCTTAGTAGGTTATTATGATAACAGGAAATGAAGTGTCACATGTCTTGAGAGTGAGAAGCCTATCTACTGCTATGGCTTCCATTAGTCATCAGAGAAAGGCGGCGGTTCTTATTTGCTTGATTTTTATAAACTGACAGAGATATTTTTTTTAAGTTTTATTTATTTAAATCACCTCTATACCCAACATGGGGCTCAAACTCATGAGCTCAAGAGTCATGTGCTCTTCCTACTGAGCCAGCCAGGCGCTCCGACAGTAGGTATCTTTAAGGATATTAGCATTACCCAATTTAAGTATAACTTTATCTTTCGTTATTGTGGTGGTAAATTACACTTTAAATTTTTAAAGTTAACTGGTACATAAAAATGTAATTCATTTTTGTTAACGGATTTTTAAAAAATAGAGTTTATTTTGTAGAGTGGTTATAGGTTCATGGCAAAAGTGGGGAGAAGATACAGAGGTTTCCCATACATTCCCTGCCTCTACAATGAATAGGTTCCTCCGTTTTACCAGCATCTCTCATCAGAGTGGTACATTTGTTACGATTGATGGATCTACTCTGACACATCATTATCATCCAAAGCCCATAGGTTACATTGGAGTTTACTCTTGGTACTGTACTTGCTGTGGATTTGGACAAATGTATAATCTTTGGTATCACCATTTTAGCACCACCACTACAGGATCACCATTATAGTACCATAAAGAATATAAGCTGATTTTTATTTTATTTTTTTAAAGATTTAATTTATTTATTCATGAGAGACACACACAGAAAGAAAGAGAAAGAGACAGACAGAGACAGAGACACAGGCAGAGAGAGAAGCAGGCTCCATGCAGTAGCCCGACATGGGACTCTATCCCAGGTCTCCAGGATCATGCCCTGGGCCAGCACTAAACCACTGAGCCACCCAGGCTGCCCTATAAGCTGATTTTTAAAAATCTACCAATCTTATAAAATGTTTATTTAATTTTGATAATGTGCCTGTGGATTCTCGGCCATTTTGGTGTATCCTGGAATTGAAAGGAGGTTACAAGCTTACTACAATATACCACCTTGAAAGTGGAAGGCTCAGTGTGCTGTTTAAAATTAGCATGTTAGGGATCCCTGGGTGGCGCAGTGGTTTGGCGCTTGCCTTTGGCCCGGGGCGCGATCCTGGATACCCTGGATCGAATCCCACGTCGGGCTCCCGGTGCATGGAGCCTGCTTCTCCCTCTGCCTGTGTCTCTGCCTCTCTCTCTCTCTCTGTGACTATCATAAATAAATAAAAATTAAAAAAAAACTATTTAAAAAAAATAAAATAAAATTAGCATGTTAGAATTGTGGAGTTGAAGTCACCTGACAGATCAAGTCAACAACAACAATGGAACACAAGGAAATGGAGGGAAGTGATGGATGGAGAGGTCTGTTATCCTGATCATGGCGATGGTAGCACAGGTGTTTGCATATGTCCAGATACCAAATTGTATGTGTTAAATATGTGCAGTTCTTTATGTATCAAATATACTTCAATAAAGCTATTTTTAAAACATAGAAGCAGTTTAGATAAACATTATCTCATCCACATAACACTTGTCAACCCATAGTAGATAAATTAACAGCAAGAAACAAATTTATGTCACATTACAGTTTTAAAATACTGACATATCCAGCATTTGCTTAGAGTGTGCATCTAGGCACTTAATAAACAGGGAGTTTCAATTTTACTCAACTGTTAGTATCGTAGAATGACAAAAATGTAATGTTGATAATAGCAGTTCTCTTTACTGGTAGGTTAGAAGATACTTTCAAGCAATATTTAGTTTTTCTAATTCACTTTCTCTGTGTATGACTATTCTAATTGTATTTATTGAAATGTAATGTGTTGTCTGTTTTTTTAATCTAACCTTTTTAAGTGCGTATGTTATCTTTTTTTAATTTCCTTTTCCCAATAACACATTTTTATTGTATTTTCCAAAAGCATCCATCCATAAATTATTGGGGGGGAGGTCCTCACAACACATAGTTTGAGAAGCACAACTTTAGCATAGAGGTCAGTAAATTACAGCCTGCTGTCTGTTTCTGTAAATAAAGTTGGACTGGAACACCATCATGACTATTTAACAAGTGTCTATGACTGGGTAGTTTTGGTAGAGTCTGTATGGCCCTCAAAGCCTAAAATATTTACTGTCTGGTCCTTTGCAAAAAGAGTCTGCTGACCCCTGTTCAAGATGGCTGTGTCTAATAAAGACCTCTCTATTTTCCACTTCCAGTCATTCAGTAAGCAAAGATAGCACTGGAGCTCAGGACTTCTAAGATGATTAAACACCCCTGCTTTCAGACAGAATGAAGCTTAGATACGATCTAGATATTACCATTGGTAAGGAGTGAAGTGCTTATAAACCCTTCCACATGGTCTCTCCCCCTTTCTCTCTCAGTATCTGAAAATTCCCATCTAATTTTGATTAAACAGAATCAAAGTATAATCCAATCCCAATAGGGCAATAGGCACTAAATCTGGAAGACCCAAAAGAGTCCCAAAGCCAGACACATGACAAGTGTTCTAACTACAGGCGTGAGTGAGCGAGTGAGTCAGAGAGAAAGGACCTCTTACACCATTCTTTTCATCTAACTGCACATTCAGTACTTTGCAAAAATGATTTCCTATAGAGATTTCAAGAAGCAATGATAAAAACAGTAGAAAAGGTTAATTTTGGTTTGGTGTTCTTTGGATTTTACTTGTTGCTTGGAAGCTAATCTTAAAATAACCCGTTAAATGTATAATGATTATCTAACTCAGTGTCCATGGTTCAGTTTTTTATAAAATACAATTATTTTTATAACCAGGTAAAAAAAGATCAGGTCCGGTGGTTTCCAATCAGGCATGTGTATGTCACCTGTGGAGCCTTCACCCCATTCCAGACACAGAGTTTTCAGAGCTAGGGACCAGAGATAGAGAGTGTTTTTGTTTAAGTTCCATGGGTGATTCTCATGCCCACCAGTAGTTAAGAGTCACAATCAGGTCCAGCCATTGCATTTTAAAGATGAGAAGACTGAGGCCTGAGGGCCTGAGGAGTTTGCACACAATACTCTATCCTCCCGATTCTCCAAAGTCCTGGATAGCTTTCCTCAACACAGTGGAAAGGCAGGAGTAGACAGGAATTGGGTTGAGCATCCAGAAAATGGGCCAAATTGAGTTTGAAATTCTCATAGCAGGTAACCACAGTTTGATCGGTACTTTGTGTGATTATCAGGAGAGAGTATTCTACGTAGTTTATCATGATGCAAAAAATCTTAAAAATCTTCATCTTTGTTTAGCAATCTAACTTTTAAACTGAAGAAAATATGGTTCTCTTTCATTTGTTTAGTGAGCGTCCCTCCAAATAGACCAACTCCTTCAGACATGGCTATTGTCATGTATACCAGTGGTTCTACTGGCCGACCCAAGGGAGTGATGATGCACCATAGCAATTTGATAGCTGGAATGACAGGCCAGTGTGAGAGAATTCCTGGACTGGGGTAAGAGAGAATTCTTCCACTTTCTTCTTAAAGATCAGAGCTCATGTTTGGCATTCTCTAAACTCGATCTGTATTAAAATGGCAAGATTATTGATGTTTCTAATTACCACACCTTTTTAAGAATGGCTAAAGTGTTTTTCTCGTTTTGTTTTAGACCAAAGGACACATACATTGGCTATTTGCCTCTGGCTCATGTACTAGAATTGACAGCAGAGATATCTTGCTTTACCTATGGCTGTAGGATTGGATATTCTTCTCCACTTACACTCTCTGACCAGGTGACAAGCTTTTCACTATACTGGCATGATCATATTAAGTGGCATTGTTTGACTGACAACGTATTACTGAAACTGGAGATATTTTAATTCTGTGAAAGCCTTCTCCCTGACATCAGAAATAGCTCCCATGGGCAAATATGTAGCTGCAGAAAATAATCTTGTGGATTTGTTAGCATCACTATACATCTTTTTAAATGATTTGAAACTAATTCATCTTGTCTTTATTAGATGTTGATTCTGGATAGCTAGGATAGAGAACATGAATGCACTGATCCTTTTTGATACATGATCCGCAAATAGTGGTAGGTTTTTTGGGAGGCGATGTGGTGGGAGGATTGGGGCCCAGTTTGACTCTGCGGTTTCTCTAGCATTGTGGTATTCACTAGCCACATACTGAAGAAGAGATCATCACAATTAGATGAGCAGAATTTCACCACTCAGTTGCCCTAGCCACATTTCAAGGTCTCAATAGTTACGTGTCACTAGCAGCTCCCACACTGAACAGCACATGGACCAAACATCTCCATCATCGTGGAAAGTACTGTTGCATATCCAAAGGCAACGCTTGGCTTTGTGCCCTGAGTCCAGGTTCTCCCTTCTCCCCGCTGTTGACAGTAGGAAGGCCAACAATGGTAGAGCTCACTCCTGTATTGGAAGCCCATTTGAAATCACACATCTAGTACCTACTGTCCACAGTTAAATGGAGTTTGTTCTTTGGATGAGTTGCTACAGAAAAGTGTCAGCCAGACATTGGGGCAAAAAAGAGTTTCTAGGGTTGCTGTGAGGTCCCAAATGCTGAGGGATAAACTGAGTGTAGGTGGAATGACTTGATTCTTGGGGCAGCTTCTGGCACTTCTGCCCCTAGGGGCCTACTATGATTTAGGCAGTGCTGTCTTTTATTTGGGAGTGTCTGTAAGGCATGCAGTTGGCAAGAAGACGTGGTCCTTGATGCTCACAATTAGAAATTATAATACTTTTTTTTTTGTAGAATTACCATTTTAGGAGAGATTAGGTTAGTTATGTAATATTAAGGCAAAAAGGTTAATTGGATGTGTCTGAATTTGAGATTCCAACCATCTTTTTGAAAATTTGTTTTTGGATGTATAACTTAACGTGCACAAATCTTACATGCACCACTTGATTGGATTTAATATACACATAGAGGCTTCTGTGGCCATCAATATCTAGATTAAGAAAAAAACACTGGGGCACTTGGGTGTCTCAGTTGGTCGGGTCTGACTCTTGATTTCGGCTCAGGTCATGATCTCAGGGTCGTGAGATGGAACCCTGCATCAGGCTCCATGCTCAGTGGGGAATCTGCTTGAGATTCTGTCTCTCCCTCTCCCTCTGCTCCTCTCTTCACTCTAATATAAATAAATGAATCTTAAGAGAAAAAGGACGTTTCTAGGATTCCAGAATATCCCTCGTGTCCCTTCCTAGTTATGACCACCTCCCCCCAACCCCCAGGATAATCCAACCACCTCTTAAAAAAAAGATTTTATTTATTTATTCATGGGAGACACACACAGAGGGAAACAGAGACATAAGCAGAGGGAATAGAAGCAGGGTCTATGCAGGGATCCCGATGTGGGACTCCCCCTGAGCTGAAGGCAGATGCTCAACCACTGAGCCACCCAGGCATCCCCCAACCACCTCTTTTAAGTGGCTTTTTCATGAGAAAATGTTTTGTGTTCTAAACAGCTACATACTTGATACTTTAAAGAACACAACCTGTTTTTAAGTTGGAAAGCTACTGGATTAACCACTCAACAGAAAGTTCACATTTAAGATCTGTTAGAACAGGGTGGAGAAAATAAGTAATCAAGTAAACTAATAAACCAGACTTGCTCAAGTTGAGTTTAAAATAGACCTGTGAATGAAACTGCGGCTTGAAGTGTAAAACAAAATTTGTAGGGGACTTTATAATGGTAAAGAAAAAGAAAAATCTGTGGTGATTACATTTCAATGCACTGCAGTGGGTTTTTCTTATGCTTAATATATTTTGAAAATGTGAAAAGAATTTCAGTAAGCTTTGAGTGTGATTCACCCCCCCCACCCCAGGAAAGTTTGGAAGCCCAGGACTAGCAACCCTTGTTTTCACTGCCTTTCTGAAAACAGTTGCCTCGATGTAGGGAAGTGGGCAGATGGACTGAATGTCCCATCCACCCTTTTCATGAACTTTATAATAAAGAGTCTCAATCTCAAGAATCTAAAACCCAGGAATCTACATCACATCAGAAATCAGAAAAATGGGGGAGGCTTGAGGCACCCCATATGAAGCCAGCAGATAATTGTGATGTTGTCATAACTAGGGTTATTGCAGTTGTGATTAAGACAAGAGAACTAGGGATGCCTGGGTGGCTCAGTGGTTTAGCACCACCTTCAGTCCAGGGTGTGATCCTGGAGTCCCGGGATTGAGTCCCACATCAGGCTCCCTGCATGGAGCCTGCTTCTCCCTCTGCCTGTGTCTCTGCCTCTCTCCCTCCCTCTCTCTCTCTCTCTCTCTCTCTCTCTCTCTCTGTGTGTGTGTGTGTGTGTGTGTGTCTCATGAATAAATAAACTTTTTTTTTTTTTAAAGAGACGAGAGAACTAACTGATACCACTACCCAGAGTAATAAAGACAGTGAGGAGGGGCTCCTTGTGGCTACTGCTCCCTGGAACAGCTCTCTAAAGCAACAAGTGGTCAGGACCACAGTCGGGGCGGGGGGAGACAGCTCTTACTCGAAGGACATAAGAGTCCATCTATGTCTCCACAGGGCAGCTCTCCCTTGTGTGGTATGTATGTGGGGATGTAGGTTTCCACCTGCAAATGTGCACACGCTTGCACATACATGAAACAAGTAGTTTTTTTGTTTCCCTTATCCGTCTTAAAGTAGGATAAAAGCAATTGAGTTCTGCCAGCAGAACCTTCTAAATGACGAGGCTGGTGCTGCTGGCAGATCACACTGTTTCTTAAGAGTTGGTTTTCTTCCTGCCTTTGTCAACATGACTCACAGAGCCTACATCTGAACTATAGACTAATGAACTGCATTACAGCAGATTCTTATTTTAACTTGTAAATTTTATTTATTTAAATTGTTTTTAGAGAGGGGGGAGCAGAGGAGGAGGGAGGCAGAGAGAGAATCTTTTTTTTTTTTTTTTCAGAGAGAGAATCTTAAGCAGGCTCCACACCAGCTATGTGAGCCTGACATAGGGCTCGATTTCATGACCTGAGATCATGACCTAAGCCAAAATCAAGAGTCAGAAGCCCAACCAACTGAATCACCCAGGCACCCCAGCCAGTTTCTTATTTTCATCTCCCTTTTTCAGTGGGCTCCTTTATCAGTGGTTCCACCTGCTGACCTGACATTTGAAATCCCAAAGTATTTGTGAGAGAAATAAAACACAAGAAAGACATAGTACATACACATTTACATATATATATACATATATATATACATATATATACATATATATATACGTATATATATACATATGCACATCCCTACATGGTCACTGGCAGTGTCTTCAATATTCTGTCAACCAAAATGTTATCAAATGAGTATTTTTGTATGATGTTAGTTGATAGCAGTGACTTTGAGAGGTGGCTTTACCATTTGGGTAATCAAAGAACATTCAGTTTTGTTTTAGTGCTCAATATACCTTAGTTGAGGGTTTCTGTTTTTCTTTCCTTTTTTTTTTTTTTTTAAATGGATGGTTTGTGCTGTGGTCGATATGTCATAAATAAGAATGCTCAGTTTACCAAAATATCTCATTCTCCTTTGTTCTGAATCAACATTTCAACTCACAGGAAGGCTGAAATCGGGCTAGAAGAACTAATCTCAGGCTAAAACACTTACGTTCTAGACTTTTGTAGGTTATGAAAATTTGAACCGGTAAATCCCAGGGCAGTAGAGGAGCAAATTCCATGTGTGAATTTGTCACTGTCAGTGTTAATCCTCAAATTACAGCATTTTTTTTTTTTGTGAAGGTTGGCTTTCCTGATTGTATTTCCTTTTTCTTTAATGTAGTCCAGCAAAATTAAAAAAGGAAGCAAAGGAGACTGTACTGTACTGAAGCCTACACTCATGGCAGCTGTTCCAGTGAGTATAGATTGTAAACATCATTTACTGCTCCCACTCAGACTTTTTAAAGGGTAATACTCTAAGGGACTTGTGTATGGTTTTAAATTTTGATTTTACTTTGTTGGGAATTATGGCAAATGTGTTCATCTAAATCTCTCATAAGCATTGGGAAGGATTAGATGGCAAGCTTCTGAAATGTATGCCTGCTTAAGTGGTGCTGATACTTGACAATCAAGGGGTAAAAGTGACCTGAGTTCAGATCACCTCTTGTGAGAATCAGTCATAATGTTTCAAAGGAAAAAAAAAATGTTTTAAAGGTAGAAGAGATTCTAAAGATCATTTTTGTTTCATGATAATTAAAAAAAAAAAAACATGAAACGTAGGCCATCCCAGAGAACCAACACAGCATATCCAAGGTTATGGAACTGAGTCTCAGATCTGAGCCTCCCAGCCCTTAGAGTGACCAGGAAACTGGCACTGAAGAGAGCTTCCAGAGAAAAAATAACTTCTAGATATTTAAAATCCTTATGTGAAATAGTGCCTTTTACAAAAAGATGATACAGGTTGTTGGCCTTTAAAAAAAAGATTTTACTTATTTAAGAGAGAGGAGGGAGGGGGAGAAGCAGGCTCCTTGCTGAGCGGGGAACCCGATGCAGGGCTCAATCCTGGACCCCATGACTGAGCCGAAGGCAGATGCTTAACCAACTGAGCCACCCAGGTGTTTCATTTTTTGGCCCTTTACTAATAAATTCTGAAATACTTAACACCCTGTTTCATACTTGCATAATCAAATATATTCTAACACTTTTTTAGGCTTGGGAACTCTAGTGGGACTGTGTATCATGACTTGCTTATATTATGATCAGATTTGAAGTCTTGTCCCAGTATCTTTCTCAGAACTATTTTTGCACACGGAAAGTCAGAGATTAGATTGTGAAGTGTTCAGCCCAAGTTTTCTAAGAATTAGAGATGGAAGTTACTTTTTTTTTTTAAGCTTCTAACTACAGAATTACCAAATGACCAAAGAATTAAGATAGGTCAGAGTGACCTTTGCCTTTTTATTTAGAGGTGCTGTAGAATTCATCAAGTTTACAAGCTTCAAGAAGCTTCTCATTAAAGCATAAGAAAGTGATGCTAATGATAGCACACCTGCTTACTGTGTTCTAGGCACTGTGCTAAGTGCTTTAGATGAATTCTCTCATTTAATCCTCCCTAAGACTCTTCTAGGTGGGATCCCTGGGTGGCGCAGCGGTTTGGCGCCTGCCTTTGGCCCAGGGCGCGATCCTGGAGACCCGGGATCAAATCCCACATTGGGCTCCCGGTGCATGGAGCCTGCTTCTCCCTCTGCCTGTGTCTCTGCCTGTCTCTCTCTCTCTTTGTGTGACTATCATAAATTAAAAAAAAAAAAAAAAGACTCTTCTAGGTGGGTCCTGTTTTCCCAGTTTCATAAAGGAAAAAACTTGCCTGAGGTCACAGAGCCCATAGGTGCTAGAGTTCAAGTGTGAACTGAGTTGTCTTAATGACTATGTCTGTCTGCTTAGGATTCTTTTGGTTGGGGAAGCAATATTTTGGGTTTATTACCCAAAGTGCAGGGGTCCCTAGTAAACCGTATCAGAGAACGTAGGGAAAGAAAGGGGCCACAGACTATAGGAAGTAGTATCTGAATTTAGGACTGAAGAATAAACAGGGGTTAGCTGATAGGCTGTGTATCTTCTAATTGGACATTGGCCATTCTTCTTTACTTTGTGCTTAGAAGGCTAACTTCTGTGGATGAGTTACCAGGGCATTGCTTGACTTCTGATTTCTGGTTGGGTTCAGCCAATTATTTGGCACTCAGGAGAGATCACAAGACGGGGGAGAGAAAGGGGGTATTCTGCACACTTAGTGCCTTTTCTCCTTCCCTTCTGGGCTGTGATTTTGGAAAGTTGTCAGGTGCCCATTGGACAATCTCTTTCCCCTTGGCTGTAACCAGGCCTTGCCCATAGCTGTTGTCCTAACCAGGTTCCAGTAATACTTCTCTCCACTTACCTCTTCCGATCTAGTGATAATAAGCCATCTCCCATATTGGTGGTCCACTGATGCTTCACCCAACTTTGTTGGTTCCATTAGCTCCTCCTCCTCCTCTGTAGATAGGCCTTTAAAAAGGCCTATACATACATATAGGCCTATACATACAAAACTCTGTAAGTAAACTTTTTAAAGAAATACTGTAAATCAAAAAAAAAAAAAAAGAAATACTGTAAATCTTTCTGCCATGCACTGAGTCACAAGGTAGTAGTGAAAAAAAGCCATCAGGATTAGATTCACCCTAGTTGGGTGTTCTGGTGCTATTTGAAAATAAGTGAATATATTTGAAAGAAAAGAATTAAAAAAGGTTTTTATGGGGGAGGTGAATGAGTTACAGTCCTGTTAACATTAAAAAATTTTTAGATAAAGTTAGAGTATAGAACTGAAAAACCCTAGTCTTTTTGAAATCATGAACAAGTAAATTTAGTAAAATTGATTATATAATAAATATATCCATTGTGCTGAAGACTTTTACCTAAGCTGACGTAAACAAGGTACCTTCACCTAAAGACTGTTTCAGTGTTGGTGTAATTCTTTTCAGATTATTGAATATTTTGCTTACCTTTTAGGAAATCATGGATAGAATTTATAAGAATGTTATGAGCAAAGTCCAAGAGATGAATTATATTCAGAAAACACTGTTCAAGTTAGGGTATGATTACAAATTGGAACAGATCAAAAAAGGATATGATGCGCCACTTTGCAATCTGTAAGTACATTTCATAGACTCTATAGTGTAAGCCTTTAAATCTTCTTGTGTACCAGTTCACATTCCCACCAACAGTGTAAGAGGGTTCCCTTTTCTCCGCATCCTCTCCAACATTTGTGGTTTCCTGCCTTGTTAATTTTCCCCATTCTCACTGGTGTGAGGTGGTATCTCATTGCGAAAGATGAATGGATAAAGAAGATGTGGTTTATGTATACAATGGAATATTACTCAGCCATTAGAAACGACAAATACCCACCATTTGCTTCAACGTGGATGGAACTGGAGGGTATTATGCTGAGTGAAATAAGTCAGTCGGAGAAAGACAAACAGTGTATGTTTTCATTCATTTGGGGAATATGAATAATAGTGAAAGGGAATATAAAGGAAGGGAAAAGAAATGTTGGGAAATATCAGGAAGGGAGACAGAACATAAAGACTCCTAACTCGGGGAAACGAACTAGGGGTGGTGGAGGGGGAGGAGGGCGGGTGTTGGAGGGGAATGGGTGACGGGCACTGAGGTGGACACTTGACGGGATGAGCACTGGGTGTTTTTTTGTATGTTGGTAAATTGAACACCAATAAAAATTAATTAAAAAAAATCTTCTTGTGTATTTATATCTGGAAACTGAATAAGTAACTGGCAAGTTAATTTAGTTTGAGCATCACCACCATCATCATAAGGTTGCATTTCTCTTTTATTTGCTTCTAACCCTCATTGCTTATATAGCCAACACAGAGGATCCTGAGCTCTGATCTTGGAAATTTAACAAATTTTAATAATCGAGTAAATATTTAAAATTCAATGTTAAAATCTGGCCTTGTGAAGAAGAACTAGACTTTTGAATCAAGACATTTGAGCTTAAGGGTCATTTCTAACTAAAAGTGGATCAAGATTTTATTATGCATGAAGGATTCTAATTTATTGTATTCATAAAACAGTATGATAAGTAGATGAATATAACAGCTATTTAAAATGCAGTGCTGGGGGTGGAGACAGGGAAACATTTTCCATTAAGAGAGAAATAATATCGATAATGTTCTAAAGAGAACTGTAACTTATTTTCCTTTGACATCATCATTTTCTTTCATTTACTATATGTGAAAGCAATTTCGTGACACTGCACTCTTTTTTTTTTGCATTTTTAAGAGTTTTTCTGGCATTTTGAAAAATTAAAATATAGTTGACATGTAACATTCCCTTAGTTTCAGGCATAAAACAGAGTGATTCGACCCCTCTGTACATTATGCTAAGCTCACCACAGGTGTGACTACCATCTGGCATTTTCTGGCATTTTTTTTCAAAGCGTTTTGTGAACATCTCACTTTGTTAACTTCTTGTTAATCACCACGATGGTTCTCAAACTTAGGTGTCCAACCAAAGTTGAGAAATATTACTCAGAGCTTATAAATTAAGATGTCACCAAGAACAATGTATGCAGTATTAAAATTATTCCCCCCTCCTCTTTTTTTCAAGGTTACTATTTAAAAAGGTGAAGGCTTTGCTGGGAGGGAATGTCCGCATGATGCTGTCTGGTGGAGCACCACTGTCTCCACAGACACACCGATTCATGAATGTCTGCTTCTGCTGTCCAGTGGGTCAAGGTTATGGACTGACAGAATCATGTGGCGCTGGAACAGTTACTGAAGGTGAGTGTTGGTAACATGGCAAATAATTCGATGTCAGTTGCCACCAATAAAACCCATTTGCACTAGCTTTGGGAGCCATGGCACTTTTATATCTCATAAGTAATATCAGATTCAGGGCAAACCTTGAATAGTTGGAGTTTTTTGAAATTTTTATTTGAACCATCATTTGTGCCCTTTATTTTGGAGCCTTGTAAATATTGATGCCACTCAGTCCTCAGAATTCTTCACCCTGGGCCTTTAATCTTTACTCTCTAAATGATTACTTCCTGGGAGAACTACAATCTTGGAATAAAGTATCATTCTTATGCTCCCTCTTGAATGCATATCCCAGTCCTGACTTCTTGTTTGTTTTCTCTTCTGGTATTTTCATCATCCTTTGGCAGGGTTTCTCAACCCTGGCACTACTGAAATTTTGAACCAGATAGTTCTTTATTGTTTGTGCTCTTCTGTGCATAAAGATGTTTAGCAGCCAGATGGATACCAAGAGTAACTCACTCCTCCCAGTAGTGACAGTAGAACAACTGGAAACATTACCAAATATCCCCTGAGGGGCAAAATCATCCTGGATTGGGAAATACTGGGTAAAGTAATATTTTGGGGATTATCCCACTTTTACTTAAACTTACTGTGTCCAGAATCACTGCCATCATCCCATACCATCTCTCCACCTCACAGATTGTTTGCACACAGTGGTATTACCATCCTTAAGGTCATTGAAGGCATTAGCTTTGAAGTCATCTAACTGTTTATTTTTCAGTGTCTTTAACTTCTGTTGGGTCCTCCCACTTCTCCATTGGATTGTTCCTCCCCTCTGCATGCTGACTTTGGCATTGAGCCTTTTATTACTTCACACTGCTCTGAGGTAACAGCCTTTGGACTGCTGTGCCTGCCTTTATGATATCACTTCTGATTGATCCCGTGTACTTGTGTTATACACCTCCACCTCAAAGCCTGCTTCATCCCTGGCAAACCTAGCTTTCCAGACATCTTTGATCTGGCATCATCATCCCCATCCATTATTTCCCACATCTCCACATACATGGCTCTGCTCTCCAGACAAGCCAGTCTCCTCATTCTTTCTCATGTGGGCATTCTTGCTCTCACCTATCTATATTTTCTCTTCCCTTCTCATAGAATGCCCTTTTGGCTAACTGGTCACAGCTGCCTTTTCATGCCCAACTCTTCAATTAAGTCTTTCCCAATGGTTTTTTTAAACAAAGATTTTATTTATTTGACAGAGAGAGAGCGAGAGAGCGAGAGAGAGCGCCACACAAGCAGGGGAACAGCAGAGGGAGAGGGAAAGACAGGCTCTCTGCTGAGCAGGGAGCCTGATGTGGGGTTCAATCCCAGGACCCTGGGATCATGACCCCAGCCGAAAATAAATGCTCAACTGGCTGAGCCAACCAGGCATGATTTCATTTTACATTGATCTTTCTAGTCTCTGGGGTGCTGTTGTGCTCACTGCCAGTACCGTGCAAGTGACGATTTAAATGTGTTCTAAGTTGTTTCATGTGCATTTTGGCCCAGGTTGTAAGCTCACTGAGGGCACAGTCTCCTTCTTTAGATGTTTTCTCTTTTCAGTGCTTAGTTTCATGCTAGGTACAATATTGATGATCTATAATAATTGATGATGCATAACAGGGCATCCAAATTTCAAAAGGAGAGTATCATCATCATCATCATCATCATCATCATCATCATCATCACCATCATCATGTTTGGTAATAACAGCTAATGTTTATGGAAAAAATTATTTTGTGCCAACCAACAAGTGTTAAGTACCTTCCAAGCATCTTCTCATTTAATCCCTATGACATATCCCTACAAGAAGTAGGTTTCCTTACTTTCCTTACTTTCTCCATTTATTAGATGAGGAAATGGAGGCTTTGTGTGGGGTTAAGTAATTGGTCCAAGTAATATAGTCCATCAGTGAGTGGTAGAGAAGGAATTGCAATCCAAATCTGTCTTACTGGAATCCTAGGTGGATAATGGTGGAGCCAGCTCCCCTCCTTTAACAGAGGATTTTGTACTTAATTATCTGAGAGACAGCCTGTTGGGAAGCAAAAATGATGTAACACTGCAATTGACTGCACTGTTGAAATGAAGTTGAAATATTGAAATGTTGACTACACTTTGCACTCACAATGGCCTCTTTCTTGTCATCTGTGAGACTCCGGCTCTGACTCCAGTATTCCTGGTCTCCCTTGGGCACAAGTCTGAAATGTGGTATGCTAATATCTTTGTTACATTTTCCCTCATAGTTACTGACTATACTACTGGCAGAGTTGGAGCTCCTCTTATTTGCTGTGAAATTAAGCTGAAAGACTGGCAGGAAGGTAAGAATTTTATGACAAGCTCTACTGCTTTGACAAATGCTGAAAACCACTGTGAGCCTCAACATACCCAGGCTTTAAAGTGTTAGGTTGTCTGTGGTAGCAAGTGAGCCTCTCCTTCTGCTTATTCCTTGTCCTTTCTTTCTCCTCAGTAACATCTTCAGGTTCTGAAGATGAAAAGAAAATCTCTAGAATCTAGGCACAATAATTGTGAACTTGAGAATACTTGATGGTAAAGAAGAAAAACTTTCTTAGTGGGGCATTCCCTGGGTTTGGAGAAGGAGATATATCCTAACATTTGAAGCTCAACTTTGCTAGTTGGGCCAGGAAATGAAATCCCATGTGTTTTTTTTAAGATTTTATTTATTTATGAGAGACACATGGAGAGAGGCAGAGACATAGGTAGAGGGAGATGCAGGCACTCCCTGCGGATAGCCTGATGCAGGACTCGATCGCAGGACCACAGGCTCATGCCCTGAGCTAAAGGCAGACGCTCAAACACTAAGCCACCCAAGTGCCTGGAAACCCCAGGTTTTTAGGGGATAGACTGATCACACACACACACACCCCAACCCCTTAGCTCTTGATCCCAGCAAACATTTTCACAGTTTGGACTCAATTCTGCTGTTTGGATAATTTTATTTGTATATGTAATTGCAAAGGGAAGCATGCACTTTATATACATGGGTAATACACCTTTTGACAAATCAGCTAAAGACATTTAAAGCTCTTGTTTCTTTGGAGATATAGTGCTTAGAAGATCTGTCATTATGCTATATGTTGGCAAATTGACTCCAATAAAAAATGTACAAAAAATTTTTAAAAATCAGCTGAAGACAAAAATACATCAGTCTTCCTGATGAAAATTGTGAAAAACACGAAATGTGTGCATTGACCACAAAATAATTTAACAGCCTGGCCTTGCCAGATAAAGCAAAAGCAATTAAAAAGCTAATCATTTCAAAAGGGAATTACTTACCTTGGGATGGAGCCATAGACAGAAAATTTAATTGACCTTCTAGGGACAATTCCCTTAAGTTGTTCAAACCCAAGAAAATGAATGGGCTCTATCTGACATGAACTCGAAGTCCCTAAAATTGTTTCTCCTCTGTGACTTTCTTATGATGTGTGTTATTGTCAGCGCTCCATGAGCAGACAGCCACTTCTTTTTAAAAATGGCATTTGAAATCCAGTTGCATTCCCAAGAGTTTTACATCTTGGGCGTAAGCCCTCCTGATTCCTCCTATGGTCATTGCTGTTCCAGTTCTAGGATAGAAATCCGCAGAGAACATAGGCACTATGGGCGTGGCTGTATTGAGCCTCAGCATCACAGTTGTTTTATTAGATGGGTTATTTGTGAGGCCGTGAAATCAGAGAAAATACAGTATATCATTACAACTTGGTAAGACAAATTTTGCCTCTAATCTTCATTTTCTGATTTTATGGAATTGTGCTTTAATGTCCGTTTTGGGGAGTGGGTCCATTTTTGGAAATGTATTTGGAAATTTCCTTGCTAAGAAGGAAACTTTGCTTCCTTTTTTGGTAATATTTTACTTAAATTCAATTGTTAACATATAGTATAATACTCGGTGCTCCTCTCATCATATCTCCTCCCCTTCTGCAACCCTTCATTTGTTTCCCAGAGTTGGGTGTCTTTCATGTTTTGTCTTCCTCTCTGATTTTTTTCCATTCAGTTTCTCCTCCTTCCCTTATGGTCCCTTGCACTCTTTCTTATATTCCACATATGAGTGAAACAATCTAGTCATGAAATGGGCAGAAGACATGAACAGACATTTCTCCAAAGAAGACCTACATGGCCATCAAGCACATGAAAAAATGCTCCACATCACTTGCCATCAATCAGAACCTGTGCTTTCTATAATAGGAATGAGCTTAATGTTTTACATACAGTGAGTTTTGTCCAATTGCAGTGTTGTCTAGTGTAAAAATTTAAAAGCAGCTAATAGCTGAAAGGAACTCTGCTTTAATCCTTTTAGGACATAAAATCCAACATTTCAGGTTGTGGATTCAGGTTTTTTGTATATTTCCCTTAAAGTAAGCTTTATTCAGTAATGAATAGGAAACAAATAGTGGTAAAATACTTTAGAGTTATTGTCAATTATTTCAGTGTTCTCTTATTTTTAAAAAGATTTTATTCATGAGAGACACAGAGAGAGGCAGAGACATAGGTAGAGGGAGAAGCAGGCTTCCTGTGGGGAGCCTGATACGGGACTCGATCCCAGGACCCCAGGATCATGACCTGAGCCAAAGGCAGAGGCTCAACCCCTGAGCCACCTACGTGCCCCAATAAAAATTTAAATAAAATTTAATAACAAAAATAATAAAATCTCCTTAGGAAAAAAATCTGAAATGCATTAATATCAGCATATTAGTAATTATAACAGCTTCAAGTGTTAACCTTCTTGGGGGTACTTTTGTCTTAACAGAGTTCTGTGAAGCCCAACTTCTAATGATATTCTAAGTGTGAAATTTTTTGGTTGTTGGGAATGTTTGCATAGGTGGTGGTTGGTGATCATCATTGAGCCTTCCTTGGTACTTCTGAAAGTACAGTTACCCATGATCCTCATGTCAATGTGAATAAATATAAACTAATATTCTCCCATAAAGTGACATAAAATTTGATACGCAGAAATCTATTAGCATAGGAGTTTTGAGAATTAATGCAAGTACTTTTTGTGTCACAACAGTAACTAATTTCATTTCATGGCTTCCAGGCGGTTATACAATTCATGACAAACCAAACCCCAGAGGTGAAATCGTGATTGGTGGACAAAATATCTCCATGGGATATTTTAAAAATGAAGAGAAGACAGCAGAGGATTATTCTGTGGATGAAAATGGCCAAAGGTGGTTTTGCACTGGTGATATTGGAGAATTTCATCCTGATGGATGTTTACAGATTATAGGTCAGTATGTTCTTTTTGTGAGAAAACAAAGAGTGTTCAGAGGTGGTATTTTTTGGTCAGCTACACATGGTGTACTATATAACCATCTACTGTTAACATACCCTACCTAGTATATCATAGAATAGAATTCCTCACCATTTACCTCCCCACTCAAGAAGCAGTGTGGACATGTTACTTTCCCTAGAGGCTATTTTTATGGCTCCAGCGATCCTTGAGCCTTGGAAAATTATAAATCCTTAACAGCGATTCATTCTTCTGAGAATGTCAGTTGGTTTGGCACTGCCCTTATTGAGCCTACGGAAATAGACTTTTAACTCCAAGATAGCCCTATGTTTATTCACTTCAAGCAGGCAGAACCTAAAATAAAAATGTGACTAGTTAGCTGGAAAGGACCATTCTGTAAGGTGCCAGTCAGGTCCTTCTTAAGCCATTAAATTTCCTCAGTCCTATCCTAGTGGTCCATTTAAATCTATCTCTGGACCCATATCTGACCTGAATATAGTTAGTTCCTGGGAAAAGTGGTTCTTCATCTAGAAATTAGATCTGCTGGGGAAATCCCCATAGGACCAGTCCCTTTCCTTCCCCCACCCCTGCCCCCTTTTTTATGGGTCCTTATTTGCACTGGAATCAAAGGCAGTTTCTGTTGGCACGTAGAATGGGTTCCCAGGCTACGGATAGGCAAGTTGGCCCTCAACTCAAACTTGTAAGGCAACCAATGATTATTCAGGCTGTGCCATCCTGTGCCAGGAGCACTGTCATTTTAACAAGATCATGTCATATATGGAAAATGGAGAATGAACATTTATTACCATGTTCTGTATGCCAGACATGGTGCTACATGCTTGTATGAGGTAGGTATCAGTATCTCTGATAAAACTGAGGGTTGGGGAGGTCAGCTGACCTGCCCAGGCTCACATAGCTTGTAATGGGCAGAGCTGTTATCCAAATCTTATGCTCCAAGATCCTGTTCCTTCTATTAAGTTTATTATGGTATTTAAGATTATAAGAAGATATTGAAGCATTCTGTATGGGGTAGAACATTTGAGCCAGTACTTCTTCAGCTAGGTATTTTCTTTTTAATTGATGTGTATGGACAAGCATTATATATAACAAGATTTTAGGAGAAGTATCTTTGTGAATAAATATTAAGGCAGTGAGACTGAAAGAAAATCAGAATTGTGCACACCTTAAGAAAACAGACTGTGGATAACATTCTTCACAACTGACGTCTAGATCGTAAGAAAGATCTGGTGAAGTTACAAGCAGGAGAATATGTATCTCTCGGGAAGGTGGAAGCTGCACTGAAGAACTGTCCACTCATAGACAACATCTGTGCTTTTGCCAAAAGGTAATTTTAAAAGTTGCATTTGTGCTTCCTTATACTTAGAGTAAAAGGACAACTGGAAAACATTTTGATCACTCATAATCATAAGATAAATAACATTTAATCAGCGTTGGGGAATGTAACATGTTTCTGAAAGTTCAACAGCTTGAAGATCATTGGAGATGATTCAGACATTTTCACTAATTCTTTTCTTTTTAAGATTTTATTTATTTATTCATGAGAGACAGAGAGAGAGGCAGATATACAGGCAGAGGGAGAAGCAGGCTCCATGCAGGGAGCCTGATGTGGGACTCGATCCCGGGTCTCTAGGATCACACCCTGGGCTGAAGGCAGGTGCTAAACTGCTGAGCCACGCATGCTGCCCTTCACTAATTTTTTGACACCAACTGTGTTTTGCCATAAATACTTAGCCATGCCAGAAAACTTACTTCACTTAACATCCTTAACGACTGAGATAAGTAATTTTCCTAAGAACATAGCTGGTACAAGTTTTCTAAATCAGATACCTAAGAGATTGGGCCATTTTCTTGATATGTTAATAGAATTCATATTTATGGGCTTTATCACACCCTTTAAAAAAACTATAATTGTAAAAAAATCCCACAGAACATAAAAGTCATCTTTTTTAAAAAAAGGTTTTATTTATGTATTCATGAGACACACAGAGAGAGAGAGAGAGAGAGAGAGAGAGAGAGAGAGGCAGAGACATAGGCAGAGGGAGAAGCAGGCTCCATGCAGGAAGCCGGATGTGGGACTTGATCCCAGGGCTCTAGGATCACAACCTGAGCCAAAGACAGACGTTCAACCACTGAGCTACCAGGCATCCCTAAAAGTCATCATCTCAGCCATTTCTAAGTATACAGTTGACTAGTGTTATGTATGTTCACATAATTGTGCAGTTAGTATCTGGAACTTGTTATCTTGCAAAACTGAAACTCTAGCCACTAAACAAATCCCCATTTTCCCTGGACCCAGTCCCTGGCTCCCACCAATTCCTTCCTGTTTCTGTGAATTTGACTAGTCTACATGCCTCATCTAAATAGAATCCTACAGTTTTTGTCTTTTTGTGACTGGCTTCTTTCACTCAGTATAATGTCCTTAGGGTTCATCTGTATTGTACCAGGTGTCAGAACCTCCCTTCCTTTTTTGAGCTGAATAATGTTCCATTGCATGTATAGACCATATTTTGTATATCCATTCATCCAATGATGGACAACTTTGGTGGCTTCCACCTCTTGACTATTGTGAATATTACAGCTCAGAACATGGATATACAAATAATTCTTTAAGGTTATACTTTCAGTTCTTTTGGGATTTTTTTTAACTATTCAAGAACTTTATTGGGGCTGCTCTGAGCCCCTCACAGTGTTACAGGAGCCCATAGGTCTTGATGTTGCCTTAGCTCCCTGGGGATTCAGGGGGCGGAGAAGGCAGGAGGACCAGCCTTTCTGGGAGAGAGAAGGCCCTTTTTGGGGGCTAAGACCAGTTGGTGGAGCAGTGGGAGACTGAGGATGAACAGGGCCTGCTGGGAGCTGGAAGGGGATGAGGCCCACTTTCTGGAGTGTGGAGGTCATGGACTGTTGGCTTTGTCGTGGGCAAGTGGCAACGGGAGGCACTTGAAGTCCGGAAGAGCAGATGGGTGGTGTCTCCTGGGCACTGAACATGGAGATTGCCAGATATGGGATTGCCAGAGGATACAGCAGTTCTACTTTTATTTTTTTAAGGAACCGCCATACTATTTTCCACAGCAGCAGCACTATTTTTTACATTCCTGCTAGTACTGCACAAGCATTCATTTTCTCCACATCCTCACCAACACTTGTTCCTATTTTTTTGATAGGAGTCACCATAATGGGCGTGAGGGGATATCTCCCCACTTAATGATTTTTTTCATATGCTTGTCATATTTTTTCATATGCTTGTTGGCCATTTCTGTATCCTCTCTGGAGAAATGTCAAGTCCTTTGCCCATTAAAGATTTTTTCTCCCTTCTTTCCAGTTATACAATATAGTGTTATCCACTGTAGTCACCATGTTTTACATTAGACCTTCAGACCCTATTTATCTTCTGGCTGAAAGTTTGTACCCTTTTATCAACCTGTCCCTATTTCCCCCAGCCCCTGGCAACCACTTTTCTACTCTGTCTCTGAGTTTCACTATTTTTTTTCGGTAAGATTCCACATATAAATGATACGATGCAGTATTTATCTTTCTCTGATTTATTTCACTTAGTATAACACCCTCAAGATTCATCTATGTTGTCACAAATGGCAGGATTTTCTTCTTTCTCATAGCTGAATGATCCTTCTTTGTGTGTGTATATATAGCACATGTCCTTTATTCGTTCATCCATTGATGAACACAGGTTGTTTATATATCTTGGCTTTTGTGACACTTGCTGCAGTGAAGTGGGAATGCAGATATCTCTTCAATGTCTTTTCATATCCTGTGGATTTATATTTCTTTGTCCAAACAATTGGATTGCTACATCATACATTAATTCTGTTTTTAATATTTGAGGAACATCCACACTGTTTTTTATAATGGCTGAGCCAATTTCCATCTCCACCCAGCAGTGCACGAGGGTTCCCTTTTCTCCACATCCATGCCAGGACTTGTTAGCTCTTGTTGTTTTGATGATAGCCATTCTAACACATGTGAGATGATATCTTATTGTGGTTTTGAGCTGCACTTATTTCCCTGATGATGAGTGATATTGAGGACCTTTTCATAGGCCTGCTGGCCATTTATATGTCTTCTTTGGAAAAATGTCTACTCAGTTTCTCTGCCCATTTTTTAATTGGATTTTTTTCTCTTGAGTTGTGGGACTTTTTCATATATGTTGGATATCAACCCCTTATTAGATAAATGATTTTCAAATATTTCTCTCCCATTCTGTAGGTTGCCTTTTCATTTTTTTAAAGATTTATTTATTTATTTGAGTGAGAGAGGGTGGGAAGGGGCAAGAGAGAGGGAAAGAGAGACCCTCAAGCTGACTCTGGACTGAGTGTGGGCCCAACACAGAGCTCAGTCTACGACCCTAGGATCATGACTTGGGCCAAAATCCAGAGTCGTATGCTTAGCTGACAGAGCCACCCAGGCACCTGGGCAGGTTGCCCTTTCATTTCATTGATGCTTTCCCTTGCTGTGCAGAGCATTTTAGTTTGAAATAGTCCCACTTGTCTATTTTTGCTTTCATTGCTTTTGTTTTTTGGTGCCAAATCCAACAGTACACATTGTCAAGATTGATGTCAAGTGCTTACCCCATACTCTTTTAGGAGTTTTACAGTTTCAAGTGTTTATTTTAGTTGGGTTACTTGGGGTTTCTTTTTTGTTATTGAGTTACAGAAATCCTTTATATATTCTAGATAATAACTTCTTATCAGAGAAGTGGTTCACCACTATTTTCTTCAGTTCCACAGATTGACTTTTCACACTATTGACTGTATACTTTGATATGTTGAAAATTTACATTTTTGTTGTACCCGCATTTATCAGTTTTTTTCGTTTGTTGCCTATGCTTTTGGTGTCCTATCCAAGGAAGCACTGTCAAACCCAGTGTCATGGATCTTTTCCCCTGTATTGTCTTGTAGACATTTTATAATTTTACATATTTAGGTTCTTGATCCATTTAGAGTTAATTTTTGTGTATGGTATGGCTGAGTCTCCCTTCACTCCTTTGTATATGGATATCTGATTCTCTGAACACCATTTGTTGAAGAGACTGTCCTTTCCCCCATTGAGTTGTGATGGCACTGTTATTGAAGATCATTCGACCATATATACAGGGGTTTATTTCTGGGCTTTCTGTTCTATCCATTGGTTAAATGTCTTTATGCTAGTACAGTGGGTTTTATTACATCTTAATGAAACTGTAACACACAAGAGAAATATGTATTTGGAATTATGTGTACTGTTCCAGTCAATAACTTATAAATAATTGTTCTCAACATTTTAATTTCAATTTTGTGGTTTTTCTCTTATTTTTTAGCGATCAGTCCTATGTGATTAGTTTTGTGGTTCCTAATCAGAAAAGACTGACACTTTTGGCACAGCAGAAAGGTGTGGAAGGATCTTGGGTTGATATCTGCAATAACCCTGCCATGGAAGCTGAAATACTGAAAGAAATTAGAGAAGCTGCCAGTGCCAGTAAGTAAGAAATTGCTTGTCTGTTGAAGTCCCTAGAAGTCATTTTTTAATGATGTTTTGTGCATTAGGCTCTTTGAGGTATCTATTTAATTATTTTAATAATAAAATACAGGGTTTTTAAAACCTGCATCTTGAAAAAAAATTATATATGTAGAAAATGATCTTGTATAAAATTATATATATACACATTCTATGTATTCTATATATTATGTATATATATTATGTATATATTATATACATATATATTATATACTATATATTATGTATATATAATGTATATATATTATGTATGTATTCTATGTATTATATTCTATATATAGGATATATTATATTCTATATTTGTATGTTGGAAAGATCTTTAAATGTTGTATAGTAGAATAGCCTATCCAGTTCTTCATTGCATTTTACAACATCCCTGCTAACTGGTCACCCAGCCTGTGTTTGGAATGGGCTATCTTTGTCCTGCTAGTTGATAATGAGGTGCCCTGGTGCAGAGCCCTAATGGCTTGTCATTATGTATACCAACTTGATATGGGCTCTTTCTATCCATAGATCTCTGTCCTTCAGTTCTGGGAAATATCCATTTATCTTTGTTTGCTTGCTCTTCTTTTTATAGTTTTTCTCCCCCAGGTTTTGTGTTTGTGTCTTTATCTGGGACTCCTTTCACCTGACTGTGGGAGCCTCCTGCCTTCATGCTCTAGTTTTATTACCTTTTATCTTCTTTTGTTTTCTCTTTCATCCTTTTTGGTTTACATTCTGGCAGAGGCCCTCCAGTTTCTCATCTCTTCTGTTTGTTGAAGTTCCAACTTCTAGAATTTTGAAAGCTCTTCCCTACCTTCTCCATATTCTTTTTAAAAATTTTTTTAAAAAAGATTTTAGTTATTTATTTATGAGAGACACAGAGAGAGAGGCAGAGACATAGGCAGAGGGAGAAGCAGGCTCCCCCATGGGGAGCCCAATGTGGGACTGGATCTTAGGACCCCGGGATCACGCCCTGAGCCAAAGGCAGATACTCAAACATTGAGCCACCCAGGTGTTTCTTCTCTGTGCTCTTCTGATCACATCCTGTTGCTATCATGAGTGCGGTCGGTGTGTTGTCTCTGACTCCCCTGAGGGTGTTCAAGGGGCTCCTGTTCTGAAGCATTCTTCCCCTGTTGTCTGTTCCCCCAAGTCCTGTTTCCTGCGTGCTTGGCCACAGCCTCTCCTATACCTGTGCCCCCTTGTCTGGCCACTCATGCTTCAGAACGAACCATTAGAACCCTGTTTGGAAAGCTTACTGGGCTTCACTGACAGGTGATTCAGTGTCTTAACCCATTTCTGCCAAGAAGACTTCTTGAGTCTCCTGCCTGGAGGCTCTTAGCCTGACCTGCCCCTTCCAGGAGCCAAAAAGAGGACTGGAAAGACACTGGGTGTGGGGTGGGTGGCTCTTACCCCACAGCCACCTTGTTTTTTGGTATTCTCAGAGTCTGGTATTGTCAGAGTCCAGAGTCTCTCTCGAGGTCAGCCTTCCCAAAAACTAAACCTGCCTGCCTGCCTATATGTCTGTCTGTCTATCGGCAGCTAGCTTTTAGCTCCCTCGACCCTCCATCAGTTACTGCTATTCTCTTTGCTTTGGATATTCCAAAATTTTCTGTGAACTCTCATCCAGTGTCCCCTCTCTCTCATTTCAGCTATTTCCTTGCTGTTAATACCTTCTTTTAATTTTAAAAGTTATCTTAAACTGTGTAAATTATTTTCTAAGGGAACAGAGAGAAACGGTGAGCTCTTCATGTTTAAGAGGAAGCTAGCGACCTAGTTTTAAATTTTTTTTTAATTTTTATTTATTTATGATAGTCACAGAGAGAGAGAGAGAGAGAGGCAGAGGCACAGGCCGAGGGAGAAGCAGGCTCCATGCACCGGGAGCCTGATGTGGGATTCGATCCCGGGTCTCCAGGATCGCGCCCTGGGCCAAACGCAGGCGTCAAACCGCTGTGCCACCCAGGGATCCCTAGCGACCTAGTTTTAACCTTGTTGCTTCCCCTCCTAAAAAAATGAAAACCTCGCTTTTCTGATGAGATGTTATGTTACATTCATCATAAAATACTAGACAGTGCAGAAAATCAATAAAGGAGGAAGTAAAAAAAATCACTTTATAGTACTAGTCTTTGGGTGTTAATGTTACACTCTTTCCAGTATCCATTCCCAACCTATCAGCATCAGTGACATGTTTCTAAGTCTGTAGATACAGAATTGCATTGTCATTTTTAATAGTTTTCTGGTATAGGAGTAGCCACTTGAGTCTTTGTTGGACTTTTAAGGTGAGTTCCTTTCTCTGGGCCCCACTGTAAACAAATATAACACATATCTTGCATATTCACTTATTTACTTATTTATTTTTTTAGTATGAATCCCTAGTAAGGGAATTTTTGAGGCAAGGAAAATGTATATTTTAAAGGCTTTTTTCCCTGCTCTGTTGACACATAACTTTCTTGTCCCCCAGAAAAGCTAGTTTATACTTTTATCAGAGATACACAAGCCTACCCCTATTTCCCTAACTAGGCTACTAGAATTTATTCTTTTAAATTAACTATTTAGGTTCCACTTATTAGTTTTTAATATTAGTTACTGGGTTGAAGTTAAAAAAACTGTTTTTCCCCAAGAAGAAATATTTTTTAAGATTCTATTTATTTGAGAGAGAGAGAGAGAGAGAGAGAGAAAGAGCACATGCAAGTCTGAGCAGGGACAGAGGCAGAGGGAGAAGGAGAAGCTGACTCCCCGCTGAGCAGGGAGACCAAAGTAGAGCTCAATCCCAGGATCCTGAGATCATGACCTGAGCCCAAGGTAGATGCTTCACTGACTGAGCCACCCAGGCACCCCCCAAAACAGAACATTCTTATAGTTAACTTTGGACACTATAAGGTTCAAATAACAGATGCCTATTAACATAACCAGATTCAAAATTAAGTTACTTTATGACCATAAAGACAAGGGCTTAATGTTTTTTTTTCTTAAATATGGCTTTATCAGTTATAGTACCGTTGAAAAACCATACTTTTTATATTACTGTCACCAGGCTACCAGAATATTCTTTGATAGAGATCCTAATTTTTTAATGTGGTATTTATTCCAAAAAGTATTTTAGCCAATAGGCTGTTATTCTGAGTCACTCTCCGAATGTACTAATGGGTAAAATGCAACTTGAGTAATTTGTCCTTGTATGTTTCACTGTAAAAGCAATAATGGGGAAAGTCAACCTGGATCACAATCAGGTGAAAATTGGAGTAAAATTCTAGGACCTGTGGGATCCTCATAACTTTCTTAGACTGAGGTACGAAATCAAACAATGATTTGGATAATATACAATAATTATGGGCTTCAACGTATAAGTCCTAGTTGCCCTGTGCCACAAAACACTTACCTTGCCAGTCTTTTGCTTCCAATGATTATTTCAGAGACCTAATGCAAAAAGAATAAAATAGTCTTGATTGTGTTCAGCTAAATCTGCCTGTAAGCATACATTTTTAATAGAGGGCCTCTTCATGTTTTAGGAAGTATGAGCTACCTAACCAGACCCAACTTTGTGTACCATCACACAGCAAAGCCAATCACTGAGACATTGAGAATGCAGGAAGGAAAGGGTTGATTTTAGAGGCAGCCAAACAAGGCTGCCAAGAGGCAGGAGGGCAAGTCTCAAATCCAACTCCCCGAAGGGGGAGAGGACAGGGTTCTCTCTTTTTTTCTTTTTGTTTTGGGGTTTTTAAAAATATCATAGTGGTTGGGAATACACACATATTGATGAAAATGGCAGGAAAACATGAGACTTAGGAAGGATGGAGCACACACATTGAACAAACATATATGTAATGTACATCCCATATTCACTTCAGGGTGGGAACTTAACACGAAAATGACCTCCTGCCTTCAGGAGGTCACCTAAGGACAAAGTTAGGAGCTAGGTGCAAGCTCTGTGAACCAGTATAAACTGAATGGGGTCTGGGGTTCCTTATCTCTGGGAAAAGAATGCAGAGCCTTGCTTGTTCATAGGCTGGAAGCTTACCTATGACCTTCAGTGTATGTCTCTGCACAGGGGGCCAGTGGATTCATTAGTGGGGTCTGGAAAGAAACAGTAGCTCATTAGGGAGAAACAGGTCCCTGAAAAACAAGTTTTAAATTTCCTGCTAGTTTCAAACTCACTGACATCTTGGGCATGGTTTCACTTTCCCTTGAGTTCTTCTGCCCTCAATCTTGAAGGAATTGGGACAGTGACCACTCTGGCTACTTCCTGCTGGAAAAGAGCACAGTTTAGTGATTGGAGGAATGAAGCAACTTTGTACTTTGTTGGAAAAATTCCTTGTACTTGGCTTAATATGGACATTGGAGTGACCAGAATATTAGTTCCTTTTTTGATTGTTTTATAATAATATTGGAACGCAAATTTGAGTTTTACATATCTAACTAATGTAAAGTACAATAATGTAAAGATAACCCAAATCTTAGTAGTCCCTGGAGAATTGACCTCATCTCTTCTAGGATCCAGGGAAAGAGTCCAGTAAAAATTGATTTCTCAACACACCTCTGGGCAAATTCACTGTAGCCAAGTGTCATGCTCTCTGATTTTTATCTAAATGAGTTCTTACTTTAGAGGGATTATATATACACTGCAAGTTGTGTAGAAATGGCACATATCCTAGCCTGTTTTGCAAGGATAATATAGTCCAGAACAATGCAGTTATCAAACACTACCTTGGCTAACAAATCTATTTTCTTTCTGTTGGGCAACAGTGACAAGAACAGTTTTGTCAGTGAACGCACCTAAGGTGATAGTAAGATTCTCAATCATATGTTCGTGAGCCTGGATTCTCTACCAGGATAAAAATGTTCTCTCAAACAAGCGTCAGATTCTGTCCTCCTGGTAACCAGGCACGTTAACTCCGATGATTCCCGTTTTGTTTGATAATAAGGTTTTTTTTTTAATATTAGTATTAGAGTTCAATTTGTCAACATATAGCATAAAAAGGTTTAAGAGGGTTAGTGCAGTGACTGGTTTCTTAATGATTTCCTTGGGGTAGAGAAGGGCGGGGGGGAACCAGATCTTTAAATCAGTAGATTTCTCTTATTTTCCAACTGCCAAGACCTGGCTCCCTCAGGGCTGGTTAGGAGTAATGGGGAGATCTCCCTTTTGGCCAAGACTTTTCTTAGAAAAACAGCACACAGATCAACGTTGTTCCATTGTAGCTGGAGTTGACCTGTTCTGTTCTGTACCTTGGGGAAGAAGTGTACCACATATCTCATGCACAGTCTGAGTCTTGAGGTCAGTTCAGTTAAGCAGCTATTTCATTTCAGGAGGTGGTCTTGCAGGTGGGCTCTCAAATTTAGGCCTATGTTATGTAAGCAATCAAGTGATTAATAAGTGACATTTCTATGGAAACAGAAGAAAAACACATGTTAATGGTTGGAGCCAATTATGAAGCCAGTGTCTAAGTCCTGAGAGCTGCCAGTGAGAAGATTTCTAGATGTCAGGCTTGAAGCATCTTTAGCTAGAGTGATGGCAGGCAGTGGCCATCTGACAGATCTCCTGGTTTGTAGTTTAGTCCCTGGTGTTCTCTCCGAGTGGCCCACATGGCAACATGCAAGAAGATTGTATTGTCTAAACATCGGTCATTGTAGCAGTTTTAACTTTAAATGATTTCAAGTCAAGGGAAGCCAGGAGAATTCAGTACTCAGCCTCATTTTATAGGAAACGACAAACACCTAGAAATAATTCATTAGAACTAGCATCTAACATGCACAAAGATTACCACTTTAAAACTAATTTATTTGTAAAATGAATTCAGTTTTAGCCTAATTTTTTACTTGAGTGCAGCAAGAGTAGTGATTGGCCATGTACGTTCTTTTAAATCTCTATTGCTGGAACTTTTCATAAGGAATTTTAGAACTGAACTTTTAATAGCCTCTTGAGACTCAGAAGCCAGGCCAAATATTTGCTATCAGACTCTCCTGCAATATTTATAGATCTGGGTGAATTCCTCCCTTCTTGAGGTCCCTGAGATATCCTGAGGTTCCTGCACCTGCCAGGAAGTGACCTCCTTTACTCACCTGGAATGGCTTCTGGGTACTCTGGAAGCAGGGTATCAGGCTGGTATCTCCAAGGGGCTCTACTGGATCCTTAAAGTTGACCTTCGTTCCTGAAAGCTATCTGGTCACATTTGGGTTGATGATGTACATTGCCCTCAAATAGGACATTTTGATCTAAGCCTTAGTGATATAGTCAGTGTTTCCAGTGTTATCACAAGGAGAACAGGTTTTTGTCATCTTAACAGGGAGAAAAACCAAATTCCAATCTTATTCCATTGTACTTTTAATATTAAAACTAATATTAAAAAATAAAATAAAACTAATATCCTGTAGCTTAACTATCCTGGGACTAAAATAAAACTGAAAAATAAAAACAAGGAAATGAGAAAAACAGGTATGAAGAATGGTAATTTGTGGTAATTTGTTTTTGTTGCAAGATAATTATTTAGTCTTAAAATGAAACTGGTTATTTGAAAAAACTGAGGAACAAATCATAATGTAAAAAATTATAGAGAGTTTATGAAGGGAAATCTTTGAAAAAAAATTTGTGTGGTCAGTCAACAGTTGGACAGTTAACTGACTCAACCACCCAGGCACCAGAAACTTATGATTCTTAAGATGGAGCATGCACATTGAGCAAACCTATATGTAATATACATCCCATATTCACTTTGGGGTAGAAACTTAACACAAAAATGAGACAGAATTTGGCCCCTGCTTTCAGGAGGTCACCTAAAGACAAGGTGAGGGGCTAGGTGTAAGCTCCATGAACCAGTATAAACTAGATGGGGCCTTCCTTTGGCTCTTTACCTCCGGGGAAGGAATGCAGAGCCTCATTTTTTTCATAGACTGGAGCCTTACCCATGACCTTCAGTGTGTGCCTCTGCAGAGGGGGCTAGTGGATTTATTAGTGGGGGGGTCTGGAAAGAAACAGTAGCTGATTAGGGAGAAGCAGGTGGCTGAAAAATAAGCTTTAAATTTTCTGTTTTAACCTCATTAACCCTATGGACATGGGTTATAGGTAGTATCTATCATAAGAATGCAAAGTAATAGGGGTGCATGGATAGCTCAGTCACTTAAGCATTGGACTCTTGATTTTGGCTTAAGGGTCTTAATCTCAGGGTTGTGGGATGAATGGAGCCCCTGGTTGGGCTCTGTGCTGGGCGTGGAGCCTGCTTAAGATTCTCTCTCCTTTTTTGCCCCTCCACTCCCCCTTACCCACTCATGAGTGTGCTCTCTCTTTTATAAAATAATAATAATAAAGTCTCATTTAAAAAAATACAAAGTAGTAGTTTTACAACCAATTGTAAATTGGTTGATAATTGATAATCAATTATTATAATCAATTGATAACTACCAGTGGCTTGAAAAACCAACATTTGCTGCCACCTGCAGGCTATATTTCATAATGTAGGTGATTCTGATAAAATGCCACATGTAAAATTCTGTTTATTTTTCCTTCCCCGTGTTCTTTCGTACTTGCTGGCAGCATATCCTGTTTATCAGAAACTGGGTAATTGCCCATTGTTCTCTAAATCTTGTGGCACTAGATATTTAGGAGTTCCCAAAATGAAACCTCTCATGTAGCCTTTTCCCCGGATTTGAACCAGAATTTAGTTAATAAAAATTAAATACAGTGACTTTTATGAATAGGGCCTATGTAAATAAGGAAAGTCATGAAATAAAAAGGTTCTGGAGCCAGATCTGTACTTGAGAATGTATAGGTTTCCTTGAGATCCTAGTGTGATCTCAGCAGATGAGCTTTCAGACACCTCCCCATAACTGAGCCGTAATGTGTCAACAGAGTAGATGTGGAGAATTCAAACAAGTTTCATGTTCTTTTACTGCTGGTTCAGGTATTATTTTTAGGAATTTGGTTCTCCATAGTTTGAAAGATTATTTTTCCCCACTCAGCTTTATATTTTTCTCTCTTTTTAATGAGAAATTCAGTAAATCGAATCAAGCTTTCCTGAAACTCAGGACCAATATTAGGTCAAAACCTTCCATGAATTTGAGGTTTTGGCTTGTCAGCCATGCCAAGTGGTCTCTCAAGTCACCAGGTCGCTAGGTTGTTTAGCAGATTTTATACACACAGATGCATATTCCTTCATAATTGCTGTTTTACATAACTGCATGTAAAATAAAGCTCCTCTGCAGATTTACACTGCTGTTAAAAGGCTTTCAGGATGCTAGGGGTGAGCTTGTATTAATAATAAGTAGTTGAGGGACTATAATTGAATTTTAAATTATCGAAGTGCTCTATTGATTGATTCTGTGGCCTTATTTTCTTGCATCTTTCTCCACATGCGCTGAATTGGTTAACGCAGACACAGTATGTGCGGCCTCAAATTCTTATCCCATCAAAGTATGAAACTCCCCATTCCCCCTTTTGATTCTTATTTGACTGTCTAATAAAGCTCATGCAGAACAGTTGTCCAGAGGCGTAGTTTTCTGCAGAACAAATGAATACGTAGGTATGTGTTTATTGAGGGTTCGTACGGTGGCCCTGTGCAAGGCAGTGAACAAAGCAAAACCTCTGTTTCATGGACCTTGCGTTTTAGTGGGTGAGGCAGATACATGTAATCTGTTGGGTGGTGAGAAGTATCTGGAAGGAGATGTAGTGCCCGAGGACAGGGAGGCAAAGAGGACACAAGGGCCAAAGGGCCAAGGAAGCCGCTTCCGGGGCGTGGCATTTGAGCAGACACCTGGGTGAAGTCAGGAAGTGAGCCACGCAGCTGCCAACAGGGAAGAGCATCCCAGGCAGAGAACACAACAAATAGGAAGACTCTGAAAGGAGGGGGTTTGCATATATAGCAGAATAAAATGAGAAACTGCAGGCTAAAAGTACATTCAACTGAAACAATTCATGTACACTTCGAGAACTCTACAATGACATTGTAAGGTACTGGGATCCTTACTAATTAACTGGCCTCTCGCCTCTCCCTTCTCCCCTGTCTCTCCCTCTCCTCCTGTCTTCCCCTCATTTCTCATTTCAGTGAAACTGGAGCGATTTGAAATTCCAATCAAGGTTCGCTTAAGTCCAGAGCCATGGACGCCGGAAACTGGTTTGGTCACTGATGCTTTCAAACTCAAGAGGAAGGAGCTGAAGAACCATTACCTCAAAGACATCGAGCGAATGTATGGGGGCAAATAGAATGCTGCTGCTCACTTACAGCCATACAGGAGGTGGCCTGGTGTTTTTCTTTTTTCAGCTCTAGAATTTTCAGCCTTGTTGAGCTGTCAGAATATAAGGTGTATATCATTCTAAAGACATGGTAATTAAAAAAACAAAACCAAAAGTGATTAAAATAGTCGTTGAGTCTACTTTAACTTAGTTTTGCCTAGTTCTCGTGAAGAGTCATTTCCCTTGAGCTGTGTTATTAATTTTAGAACAAAAATCCTGTTTTTTTGAAAATTAGCCTAAAATAGATCTGTTTTCTTCAAGGAACATATTTAATGTGGAACAAAATAAATTGGAGTCAGAGTTGAACGTAGTTTGCGGCAATTTGCATTTTCTGATGTCTGTTGTCTTCCTAGTTCAGAAGAAGCTTAAAATAGTAAGCATGACAAAAAAAAAATATGTTTTAACACTACTCAATGCAGAAGTGCTGCAGGACTTTAAAAGTCTCTTTCCAACCATGTATCTTGAAGGCAAAATTCAGTTGTAATATGATAGACAGAATCAACTAGTAGTACCTTGGAAACCATTTTAGGATTCATAATTGTTGGCGTAGGTTAGATGAAGAACCATTCTATTGTGAATAATTACAGTGCCCAAAGTCTGAATACAACAACCATTAAACACACCAAAAATACTTAGTAATATATTTAAAGGGAAATTGAACTGCTTTTCTGAAACTTGGAGGTTTTAAAATCAGCGGCTGTCATTATTTGAGTGACTTAAGGGCAAAGTACATTTTCAAGACTATTGGAAATTGGCCATGTTTGTTCAAAAGAAACAAAGGGCTGAGACCAAGAGTGAGGTGATCAAAAGTGAATCCCATGTTAACAGGAAGCCTTTTCTTCATGCAAAAAGGTGATGGCATCCTAAGTCTTTAGAATTCCAACCCTTGCACAGCACTGAACCTGGGAATGAATTTTAGTTCTGAATTTACCTTTGGTAACAGGGATTGATTTTAAAATATCCTCTTATTCAGTGACTCTTGTAGCTTAAGGTCTGTTTGCTGTTGCTGATTTCATCCTTGATCCATAGTTGATTTCAGAAAGCCTTTCATTTAGCTTTAATTTGAGCAAAGCGGGTTATGAGGAATGACTTCCCCCATCTCTTGTTCAAATCCCTGAATGATGACTTCACTTGGATGAAATTGAGGAAGTGAGGGGGGAAGAACACACCATTACCACTATTTTCCTGACTGTGGGAGGAGTTTAGAAACTGGAAATGCTCGATTTGGGCCAAGGGAGGGTCCTCAATAAGGGACTGATTCTTGGGCAGTAATTTGGCATGTGGGCTTTTTTTTTAAATCTTTCATTCAAATCCGGGATTCTGTATTTGACAGATTATCACACTTGAACCATAGTTACTGTAAAAAGCAAAAATTCTTAATACTGTTATTCTTTGCACTTTTTTCTTAATCATTTTATATATATATACATATATATATATATACATATATATGTTGCTTACATTGCTTTGTACAGATGTGGGCCACCAGTGCAACAAAATACATTCTTTTTGCTCTAAGATATTTATAATGAAAATATTTAAATGTTATGTATATGGTGGTGAAAAGGAAAAAAAATGATCCGGTGTTATTATAAGCAAGAATGAAGGTTTTTGTAAAGATTTCTGTTCAGTGTTCTGCAATGTTAAATTCAAGGCAAGCTCTCTCTGAAGTGACAGGTGTGTGAGTATTCTTATTCTTTCCAACTTGCCTTTGAAGGGTGAAGAACCATTGTCATCAAGTAGACTACTATTCAGCTCCTCTTATTCAGGCCCTCCACTGCTGATCCTTTAAGGATGATTTCCTTAGATTTTTTTTTTAATATGTGAATAGTTTTCCCTTTCGGAATGGTGATTTTAACTATATGAATTGCATGCATACTCCAATATTTGCACCCCCGCCCATTCCCATCTCCTGAAAGCTAGAACACTGCCAACTAATCTGTTGTACAGGTCCTTTAGAAACATGGAACTAACACTTAAAGTTGGGTGCTGCTAATTCTTTGTGAAACTCCAAATATTGTTACGGGACCAGGGAGATGCCACTACTCTACCCCCTGATTTTTCATTGAAAAAAAAAAACATGGTATTATGTAAACCAATCTCTCCATATTCATAGTGACTTTTCAAGTATTTGAGCCTAAAGATTTTAATCCTACATTTTTATACCTGTTGAAATTGTTCACTGTTGTTATGACATGTCAGCCATCAAATGAAATTGTACTTTAAAAATTTACTACAATTCTGTACATTTCTAAGTCGAACACTTGTGACTTTTGCTTTAATGACATGAAACTATCTTGCCTCCTTGATATTTGTATTACTGCTGCTGCTGTTTTTTTTTTTACCCTAGAACAGAGGTTATAATTGTATGGCTTTTCAGAACTGAGATACAGGTGAATGATTCAAAGAGTCAAAAGTTGAGGAGAATAATATTTCTTTCTGGCATAAAGACTGATTAATAAAAATCCTTGCCTGTGTTTTCCTGATAGCACATGACAAATGCCTTTTAGGTGACAAGATGAGAGAGCAGGTTAATGATTGTGTGGTATTTGGAACTCAGAGAAATATTTTAATTTTCAAATGTAGTTACAAATTAGAACGTATTCATATTTTGTACTTTCTGTTAAAATGCATGATTGCAAGATTGTTACTTCGATTTTTGTGTTTATTCCTAATGAAAAGCTTGGTTTGTTCTTGTTTTTAAGTTTGCACTCGAATCTTAAGAAATAAATCTACTCATGTTATCAGGGCGATTTGTGCCTAATGATGCGCCAAGACATAACCTGCAGGTTTGAATACTATTAGCCAGACTTTATTTATTTTAGATTAGGTGATTTTTTAAAAAAGATTATTTAAGTAAGCTCTCTACCCGATATGGGGCTCAAACTCATGACCCAGTGATCAAGAGGCACATGCTCCTCCGACAGAGCCAGCCAGGCACCCCTATTAGCCAGACTTATTTTTTTTACTTTTTAAAAGATTTTATTTATTTGAGAGAGAGGGCACACAAGAGCAGGGGGAGAGGGAGAAGCAGACTCCCTGCTGAGCAGGGAGCCCAATGATGCGGGCATGATGATGTGGGCTCGATGTGGGGCTCAGTCCCAGGACCCTAGGATTATGACCTGAACTGAAGGCAGACACTTAACTGACTGAGCCATCCAGGCACCCCTTACCCAGACTTTGAAACACATATTTGCAAAGCATTCATCTGTAGGTTTATGGAGTTGCATTAAGCAGTTAACCTGGCCTGTATACATCCTATCCATTGGTTTGGAGAATCTGAACCCAAAACCTTTACGTTGCTACAGTTAATAAAGTAGAACTCCTTTGCACTACCGATATTGTGAAACAAAGCACAGTCCTGGTGTGTGGATCATTAGGAAGTGCTACTAAATGGTAATTGTTACCTGTAGGCTCCTTAATCTATTTGAGACCTATGAGGGTGCATATGAAACAGTGTTAGAGTCCAGGAACTGGATGGCCTCAGGCTATTTTCGGGCTTTGCCCCTCCTCTCTAGCAGTGTGACTGAGCAAGTGTCAGGAACACTGGTCCACTACTTTTTTCCATATGAGCAAATGGGGTTTGTTGATCATAGGTTCTACCCCATCAGGTGGTCGAGAGGGTTAAAACACGTTAGTCCCCGTAAAGTGTTTGGATCACCTTATGTTAGCCGACATCATCGTTATTGTAGCCAGATGACCTTCACGGGTGAGGTGGTCTCACATACTTGCTTATTAGCACACTCAGGGCTTTAAGACTTCAAGGCTTGCCAGTCCCTGAAGACTGGAGAGTTCTGGATACAGAGGTGAGGAGGCCTGGCTCATTGTATCACTGGCCTTGTAACCCTGCACAAATCTCATGATGCCCTCTTAGCCTCAGTTTCTTCTTCCTATATTAAAGAAAAAAGACATAACTTCAAAGGAAGATACCCTTTGCAAATAGGGAAAAGTGAATGACAGACAAAAGAGGGAGTGTAATGTTTCCTGGGGCTCATCACATCTAGCTTTCAGTTGTGATTGTGCTGTCTCAGGTTTGCTTTTTTTTTTTTAAAGATTTTATTTGTTTATTTGACAGCACAAGCGTAGGGGAGGGAATGACAGAGAGGGAGAAGCAGGCTCCCTGCGAAGCAAGGAGCCCAACGTGGGACTCCATCCCAGGATCCCGTGATCATGACCCGAGTCAAAGGCAGACGCGTAACCCAGGAGCCACCCAGGTGCCTCCTGAGGTGGGTTTTTAATGATGCCCTAGATCCCAAAGTTTCTAAGAAGGATATGAGGCTGTGGATGACACCATCACAAGAAGTGAGGATTCTTCTGGGTATAAGGAGTCTGCCACTCTCTTGTGCTCTCTCTTAAAAAAAAATAGAGTTCTGCCCCTATAATTTAAAAAAAGCATTTTACAACTTTAAAAAAAAAAGATTTATTTATTCATGAGAGACACTGAGAGAGAGGCAGAGACACAGGCAGCGGGAGAAGTAGGCTTCTTGTGGGGAGCCCAATGCGGGACTTGATCCCAAGATCTGGAGATCACGACCTGAGCAAAAGGCAGATGCTCAACCACTGAACCACCCAGGTGCCCACTTTTTTTTTTTTTTAACTGCGATTCTCAATACTGTGTCCACATGCTGACATGGATGCAAAATAATATTCTGTGACCCTGTTTTAAAACAAAACCAGACCCAACAAGATGAGATGCTTACCAACTTTCTATTCTAGTTCATTCATTGAAATGCTGATCGTGACCCTCCCCCAGTTGATTTCAGGACCCCTCCGAAGAGCTCCATCTGCTAGAGCTTTCTGTTAAGTTGGAAATGTCCTGAATCTCCTATCCCTTCTAGGAGCCACTGGCCCCACGTGGCTGTTGAGCATTTGAAAGGCAGTGCCATTGAGGAACCCAATCTGTAATTTCGTTCTCCTGCTAGACAGCACACCTCCACAGCCTCTGCAGGCCACAGTCTTGAAAGCACAGTTTTAAAGCCCACTGCCCTGCGAAGCCTGGGCAAGAGAGCGACCCCTGGCCCTCACCCCTCCCAGTTTTTCTACCTCATAGACAACCGCTTTCAACTTTTGGTGGTTTGTTTTGGTATTTACTCTCTTGTATCTAAATAGTGTGGGTATGTTGCTACCTTTCAGCCTTGTCATTATTGACCTCTCACTTTGCAGAGGCACACTCCCCATCCTGTCAATGTAGGCATGTAATTAAATTGATAAGTTTAAATGATAATAGCTGTGCTATTCAAAGCTAGAAGGCGTATAGGAAAACCATGATTAATTCTCCTTTCCTGCACTTTTAACCCCCTGATGGCAATAATAAGCCTCTCTCACATTGGCTTGGGATTTTTTCTGTGTACTTGTCAAAGGATTTAACCCCAGACCCTCCACCACTAGTCGTCCCTCCTGAGATTTGCAGATAGTAAGAATTTGAATTTGAGCAGTTCTTCATCTCTGGAATAAATGTCTTCTAGAACCTTCTGAACAATTTCAAGCTAGATCATCCACCTTCCTTAACTATAGGATTATCCCTTCAGTATCTTAGACTCTAACTCCACTCTCATCCTTAGAGTTCCCTCCACCTGTTTCCTTAACCCACGTCTTTCTGCTGCTTGAATTATTCCCTCTTTGAAGAAACACATCCTACAGTAGCTTACTGAGAAGGGAGATATGGGAGGTACATGTGAGATCTTGAATTGGTCATTTGCTCAGTTGTAGCATTTAAGATGGAAAATTCCCCCTCCACAGTGAAAGCATTATTCCATTGACATTAGTAAGCATCCAGTGTTAGCTTGAGCAGTTCAAAGCCATTCTTTTCAAGATTTTATTTATTTATTTATTTATTTATTTATTTATTCATTCATTCATTCATTCATTCATGAGAGACACACGGAGAGAGTCAGAGACACAGGCAGAGGGAGAAGCAGGCTCCCTGCGGGAAGCCTGATGTGGGACACGATTCCAGGACCCCAGGATCATGACCAGAGCCAAAGGCAGATGCTCGACCACTGAGACACCCAGGCACCCCAGTTCAAAGCCATTCTGATTTCTCCCACCCCTTCTATAAGACTCGATTTTCCTCTCCAAAGCTCATAAAAATCTGTTCTCTGAAATCTCATGACGATGTGCTTTCATGTGGGTATGTTTTCATCTGTTGTACTAGGCCATTTCAACCCAGAAACCCATGTACATCTCTTCTGGGGAATTATTTTGAATTATCTAATTGATTTCTTTCTGTTTCCTTTGTGTTCTCTCTCTCTCTCTCTCTCTCTCTCTCTCTCTCTCTCTTCTGTTGTCCCAATGATGAATCACTTGGGCTTATCCTTTAATAGTCTTTTTCTTCCTATTTTTCATAGTTTAAAAAATTCTACCTTCTGGGAGACTTCCTCTACTGGCTAGTTCAACTCCTGAATGTTTTATTCCTGCTATCATGTTTTGAAGAGGTGGCAGTTTTGTTTGTTTCCTATATGTTCCTTTTTTGAAGCTTTCTGTGGTTGAGCAGTTGTTTCTAAGTTTTTCTTTTAAGCTTTCTTTACCCCGCAGAGCCAATTTACTCCATTTGGCTTTTTTTCCCTGCTTGCCTTTGTCTCTATTCTTTAAAGGCTTGGTCATCTTTGCAGGCTCGTTTAAGAAGAAAGTACTAGAAAGCTGATTGGAAAGTACAAGAGTATGGTTGGAGCTTATTAAAAATGTTTGGCAGTGGGGCACCTGGGTGGCTCAGTGGTTGAGTGTCTGCCTTTGGCTCAGGTGGTGATCCTGGGGTCCTGGGATCAAGTTTCACATCCGGCTCCCCATGGGAAGCCAGCGTCTCTCCCTGCCTATGTCTCTACCTTCTTTCTGTGTCTCCCATAAATAAATAAAATCTTTAAAAAAAACCCCACCCAAATGCAGATTAGTATATTTCAATGTGTACATGCACTTGTAGTTTCAGCAGAGCTTTGTTTGTGAGAGACGTGGCATCTGCGTGTACCTATAGTTCATGTCTTATTCACTCCCAACTCGTACCACACTGATTGAACCCTCAGGCCTTTTCACCTAGAACTACCACACCGACCTCCTAACCAGCTTCTTGCCAAGCCTATTCCTTCCATCACTGCTGGTAGAGAAACCCGCCAAACTTAACCTTGCTAAAATGCCACCTTGTTGATATTACTCTTATTCAAATCAAAACGTCAGCTGGGTATTGAGTTCCTGGATCCCAGGGATCTCTCTTTGCCTGTCTTACTGGATTACTCCAGCAGGAGTCTCCCGTTCTCTATTACTTCTGTGTTCTCCCATATGTCAAGCTCATCCCCCTTCAAGGGCTTCTTCACCCTGGCTGCACCTAAGGATCACATTGGAAGATTAACATGACAACAAAACCCCAAACACACAAAAAGCACCACTTTTTAGAAGCAAAGCACAGAATAATTCATAGAGGAGAGGATGGTCTTCCTGGGTCATCAAGGAAGGGGGTTCCCGGCTGGTTACCTGTTGGCTCCCATAACCCTCTCTCTTTTTTAAAAAAAATATTTTATTTATTTATTCATGAGAGGCAGAGAGAGGCGGAGACACAGGCAGAGGGAGAAGCAGGCTCCCTGCAGGGAGCCCGATGTGGGACTTCATCCGAGGACCCTGGGATCACTACGCCCTGAGCCAAAGGCAGACACTCAACCACTGAGCCACCCAGGTGCCCCAACCCTCTCTTATTTGTATGAGATTGATTTTTCTTTCCCTGTGGCAGCTTACTTATCTTGATGCTTGAAAACCCAAGAGGTTCTGAGAGAATGAGATCTAAAACCAGGGTGTTTCTTGGGAGGCATTGCTAAGGGTATCAAGAACCAGAAACAGGCTCTTTATGGCAAGGCCACGTGGAAGTGCTAAACATTGACTTTACCCAGTTTATATTTTGGCCTTGGGGTCTTAAGAAATAGATCAAAGAAAAAAGTCAAGAGACTCCCAAATCTTGTATATCCCCAGAATGACTTTTGCAGCAGGAATCTGAAAACAGTTCTTTCGAAGTCCAGTATTTCTTCTCATGCCCTTGCTCTTTGTCAGCCCTCGGAGTTATAGGAAGCTCAGAATGGGGTATACATATACACACATGTCTATTAAAGACATGTCCAAAGACAATTTCTTCTTCATGGCCAACATCCCCTACCTTAGCTGTAACTTCAACATTCCTTAAGATAGGACACTCCAATGCCCACATTCAATTTGGGATGGCAAACAGCATATGTGAGCACAGGAGAATAGTAAGGTAGTTCCCCAGGAGGGGTGAAGGGAAGCGCCAGAGAGGGAAATCCGGGAAGTCTTCCTGCCCAGATAGCAACTGTTGGAGGCATGAAGGACTTGAGGGACTAAGAGATGAGTTAGAATCGGTCTGGTTTGATCCCCAGCCTTCCTGGGGGGTCCACATCATTTCTAATCCACATCTACATTTCATTAGCCTTTGGGATTCAAGATGGTGAGAGAATCAACCTCCCTCAGGGGCTCCGAGGAAATGAGAGGACATGGGGTCTTCTGTTTCATTTCAGTAGGAGACTGCTTTGTCAGCAAGAGGTCCCTTGGGCTCTCTTTGCTTATTAATTCTTCCCTTGTACTTATGATATAAACAAGAGCTCTCCCAACCCCATCTCCCAAGGTTGTGAGATATTTTGGTTGGCCTTTGGTTTTGCTCAGAGAAGAAAAACTCCGAACTAGCCCAGAGCTGTAGGGATTCAGCAACCTGTCTCTGGGAGGAAGGCTTCCTTGGAGCCTCCAGTCTGAGCCTAATGCTGAAGAGACAGGAGTGACTCTTACCAGCTTTTAGCTAGTAACAAAGAATGTGTATTCACCTGTAGCAGTGTCCCTTCTGTGTCCATCAGCCTGAAAGGACAAAGTGGGGTAAGAGCAACAGCGATCTCAAAGCTTGAGATTACAGACCAGAGATCACCCAGAGCTTCCAAGTGTGCCTGAGATATTAATGCCCTTGGCCCTTGAGGTGGCCAGGGCTTCCTGGTATGTTGCTTTCTTATTCATTAATTCCAGAGCATCATGGATGGTATCTATGTGTGCTGTTTCAGTGAAAACTATTGAAAATGCTCTTCTAGATATATCCCCCTTCTTGGAAAGCATTGGCAACATGTGGCCATGATACTTTGTTTTCATGCTTATAGTCCCAGGCAGACTGTTGGTTCTGTGAAGGTAGACAGAGTCTGTCTCATTCACTGCTCTGTCTCCAGGGCCTGCCACGGTGCCTGGCACATAGTGTGTTCTCAGAAAAATATTTCAAGCGAGTCAGATCCACAATGAGCTATCACCTCACACCTGCCAGAATGCCTAGAATCAAGAAGACAAGAAATAAAATGTGTTGGTGAGGATGTAGAGAAAAAGGAACTCGTACACTGCTGTAAATGGGTACAGCCACAGTGCCAAGCAGTATGGAGTTTCCTCAAAAAGTTAAAAAATACCATTCAGCAATTCCACTTCTGGATATTTATCTGAAGAAAACAAAACACTATCTCAAAAAGAGAGGTGCACCTCCCTGTTCACTGCAGCATTATTTATGATAGCCAAGATATAGAAACAACTTTAGTGTCCATCGATGGATGAATGAATAAAGAAAATACAGGAAGTACACACACACACACACAGAGGAATATTATTCAGCTATAAGAAGAAGGAAATGTTGCCATCTGTGAAAATATGGACGAATCTTGAGGGCATTGCACTAAGGGAAATGTCCAGAGTGCAAAAGACAAATATTGTATGATCTCACCTATATGTAGTATCTTTAAAAAAAAAAAAAAAAAGCTCATAGATACAGAATGTACTGGTGGTTGCCAGAGAGGGTTGGGTGGTTGTTGAAATGGGTAAAGGGGGTCAAAGTGTACAAAATTCCAGTTATAAATAAGTCATGGGGATGTAATGTACAGCATGGTGACTATAGTCAATAGTACTGTGACACATATTCAAAAGTTGCTAAAGGTATAGATATTAAAATTTCTCATCATGAGAAAAAAATTCTATAACTGCATATGGTGACCTACATTCACTAGACTTAGTGTGATCCTTTCACGATACATACAAATATGAATCATTATGTTGTATACTTAAAACTAACATGTCAATTATGTGTCAATCAAAAAAAATATTTCATGAATGGATGAATGAACGAGAGAGTCTAGACCTTGGATGATGAGTAACATCTGGATAAAAGGAAAGGGTTAAAAGTTTGCAGGGAAAAACAACACAGAGTCATATACCGTCTTGGTGTATGCCAGGCACAATTTGGAAAATCAGAGAAGGGGTTGTGAACTGTTCATGTTTGGAGGCAGTGGGAAATCAGTAAGCCCCATCATGCCTATTTAGCATAATGCTGGATGAATAAAGAGCCACTGAAGCATTATTGCCCCGAACAAAGCCAAAAATTAGAACAAACACATGGTAGTTGATACAACTAGTCTTGATTTTTCTCTTAACATCTAATTTTATGTCAAGCTGTGCCTATTCATTATGGGAACCAATTTCTTATTTGGTCTGGGCCTCAGTTCCAGTGATTCCTAAATGTTCCCAGATCATGTCCCAGCTCAGAGGCCCTCCCCGAAATCCCTGGCACCCCCGGAAGCAAAGGCTGCCATGCCATAACTCACGACGCAGGGGTGAGGGGAGGTGAACCCTGCTGTTCTCATCATATGTTGAGGACATTGCGTAGGAGAGGCTCATTGATGGCTTCTGATAACACAGCCAGCCACTAGGTGGCCAAGCCAGAACCAAAATGCCTATTTGTCTGAGGTTGGAGCGGCTGCTCTTAACCACCACGCTCTATCATTTGTCTCTTATGGGGTCTTTACCACACCACGTTGCAACGGTCTAGGTAGCCCTTGACTCCTTAGAAAGTTAGCTTCATCGTAGAAGGTGGGTCTCCTCTCGATCCCGCGGGGACTAACCGGCCTGGAGCAGGACCTGGCAGGGAAACCCGCCATTAAACTCTCCAGTTGAAAAACGTTCTGGGTCCCCATCACCCAGTCACTGAGAGGGGTACTTGATGGGATGAGCACTGGGTGTTATGCTATATTCTGGCAAATCGAACTCCAATTAAAAAAATATATACAAAAAATTTTTAAAAAGGAAAAACGTTCTGAACGAAGAGCTGCAGAAATCCCAGGCTTCCACCAGATGGCGCTGTGGGAGTCCAAGAGAAAAGTGCCCTCGGGACTGCCTTTCCCACAGAATACCCTGAGTATCCACTTTGTTTTCTTTACCTTTCCGGAGAGAACTGAGTAGGTGGAAGAAACATTTTTGAGATAATGTCGAGGCATGTATTGACAGAAATTTGACAATTGACTTTCTGACCTTGTGTCTTGGCCCAGAAGGAAGGTTGATCTTCTGCCACCCTTTGAGATTCACGCACTGCTTTGAAAGACCTCAAAGTGGTTTGCAGACTCTTGTCACCATTAAAAAGCTAGAAATAAAATCTGAATTGTGCAGCGAATTGAAGGAGGCTGTGCAGTGGAGTGGAAATTCCTCTGGACTGGATTCAGATGGCTCTGCTATCAACTGATGGGGGACTTCAGGCAAGTCCCCTCTCCCTGGACCTCCTTTCCTCAGCTGCAAAATAAAGGCGGTGAGATGAGTCTTCCAACAAAGGAGTTTTTTCCCCCCTTAGCCTCTATCCAAAGGACATTACACAGCAGTATTATAGCATGACAGTAATAAAGATGACCAGTGTGACCACTTGCAAGCTATGTGGCCTTGGGCAAGTTATATAACCTCTCTGGGCCTCAGTTTCCTCATCTGTCTAACAGGAATCCTACTGTACCTACCTCATGGGGTCCTTGTGAGGACTGAGGGAGATAATGCATATAAAGTGCTTATCCCAGTCCTTGGCACACATAAGCTTTCAGCGAAGGCTGTCCTCACACAGAACTCTCACATTTTAGCAACTTTATCTACAGTTTGGGTGTATATCTAGCACTCAGCAAAATAGAGGGGAAGGCTTTAAGTAATAAACCACACACCAGCTGGGCCCTTTAATAAGTATAAGGGTAAGTTCATTTCATGGGTACAAGACAAAGGCTAAAAGTAACCACAAACCCTTGGAATCCTCATACATGGTTGGTGGGAGTATAAAATGATACAACCAATTTGGGAAACAGTCTGGCTGTGTCTTCTAAAATATCTTCCTGGTGACCCAGCATTTCCACCTTTATATATTTACCCAAGATATTTACCCTTTCGTACAAAGGGATTTGTATGAAAACATTCATAGCAGTTTTCCTTAAAAAAAAAAATTCATTCTTAAGCAATCTCTACACCCAGCATGAGTGCTCGAATTCACAACCCCAAGATCAAAAATTGCACGCTCTGCCAACTGAGCTAGCCCAGCGCCCCATAGCTTTATTTTTAATGGCCAGAAACCAGAAACATCTCAAGTGTCCATCATTAGGAGGATGGATGATGGATAATCAAACTGTACTATGATCACTACCCAATGGAGTACTCCTCAGCAATCAGAAGGAGCAAACCGCTGATGTATGCAATGACATAGATGATTCTTGAAAACATCAGGCCGAGTAAAAGAAGTCTTATACAAAAGAATTTATTCTGTATGTTTCCATTTATGTGAAGTTCTGTAGCAGGCAAAACGAACCAATGGGGGGTGTGTGGATCAGAAGAGTGATTATCTCTGGGAAGGGACAAGAGGAAGCTTTCTTGAGTGGTGATAAGGTTCTATTATCTTAGCCAGTGGTTAAGTTACACAGTTACATTTGCCAAAGCCCAGCAAATGTACAGTTAATGCTTGCACATGTCATTGTATGCGTATTTTACCTCGAAAGGAAAACAATCTTAAGCAAATACTGAATTCAAGTTAAGGGTAGGCATGTGGAAAATGCTTAGCAGTTGGCAACTTCAAAGGGAAGAAAGACAATGGATAGACAGACAGGTGGAGAGATGGCTAGGGAACTGGTAGATAAAGCCCAGATGGGAAACCATTAGTGATGGATAGTAAGTGACAAGGTATCCACTGGAAAACTCTTCCCACTTTGCTGTGTGTTTGAAATTTTGCACAATGAAGTTTCCTTTCTGGAAAAACTAGAACCACTAAGTTTGGCATCCTGCGTGAAGTGAATTTTTCTTTCAAGCATTACAAAAGAGCCCTCATTGGAGGAAGGCAGACCTCAAACCTAGGTAAATATTTCCTGAGAGCCTATGATTTGGCAGCCACTGCACCATGCTAGGTGAGGAATTCAAGGAGGAGGAACACAGCACCTGTCCTCAAAAGGACTGCAGGGACCATCTGACAAGCACATATGTCACGGTTATCCTACACTGGGGATGCTAAGGAGAGTGAAATTTCATTTGGTGGGAAAATGTCGTAATTGTTCTCACCACCAAAAAGAAGAAGAAGAAAGAAGAAGAGGAAGAAGGAGAAGGAGGAGGAGGAGGAGGAGAAGGAGAAGGAGAAGGAGAAGGCGAAGGAGAAGAAGAGGAGGAGGAGGAGGAGGAGGAGGAGGCGATACATGGGTCAAGTGGTTCAGGTGTTAGCTACCACTGTGGGGGTCATCACATTACAACGTATACATGTATCAAACCCACACACTGTAAATCTTACACTGACATGATGTTGTAAATCAGTTGTATCTCAGCAAAAATATAATAATTTAAAAAGGACAAGTGCCTGGCATGAAAGACATGTGAATAGTTATTGCTGCAAATAGGACTGGAAGGCCTTTTCAAGCCAGAGCAACAGAGAGTCTTGGAGGCTGCCCTAGGGTGATAATTTGGTGATCCAGTGGGGCCCATTCAAGAATTTTAAGCCAACGAGCGATATCCTTGGAAAACTGCTGGGAGAGTGGGGCAGCTGCAACAGATTTCATTGCTTTAGAAGGATTAACAGCCAAGGGAGCTTCTCGTGTACCTGCAATGGGCAGAGAGAACAAATGGACGCACCCCTGGGGAGGAGAGAGGTGCAGAATGATCCAGGGTGAGGGGAGATGAGATCCTCCAATGGGAAAGAGGAAGCCATTTAGTCTGTGCTCCTTTCTTACTTCTTGGCTCCATAATGTTGTGGCTCTGCAAGGCTAAACTGGTTGTTTATGGCCAGCATCTATTCCAATTGGTTGCCTATTCTGAGTGATCAGTGCCCAAGACCTACTACAGCCATTAAATATTTTTGACATCACCCCTACCCAACTCGTAGGGTTGCTGTACAGTTAGTGACTATAATGGGATCTGCCCAGTGCATGTTAAGCATTCAATACATGAGACCAGGTCACTGTATCTGATGTTCCAGTTTGTGGCTTGGATATAGGATGGCTGCAGCATGAGCCCACCAAGACGCCCCAAAGTCTCTAAAGTAGATACCTGAAGCCCCTCAGGTCCGTTCCAACCCACAAATATTGTGACCTTTATCAAACTCCAGTCTCCACCCAACCCCCTCCAAGTACTGCACATATTCCTATAGAACAACTGAGAAGCCCTGGTGGGACCCAGGGGATTTCTCATTTATTCTCCTCCCTCTTTTGAGCATGGACCTGCTGTGGCAGCTGGTGGTGAGCCACAGAATCGAGATGGTGCTGCTGGGAGTGCATAGGGCACATTGCCACGACAGTGAGTTCAGACCACCTGCGGTCTCCTTTTTTCAAACAAGGCTTCGGACTCTAGTGTTTAAAGCATGTCCCAAGTCTGAATTCTTTCCAAGCCAGAACTCTGGCTAGACTTCATGCCCACTACTCAGTCCACTCCAGATCCTCATGCTCCCTGCTTTCTTGCAGTTTATGGGGTGGCTGCTATAGTTATGAAGCCCCAGACAGTTCGCCAATGTGACTCATTCACCTTCATGTCTGTGGGACTCAGCACGGTGCCCTCTGCCCAGTGGAACATGCAATAGATATTTGTCGAATGAGTGAATGAATGAATGATTCTTTCTTGGTCTATACTTTGTGTATGAAGAAGCTTTCTCTCTTGCCCTTTCTTGGAGCCCATTGTGGGTCTGCCAGCCTTCTGGACTCCAACAGTGCTTACCATCTGTGCCTGTCCTTTGGCCACCAGCCAAATTCAACTCAGGTTCAATTCAACCAACTTCCATGGAGCTGCGCTATTGGCAGGAAGCACTCACAGTCTCAAGGAATGGCAAAAGTATTTCCTAGCACATGGCGCCTCAATTGTACTTTTAAAACAAAGTTGGCATGGAACAGAATCTTTTCCAAGACTTTGTGAAAGTCTAAATACAAGATTATAAATGACTTCAATGACTTCCCTTTGTTGACACACTTGATAACCATCCAGGTAATAAGTGAGTTCTGGATGATGGAGAAACAGATGATTATTTGACAGGTACAGGGCAGGTTTAGGAGGGGGTGGAAGGGTGGGAGGAATGAGATCCAATCCTTGTCTGAGGGATTTGCAGTTTCATTAAGTGTGGTGGGGAAATGGGGTTGGCATCTCGGCCATTTGGGGCTGGCCTCAGATTAGGATTTGAAGGGATACCCAGCAGCCCCTTAAGTAAAAACAAAGCCAGAATCCCCCCCACACACACCTGTTGTTTTTTTGCCAAGGGTTGGGCCTTTTTAAATTTTATGACTAGTCTTCATTCCTAATTCCACCCCCTTTCACACATCTCCCGCTCCCCATGCCAGTCTTCTATAAATGAGTAATGTGTGCTCTCTCTAGCAATTACTTCATTTAATGGAATTAGAATTAGCTTTGTGTGTATTCATAGAAACATTGTTTTGAGGGGCAGCCCGGGTAGCTCAGCGGTTTAGCACTGCCTTCGGCCCAGGGCGTGATCCTGGAGACCTGGGATCGAGTCCCACATTGGGCTCCCTGCATGGAGCCTGCTTCTCCCTCTGCTTGTGTCTCTACCTCTCTGTCTCTTTGTTTCTCATGAATAAATAAATAAAATCTTTAAAAAAAGAAACATTATTTTGAATAGCAAAAACCTGGGAAGAACCAGAAATCTTACAATAAGAGCTAACTTAAATATATAATGGTAGATCTGTGGTCTAAAATACTGTGCAGACAAGAAAATGATGTTATTAAAATGTAATTGACATAGGAAAAATTCACAAGATGTGATTAAGTGAAAAGATAGGTTACAAAACAATGATGTGTGTAAGGGGGTGTATGCATGTGTGCGCCTGTTTGCAGCAGGTGTGCATGCTATTGGTAACTTTTTTCTTGGCCTTTTTTCCATTTTCCAAATTTTCTCTGCTGAGTGCTGGAGTCAGAGTTAAGGCACCACCAGGAAGGTTGCATTGTAAAGACTCTGAGAGCATCAACAGGGGTATCAAGCAAGGCTTCCTCCAGTCAGTGGATTTTGAGGAAGGTGGAAGGCACAGTGTATTGGAGAGGACTCCGGGAAAAATCTGTTTTTAAAAAATATTTTATTCATTTATTTGACAGAGAGAGAGCACAAGTGAGTAGAAGCAGGAGGAGCAACAAGTAGAGGAAGAGGGAGAAGTGGGCTCCCTGCTGAGCAGAGAGCCCAGTGTGGGGCTCAATCCCAGGACTCTGGGATCATGACCTGAGCTGAAGGCAGATTCTCAACTGACTGAGCCACCCAGGTACACCAAAAGCTGTTTTTCAAATTCAAGGGGAGGAGATGGTGTCCATCAAAGGTGAAGACTTCAGGCCCACCAAAGAAGATGGGACTTCGTTAAAGAAGCAACAGGGAGTGATTCTGGGTTTTTCAACATAGAGGTGAATTGGTGGAAGTGGTGTTGGAAGAGAGTTACAGAGGGTCTCCAACTTAGGATGGCTTGACTAACAGTTATTTGACTTTACAAGAGTGTAAAAGTGGTACACATTCTTAGAAACTGTACTTCAATAATTTTTTTGAGTTTGGATCTTTTCCCATGCTGGCTATATATGCTACGATTTGTTCTCATAAATAACCGATAGGCTTACAGCCATTCTGTTTTCAGTACAGTATTCAGTAAGTTACGTGAGACCTCTGACACTTTGTTAAGGAATAGGCTTTGTGTTAGATGGTTTTACCCAACTGTAGGCTAATGGAAGAGTTTTGAGCATGTCTAAAATAGGCTAGGCTAAGCTGCGATGCAGGTCAGGTGTATTAAGTGCATTTTTGAATTAAAATATTTGCTTTTTATTTATTTGACAGAAAGAGTGAGAGCAAGAGTGAGCAAGAGAGTGAGACAGAGCACACAAGCAGAGGGAGCAGCAAGTAGGGGGAGAGGGAGAAGCAGGCTCCTCGCTGAGCAGGGAGCCTGGCATGCGGCTCAATCTCAGGACCATGACTCAAGCCAAAGGCAGAAGCCCAACCAACTGAGCCACCCAGGTGCCCATGATTTAAGAAATTTTTAACTTATGGTGGGTTTATCGGGGCATAACCCGATTTTATTTTATTTTGTATTTATTTATTTAGATTTTTATTTATTTATTCATGAGAGACAGAGAGAGAGAGAGAGGCAGAGAGGCAGACACAGGCAGAGGGAGAAGCAGGCTCCATGCAGGGAGCCTGACGTGGGACTCAATCTCAGGTCTTCAGGATCAGGCCCTGGGCCGAAGGTGGCACTAAATCGCTGAGCCACCTGGGCTGCCCCATAACCCCATTTTAAGTTGAGGAAGATCTGTATTCTACCCAAATCAGGGTGGATTGGGTTATAGGCAGGGAGATCTGCCCGGAGACTCTGCCAAACGTTTGCATATTTGACCTGAGGTAAAGAGAGTTTGGATTAAGTTTGTGGCCAAACCAGAAAGGAAGGAGCAGGTGGATGTGACAAAGAATCAGAGCTAGAGATTCAAATTTGGCTAAATATATGCCAGTTGGTCCTCAAAGCCATGTAAGGAGACACTTTCCAAGGAAATGGATGTTAAGAGAGAATAGCTGAGGACTGAGTCTTCAGGGATTCCAACAGTTAACAGAGGAGGAAAGAAGAGGAGCCAGCAAAGGAGACAGAGAATGATGGGTCAGAGAGATAAGAAGAGAAACTTGAGAATGCAATGCCATGAGAGCCAAGGGTAGGACAGTTACAGGAAGGAGTGGGTGGTTGATGGTATCAAATTCATCCTTGAGGTCAGAGATGAAAACTGAGCAGAGACCCTTGAATTTGGTCAGGAGGTCATTGGTGAATTTACAGAGAGTGGTTTGGCAAAATGTGCTGGATTCTAGAAGGTTCCAGGGAAGGGAGGTGTGGAGAAATGGAGGCAGCTCGTGGATACCATCCATGTGACAAGAGTAATGTGTTAGGACTCTGATGAAACAAGGTCAAACTTCATCATTCTAGTTCCGCTACTTAACTACTTGAACTAGTTTCCTCTTCTGAAAATGGAAAGAATCCTCTGAGCTCATAAGGCTGTTCAAAGTACAATAGGAATTTAAATGATTACTTTTATGTGACAGTGAAAGGGATTCTCCTTCACCCCCTACCCCTAGACGCTAGAGATTTCTGGAGCATGGTAAGAGGAGCCTTTTAGCTTTTTAGTCCTATCCTTAGGTTAATCTTGTTTCAAGAATTTTCTAGCTGTGTTCTCTGGCATTCTTCATGCTAAGTCACTTTAGTGATTCTTCCCTGAGCCCCACTAAGGTGAGGACATTGAGGCAAGGTGGTTGGGAGGGAGTCAGTGGTCAGGGCCATATGGAGTGTCTCTGAGACCTGTGTAGAAGTTGCAAGGCTTTGTTTGAGACTCTGGGTATAGTGCTCTGGGGTTCCAACCTCACCCCAACACACAGAAGGCTGCATTCCCTGAAGGGGCAGCAGGGGGATAGGCACCCCAAAACCCTCTTTTTTTTTAACTCATGGCACCTGTACACTGAATGGCAGTTGGACGAAAGGGTCTCAAAAAGGCAGCTTGAGTCTCAAGGGTGCATAAAGCCCTATCCTTTTTTTTTTTTTTTTTCATTCCTTCTATTATCACTTGGCAACCACGGCCTCATGTTTTTTTCTATTCATTGTCTAAAAATCAGCCCTTTGAGCACGGTTCCTTTGTGAAGCCCAGGCTGATTGTGATTTAACATACTGTGGTCTGATCTTTGTCGCAGTGTCTTATTTTCCCCTCAAAGAAGATTCCCAATGGGGGAAAAATGGCTGCCCCAGAACCAGCCAGCAGGGCCTAGACCTATTATCAAGCCCGGGAGAGGCATGGGGCTGGGCGCTAGCCTAATGGGATGTGGAGGTGATCGGTGCGCATGTTCTCTAGAACTCACACTTTTCAGATCCCAAGATATCTAGAGACTGTCACAAAGGGCCTTTTTAAAAAAGTTTGTTTGTTTGCTTGTTTATTTATGTATTTATTTGAGAGAGACAGATACAGAGACAGAGATAGTGAGAGAGACCATAAGCAGGGATGACAGGGAGAAGCAGGCTCCGAGCTGAGCAGGGAGCTTGATTTGGGGCTCCATCCCAGAACCCTGGGATCATGACCTGAGTTGAAGGCAGAGGCTTAACCAAAAGAGCCACCCAGGTGCCCCCAAAGGGCCTTTTTAATGCCCGTTTCCCGTTTAATGTTCCAGCCTGGCTTCATTCTGGGAAGATGGCTTTCCAGAGGGAAACAGGCTCATGCCATGGATGGTACAATCTCCCTGCTAAGGTGGGTAGGCCTATCTACAAATGGATAGGAGGGCAGGGCAGGGGGACCTCCAAGGAGGCTGGTCTATTGTCAGAAGCCCTTCTGGGAGACCAGGGAGTTGTACTGCGCTTCAGTCACCAGATTTGTCCTGAGCATCTGAAATGCTCTGCTTTGGTGCAGGGGTGGGGAAGGAGATAAGGCTGGAAAGATAGGCCAGGGCCATGACTACCGGAGCCACTGCCATCAGACGTCGGAGGAGCATGGCCTCGGCTGCCCATTCTGCGGCAGCGCTGGCGGCACCCCGGGGCAGGGCTGGCCTCGGGGGGCCAGAGGCTGTCTTTGCACCAAAGTCAAAGCCAGCCCGCGGGGCAGGTGGCCAGAACTCGGAAGGAATTCTCTTCTGCAGCCCAGGGTCCAGGCTTGGCCCCAGCACGCTGCTACACCAGCCTCTGTCGCCCAGGGCCTCGCACATTCCGAGCCCCCGCCCCTCCGCCCCTCCGCCCCTCCGCGGGCCTCACCCCCTCCCTGGTCCCCCTCTCCTCCCCCCTACCAGCTGTCCCCTTTCCCCAGAGCGCCGAGACAGCGGGAGCCTGGGAAGAGGCGGCCTCGGGCCGGAGGGGGCGTGGTGGGGAAGGGGAGGAGGGCGGGGGTGAGGGGATAAGGAGGCCCGCGCTGCCAGTGCCCCCAGCCACTGCCCGCCCCGGAGCCAGGTGCCGCCGCCGCCTCTCTCTCCCTTTCTCTGTCTCTCTCGCCTGCTTCCCTGCGCCCCCGGGGGAAAGGTCAGCAGCGTCCTGGAGCCACCGTGCCATTCCCCGACAGCCATGAACTGCAGCGAGAGCCAGCGGCTACGCACCCTCCTCAGCCGCCTGCTGCTTGAGCTGCACCATCGGGGCAACGCCAGCGGCCTGGGCGCTGGCCCCGGCCCGAGCATGGGAATGGGGGTCGTGCGTGACCCGTTCGTGGGCCGCGAGGCCACCAGTGCCAAGGGCGACGACGCCTATCTTTACATTCTGCTCATCATGATCTTCTACGCCTGCCTGGCCGGAGGCCTCATCCTGGCCTATACCCGCTCCCGCAATCTCGGCGACGTCAAGGACGAGCCCGCCCAGGCCTGTGCGGTGCACGAGTGGGCCGCCGCCGACGCCGAGACCGCAGCTGGCTCGCCCGCGGAGGGCCGCCACCCGCTAGCCCTCGGGCCGCCGCCTGCTCCGGCTCCGCGCACCGCCGAGAGGGTCTAGGACCGCCGCTCCGCTTGCTTGCTTGGCGCGCGCCCCCGTTGGCTCCCCGCGGTCCCCCAGCGGCCTGCTCTTTCTCTCCCCTTCCAGGCGCCGCCTCACCTGAGGCCCAGACGACGACGAGAGGGCCCGCAGACCCTGTCTGGCAGGCCCTGGAAGAAGCACCACCCTACCCACCCCAGACCGTGTTCTCCCTCCTCTCCCGCCTCTCCCTCCAACCGAGGCCTCTGCTCCCACCCCACACAGCCAACTGCACTAAACTGCCTCTGCTCTCCTGTCTTCACACAGCCCTGACACCACGCTCCAGCCGCCTGGGAACTGAATCGCACAAGTCCAGCCCTTGGCATTGAGGTGAAGCAGTGAAGTCTATCAGAACTCCGCTCCGGGGGCTGCCGGGACTCTCACTCTGCCAAGCCAACCGGCGGGCCATCCTGCCAGGCAGGCCCCAGCAGCTCCAGCTTCTTGTTGCCTTAGGGACCGAGACAGAGACAACGAAGAGACCTCAGACATCTTTCCCCTCCCTCTTGCAGCAGGGAGCTAGCAGGACATTAGGACCCTTTGGTGGGCTACAATGGACTTAATGAGGACTGAAGGGGGAGGGAAACTCCAAGGGCAGGGGAAGGCCTATGACCCCAACTGTATGGCTTTCTTGCATCCAGTTGTCATCCCAAAGGTAACTTGCCTGATATTTAGCAGCTTTGCCATCTTCTGGAGTCGGTAACTATTGCTAGGTGTATCACCTCAGTACCTCAAAATGCCGCCCCCCCCCCCCCCCCGCAGGTCAATTCAGTTGTTATGGCAGCTGTCTGCTTCATGTATGGAACAGGTGGCTCAGATGTTCCCTTCCTCTGTAACCTGGGTAATCTCACAGGTAATAAAAGTTGTTTAAGCAATAGCCTAAGACTCTTCTCTCAAAGATCTTAGCCTTGAGACCCAGGACTATGTAGAAAAGGAATCCTTTTTGCTTTTGGAAATGTCTAGATTTGAGGGTTGTGTGGTTGTGGTATTTATATTTGTGTATTCGATTCCAATACAGTAGAGGTGATTGGAATTGGAACTGGAAGAAACAGTTGATACAGCTAAATGGGTTGTTTTTCCAAGGGTTTCAAAAGTTGGAACTGCTTTATAACTACTTTTTTTTTTAATTTGGAAGCACCTTGAAATATCATGATGCTAAGTGAGGATTTCCCACTAAAGCAGTTCTTCAAGATATACTTTTAAAGACCTCTCATACCCATCACTATTAGCCATTATCAAAGTTAATTTTTAGAAACCACCTTTGTAAGTCTCCAACATGTAGCTTACTAAAAGAGAAAAGCCAACAAATACAGTATATCTTAAGTCAGAGGGACAATGCTTCAACTGAGCAGTCTTAACCAGCAATGGGTATAGTGACAGATGCATGTTTATTCAGTTATTCTCCTTGTCTCAAGAAGGTCATCAGAACTTGCCTGCTTAGGGCTTAAATACTTATTCCTGATGGTGGCTGTTTGGGCTTCATCAAACACACATAAAAATCACCTCTTAGCATTAAGCCAACTTGCTTAAATGCAGCTGATTTCTGTGACAGCAAGGCAAACATATTATGGGGCACTTAAATGAGCTGATAATATCTAAGCCTCATTCAAGGCATTGGTTTTGACCTTCTGGCCCATCTAGTATTTTACTGGAGCTGTTGATAAGTTAAATGAACTTCCTTTCATTCCCAGGACCCACTCCTTGAAGATCAACTGGCCTTGCCCCATTGGCTGATCTCCAGTTTTAGTTTCAGCCTTAAGGCAGGTGGGGGCCAGGGATTGGGCAGCAGTCCAAGACAATGACTGGAAGAAAGGGAACGCTGTGAAAGCTACCTCAGGGCCAGGCAGGGAGGCCTGAATGGGATGTGGAGGGAGGGCACAGATACCCGGCCATGTCAGGGGCACGTGGGGGAAATAGTCCTCACCCTGGGAGTCAGGTACAGCAATGTCCCTCATTTATCTGGCATAAATGGGGACACAAGGTTGTTCTGATAGTGAGCATAATCACTGGGTAGATGTTGACACATTGGTACCGTTTTTCATAGACATTAGAAAAACACATTGCCAAATATACATAAAGGAAGCTGCTTCCAGCCAATGCCCATAGGCAACATTAATGCACCAGCTGTGGGAAAACAAATCCCACCGCAAAACTATTATTTCTGCTTTTAAAAATATTTTAACCTTTTAATGATGATTAGGGTACCTATGAAGAACATGTAGCAAGAGGAGCCACAGAGCTCTTCCAGTGAGAACAGTGACCTGGCCTGGGGAAAGCGGTTTGCTTTACTGGCCAGTCGCTTTTTCTAAATACATTCAGGATTACGACTGTTTCCCAGATAATGAATGACGTCTCCCAGAAGCCAGGACACTCTACCAGCCAGTGGGGATTGTCAACAGCACTGAGGTAGTCATATTGTGGTCAGCAAAAGAGAGAAGAAAGGAAAATCAGGGGTTTGGTGGTTTTGATAATATATTTCCGAGTACCAGGAGCTAACTAACTGTACAAATTGGGGGAAACGTTAGTCTTCTCCTGAACTTGATTCTAATAAGTTGGAGTGATTCTTCTTTTCCCACCCACCCGGCTATTTCTCCCTTCTGTGTAAGCAGATCCTGTTTTAGATCAGGTCGAATCTCTTTGCTCAATAATAAGGAAGAAAGAGACCCATGCTTCCTTAATTGTAACTTGAGGCTTCCAACAGAGCACAATCAGGAGATGTTTTGAGTTCCAGTGTCTGGAAGCACGCATCAACAGTGCAAGAATAAATGGAAACTTTTCTTCCATTATGGACATAATGCTGTGCATTGTTATTATTATTATTGTTCACTTTTCTAGAGGGCTATAAATGGGGTCTTTCATTTGTTTGGAGTTACCACCTTCTCCTTTTCAATTTGCCATCTCTTTTTTTATTTTATTATTTTTTTTAATTTATGATAGTCACAGAGAGATAGAGAGAGAGGCAGAGACACGGGCAGAGGGAGAAGCAGGCTCCATGCACCGGGAGCCCGACGTGGGATTCGATCCCGGGTCTCCAGGATCGCGCCCTGGGCCAAAGGCAGGCACCAAACCGCCGAGCCACCCAGGGATCCCCAATTTGCCATCTCTTTTAGAAACCAAAGATCTGCACATGATTTGTATCAACAAAGAGAAAAGGCTCCGGGCTGATTTCCAAATAATCTTGCCCGACAGCTAAAGCAAATGCACTGTGGTGTGGTGAAGAGCACAGAACTAGAATTAGGAATAAGAAAGCCAGGGTTCAGCCCTGGCTTTGCCAATTAGCCTGCGTTGTTTCTCAGAACAAACTGCCTAACCTCAACGGGCCTGTCTCCACAGCTGTGGGGATTTAAGGATCAAGTAAGACAATGCATGGGGAAAAGCTAGAAGTATAGCAGCTCTAAGAAGCATAAGGTGTTAAGACTTGTATTTTCCTTTTTCCTTCCATGGGGGAGTGCCTTTCGGTGGTGGAAGGTGGGCGGCAGGGGGCATAGAAAATTCTCCACTCTTTAGAGTCTGCTATTATTGTTCAGAGAAGAGGATTATAGGGACTTGGCATCTAGCTCCCAGATTTCTGAGCCTATCTCCACCATCCTCAGATTCTTGGATGACTATGAGTCTGTGGGTAACCATCTCACCATCCTACTCATCCCCTCTACCCATAAGCCCACGGTGACCTCTTTAAAAAAATACAATAATGCTATACTTTCAGAGTTCCACCAGGACTGGAATCTAGACTTTGAAGATGTAGGTCAAGGATTGAGAGAGGGCAGAAGAGAATAAAGGGAAGGAATCATAGGCTTCATGAGGGAGGTAGGAGGAAGAGCAATCTAAAATTTTAGAATGTTCTGTGAAGGTAAGGGAGCATTACTGAGGACCACCAAGGATCAGTAGCCAACCCTCGGTGAACGAATTACCTATCAAAATGGCTTTGGGAGAAGAAGCCAGATGAGAAGTCACTTTTAGAGCCCCTGTTGTTACTTAACACACCCTACGGCCAGCCCAGGAAGACTTTTAGTGTGATTAAAGTGATTCTTCCTTCTGTGCTGGATCTTCGAGCATAGACATGTGGAGTACCAAGCTCTCAGAGAAGACAGCCTCTCTTTTGGCCACCTGTCCCTGGCATTTGTCTTTGGCCTATTTCTCTTGGCCAAAAGTTTAGCATATTCTGCAGGTTCTTCCTCATTTTTCTTAGTACACTGTTTCTTCAGAGTAATATTCTAGTGTTTGTGTTGCAGGACACAGGAAGTACCAAGACACTGAATTTTGCCCACTTTGGTACTAGGTGACCCTGCCAGTCCCTCATCAGGTATGTTCTGAGGGAGGGCAGGGTCTTGGAAAAAGCTGTGGTTTGAGCCTCTTAGTCTGAAGAGAATTTGCTCAGAATGGACAGAGGGATACCTCAGATACGTCTTTCTTTTTGTTTTTGTTTTTAATTATGGTAAAACATACAGAAGGTAAGGACGCCTGAGTGGCTCAGTGGTTGAGCATCTGCCTTCGGCTCAGGTTGTGATCCCGGGGTCCTGGGATCAAGTCCCACATCAGGATCCCCACAGGGAGCCTCTTCTCCCTCTATGTCTCTGCCTCTCTCTGTGTCTCTCATGAATAAATAAATAAAATCTTAAAAAAAAAACAAAAAAATACAAAAGGTAAAATTTACCTTAGCCGTCTTTCAAAGTGTACAATATTCAGTAGCATTAAGTACCTTCGAGTTCTTGTGCAACGGTGCTTTTTTTCTTAAGTCAGAGAAAAAGGCAAGCACCTAAATGACTTTGTATTGAGCAATAGGGCTTAATCATTGCTTCACATGACACCCCCTGCAGGGGTGTTCACATTTTATAGGAGATAATTGAGGACAACGTAAAGGTGAAACTCAAGGGAAGACTCTCTAGTTGTGGATTTCAATGCAATCTGGAAAGAGTGCTCTCTTGAAAGGTTTGGGTGTGTTGGGGCTGGTGGTCAGGGGAAGGGTATACTGTGCTTCCCACAGATCCTCAAGCCACATCCTCCTCTTACTGTCAGATGCTCTTGCAACCCTGCTGAGGACTAGGGCGTTCACAGAAGACTGGATTTCTGTACAAATTCGCTGAATTCCCTCATACCTGACCCACAAGATGTCCATTCCTGAAAACATGTCAGGTCCCTGAAGAAACAGGGGGCCTTCCCCTTGGCTCTTTTAGGATCTCATGATGACCTAGCAGGGGTTGCAGCTCCAGCAGGCCTGGAAGAGAGAATAGAGAAAAGGGGCATGTTAATTTCACTCCTGCTGTCATGGGGCCACTCCTTTGGGGGCACTGTAGTCAGGACCAGCCTTTGGCAGAACTATGGGATCAGTATTTATCTCACATTTTCTTTTCCTGTTCCAAGCTTTACCATCACTCTCAGTCCCAATCTTCTAGAACTGTTTCTTCCCTGCTGCCAGGGGCTGTTGGTCTTATTCACTTACATCTAATCCGCTCTTCATCCCAGTGATGACCTTAATAGTCATCCTTTTGGATGTCTGATCTTATCAACTTGTTACTCTTAGGAATCCTCCATTTGGATAGGACTCAGGCTCCAAGGGAGAAACTCTCAGAGAGGACAGCCTCTATCTCTTGGCAATCTGGTTTTGGCTGTTTTACTTTGGCATCTTTCATTCTCTTGGCCAAAAGCATAATATATTCTGTGGCCTCTTCCTTATTTTGCTTGGGACACTGTTTCTTCAGAGTAATACACTGACGTTTGTGTTATAGGACATGTGGAGTACCAAGATGTGGAGTGGTAGGCACTTTGGCCCTAGGCTTCTTGCCTTCTTTGCTCTGGGGCTTTCTCACAGTATGCTGGCAGACACCATCTTTATATTGAAGAGTTTGTGGATCCTGTGAGATTTTGGGGGGTGCCCTGGCAATGGGGCACAGCAGTATCAGTGAGTCCAGGAATATCCTTTTCCTCTTCCTTTTATTCTTATAAAAACCAAGTTGAGAGCATTGAGGTTGGCATCCACAAAGCAACCCCCCATGGATTTGTGCCTTCTTCTTCTAATCCTCCTTGGTCTGTAGCAGGAATGCTCCTTACCCAGTAGTGGGTGGACATGGTCAGGTGTTAGGACTCCCTACTTCCTGGAGAAGCCTTGTTTGGCATTGCCACCACTGATTAGGACCATATAACCCTTCCATTCCTCACTCAGAGTGTCAGCAGCAACTTCTGCGGTCATACACTTCTCATCAAAAGTACAAAGTGTGTGTTTCTCGTCTACCTTAATGAATTTCTGGCAGCTGGTGGCTGTGAAAGTGATGTTTAGCTTCATTTTGAGGCAGCCGACTGCCTCCAAGTTGCCACAACAAAGGGGAGCAGTGCATCTTCAATGGTGGCTTTTGGACAACAATGAGGGTGAGAGGTGTGAAGGTGGAAGGGTTTGTCCTAGATTCCCAAATCTGAGATGGGTAGTCTGGTGGTCCCACCATTGTGGTAAGCTCAAGAACAGCACTTTGGCTTTTTTTTATTCATCTCCACTATTTCTAGGAGTGCTTGGAAGATTCAACCCTCAGCCACCTGCATTTCCATGTGAGTCTCCTAGGGTGGAGGGTGAGATGGGGGTGGGGATGGGAGTAACTGAGACAGGCAGAAGGGAGAGAGAGAAGCCCTTGGCCTGCTCCCCAGTTAGACTCTGTGGGTTGGAAGGCTACCTTAGCAAACAGGATGGTGGAAAGGAATGGTTGAGGAGACTGAGGGAAGAAATACTAGGATGCAGTCTTTGAGGACCCATAAGGAGGAATTGCTACCATTTTCACTCCATCTTTCTATACATCCGTACCAAACTCTGGCCATACCCATGTGACAAACCCTACTTGGAGCAGGCTGCTCTGGAATCAGCTGGGTTAGTCTCCATTCCATGTCCCAAGTAACTGGCACCATCCCTCAGAGGTTTGGGCTTTACCTCTAGCAAGTTCAAGGATGGGTCAGTTCAAGAACCCCACTTTTTCATGGTCTCCATCATCCACTGATACAGAAGAGTGTAATGCATATGGCATGGACTCTAGAGCCAGACTGCCTGGGTAATATGAGGAGCATTACTTAACCTTCTCCAAACCTCCTTTCCTCATCTGTAAAATGGGTGTAAGAAATAGTACCTACCTCCCAGGGTTGTGATGAAGATTGAGTAACTTACATAGTGCCTGGATCATGGTCAAGGTTCAGTTATGGTAGCTTCCAATCTTGCCCCAATCCACTGCAGTAGGGTTGTTTCCTCCACTGCAGCAATGGGAAGGCTTTGTCATGGTCACTAATGACCTGCGTGTTGCCGATATAATGCTCTATTCTCAGTCCTAATTTCTATGACTGCTCAGCAGCATTTAACGCACCTTTCTTGAGACTTTATTTTGACTTCCACAACAACTCAATCTCCTGGTTTGTCTCCTTCTTCACCAGTCCTTTTTCTTCTTAGTCTCCTTTGCTAGTTCCTCCTGCTGTTGAATTGCCCATGGCTCCATCCTAGGATCTCTTCTCTTCTCCATCTATTTTTCCTCCCGTGGTGATGTTAACTAGTCCCAACATGCAAAATATCTTCTTCATATATAAACATCATCTTAACAATGATGATCCTCAAATTTATATTTTTTTGGAAACCCCCTACTCTAGCTCCAGACCTGTGTGTCTGACTGGCTTCTGAACATCTCTACTTGGGTATCTAAACCTGTCTGAAAGTTAACATGTCCAAATCAGAGCTTTTGAGTCCCTTCCCCCCAAAATTTGCTCTTCTACCTGAGAAAGAAAAAGCAGCCCTTGCCATCAGAGAACTGGTCTGACGATTATATCTGGGCCTCATTGCTGGTTAGAAGCTGGCATGGTGTTCACAGGTCGGTCATTTTATTCTTGTGTTGGACATAAACCATCTCACAGAACACTGACATCAGATTAGTTTAATGACAAGACATGTCTCTGTGATCATGATGAAGTGAGATAAAACAAGGCTACTGTATAATGTTATCTGGATACAGGCAAAAACAAGGTTATTGTGAAACTGGAAAATACCAAACATTCTAATTTCCTAGCTAACTGCTACTTCTCTCCCCCTTATGCCTTTAGTCTTTCTTCATTCTAGATAAGAGTTACTAAGACATTGGATCACAGAATTACCCTCCTTTCCTAATAGCATCCAATCCAGAGAAGATGATCACTTCCTTAGACCCTCTCCCAAATCACCTAAGAGAAGCTCCAATCCAATAATAAGTGCTTTCTAATACCAGTTATTGAGACACCCATGATTCCCCATGGTATGAATCTCCCTTGTTGCCATGAGTCATAAACCCAATTTGTTCAACTACAGGTTTATTCCTGGTGGCCTTTGGCTGGAGGGCATTGCCATATTAATCTTTCCCATTTTTTTTTTTTTTTTTGGTAAATGGTACTACCATTATTTATCTAGCTGCTTAGGCCAAAACAGGAGTCCTACTGATTCTGCATTTCTCCTCACCATCTCACATTCAATTTAGGGTCCAAGTCCTTTCAACTGTACTTCCAAAAGGAATTCCACATATAACCATTTCTCATGATGGCCACTTCTACCACCGTAGACTACACCCCCATAATTTCTTACCTGGTTTAATAGAACACGTTCTAACTGGTCTTCTAGTCTTTACCCTTGCCCCTTGCAGTCATTTCTTCACACAACAGGCAGAGCAGTGTTAAAGTATAAAGCAGATCATGTCTCATCTCTACCTAAGGCCATCCATTGGATTACCCACACAATTACAATACAATCCCAACTCCTTCCCATGTTCTCCAAGACTTCTCTAAACCTCATCTGATACCCTTCCCTCTTGCTCACTAAACACAAGTTAGGCTAATCCATTTGCTGTTCTTTGAACACATCAAACTCATTCCTGCCTCAGAGTCTTTGCATGAGCTATTTCTCTGCCTGGAATATTCTTCCTCCATATCTTCTCATTGCTGTTTTCCTTCTCATCATTCAAGTCTCAGCTCGAATGCCACTTCCCCAGAGGCCTCCTTTGACCATCCTATCTATAGTTGCTCTTTTCTCCCAGCCCACACACTATTCTCTATCCCATTACCTTGTTTATTTTAATTTCACAGTATGAAGCACTGTCTAAAAATATCATGTTTGTTTACTTACTGGTTTATTATCACTGTCTCCCACTTAGGCTGTAAGTTCCGTGAAGGCACGGATTTTCTTCAGGCCAATTTAAAAACTTTAGATATATTTTGTATACCTTGGGAGGAGTATACTGAACATTAAAAAGCACACACATTTAAAATATATAATGTGACAATCGCCTGGGTGGCTCAGTCTGTTGAGCATCTGACTTTTGATCTTGGCTCTGGTCATGATCTCGGGGTTGTGGGATCAAACCCTGTGTTGGGCTGTGTGTTGGGTGTAGAGCCTGCTTGGCATTCTCTCTCTCTCTCTCCTGCTGTCCCCCTCCCCCACTCATCCTTGCATTCTCTCTCTCTCTCCAAAAAAAATGTTTAAAATACATGATGTGATTGATTTTGACTTACATATATACCTGTGAAATCATCACCAAAGTCAAGTTAATGAACATATCCATCACCACCAAATATTTTCTCTTGACCGTTTGTGCCTTCTTCCTACTGGTCCAGACAGTTGGTGTCCTGCTTTTTGTCACTATGAATTAACTTGCATTTTCTAGACTTTTACATAGATGTAATCATGCAGTATGCACTTCCTTTTACTCAGCATACTGATTTTGACACTCACTCATGTTGTTGCATATATATATAGTTTGTTTCTTCTCATTACTTAGTAATCGTAGGATGTACCAAAGTTTGTTTATCCATTCACCTGCTGAAGGATATCAGGTTGTTTCCAGTTTTTTGCAATGATGAACTAAGCTTCTATGAACATTTGTGGGCAAGTCTTTGTATGGATATATGTTGAATGCAAGGAATTTGTGTTTCTGGTTCATTACAGCATCTCCCATGCCAGCCACTTGCATAATATTTATATAGCATGTGGTAGTTAAATATTTTTTGAATGAATAAGTAAACCTTTTCAGCCCAGGTTGGTGGACATTTCCACTATTCCTGTGCTCATCTTCGAATCCTTCATCACCTTAACTTTTGTCCTATTCCTGCTTTTGCAGTCTGCAGCCCTGGGTGACCCCTTGAAGGTGATTGTTTCCATGGTTAGCTTGTCAGAGAAACCCTACTCATCGGGTTCACTGCCAATGCATGCATTCTACCCTAAGCTTGCCCTTCTGGCTGTTCAACAATCCATTCATTCCTCGCTTGCTGACTCCCTATCACGTTCCCTACAGCAGCTGCTCCAAACTTCCTGTGCTCTCCTCAAGCCCCCAGCCCCATGCCTCCCCCTCATTCTCAGGAGATGACCTCACCTCCTTCATTACTGAAAACATTGAGGCCAGATGACAGCAGCTTCTTCAACTTCCATCTGACCCATCTGCACATAGCCATCTCAAACTCTTCCGACGCTCAGGAAGACGTGCTCCTTCACCTTGCCAAGGTTAAGCTCTCTGCTGGTGTGCTTGATCCTAGTCCCAACTTTAATATTAATAATAACAACAGCAAAAGAAAATGTATTTAGCTCTCAATATGGATGACACACGGGCTAAATACTAAGAAAACAACTCTAATATCTATTGAAAAACTATGTCTTTAACATGTATCCTTTCTTTTTTTCCTCCCAGCTTAAAAACCCATTAATTTCTTTTTTTTTTACATTTTATTTATTTATTCATGAGAGACACACACACAGAGAGAGGCAGAGACATAGGCAGAGGGAGAAGCAAGCTCCATGCAGGGAGCCCGATACGGGACTCAATCCCGGGACTCCAGGATCACCTCCTGGGCCCAAGGCAGGCGCTAAACCACTGAGCCACCTAGGGATGCCCCAATTAATTTCTTTTTAACAAAAGTATTACAAACATGAAACATCTGGCATATGTTACCTAATCCAATCTTCCCAGCCAGATTGCAGCATAGTACTGCTTTTTATTATTTTTTAAATATTTTATTTATTTATTCATGAGATACACACGCACACACACACAGAGAGAGAGAGAGAGAGAGAGAGAGAGAGAGAGAGAGGCAGAGACACAGGCAGAGGGAGAAGGAGGCTCCATGCTGGGAAACCGAACATGGGACTGGATCCCAGGTCTCCAGGATCACGCCCTGGGCCGAAGGCAGAGCTAAACCACTGAGCCACCCAGGCTGCCCGCATAGTACTGCTTTTTAAAAGACAACAGAGGAGACTGGTGATCAGACAAATTACGGAACTTCCTTTGGGTCATATGGCTAGTGAGTGGAGGAGCTAGGACTTGAAGTATGATCTAAATCTAGAGCTCTTGCTTTCCTTCTTTCCTCCCCCTCTCCCTCTTGCTTTCTTTCTCCTTGAAGTTCAGAGGGTTCTCCTAATCCTACTCCTTAGTTCATGGCCTATTAACATGCTTGGCCACAGTATAAAGCAACTGTAGGAAAAGGTGAAATACAGGGGAAGAGAGGCACACTAGGAAAAGACATGAAGGGCCTTGCCAGACTAAGGAGTTTGAACTTCATCCTGTGGGCAGAGATTCCTAACCTTAAAGTAAGCATTCTGCAGGGTTGCTTGTTAGTAGGCATGTCCCCAGGCTCCACCCTCAGACCTACTGGATCAGTGCCTTTGGGGGTAGGCAAAAGTAGAAACATCAAAGCTCACTTCAGAGGCTCTTATTCCAGTGGCCTGGACTGTGGTGGTAGCTATGGGAGTGGAGAGACATGGATTTTTTTTATTGTGGTAAAATACACATAAAACCTACCATTTCAACCATTTTAAAGTGTGCGATTCAGAGGCACCTGGGTGGTTCAGTCAGCTAAGCATTCAACCCTTAATTTCAGCTCTGGTCATGATCTCAGCATTGTGAGATCAAGCCCCATACCAGAGTCCCCACTGAGCATGGAGCCTACTTAGAATTCTTTCCTTCTCCCTCTGCCCTTCCCCCCAACTCATGCTAGTGCTGTCTCTAAATAAGTAAGTAAATAAATAAATAAGTTAATTAATTAATTAAAGTGGGCAATTCAGTGGCATTTACTCCATTCACACGGTGTTCAACCACTATCAATTTCAGAACCTTTACATAGCCCAGATTAGAGAATCTGGAAAGGTAGAATCAGTGGGGGTGTGTAACCAATGGAATATCCGTGGTGAGTGAAAGGGATGGTTTGGATGGCATACTGAGGGAAGAGGCAATCTCCAACAGAGATGAGTAAACAAACAGTGGGATCTTGCACAGGTAGAAATGAAGGAGACATGAAGGCAATTATGGACATGGTGAGTTTCTTAGTGACCTTCAGGGTAGAAATATGAAGCAACCAGTTGGTGTGGATCTGGAGTACAGGTGGAAGTTAGGGCCTGGGGGCTCAGACTATATAAAAGCAAACATTTGCATGAGGCTCACTACTTGTCAGACATGGAATAGTGCACCATGTACATGATCCCCGGTAGTCCTCATGTTATAAATGAGCAAACAGAAGTACAGTGTAACTCACCAAAGTTACTAGCATGTGACAGAGAGGAGACTGGAACTCAGGCATACTGACTTTAGGGTCAGTGCTCACGGCCATTATGCTCTGCTACCTCACCCAGAGGTCATTTCATATGCAGAGGAATAATACTTGAATCCAGGAGGGTAGGGCAGGGTGGAGGATAGAGTTAAGGGAAATCTACATCTATGGGGAGGGAGGGGCATAAGATGAGTCCATTGAACAAGACAGAGACACAATCAGGAAGGTAACAGGAAAATGGGGAAATTGCAGAGGCCAAGGAGAGGAGTGTTTCAAGAAGGAGGGAATGTCTGATCCTATAGATGTGTTACAACTGAAGGTCTGATAAGAGGCCACTGGACTTGCTGGTGATTGTCACTGGTCACCTTCTGGATGGCTGGTTAGTGGGGAGCAGGGAAAGGGTTAAGGAGTGGTTTGGTAGTAGGAACAGAAGGCAGCTAGCATGGGCTATTCCTGAGAGTTTTGGAAAGGAACTGAAGGGGAAAAATCATTGACAAAGTTTTGGAAGGAGTCAGCGCAACCTCTTGGATCATGCAGAAGGAGCAGACTCCTGTCCTGCCACTTAAGCACTAAGTGACCTTGGGTAAATGATATAGCTGGTGGGAGCCTCAGTTTGCTCATGGTAATAATAGGGCCGAGCTGCTATAACCGGGTTAGGAAGTAAGAAGATGCATGTGAAATGTACACTGATGAGCTATGGTTTATAGTTGCTCAATACATGCCAATGAATCTGGTTCGGCGATCTTGAGTATGCAGGAAATTCTGGAAGCCACTCTCTTCAAGGTATTTGAGATCAGTGATGATCAGACTGGAGTTGCCAACTGCTGTCAGTACAAAGGCCCTTTTGGGGGTCACCTGGACTGGAGTCAAATCATGGGAATTAAATGACAACAGTTTAAGCTAGATGGCTCTTCAACCCATTACCTCCCAGACAGTGAAATGGGTACAGCTTGAGTGAGCTGTGTCTGAGTGACTAGGTAGAGAGCCAGAACATTGAAAGAAGAATGACTAATCAGACCATTCTCTGGCCTTGGTTTTCTAAGCATGTAAGGGAGCAAATAAAGCTGAAAGCACCTTGGCATTAGGTGTTTAGGGAGATTTGCCCACTTGCAAGACAGGGAATTCTCTATTTCTCTCTCTTTCAAGCCTCCATAAACTCCACACAAATATTACAATGGAATGCACACAATGCCAAAATCCTAAATGTTACTGATTTTTTTCCTTTTAGGATTCTGAATGTGTTTAAGGATTTTGAAATCAGAAGTATCTGTTGTTCCAGTTGGTATCACTAAGAACTTGTAGAAAACAATTTTAAAATCTGCATTGATGGGGGATCTGGGTAACTCAGGGGTTGAGTATCTGCCTTCGGCTCCGGTTGTGATCCCAGGGTCCTGAGATTGAGTCTCACATTGGGCTCCCTGAGGAGAGCCTGCTTCTCCCTCTGCTTATGACTCTGCCTCTCTCTGTGAGTCTCTTGTGAAGAAACAAAATCTAAAACAAAATAAAACTAAAAAAATAAAATCTGCCTTCATGACTTCATGAAGTCATTGACTTCATGTCATTCTTTGAAAGTTGCTTTTATGTAAAAACAAAAACACTTTCTCCTCTGCCATCTTCTCCTGCTCCAACTTCGATGCATAGTGACCTGAAGGCAGACTTGTGCTTATTTGAGATCACCTAGATTAGGATCAACTGGAGTTTATCAGAGCCATGGTTTCCCCGGGAAAAATTCTGCCAGTGCTCAAGGCATCCAGTGGCATTCATGAAGCCTCGCTGCTGGGGCTCGAAAGGCACTTCAGTGCCCACCCTATAGAGCCACTGAGAACAAGGCTTCTAGGAGTTTCTATCAAAAAACAACCAACATATAAAGAAAGGGATGTTGTACTTCTCTGCAATTTCCCTCTCTACCACCCTCCTGCCCCGTTTTGTTGTTGTTGTTGTTTATTTGTTTTTATCTTCCTGGTCTTTGTTATTCTGTTCCTTTCTCTTGAGCCACTGGCATGACCACCCAAAGTTACAACCTTTTTTGCTGTCTCATCTGTGTCAGTGTCAGAAATGATTGCCAGTTGGAAAGACTTTCTCCCATGGCTGAAGCTGCTGCCTGTGTACAGCCGGTGGAGAGCTGAGCTGTGGGGAGAGGCTGTCTTTTGTCTAATTCTCTTCACGCTGGGTTAGTGGGGCCCAAAGCTAGGCCAGCTTATGCCTAGAGTCTCATAAAGTCACTAGCATATTGTTACATCAGCCCCCAAACCTCAGTGCTCACCAAATAGCTCACAGCATCTGTTGCTTCCTGTTCACTTTTCTCACCTGAGGGTCAATCCAGTCCAGTGGGCCAGAGGGACCAGGAGCCAGGACAGTCTCTCAAGCCAGTCTCCTCTCTGCTCCACTAAAACCCCATCTGTCTCCTAAAACAGCCTAGTCTCTTCTACGACCAGCAAACTCTTCTCTCTTACCTTTGAAATGGGTTTGTAACAGCTTGGCACCACATACACGGCATCTCAGACATTTCCACTCTCAGGCAGAATCTCTGCTTTTACAGCTACGTAATTAGAAGAAGCCCCCCTCTCCTTCCCCTGGGGACAGGGACAGGAGGAGACGGGGAGCTCTAGATGGGGACCCACTTAGGTGATTTGGGAGGGGCGGGGCAGGAAGTTGAGCATTCCCACCTGATAATTTCCATTCTGTCTGTGAAATGCAAGAGTGGGGAGGTGAGGGATGGTGACCAGAGGTTTTATAAAAGTGAAGAATGTTTGAAATTGTTGTTGGGGAAGGAGGTTTGAACAAACTAATCAGGAAGCTGACAGGATCATGGGGCAGCAATAAGGCCCACTTGAGATTGGTAGTCACGACTTGTAGAGGATAGAAATGTCTGTCTAGCTGTGCATTTCTCCAGTAGGGCTTGGCCACAGGCACAAAGAAGTTCTCCCTTCTCTCTCTTTTAAAGATTTTATTTATTTATTCGTGGGAGACACAGAGAGAGAGGCAGAGACATAGGAGAGGGAGAAATAGACTCCCCATGGGGACCCTGATGCGGAACTCGATCCCAGGACCCTGGGATCATCATCTGAGTCAAAGGCAGATGTTCAGCCACTGAGCCACCCAGGCACCCTTCTCCCGTCTCTTAAGTGGAAATGACTACTCCTGCCCTTTTTTGGTAATGGAAAAGATACTGGGCTAGGACTGAGGAGACCCGGGTTCAAGTCTAGTTTTCATCATTATTGGTGTGAACATGAGACAACTAATGTAGCCTTTTTACATCTCCTCTCTGATCCAACTCAAAGGGCTGGGACACGAAAGAAAGGCCACAGGGAATGACAAAAACCATATACAAAGCAGGAAAGTGGCAAAACCAAAATAAATGAAAAACGCATCCACCATAACACTTTGAAAACTATGTTGTGGGGAAAGTTAGAAATAGGAGAAAGCGTTTGCAAGACGTATTTCAGAGAGCATTCGCAAATCAAATAAAAAACAAAAAGGAGAAAAATGGGCCAAAATAATGAGTAAGCAGTGAACATAACTGCAATGAGCCATAAGCACAGAAAAGATGTTAAGCCTTGCTAATGCAGAAATTCAAATTGAAGCAAGCAGCAACTGCGTATTTTTTCACCTCTCAGATTTACTAAAATGAAAACAAATCAGTAATAATGAGCGTTGATCAAGGTGTGAGGATGTGCACATTCTCATACACTGTTGGTGGGAGTGCAAACTGGCATAATATTTTTAAACCAGGAATTCCATTTCTAGCAAATGATGTCACAGGTATACTCACACAGGTACATAGATATATGTGTAATGATAGCCATTGCTTCAAAGTTTGTCATAATAAAAACAAGCCACCACACAAAAACCCTTGTGCACAACTCAAATTTCCTTCAAAGAAAAATTAATTATTATATGAACATATGACAGAGGGGCGACTGGGTGGCTCAGTCGGTTAAGTGTCCAACTCTTGATTTCAGTTCAGGTCATGATCTAGAGGTCCTAGGATCCAGCCCCGTGATGGGCTCCATTGGGATTCTCTCTCTCTACCCTAACCCCCACCTCTCTACTCTCTCCCACTCTTGCTGTCTCTAAAAAAAGGATTTTATATTAATGTTAACTTCAGGGAAATTTGCTGACATCTATACTCTTCCCAACACACTTCAGCATGCATATTATTTGCTGTATTTCAATATTACTTTACGTTTTCTTTCCTTTTTGTGATAAAATTTATACACAATGAATTGCACAAATCTAAAGTGCATGATTCAACAGGCTGTGACAAATGGATACACCTTGTAACCCAAGTGTCTACCAAGACATCGAACATTATCATCACCCCAGAAAGTTTCCTTATGCCCATTCCAGTCAATCCTCATCCCATCCCCCTTTTGTCACATTGAAAATACATAAATAAACTTTACTTTTAGCATATTTTAAAATTTCCAGAAAGTTTGCAAAAATAGTACAGGGTTCTTTTTTTATTAAAGATTTTTATTTATTTATTTATGAGACACACACAGAGAGAAGCAGAGACATAGGCAGAGGGAGAAGCAGGCTCCCCATGGAGAGCCTGATGCAGGACTCTATCCCAGGACCCCGGGATTACAGCCTGAGCCAAAGGCAGACTCTCAACCATCAAGCCCCAGTACAAGGTTCTTATGTACCTCCATACCTAGTTCCCCCTGTTAACATCTTACATCACTATGATGTATTTGTCACAACTAATGAATCGATATTGACACATGATTGATTATTCATTGAAGTCCACATTTTATTCAGATTTCACTAGTTTCCCCCCCAGTTTTTCCACTAAGTTTTCCTGTTCCAGATGCCATGAGGATACTGCATTATACCTCGTTATCATATCTCTTTGGGCTCCTCTGGGCTGTGACCATTTCTCAGGCTTTCCCATTTTTTTGATGGCTTTGACAGTTTTGAGTAGTACCCGTCAGCTATTTTATACACTGCCCTTCAATTTAGGGGTGACTGATGTGTTTCTTATGGTTACACTGTAGTCCCATAACTTTTCTATAGTCACAGTAGTTGTGTTTAACTTTTGTAGTCATGCTTAAGATATATCTTTCAAGTCACAGTGTTGGGTACTGCTGAGGAGGAGTGAAGTAGGTGGCTGATACTAAGTTATTAAGAAGATGGACTTTGATGAGGTGCCTGGGTGGCTCAGTGATTGAGCATCTGCCTTCAGCTCAGGCCTTGATCCTAGGGTCCTGGGATGGAGTCCCACATCCAGTACCCCGCGGGGAACCTGCTTCTCTCTCTGCCTATGTCTCTGCCTCTCTGTGTCATAAATAAATAGATAATAAATAAATAAATAAATAAATAAATAAATAAATAAATAAAATCTTTAGAAGAAGAAAAAGAAGCAGCAGCAGCAGCACTTGGACCAACTTGGAGGAAAAAAATGAGAACATTGAGAGTTACGGTTGCCAAGAATGGCTCAGGCTGACCGTGAGCAGGCAGGTCTGCGCCATGGCTGCAACCTGCCTGAAGGGTGGGGGCGGATGCATGAGTGGAGAGTCCTCAAAGGGGACTGAGATCTTTCCATAACAAATGTCTCCTAAATCAAGAAGTTTTCCTAATCTTGAAGGATTGACTATTCAGCACCACATCAAGTGATAATTCCTCACCACCTTCTGGACAGATAGTGACTTCAAGCTGGCTAGTGAAACCAGTTCTGGGAATGCCCAGGCATGAGCGCAGCCTCATCACTGAGTCTATTTTAGGAACATTTGGACATATTCTGCAGCATTATATTTATACTCTGGCCAAACGATTGAAGGTTCAAAGAAATAATCCTTGGCTTCCTCCTTATACCCCCCATTTTCGTCTCCAGAATGGCATGTTCTGAACAGAGAGAGTACACCGGCTGGCTGATTAACCATTATAACGCTTGGCCACCTGGGGGTGGGGGTGGGGGTCGACCTGGATTTGAAAGAGCAAGTGCCCATTATGTGGGGTTAATGGGGGCAGAGAGGGATCAAGTCAGTGAAATATGAGAGAATCAATATGTGGAATGCTTGACGATGGCACATTCACACATTTCACAGAGGAAGAAGGCTAGGGTTACACCCAGCAACTGCAGATGCTCGATGAAAAAAACAAAAACCTCTTAAACATTTGCTATTTGCTGGCTGCCCCGAGTACCCCCGAAAGACTTCGCAAGCAGGGCTCGGCTCCGTTTCCTTTCTTGGTTCTTTCTGGGGGTCTGTCTGCGGCTTAAGACTCCCCCTCCCCCAAATCCCTCCGCTCCCCTGGGTTCTGCACATGACTTGGAAGACAAGAGGCTTGTGTGTGTGGGGGGGGTTGTGCCTTTGCTTTGCTCTCCAAGTGAAGGTGTGCCCACGGGAATGTGGGGGGGGGGGGGCACAGCGGGCTGGTGGAAAATGAGCAAACAGCTGGAAACACTCCAAGGCAAGATAGAATTTTAGTTCCGGCGCTGGTGGAGGCAGGAAGGGGAGATGGGGAGGGGTTGGAGATAGTGGAAGGAGATGAAATCTAGGATCCTCTGCGGCTATTAAGGCTCAGCACCTGGTCTAAGGCTCTGCACACAACTGACACATTAATTAATGTTCTAAGAATAACTAAGATTTATTGAGAACTTAAATTTCTTCAGACCCTATACTTCATATCCGTGATCATCTTAAGTCTATTTTCTCCTTCGTTCTCTGCTTCTTCAATACCCTGTGGAAGGGGTAATAATCATGTCCCCGTTTTACAAATAAGACACTGAATCCCAGAGAGGTCAAGTAGCTTGCCCAAGAGCACAGTTAGCATGTGGCAAGGTTGGGATCTGAATGGGGGGCTTGCCTACTCCACTTCTTACCTTGGGTGAAAGGCCTCAAGATGGAAGGGTAGAGTGGGCTGGATAAGTTCCTAACTGATGTCTCTAGCTGCACGATTTTCCTTCCCAGAGTTGGGCTTCCACCTCTCCCCGGTAATGGTCCTCAGATCTCTAGCCCCTGGCTGTCCACCCACAGGGTGTGGAGAGAGGAGTCTTCCAACCCCCCCCCACCTCCCCCACCCCACCTTCCAAGGCATAGACATAGACAACAAACTGGTGGTTCCAGAAGAGAGGGAGGCAGTGGGATGGATGAAATAGACTAAGGAGATTAAGACCTACAAACTTCCAGTGATTAAAAACAAGCCACAGGGATTTAATGTAAAGTATAGAGAATATAGTGGCCACGTAGTGTAACAACTTTGTAGAGTGAGGATGATAACTAGACCTACCTCCTGATCATTTGGGAATGTATAAAAATATTGATTCGCTATGCTGTACTCCTGAAACTAATATTGTCTGTCAATTATCGCTCAATTTACAGAAAGGTAAGGGCACAGTGGGCAGCGGAATGGGAAGAGCTAGCTTGCCTGGTCCGGCTCCTGTCCTGTTCTCTGTGATCATCTGCGCTTCCTCACCTCCTTCTCCAGATTCTCACCCTCTTGTGACAAGAGGTACTTGCTGCATCTGAGCTTAATGGCTCAAGGGGTGGGTGGCCCTTGCCTCCGCAGCAGCAGGATGAGCTGCCACCAGGGTGTCTCTGGCAAGCCGCTCCTGCATTGGCTCCACCCGCCAGCTGTTTTCATTTGGCTTTCTGCAGCACTACTCCCATTTTCATGCATTCAGAGGCTTGCTCTTCTCGCTTTAGGTACTGCTTCCCTTCCGAAAATTTCTATACAAGCTCCCAATTCTTCCCACGTTAGTTGAGCCTCCCCACCCCCCGCCACTCCAGGCCACTTAGGGCAGCTGGCTGGGGGCGCAAGGGAAGTAGCAGCTCTAGGGCTGACCTGGACTCCAGAGCAGGGCTCTCTGTGCCCGGCAACCCCATCCTCCTCTCTGACGCAGTGCCTGCCTCTCTCTCTCTCTTTTCTTCCTTTTTTTTTTAATAAATTAATTTTTATTGGTGTTCAATTTACCAACATACAGAATAACACCCAGTGCTCATCCCGTCAAGTGTCCCCCTCACTGCCCTTCACCCATTCCCCCCCACCTCCCGCCCATCTCCCCTTCCACCACCCCTAGTTCATTTCCCAGAATTAGGAGTCTTTATGTTCTGTCTCCCTTTCTGATATTTCCCACACATTTCTTCTCCCTTCCCTTATATTCCCTTTCACTATTATTTATATTCCGCAAATGAATGAGAACATACACTGTTTGTCCTTCTCCGATTGACTTACTTCACTCAGCATAATACCCTGCAGTTCCATCCACGTTGAAGCAAATGGTGGGTATTTGTCATTTCTAATGGCTGAGTAATATTCCATTGTATACATAAACCACATCTTCTTTATCCATTCATCTTTTGATGGACACCGAGGCTCCTTCCACAGTTTGGCTATTGTGGCCATTGCTGATAGAAACATCGGGGTGCAGGTGTCAAGGAGTTTCATTGCATCTGAATCTTTGGGGTAAATCCCCAACAGTGCAATTGCTGGGTCGTAGGGCAGGTCTATTTTTAACTCTTTGAGGAACCTCCACACAGTTTTCCAGAGTGGCTGTACCAGTTCACATTCCCACCAACATGTAAGAGGGTTCCCTTTTCTCCGCATCCTCTCCAACATTTGTGGTTTCCTGCCTTGTTAATTTTCCCCATTCTCACTGGTGTGAGGTGGTATCTCATTGTGGTTTTGATTTGTATTTCCCTGATGGCAAGTGATGCAGAGCATTTTCTCATGTGCATTTTGGCCATGTCCATGTCTTACTCTGTGAGATATCTCTTCATGTCTTTTGCACATTTCATGATTGGATTGTTTGTTTCTTTGGTGTTGAGTTGAATAAGTTCTTTATAGATCTTGGAAACTAGCCCTTTATCTGATATGTCATTTCCAAATATCTTCTCCCATTCTGTAGGTTGTCTTTAAGTTTTGTTGACTGTATCCTTTGCTGTGCAAAAGATCTTATCTTGATGAAGTCCCAATAGTTCATTTTTGCTTTTGTTTCTTTTGCCTTCGTGGATGTATCTTGCAAGAAGTTACTGTGGCCAAGTTCAAAAAGGGTGTTGCCTGTGTTCTCCTCTAGGATTTTGATGGAGTCTTGTCTCACATTTAGATCTCTCATCCATTTTGAGTTTACCTTTGTGTATGGTGAAAGAGAGTGGTCCAGTTTCATTCTTCTGCATGTGGATGTCCAATTTTCCCAACACCATTTATTGAAGAGACTGTCTTTCTTCCAAAGGATAGTCTTTCCTCCTTTGTCGAATATTAGTTGACCATAAAGTTCAGGGTCCACTTCTGGGTTGTCTATTCTGTTCCATTGATCTATGTGTCTGTTTTTGTGCCAGTACCACACTGTCTTGATGACCACAGCTTTGTAGTACAACCTGAAATATGGCATTGTGATGCCCCCATCTATGGTTTTCTTTTTTAAAATTCCCCTGGCTAAAAAAAAAAAAATAAAAAAATAAAATAAAATAAAATAAAATTCCCCTGGCTATTCAGGGTCTTTTCTGATTCCACACAAATCTTAAAATAATTTGTTCTAACTCTCTGAAGAAAGTCCATGGTATTTTGATAGAGATTGCATTAAACGTGTAAATTGCCCTGGGTAACATTGACATTTTCACAATATTAATTCTGCCAATCCATGAGCATGGAATATTTTTCCATCTCTTTGTGTCTTCCTCAATTTCTTTCAGAAGTGTTCTATAGTTTTTAGGGTATAGATCCTTTACCTCTTTGGTTAGGTTTATTCCTAGGTATCTGATGCTTTTGGATGCAATTGTAAATGGGATTGACTCCTTAATTTCTCTTTCTTCAGTCTCATTCTTAGTGTATAGAAATGCCATTGATTTCTGGGCATTGATTTTGTATCCTGCCACGCTACCAAATTGCTGTATGAGTTCTAGCAATCTTGGGGTGGAGGCTTTTGGGTTTCCTATGTAGAGTATCATGTCATCGGCGAAGAGGGAGAGTTTGACTTCTTCTTTGCCAATTTGAATGCCTTTAATGTCTTTTTGTTGTCTGATTGCTGAGGCGAGGACTTCCAGAACTATGTTGAATAGCAGTGCTGAGAGTGGACATCCCTGTCTTGTTCCTGATCTTAGGGGATAGGCTCCCAGTGCTTCCCCATTGAGAATGATATTTGCTGTGGGCTTTTCCTAGATGGCTTTTAAGATGTCAAGGAAAGTTCCCTCTATCCCAACACTCTGAAGGGTTTTGATCAGGAATGGATGCTGTATTTTGTCAAATGCTTTCTCTGCATCTAATGAGAGGATCATATGGTTCTTGGTTTTTCTCTTGTTGATATGATGAATCACACTGATTGTTTTACGAGTGTTGAACCAGCCTTGTGTCCCGGGTATAAATCCTACTTGGTCATGGTGAATAATTTTCTTAATGTGTTGTTGGATCCTATTGGCTAGCATCTTGTTGAGAATTTTTGCGTCCAAGTTCATCAGGGATATTGGTCTGTAATTCTCCTTTTTGGTGGGGTCTTTGTCTGGTTTTGGAATTAAGGTGATGCTGGCCTCATAGAACGAATTTGGAAGTACTCCATCTCTTTCTATCTTTCCGAACAGCTTTTGTAGAATAGGTATGATTTCTTCTTTAAACGTTTGATAGAATTCCCCTGGGAAGCCATCTGGCCCTGGACTTTTGTGTCTTGGGAGGTTTTTGATGACTGCTTCAATTTCCTCCCTGGTTATTGGCCTGTTCAGGTTTTCTATTTCTTCCTGCTCCAGTTTTGGTAGTTTGTGGCTTTCCAGGAATGCGTCCATTTCTTCTAGATTGCCTAATTTATTGGCGTAGAGCTGTTCATAATATGTTTTTAAAATCATTTGTATTTCCTTGGGGTGGTAGTGATCTCTCCTTTCTCATTCATGATTTTATTAATTTGAATCTTCTCTCTCTTCTTTTTAATAAGGTTGGGCTAATGGTTTATCTATCTTATTAATTCTTTCAAAGAACCAACTCCTGGTTCTGTTGATCTGTTCCACAGTTCTTTTGGTCTCGATTTCATTTAGTTCTGCTTGAATTTTAATTAACTCTCTTCTTCTGCTGGGCGTGGGGTCCATTTGCTGCTTTTTCTCTAGCTCCTTTATGTGTAAGGTGAGCTTTTGTATTTGAGTTCTTTCCACTTTTTGAATGGATGCTTGTATTGTGATGTATTTCCCCCTCAGGACTGCTTTTGCTGCATCCCAAAGATTTTGAACAGTTGTATCTTCATTCTCATTAGTTTCCAGGAATCTTTTTAATTCTTCCTTAATTTCCTGGTTGACCCTTTCATCTTTTAGCAGGATGGTCCTTAACCTCCACATGTTTGTGGTCCTTCCAAACTTCTTTTTGTGATTTAGTTCTAATTTCAAGGCATTATGGTCTGAGAATATACAGGGGACTATCCCGATCTTTTGGTATCAGTTCAGACCCGATTTGTGACCCAGTATGTGGTCTATTCGGGAGAAAGTTCCATGTGCACTTGAGAAGAATGTGTATTCAGTTGAGTTTGGATGTAAAGTTCAGTAGATATCTGTGAAATCCATCTGGTCCAGTGTATCATTTAAAGCTCTCGTTTCTTTGGAGATGTTGTGCTTAGAAGACCTATCGAGGGTAGAAAGAGCTAGATTGAAGTCACCAAGTATAAGTGTATTATTATCTAAGTATTTCTTCACTTTGGTTATTACTTGGTTTAAATATTTGGTAGCTCCCACATTCGGGGCATATATATTGAGGATTGTTAAGTCCTCTTGTTGGATAGATCCTTTGAGTATTAGATAGTGTCCCTCTTCATCTCTCACTATAGTCTTCGGGGTAAATTTTAATTTATCTGATATGAGGATGGCTACCCCTGCTTTCTTTTGAGGACCATTTGAATGGTAAATGGTCCTCCAACCTTTTATTTTCAGGTTGTAGGTGTCTTTCTGTCTAAAATGAATCTCTTGTAGACAGCAAATAGATGGGTCCTGCTTGTTTATCCAGTCTGAAACCCTGGGCCTTTTGATGGGCTCATTAAGCCCGTTCACGTTCAGAGTTACTATTGACAGATATGAGTTTAGGGTCATCATGATGTCTATTCAGTCCTTGTTTTTGTGGATTGTTCCACTGAACTTCTTCTTAAGGCGAATTTTAAGAGTCCCCCTTAAAATTTCTTGCAGAGCTGGTTTGGAGGTCACATATTCTTTCAGTTCCTGCCTGTCTTGGAAGCTCTTTATCTCTCCTTCCATTTTGAATGAGAGCCTTGCTGAATAAAGTATTCTTGGTTGCATGTTCTTCTCATTTAGGACCCTGAATATATCCTGCCAGCACTTTCTGGCCTGCCAGGTCTCTGTGGAGAGGTCTGCTGTTACCCTAATATTCCTCCCCATAAAAGTCAGGGATTTCTTGTCTCTTGCTGCTTTAAGGATCTTCTCCTTATCTTTGGAATTTGCAAGCTTCACTATTAAATGTCGAGGTGTTGAACAGTTTTTATTGATTTTAGGGGGGGATCTCTCGATTTCCTGGATCTGAATGCCTGTTTCCCTTCCCAGATTAGGAAAGTTTTCAACTAGGATTTGTTCAAATACATATTCTGGCCCTCTGTCCCTTTCGGCGCCCTCGGGAACCCCAATTAAACATAGGTTTTTCTTCCTCAGGCTGTCGTTTATTTCCCTTGATCTGTCTTCATGGTCTCTTAATTGTCTGTCTCTTTTTTCCTCAGTTTCCCTCTTTGCCATCAACTTGTCTTCTATGTCACTCACTCGTTCTTCCACCTCGTTAACCCTCGTCGTTAGGACTTCTAGCTTGGATTGCATCTCATTTAATTGATTTTTAATTTCTGCCTGATTGGATCTAAATTCTGCAGTCATGAAGTCTCTTGAGTCCTTTATGCTTTTTTCTAGAGCCACCAAGAGCTGTATAATAGTGCTTCTGATTTGGCTTTCGGACATTGAATTGTAATCCAGATTTTGTAACTGTGGGAGAGAGGACTGTTTCTGATTCTTTCTTTTGGGGTGAGGTTTTCCTTCTAGTCATTTTGCTCAGTGCAGAGTGGCCAAAAACAAGTTGTATTGGGAAAAGGAGAAAAAGAGAGAGAGAGAGCAGGAAAGAAAAGAGAAAAAGAAAAAAGAAAAAAGGAAGAAAGAAAAAACGGAAAAAAAGAGAAGAAAAAGAAAGAAAAAGAAAGAAAGGTGAAAAAAAGGGGGTGGGGGAAGCAATCAGAAATCAAAAAGAAAGAAAAAAAACAGAAAACAAAACAAAAAGCAAAAAACAAAAAACACGGGGGAGTATCTTCCGATTCTGTATACTTTAAGTCCCTTGACTTCCCCTGGAACTTGTCCTTCTATCTGGTCTTCTGGGGGAGGGGCCTGCTGTGCTGATTTTCAGGTGTTAGCACTTGGGGGAGCTACTCTGCCCCCTGCCTGGTGCAGGGCTCAGTGGGGGTTGTTTACCCCGTGAGGCCCCGGGAGGAAGCCACAGTGGCGGGGGCAGCTCTGGGACCCTGGAGTCAGCTCCCGCAGTATCTCCGGGGCTCTCCGTCTGCAGGGCCTGGAGGCTCCGGGGCGGGGCCGCTGATCTGCTCAGCTCGGGGCAGGAACATCCTTGCTGTCCTGGGCCCTCCCGGCCTCTGCCTGTCCTGGGGGAGGCCGGATCCTGGGCTGTGTCCCGGCGCCCTGTGCTCCGGGGCCTGCGCTGTTGGATTCACGCTCCCGGTGGCGCAGCCCCCTCCGCGGAGCTGCCGCCCGAGCCCCTCCGAGCTGCTCCTGGAGCCGCGCCGCCTCTTTCTTTCTTTCTTTTTCTTTCTTTCTTTCTTTCTTTCTTTCTTTCTTTCTTTCTTTCTTTTTCTTTCTTTCTTTCTTTCTTTCTTTCTTTCTTTCTCTTTCTTTCTTTCTTTCTTTCTTTCCTTTCTTCTCTTTCTTCTTTCCTTTCTTTCTCTTTCTTTTCTTTCTTTCTTTCTTCTTTTTTCTTTTCTTTTCTCTTCTTTCTTCTTTCTTTCTTTCTTTTTTCTTTTCTTTTCTTTCTTTCTTTCCTTTTCTTTCTTTTTCTTTCTTTTCTTCTTTCTTTCTTTTCTTTCCTTTTCTCCTTTCCTTTCCTTTTCTTTCTTTCTTTCTTTCTTTCTTTCTTTCTTTCTTTCTTTTCTTCTTTCTTTCTTTCTTCCTTTCTTTCTTCCTTCCTTTCTTTCTTTCTTTCTTTCTTTCTTTCTTTCTTCTCTCTTTCTCTCCTCTTTCTCTCTTTCTCTCTCTTTTCTTTCTTTCTTTCTTTCTTTCTTTCTTCTTTTTTTCTTTCTCTTTCTTTCTGTGTCTTCTTTCATTCTTTCTTTCTCTTTCTCTCCTCTCTCTCGCCCCCACCCTTTCTTTCTTTCTGGCTGGTTTCTACCTTGCTTCCTCTTCCTTTCTTGCCTCCTTCAATTGCTTTTTACGCTGTGCTTTTTTTTTTTTTTCCAGATCACATACTTCTTATCAATCCATTCAACGATCTATTTGGAAAAAATCTTCCCCTTCCTGTGTAATTTTTGGAGTACAACCAGTGTTAATAGTTTGTTGTCTGTTCATACTTTTCTCCATGAGTATGCTAATACTCGTGTGCATGCTCACACACACACACACACACACATTCAGTCTAAGTTTTGATGCGGGCTTTCTTCAGATTTGAAGACCTCACCTAAATTGCAGGTGTTCTTGGTTATTTGTAAACTTCTGGCTTGTTACATATTGCTTTCATAAATGTATCATGAGGGCCACAGTATCAGTTGTGACAGAAGTGAAGCATATTGGTTTCAGAGACAAAGGCACATTTGCCATATAAATATTCCATTGTTGCTTGTTATTCAAACACATTTCATAAACTGCATTGAGTAGAATTCAGAGGAAGATCTGGGACTAGGATCTGTGATGTAGGTGGATTCTCCTGGAGCTCTACTCAATGCAGGTGTATATGCACACGGGTATATGATCGTTTCCCCCACCTATTTACTTTTTTTAAAAAATATTTTATTTATCTATTCATGAGAGACACACAGAGAGAGGCACAGACATAGGCAGAGGGAGAAGCAGGCTCCCCGTGAGGATCTCAACATGGGACTCTATCCCAGAACCCTGAGATCACGACCTCAACTACTGAGCCACTCAGGTGCCACTTCCCCCATCTATTTTAGAATAAAAACACCAGGGATCCCTGGGTGGCGCAGTGGTTTGGTGCCTGCCTTTGGCCCAGGGCATGATCCTGGAGACCCGGGATCGAATCCCACGTCTGGTTCCCAGTGCATGGAGCCTGCTTCTCCCTCTGCCTGTGTCTCTGCCCCCCTCTCTCTCTCTGTGTGACTATCATAAATAAATAAAAATTTAAAAAAAGAATAAAAACACCATCATACTATGCACAACAATCTGCCTCTTTAAAAACAACAACAACAATACATCATGAACAACTTCCCTGGCCAGCAGGTATGGAGCTATAACTTACGCTTTATTCTAGCATTTCAGCATTCCAGTGTATGGCTGTCCTGTAACTTATTCAACTGTTATCCTTCTGGTGGACCCTCAGATTGTTTTTCCCTATTTATTTTGCCATTGTCAACTGTAGTGAATATACCTGGATATAGGTCTCAGCTCACTGATAAAAAGAACATCTTCGGATGCATTTCTAGGAGAGATCTTGCCAGATCAAAAGTTTGTACTTGCATTTTTGGTACTTACTACCAGATGGCCTTCCAAAATGGTTGTAGAAACTCAGTCTTCTACTTAGAGGTAGGTATAAGAGTGATGCTATTTCTCCATATTCTTGCCAGGACTGAATATTATCGATATGTTTTAAATGATGCCAGTCTGCAGGGTAAAAATGGTCCTGTCCCATCCCTTTTAGTATTTTATATATCCTTGACAACCTGTGAGGTGGAAACATCTCATATGCTTATTATCTGTATTTTCACTCCTTCTACTATTTGCCTCATGAGGACCTTTACCATCATCTTTGGGTCCTTGTCTTTTCCATAGAAAATTTTAGGAATTCTTTCCAGTACGGCGCTACTCATCAGTTTTATTTCACTGTAGCTATTGTTTCACAGGGGGCATCTTTACAGAGTCCTTTGCTCCACGGAAAATTTTAAATTGTGTTGTCATTTATGTCAGTCATGTTAAGTTTCAAATGATGATTTGTCAGTTTATGGCTTCTGAGTCTCCTAGCTTGCTGACAAAGGCCTCTTTCACCCTGGTTCTAGAAATCTTTGTCTTTGTTTTCTAAGTTTTTTTGTGAGAAAAACTGAAATCTGGAATTTATTTTATGCGCGGCAACAAGGTAACGGTCTAACAATTTGCTCCCAGTTATCTGGCCAAAGTACATGCTTGCTCAGTGAAAAACAGTGAGAGTAGGCCACTTTATCTTAAACCTTGTCCTAGCGAAGCAGGCCCAGGAAAACTCCCAGACAGCCCCATGTGTGTGTGGGGGGATTCCACACAACTGCCAGAACAGACACAACCGTTCTCATTTATCTTAACTCTTGTATTTCAGCACTGGAGAGAGGGATGTGTGATTCTCAAGTGGGCCTGGAGCAGCACAGGCCCAATGATGCACTTCTCTTCTTATTACTCATAGCATGCGTTGGATTTTGCTAAACTGTCTATCAGATGGAGGTGGTTTGTTTCTAAGTTCCCTTTTTAGAGGTTTTATTATTTTTATTTATTTATTATATTTATTTTATTATTTATTTTGTTATCCATGCCCTTGGGGCTATAGCAGATACTTCTTTCCCAGTTGATGCAATGAAATAATATTCATCTCCTTTAATTTGTGGGTATAATCAATTATATTGATGGATGGCTTAATTTAACTGTATTTACATTCCTCGAACATGCCCTGCTTCATCAGAGTGAATTATGTTTTTAATACTATGCTGGAAGCTATTGATGATATTTTATGAAAACTATTTATGATATTTTTAAGCTATTTATAGCTATGATATATTTAAGCTTTTTAAGCTATTTATGATATTTTATGAAATATTTTATGATGTTTTGCATCTATATTCACAAGTAAAAGTGGTCTATAGTATTTCCTTTGTCGCATTCTTTCATCACATTTGTAAAAGCTTATGTGTAGAATAACATGGAAAACATTAGGACAGTTTAACGACACAAATTCTATTGGTTTTTTTTTTTTTTTGAGGGATTAATAGAATCAGCAGTTGCCTTTTTTTTCCTATGGTTACAGGTCTCTTCATGTTTCCTACCACATCTTGTGTTCATTATGATATTCTGTGTCTTGCGAGAAATTTGTTCATTTTCTTTACATTTTCAATGTTGTTTACAACGTTGTCATAAGTTTGTCTTATAGTTATTTTAGTGTCTTACTTAAGTGGTTCTACCTCATTTTTCATTGCTAACAGTATACATTTTAATCTTTTTTAAAACAATAGGCTGCTGAAGCAAGCAGTTTATTTTATAGATCTTTTTATTTTAACGTGATTTATCCATTCTCCTTTGTTTTATTTTTAATTTTTATTTATTGTTTATTTTTATGTTTTTAAAAGATTTTATTTATTTATTAATGAGAGACACAGAGAGAGAAGCAGAGACGTAGGCAGAGGGAGAAGCTGGCTCCCTACAGGGAGCCTGATGTGGGACTCGATCCTGAGACTCCAAGATCACTCCCTGAGCCAAAGGCAGATGCCCAACCACTGAGCCACCCAGGCGTCCCTATTTTTTATTTTTAAAAATATTTTATTTAAATTCAATTTGTCAACATATACTGTAACACCCAGTGCTCATCTCATCAAGTGCCCTCCTTAGTGCCCATCATCTAGTTACCCCATCTATCCATTCTCCTTTGTGTGTCTGTTTGTGAGGGGGTGGGGAGGGGGTACTGTGTGGTGGCAGTAGTTTCTATTTCTTTAATTTTAGCTTCTGTCCATATTAATTCTCTCTTTCTTTTCTTTAAGTTCATGTTTTTTTCTCTATTTTTTTAGAGAGAGTTCAAAGGCAGGGGTGAGGGAGGGGCAGAAGGAGAGGGAGAGAGAATCTTCAAGCAGACTCCTGACTGAGCATGGAGCCTGATGAGGGACTCCATTCCACAACCCATGAGATTATGACCTAAGCTGAAACCAAGGGTCAGATACCCAACTGACTTAGCCACCCAGGTGCCCCTTCACTCTTTCTTTAATGATAAAACTATTTGAGCTATGCATTTTCCTTAATGTTTCTCTAGCTACATCTTGTAGGTTTTCTTTTATGAAATGTTTTTCTTCAATTAATTTCTAATTTCTAGAGAATTTGTTACTTCAGTATTGATTTCCTGTTTGATTCAGTGACTGTTCAGAAGAGTCTTTCTTCCTTTCCAAATATTAAATGTTGGGGAGTTATCTTCTTTGTTAATTTTGTTTTAGTCAGAAAATATGGCCTATAAATTTCTCCCTTTTGGAATTTATCAGACTTTCTTTGTGGCCAAGTACATGACTGAATTTTAGAAATGGTATATGGATATATGCTAAGAATGTGTATTCTTTGTTAAAGTTCAATTTCATATTAAATTGAACGTGTTGATTACATTATTTAGATTCTTTATATCCTTGGCTAATTTTGTGCTTTATTAAATATTTAGAGAGAAATAACTTTTCCCATTAAAACAACAGTTTCTATTAAGTTGTCCTTGTGTTTTTTAGTATTTTTCTAATGTATTCACTGTTGTATTGTTTAGTGCATATGATTTATGACATAAAATTCTCTGTGAATGTGCCTTTTATCATTACAAGAATCTATCCTTGTTCTGTTTAATTCTCTTGGCCTTGAATTTCACTTTATCTAATTTTAATATTCCTTTATTTTTGCTTGTACTTTTCTGAGACAGCCTTCTGTAGCTTTATTGTCAACCTTTGTTATTTTTTTTTTCAGGAGTAGTCATTAGAAATGCCATACAGTTGTTTTTTTCTAAAACCCAAACTGGGAGAGTCCTTTTATTTATATTTTAATTTGGAGGAAAGCATAATTTAAGCCATCCTCATTTACTTTGATAGCAAATGTATTTGATCTTGTTACTTCCCTCATGTTTTGTTCGTCATACTTGTTTTTCTTTATATTGTTTCCTTACTTTTGCTAGATGTATCAAGTTGTGAAACATTTTTTTACTTGCCCTCTTCCTCTCCCCAAGGAATTGAGAAGTTTTATAAATATAGCTCTGTTTTTTGCTCGTGGTTTCATTCCTATTTTTAACAACCATATTTAATAAGCTGTGTTTCTCTTAGACATGTCAGCATTAAACATGAGCATATTCCCTTCATTCTCCAACACATTTGACAAAGATCAATGGCTATTTCAATGTAAATTGATTAGAGAGGACTCAACTGAAGGTGGGGAGACCAATTACACAGTAATTACTCTAGTTCAAATAAGAAGTTTTCCCTCTGAGTGTATCTATCATATATCTATCTTTTGTTTGTACTCTTAACCTACACTATACAGTCAACTCTCTCATTATTATTATCCTTTTATTTTATTTTTTTTAATTTTTATTTATTTATGATAGTTACAAAGAGAGAGAGAGAGAGAGAGAGGCAGAGACAGGCAGAGGAAGAAGCAGGCTCCATGCACCGGGAGCCCGATGTGGGATTCGATCCCGGGTCTCCAGGATCGCGCCCTGGGCCAAAGGCAGGCGCCAAACCGCTGTGCCACCCAGGGATCCCTATTATTATCCTTTTAGATTTAGCTGTAAATATTATAACCACTGTTTCTTGGGCCCTAAATCTATGTATCATGAAGTGTTTGTTTTGATTTCATTTTAATTTGATTAGAGTTATTTCTTCCATAATTTTTTGAGACTGCATCTCTGAAAATGTCTTTTACCAAGGCAGACCAATGATATCTTGGAGGAATATAAAATTATGGAATGAGGGGCACCTGGGTGGTGCAGCTGGTAAAGCATTGGACTCTTAGTTTTAGCTTAGGTCCTGACCTCAGGGTCATGAGATTGAACCCCTTGCTGGGCTTTGTGCTCAGCATGGTGTCTGGTTGAGTTTCTCTCTCCCTTTGTGCCACTTATGCTCTCTCTCTCTCTCTTTAATAAATAAATAAATCTTTAAAAAATAAAATTTTTGTTTTTTTTTAAATATTTTATTTATTTATTCATGAGAGACAGAGAGAGAGACAGAGAGAGAGAGAGAGAGAAGCAGAGACACAGGCAGAGGGAGAAGCAGGCCCCACGCAGGGAGCCCGATGTGGGACTCGATCCTGGGACTCCAGGATCATGCCCTGCACAGAAGGCAGGTGCTAAACCGCTGAGCCACCCAGGGATTCCCAAAAATAAAATTTTTGAATGATAGTTCAGTCAGTTGGGTATTGATATTGTTTCATCATTTTCCTGCTCTCTCTGAGGAAGATGGGAACTCTGATTCCAATTTTTCCTTAATAAATGCAAAATCAAACACAAAATCGAATGAAAAAGCAAAACCTCTTTTTTGTCTGAAGGTTTATATAATTTTTTCCTTTATCTGTGGAATTTGTAAATGCAGGGAAGTTTTCTTCAATCATTTCCTTGATTGTCATTTTTACATCTGTTCATTTTTTCTCATTCTTGAACTCTTATTTTATGTGTATGTCAGGTTGTCAGGCTTTATCTATATCTTTTATTTTTTCAGTCATAATTTCAATTTCTCTGTGCTTTTGCTCTAATATTATGGGCTATTTTCTAGTTCATCTTCTGGAAAACTAATTTTGTTTTCAGCAATGACCATATCTCTACTGAAGTTTTGAATCTGACAATCATTTTATTTTGACATCCGGTAACTTTTATGTCTTCTAATTTAATATATATGAATTGTATTTATCATTTATAATATAATTCAACAAATTTATGAAGATTGAAGAAATGGAGTGCTATTTAGATAAAGGAACATAATTGAAAAAGGTAGTGATTATTAAACACAGATTGTAGGTATGAAAGAACATACAGAGGGAGAATTCAATGTGAGAAGGAAAGAAAGAAGTTTATGCCATAAATTGGAAGTCAAGAAGGAGGTGGAATTGATATCTGTTTCTTTTTTTTAAAGATTTTATTTATTTATTCATAAGAGATGCAGAGAGAGAGAGAGAGGCAAAGACATAGGCAGAGGGAGAAGAAGGCTCCATGCAGGGAGCCTGATGGGGGACTCCATCCTGGGACCCCAGGATCACACCCTGAGCCAAAAGCAGACACTCAACCACTGAGCCACCCAGGCGTCCCTGATATCTGTTTTAACCTTGAACTTTTAAATCAATATTGTCACACTCCTGCTTCCGCCATCCTGTAAAGTGAGCCATGAATGTCTAACGTTGTTCCCAGCAAATATTCTACCACTCTCCCTGCTCTAAGATATTTCTTCATTTTTTTGAGGTACTATTACTTCTGACATGAATCCAATTAAAAAATAAACATCTTACTTATAACTCTAATTTCATCCTTGGAACAGTGTTAACCTCTTTTCTCACTAGTTCTTGATCTTTTTCTCCCTTTCAAGACTTGGGCTTAGATTGGACCTACTACTCTCCTTCCTTCCCGATTTGGGCATCCTGAAAAAGTGTACCAGCCTTTATAACCCCTTGGAACCCAACCTCAGACTCTGATCTGCTAGCTATTGTCCGAGCCAATCTACCTAGCTGTGGGGAATTCAGACAGGCTGGACACGATGGGTCTCTAAAGACAGATAGGATATGAGAGGAACAGAAAGAGCAGAGAACTCACCATAAGGATGAGGGAAGTGTGTGTATGTGTATAGGGTGCTATCAGTGAGTAACCAGCTTTACTGGAATGGTAGGTTTCATGTAGAGGCAATGTCCAAAAAATTCCTCTGATGGAGTAGGAGTGGGACATAGAAGATGAACTGTATAGCTGGAAGGATTCGTTGAGACCAGTGCTGGTGCAACAAACTTCTTTCCCTAAGCTGACAGAGTGTGATGTTGAAGCCAAAGCAATATGCAGATCCAAGGGTCAAGTAGGGAGCTAAGTCCAGGAAGGCAGAGATGAGATTTGGACAAATTAATCTAAACCAAGAAACTAAAAAAAGATACTGAGAGCAAGGGTCAGGGATGGGAGATCCAGAGAGATAAGAAGCAGCTGATTAACAGAAATCAGGAATGGTCTAGGAATTTTGCTTGCCATAGTCATGGCTAACATTTAGGTGCCTGCTACTATATGGCACCTACAATAGAGACATGCTCACTGGATGAGGGATGGGTGGTGGGTGGGAAACAAAGGAGAGATTGTGCTTGGTCTCAAAAACCAGGCTGATAAATTTAGATTTGAAGCAATGAGTAATAGGACGCTATCAGTAGACTTTTAAGCAGTGAGTTAATTTGCTGCAAACAATGTTATTGTGAACAAGATGTCTGACGGTTTGGAAGGGTTTGAAGGAGCAGAGGCTGGGAATGATCTCGAAGATCACGTAGCAGGTTCACGTGAGAGCTGAAGAGAATTTAGACTTGGGCAGTGCCAAGGAACAGAGGGTGACATATCCAGAAGACATTGTGAAGAAACATTCAGTAGGATGTTCGGATAGATTAGGTGAGAAGAGAGAAGGAGCTATTAAACTCAAACTTGAGCTTTTTCAGTTTGGAGAGGCTACAGTGGAGAATCGGGAAGGTTGCAGATGCTGAATTTGAAGCAATGACTAGATACTCACTTGGTAGGAAACACTGTTTATTGTTAGTTTGTAGGTATTTGGTCATATAGGGCTTAGAGGTCAAGCTACATCAACAGAGAAATGATCATTGGAATCATGACGATGGGTGAAGGTAGAATGGAGAAGAAGGTATGTAGAGGTAGGTGGCTGAGCATTGCACATACATTCACATTTTGGGAAAGGGAAGAGGAAAAAGAGACATCAAAGGAGCAAAAAGATAGGAAGAACTGCAGAAACTCAAAGATAAGGTGTTTAAGCAAAAAGAGGTGGTCTAATGAGTTCAATTATTACAGGGGAGCATAGAGGTAGATGGTCAGCCAAGGAGCTGATAATTTGTTAAGACTTGGGATTTGGCAAGAACAATGATTCTCACACTTGAGCTTGTATCAGCATCCCCTAGAGGTTTTTTTGGTCTCAGATTGCTGGGTCTCCACCCAGAGTATCTGATTCAGTAAGGTCTGAGGTAGGGCAAAAATACTATGCATTTGTACCCAGTTCCCAGGTGATGCTGATGCTGGCTGGTCTAGGAACCACATTTTGAGAACTGCTGGGCTAGAAGAGTGGTTCTTACCTTTTTGTTTGTTCATTTCTGTCCCAGCACATCTGAGTGCTATGACACACTTCTGCTCATAACGATGGCCCTCAAAGGCGGGGATTCCCCCCAACCTAGGGTTGGGGACCAATATATCTGGTTTTAAAAAGCACTCCTCCCACCCTCGGATAATTCTGAACACCCTGTACTAATACTCAGGGAGAATCGCTGAGTTGATACATCACATCAATATTTTTCAAATAGTAAACTTAAAAAAGAATCAGAACTGTACCAAAACAGATAATCTTTTTCTTTGATGATGAAGAGGGCACTTAGGGTTCTAGTATGCTTTCAGCTGGAGCTGGAGCTGTGTAGGGGTGATGGGCCCTTCTATTTTCTGACCCTCAAGGTGAGTCTCTAGCTACCCCTGTTGGGGGGGGGGGATAGGAGAATAAGACCTTATTATCTCTTCAGCTGGATCGCTATCCATAGGTGGTTAATCCTTGAAACCCTGTCTCCCACTGTCATCTGCAGGAAGGCATTCCTTGCTACCCCGTAGTCCACAAGGAGGGTACTATTGATATCCATGGAGGAATATTTCCCTCTTAGGATCCCTGTTCTGCTGCTACATTTGCCTTTCTCTAAAGCATATCATATACCTTGGACCCTGAAGTAGGTTTAAGCAGTTCTGAGTTCAGGTGATGGGTCCAAAGCCACATCAAGTTGAGAGTGAGAGTAGGCATTGTGCCCTTGGCCTCATTCACATACAAAGGCACAAACCCTCACTTCCTTGGTCCTTGGAGGCCAAGGTCCATGGAGAAACTCCCCAGGCTTCCTTCTTCTGATTTGCCCCCTTCTTTATCCCTTTCTTAAGTCCTCTCCCCTTTCCCCTTTTCTTTCCCCACATCCCTGCCTCTCCTTTTCTGAGGCTACATGTCCCATCCCTCCATACAGAAGTGATTGTGTCCATGTCTTTTGCTGCCTCCGGTGTTGGGTGAATGCCAGTGACTTTGCTCCCCTGCCCAATGTCTGCTGCATCTGCAGAGGGGAAGGGTGAGCTCTTGTCTTTCTATCAGATTTCATTAAAAAAATGTTCCCGCGCTAGTTGAAAAGCAAAGTGGCATAGAGGTATGCAAAGAAAAAGACTGACTTCTTGGTCCACCCTCATTACTCATCACACCCTTTAAAGTAACCAGTGCTAACAGCTTGATGTGTATCATCTCACATCTTTCTCTACATTCTTACAAGTGTGTAAGTGGCCGTGTATCTCTTTTCCCCATGGTAGATAAAATATTTAAATGAGATTATAGCCAATGCATTACTCTTCAACTTGCCCCTCCAAACCATAGGTCAGTTCGTTGTCTTTTGATCCTGTGAGTGGTGGAGTTGAATGAACTCTGATGTATGGGGAGGAAGCCTTCCAATTTATTTTGTTTGTAAACATTTATTTAGTCATTTTAGAGAGAGAGAATGAAAGAGGGAGGGAAGGGGCAGAGGGAGAGGGAGAAAAAAGAATCTCAAGTAGACTCCGTGCTGAGTGCAGACCCCTACAAGTGGCTCAATCTCAGGACCCTGAGATCTTGACCTGGTCCGAAAGCAGGAATCAGACACATAAAAGACTGAGCCACCCAGGCACCCCAGCTTTCCACTTGAGACTGTGGATTCTACAAGGATTAACTTTCAACTCCCTCTCTCTCAATGGGGTTTGTAAGAAAGATTCATATTTCTCCTCTTAACATAACTTACAACTTATTTCTTGTGAGCCAATAACTGTGGCCTCATAGTGCATTCACCTGACCTTTCCCTTCCAGCTGCCTAATGGCAGATGATTATTACAGTGTATTGCCTTGACAGCTGCTTCCCCCCATTCCTGGCTTCCCCCAGGCTGGGCTTTATAGGTTGGCAGTGATTCTTGTTGTTCTCTACTACATACTGTGTACCCTTCCAGTGCTTAGCTATCTTAGACAGAATCAGGAGGCCCAGTTTCCACAACTGGACTCAATCTCCAGTCCTTGACTCCTGGCACCGCACTTGTATATCAAGTTCTTTATTTGTCTTGCTAGGTTATTCTGGGCCACCTTATCCTTTGGCTCAATTGCATATCTCTTAAGCCTGTTTCCTTCTTCACCCTGCCTCCTACCCCAAAGCTGAGGTCAGTGGACAGCTGGGGCTTCTGCGCAAATATCAGGACAGGGCAAGTAAAGCTGGTGGAGTCCTTCCTGGTGTCATTTGTGGCCATTGCCAGGAAAGCCACATGCTGGCTTCATTGCCCCTTTTGCTCAGGGTACGACATCCCCACATGTATCATACCGTTATATAACTGAGGTCCATTGTACATGGACCCAGATTGGTGTGTGCTCATTTTTTGAATCAAATTCTACCCCCCACCCTCCACACATTCCAAAGACAGGTATAGATTTTTCCCCTCCACACCATTAGGTGCTCCAAGGTCTCCTTAAGTCTTAAAGTGGTCCTGGTAAGTAGGCCCCTTATGGAGGGGTTTTGCAGTGTTCGACTGAAGATTCATAGCACACTCTACTGAATAACTTTACCAGTCTGGGGTCCCTGCCCACTTCATCTTTACAAATTCTCTCTCTCTCTCTCTCTCTCTCCTCACCCCACTACCCACTTCAGTCCTCAATGGTCAGATGTGGAAACTTCTCTGATGAGCCAAGTGATTTATTTGAATAAGAACCTGAATAACAAAAAGGCTGGTAATATCCCACCCTCACTCCCTTCCATGAGAGCAGTGTGCCTGGTGATAGTGCCCCTCCTAGGGAGCAACTGAGAAATCTATAGGGATGCTTTTGGTTGTCACAATAATTGGGGGACGTTATTAACATTAATGATAGTCAACCTTAGTAATGCTCAGAATCTTCCCACACAACAAAAAATTGTCCCATAAGACTCTCAAATGCTCTGCTGAGTAGTCATGTGGGTACACAATCTGATTATTGGAGTTCAGAGCCTAATTCTATGTTAAGTACAAACAGAAAGAAACTTTTAAAAGGTTTCAAAATGGATTGAATTTTCCAGGAATGTAACTACCACATAAATTGAGGGAAAATTGTGCCGTGTTTTGTTTGAAACTTTGCCAAGAATTGTTTGCCACTTTGGAAAACCACAACACTGATCAGTTGTGGTATTTGAGTTGACAATACTACAAATCTTTATCAGTCTGCATTTCTGCCTGTTGTACTCACACAGTTGCTTCAGCAAAAAAGTGCAAACTACTGAGTACTTCAGCATTTCTCTAGTGAAATCGTAACCAAATATGTACATATTGAAATATGAATGACTGTATTCCTCACACCTAATTTTCCTTTCTCTCTCTAAATGTATCTATTAAAATCCATAATAATATAATAGTACTCATGAATTCACCACTCAAGAAATTAAGTATTCAAGAATACTTAAATTATTAATAATCTATATTTATTTACACCATCCTACTCTCCTCCTAAGTCCAGGGATAATCAGTATCCTGAGTTTTGTGTTTTTCATACTTTGCTTTAAAGAATAGTTTCATTACATATTTACGAATGCCTAAAGAATATTTCTTGAGGTATATAAATGATGTCCTACTGGATAGAGTCTTCTCTTGGACTGTCTTTTGTCCTGACCATAATGCTCCTAAGATCCATCCATGTTGTTTCACATAACCGTATTTCATTCATTCCTACTGCTTCAGGATATCCCATAATTATTTCTCCAGTTCCTTGTTGAAAACATTTGGGTTGCCACCAAATATTTGCTATTATCAACAGTACTTACATGAACATTTCTATTTATGGCTCCTGATACACATGTGTAAGACAGCAGACCAAGGAGTGGAATTGCTGGATTATATAAATACAAAATAATGCCAAGTTGTTTCCCAAAGTGGGAATTGACAATGACACAAGAAATGGATAGGAGATCTTATGTAGTCACATCCCCAGCAACAGTTGGTAGTATCAGACATCTTAATTTTTGCCATGGGCTTAAAGTGGTTTCACTGAGGCCTTAATTTGCATTGCCCTGATTACTCATGATGTTTAGCCTCTTTTCATAGGCTTGCCGACCCTTTGTGTTTCTTCTGTCAAATGACTTTTCATTGCCTTTAGGCCATTTTTACATTTGTTTCATTTTTATTTATACTTATTTATTTCATGCTAATGTAATTCACATACAGTGTGACATGAGTTTCAGGTATACTTTGGTGATTCATCAAGTCTATACATTTTTAATTTGTAGAAATCCTTTATATTTCTAGTTAGGAATCCTTTTTTGATTGTCTATATTATAAATGTCTCCAAATTTGTTGCTTTTCATTTTCTTTATGGTCTCTAGCTCTCTATTTTATTTTATTTTTTAAAGAAAGATTTTGTTTATTTACTCATGAGAGACAGAGAGAGAGAGAGGCAGAGACACAGGCAGAGACAGCAGCAGGCTCCATGCAGGGAGCCCGATGTGGGACTTGATCCCAGGTCTCCAGGATCATACCCTGGGCCGAAGGCAAGGCGCTAAACCGCTGAGCCACCCAGGGATCCCCTCTATCTCTCTATTTTAAAGATTTTATTTATTTATTACTCAATCCCAGGACCCCCGGATCACGATCTGAGCCAAAGGCAGATGCTCAACCACTGAGCCACCCAGGTGCCCTCTTTATAAAGATCTCTTTTGACAAATAGAAGTTCTTGGTGTTAATGTAGTCTGATTTCTCATTCTTTTTTTATGGTTAGTGTTTTTTTGTTGTTCGAGAAATTCATTACTACCCCCTATCCTTGCATAGCATAACATAGAGAGTTGTCAGATCACCATGTTGTACATGTGAAACTAGAAGAACACTGTGTGTCAGCCATACTTCAATAAAACAAAGAAAAAAAAAAAGAAATCCATTACTCCCTCAAAGTCATAGAGATATTCTGTTATGTTTTAAAAGTTTAGCTTTTCACATCTGAGTCTAAAATCCATCTGGACTTTGTGTATGGTATATAACAATGATCTAGTTTTGGGGGTATATGGATAACCACTTGATCTAGACCAGCTATTAAATAATCACTCCTTCCTCAATAATCTGCAGTGCTACCTCTCTCATACATCACAGTTCCATATATGTCTTGATCTATTTCTAAGCCTTATTTACTTCTATTGGCCAATTGGTCAATTCCTGCATCAGTAGCATATACTGTCTTAATTACTATAGTTTTATAATAAGTCTTAATATCTGTTCAGGCAAATCTCCCCACCGTTTTATTCTTTCCTAGGTGTAATCTTGGCTAGTCTTGCTACTATATTGTCCCATATACATTTTAGAATCATTTGCCAAATTCAGTGAAAAATCCTGTTGGGATTTTGATTGGAATTTCATTGAATCTAGAAATTAATTTGGGGAGAATTGGTATTTTTATGATTACTGAGCATGCCTATTGATGAGCATGGTTCTTGGCTCCATTTATTTAAAGCTTCTTTAATGTCTTTTTTAAAAGTGGTAAAATTTTCTCGGTTAGGTCTTCTTTTGATCAACTTTGTTCTAGGCAACTTATGTTTTTTATTGCTGCCGTAAACGTTTTTTTTTTTTTTTTAAATCACTGAATTTTCTAACTCCTTGTTGCTAATACAAAGATGCAAATGATTCTTGAAAATTGATCTTTTAGCAGGTTACCTTGCTAAATCTCTTATAATTTGTACATTAAGGGTTGTTTTAATGAAGATGATTATATTATCTGCAAATAATGATGTTTTAGTTTCTTCCTTTCTAATTCATATCCTATTCATTTATTTTTCTTACTTTTACTTTTCTGACTTATTCTTTCAATACAGTAATGAACAGAAGCATTGATAGTAGGCATCCATGTCATGTTTCTGATTTTAACCAAATGTTTCCAACATCCTCCTTTCAAAAATCATATTTATTGTCTTCTTTTGTTTTATTAACTGCTGCTTATCAACTTCTTTTTAAATAAATTGCTGAGTACAGTTTGACAATATTCTTTTTTTCAGTTTGATGATATTCTTGCTTATAATGTTCTTATGTATATTGATGAGTATGAATGGCTTATACTGTCCTTTTCATACAGTGTTTCTTCAGTTTTGATATCAAGGTTGTACCTAACTTGAAAGGAGTTGGGGAGGAGTCCCCCTTTTTCTATTTTCTGGAAGACTTTGTGTGAAATTAAAGAAGCCTATCCCTCGAAAATTTGGCATAACTAAAATTTAATATCATCTAGTCCTGTTGTCTGGTTTGGGACATGAATATATATTATATTATATTATATTATATTATATTATATTATATTATATTATATTATATTATATTATATTTTGTTAAAGTAAAACATAGATACAAAAAGGAAAAAGTGCACAAATCACAAGGGTACAGCTTTATGAATTTTTACAAAATGAATGCACTTGTGTAGCCAGCCTTCAAAGTTAAGGAGGTCCTGATACCTCTCAAGTGAACTTCATTAAATTCCCTCAATTAGTTTCAATGTAATAAAGTTGAAACTAATCAGAGGTAAGCTTTTCAAATTACAATCATTCTACAATTATGTAACCAACCAAAATATTTCCCAAAATAAAATTATCTAATCTTTCTAAATGAAAACTTCTATTACTTTGCACATCATACAAACACGTTCTTTGGGATCTGGGTAGAAGGCCACATTACCTTAGTTTCCTTGTAGATATGGTTTGCTTTCTCTATGTCTCTCCAGTAGCTGTATAGGCCTTCTTTGTGGAAGGAAACCACTATAAGGGCTATCTTTCTTTTTTAATCCAGAAGATGTGGTTTATGTATACAATGGAATATTACTCAGCCATTAGAAACGACAAATACCCACCATTTGCTTCAACGTGGATGGAACTGGAGGGTATTATGCTGAGTGAAATAAGTCAATCGGAGAAGGACAAACAATGTATGGTCTCATTCATTTGGGGAATATAAAAAATAGTGAAAGGGAATGAAGGGGAAAGGAGAAAAAATGAGTGGGAAATATCAGAAAAGGAGACAGAACATGAGAGACTCCTAACTCTGGGAAACGAACTAGGGGTGGTAGAAAGGAAGGTGGGTGGGGGGTGGGGGTGACTGGGTGACAGGCACTGAGAGGGGCACTTGATGGGATGAGCACTGGGTGTTATTCTATATGTTGGCAAATTGAACACCAATAAAAAATAAATTTATATAAAAAAAAGAGTGAGGAGTTCCATGTGATATGCTTTGGTCCCTGAGATCACCAGTCCTCTAAATTTTTTATTATGTGAGATGATAAACACGATGAATGTTCTTAGTGTTTAGCCAAATTGGAGCCAATTGTTCCCTAACTTTTTTCCTAAGAATTCCTCACTAATGTAAGGACCATTGAAAACAATCAGAAATATCAAAATAACTGAAAGACACTTATGCAATTTAAATATGAAGAAAGAAAATATGAGGCAATTTAAATATGAAGTTACCTGAATTTCCTGAAAAGCAAGAGTAAATAAAGCTACTTCAGAGATTAAAAAAAAAAGGGCTATCCTTACACTGAAGTCTAGAGTGTCCAGACGATTGGCCTTGCAGTGCGAGGAGAGCAGAAGTACAGCATATATCCCTGCAGTGGGTCCAAGTGTCATGTATCAAGTAATCTGTGAAAGCTCAGGATTTTAATAGTTACTGAATCTGAATATGTTGGTTCTAAATATGATTTAGTGCACATAATGGGAGAAACAGGCTCCCTGCAAGGAGCCTGATGTGGGACTTGATCCCAGGACTCTGGGATCACGCCCTGAGCCGAAGGCAGATGCTCAACTACTGAATCACCCAGGTGCCCCAAATTAAGTAATCCTAATAGGCTAACCCTGATAGGCTATATCAAGGATCCTGTATTAGACACAGGCAAGTCTAACAGGTTGGCAATGATAAGGTGGCCCAAAATTGAACTTAGAGTCGGGGACGCCTGGGTGGCTTAGCGGTTGAGCATCTGCCTTCAGCTCAGGGCATGATCCTGGGACTGGGGATTAAGTCCCGCATCAGGCTCCCTGTGAAGAGCCTGCCTCTCTCCCTCTCTGTGTCTCTCATGAATAAATAAAATCTTTGAAAAAAAAAAAAAAGAACTTAGAGTCATAATCTCACTGTTTCTTATGGATAATATTCCACTGAATAGATATACAGCACTATATTTATCCATTCATCAGTTCATGGATATGGGTGATTTTGAACCTTTGCTAGTATGAATAATGATATTCTGACCATTGGTGTACAAATTTTTGTGTGGACATATGTTTTCAATTCTCGTGGGTGATATACCTAGGACTGGAATTACTGAGTCATATCATAACTTTATGTTGACACTTTGAGGAACTGCCAAACTGCTGTCCAAAGTGGCTGCACCAATGTATGAGAGTTCCAATTGCTCTATATCCTGTATAACATTTATTATGGTCAGTCTTTCTTATTATAGTCATCCTAGTGGACATAAAGTGGTATCTCATTGTGATTTCATTATTTGTTGCCCTTAACATCTAATTATTTTTTTTCTGTGATCGATGAACTATTTGGAAGTGTTCTTTTTAAAGGTTTTTCAGGTGCATGGAGGACTTTTCATTCTTGCTGCTCTTGATTTCAAAACTGATTGCATGCTGGTTGAAAAATGGGATTTATAGGACAGGTATTTGCGGGGGGGGGGGGGAGTTGTTAAAAATGCCTAGAACATGATTTAACATCCTACGTGTTCGATACATGTTAACTATATTCTTCAAATGCCCTATATCTTCACTAATACTTTGACTTTTTTTTTCTTAAAGATTTAATTTTTTTATTCACGGGAGACAGAGAGAGAGGCATCGACATAGGCAGAGGGAGAAGCAGGCTCCCTATGGGGATCCTGATGTGGAATTCGATCTCAGGACCCCAGGATCATGCCCTGAGCCAAAGACAGATGCCGCTCAACCACTGAGCACCCCATGTACATTATTGTAATTATTCGGGTATCTGAGCTTATTTCTGTCATCTTAAATCCTGTCTTTTCTCCTCTTACCTTTTTTAGAGAGATTGATCTTATTTCTGTTTATTTAGAAAATTATAGTGTTTTTCCTCTATTGGTTTGGAATTTATATTCCATTTCTGATTTTTTAGTGGTTAGTTCTGGAATTTTCCCAGGCACATGAACCTGAGCAAGGTTTAAAATCAATAATATTTTACCCACATCACAATCAACACGAGAGCCTTTTAGAACGATTCAGTTCATCACACTCCCCTGACTTATCCAGCATCATAATTTGGTTCTTTTTAAATCCCCCAAATGAGACATTCCTTTTTTTCATTTAATACAAGCAGACAGTGTTTATTTGGAGTTACCGTGTTTACCATTGTATATTCCCACCATTCCTTCTTGGGTCTGTGAATATTCTTATTTTATCTTTGTTTCGGAATGACACTTTCATTACATACTATCTGCTTAAGACACTCACTCCTACAGCAAAAAGGTTATGATATAAGGTATCACTGCCTAGCGTGATGACAATCAGAGATTAAAAATTTGGAATTTGTATGGAATTCCTGGAATAAGTTGTCTCAATCAACACTACCACTCTGTGCTTGTAGGGTCCAAGGTGCTGAATTTGGGCAGGGAAGCAGGGAACTTCTACATTGGGATCAGCTGAGCAGATAAAACATCACACGAGCTGGAAAGATGTGAGAATCAAAAGCAAATTGGACTTACTGCCTCAAATTACACAGACAACTACAAAACAAAACTTGTTAGCTCAAGCATGAGAGACAGAACTGGGATAAAGTTAGAGTTGGGGGAAGAGAAGGAGGAAAAGAAAAGAACTTCCGGGAACCCTGTGAGTCAGACTAGGACCAATCACACCATCCTCTGGATCCCGAATATGTTTTTTTGTCTTGGGGGTTTTTTTTAAGATTTTTTTTTCATGAGAGACACAGAGAGACGCAGAGACAGGCAGAGGGAGAAGCAGGCTCCCTGGGAGGAGTCTGATGACGGACTCCATCGCAGGACCCTGGGATCATGACCAGAGCAAAAGGCAGATGATCAACTACAGAGCCACCCAGGTATCCCCCAAATAAGGTTTTGATTAGATTTTTGGTGGTGGTCTGGGGTGAGGGTTAGGGGTTGACACCTGGGGGGCTACTGTGGAAGACTGTTGTTCTCCTTGGCAGCAGAACCATTAGCCAAGTGGTGCTGAGAATTGAAGCAATCCAGGTAACCTCAGTGCGACGACAGGAACATATTTTCACAGCATTTTCATCCAAAGAAGAGACTGACATTTCCCCAGCACTAGGGCTACTGGAGCCTTGTTTCTTCTAGAAGCTGGGGCTCTATGTTACTCTGTAGGTTTAGAAAGGGTTCGCAGGAGGAAAGGTACTGCAGGAAATTTCATGGAACTGGTGCCTAGAATGAATGGTATGTAACAAGATTCTTTCCACCCCTTTTATAACCAACATCAAAGCCAGGCTCCTTTGGTTGTTAGTAAATGACTGACAACTGGCTTTCTAAGAGATGAGGAGGAGCTCCGGTTTGTAGCATTTTCCAAATTTTATGGTGTAAATACTTAAACTGTGGTTGATTTCATGTTACCAAAGTGACATCAGTGAACACGGAATAAGGGGGACATGTGGAATAAGCAGACCTCATGGACCAGAGTAAACTTATCCCTGGATGTAGGTCTTCTCACAACTGGGCCCTAGGCTGACTTGGAACAAGCAATGGGATCTGTGGTAGATGATGTCAGGGACTGAAAGCTTGGGTTGCAGATATAAAAGATTTCCAGGGGAAGAGGGCTGTAACATGGAGAGGAAAGGACCACCTCTGGCCACTCACAACGGAAAATGGTGGAAAATGTATTCTTGACCCTCTTACAGACAGAGGAGGAACATGGTGATAAGATGAGGAGGAACATGGTGATAACATGAGAGAAATGTTCCCATTTGGACTTGATGGGATGGGATCATACGAGCAGGCAAGGGTCAGACATGTGCTGGGGAACAGAGTAAAGCCAGGGCCTGCCAGCAAATGTCGGGCTGATGAAGGGGCCTAAGGCACATGCCTCTCCCTATTTTTCTGTTTACTACCAAACTGGAGAGGTGGAGAGAGATGTGGAGTGTGGGAAAGGAAATGCTGAGGATTTTGAAAGAAAGACAAAGGCTTTTGAGAATTTTTTTTTTTAAATCCTCAGCCTAGTGGGGCAGGGAGGAGTGATAGTAGAGTGGCACTTTAAGGTGTTTGTGGCAGCATGAAAAAGAATTAGATTCAGGTATGCCTGGGTGGCTCAGTTGGCTAAGCATCTGACCCTTGATTCTGGCTCAGGTCATTATCCCAGGGTCCTGGGATTGAGCCCCGTGTTGGGCTCCAAGCTACGGTGCAGAGACTGCTTGTCCCTCTTCCGCTGCTCCTCCCCCACTCTATGTCTCTCTTGAATAAATAATCTTTTTTTTAAAAAATCACTCAACCCTCCTCTGTCCAGAGTTCTATTTCAAAGCTTTTCTTCCTAATCTCTTGGTTTCTCATCTGACTATAGAAGAGAGTGGTGGTGGGTGGAGGATATCTCACTTCTCTCCATGGCACAGATTGGCAGGAAAGTCCATTATGGGAGTTATGAACTCAGTGTTTGCTGGCCAGGTATATCAATGAGCCTGATATACATTTTCCTAAAATAGGAATGCAAAAAATAAAGTTAGTCCTCTATCTTACAACTTATATCTAGTGAAAAATTCAAATGAATCTAAACTTTATAAAAGCCCAAGAAAATCAAATATCCCCAAATGTATGTAAGTTCTGGAAGAAAATATGAGAGGATATATTTATAATTTGGGGGTAGGGAATACTGCATTAAGCTGAACATCAGAACTTAAAAAAGAAGAGTGGCATGTTTGAGCGAATTAAAAAATATATATATCTGCATGGCCAAAGGTATCAAAATCAACAGGATAAAGACAAAGAAATTTTAGTGGAAAACTAGCAAAGAACATGAAGCAGTATTTCACAGATAAAGCAATATAAATGCTCATACTCACTCATGCTTAACTCAATCATTCATTTATTGAACAAATACTTAGTGAGCAACTACTATATGCCAAGCACTGTAAGAGGTGCTAGGGAGGACACCCCGAGTAGCTCCGTGGTTTAGTGCCACCTTCAGCCCAGGGCCTGATCCTGGAGACCCAGGATCGAGTCCCAGGTTGGGCTCCCTGCATGGAGCCTGCTTCTCCCTCTGCCCACCCCGCCCCCCGTCATGAATAAATAAAATCTTTTTTTAAAAAAGAGGTGCTAGGGATTCAGCAGTGAACAAAATATGCAATTTCTCTGCCTTGGAACTTACAGTGGAGGGAGAAAATAGTAAAAACTAGATATATATCAGTGGTGAAAACTGCTCTGGAACAAAATAAAATGGAGTAGGGGGATAGAGAGTTATGAAGAAAGTGCTTTTTTAGAAAGGTTGGTGTGATGGCTAATTTTATGTGTCAACTTGACTGGGCCATGGGTGCCCATATATTTGGTCAAACATTATTCGGGGGTATCTGTGAGGATATTTTTGGATGAGATTAATATTTGAATCAGTAGACTGAGTAAAGCAGATTGTCCTCCTATGTGGGTGGGCATTGTCTAATCAGTTGAAGGCCTACATAGAACAAAAGGCTTAAGTGAGAGGGAACTCTTCCTGCCTGTTTGAGCTAAACATTGGTCTTTTCCAGCATTTGATCCCTAACTGAAACATCAGCTCTTCTTGGGTCTTGAGCTGGTTGGCTTTCGGAGTGGAACTTATACCATCAGCTCTCCTGGGTCTCCAGCTTGCTGACAGGAGGTCTGGGAACTTCTCAGCCTCAGAGCCAATTCTTTATAATATTTCTCTCTCTCCTTTATAATCTCTCTCTCCTCCCCCGCTCTTGCTTTACCCCTCCCTCTTCCTCTCTTCCCTCTCTCTCCAACCCTCGATGATAGATAGATAGATAGAGATAAGATAGATTAGATAGATAGAGAGATAGATTTTTTTTGTATCTGTATTAATATTTTATTCTGTTTTCACATAGGATATTGGGATTTACATATTATTTTAGAGAAAATTAATATACAGCTAACAAGCAAAATACACGAGGAGCTTATGAGATATGACATACAATGAGAAAACCCGAGATGTTTTAAATTTAATTTGCCTTACTGGGATCATCAGGACTCCTGGATGTGATATTGGCCTGTGTATCAAATATTTTTTTCTGTAAGTACTAGCCGACACCTTTCTGAAGAGCACATGGTAATACTGTGTCTAAGATAGATGATAGAATGATCTAGTTTATATGTATATCTGTATCTCTCTATGTTGGTTCTGTTTCTCTGGAGAACTCTGACTAATACATATAGGCAGGGAAGATCTCTGACTAGATGGCATTTGAGAAGAGAACTGAACTGTGGGGATGAAGTACAAAGTTATCTGGTGAAACAGTGTGGTGGGCAGGAGAAAAAGCTTTAAGGAGTCTTCCCTAGAGTGACCCACATTTAGCACAGAGGCCAAGGGGTTGGAATGGAGGGAGTACAAGAGAGATGTGATCAGAGAGACCCTGACCATGATGAGCAGGAGCCAGACCATGACGCCCTTTAAGGCCATTGAAAGAATTTTAGCTCCTAATTAGAATTACGTGGGGAGATAGTGGGGGGTTTTGAGCAGAGGAGTGGCATGATCTGACTTGTGTTTTTTAATGGACCACTCTTGCTGTTGTGTTGGGAATAGGCTAGGATGGGACCAGGAAGACGAGGTAGGAGGCTTGAATAATAATCCTGGTAGAGACCAGCATGGTATTGGTGGAAGAAATGAGAGGTGGTCAGACTCTGTGGGGTGTGAGAGACAGGGAGGAGTTGAGGATGGCTTCAGGCTTTTGGCCTGAGTGTTGGAATGATGGAGTTGCCATTTACAGAGATGGGGCATGGTGTAGGTACAGCAGGTTGGACGACAAGATCAGGACTTCAGTTTACACATGTTAACTCCCTCCCATCTTAAATGTTTTTGTTGTATATACTTTAGTTTTCCATTTAAGAAAATTTCCAAATTAGGATTTTGATTTGGAACATGCGAAAATTAAGTTAGAGTTGTCCATTCGACATGGGAATAGGCAATTAGTTTTCAGTACAACATTGGAGGTCATAACTAGAGGTATAAGTTTAGGAGTTACCAAATTATCTAACAATTAAAGAAATACAAACTGAGACACACATTTTCTCACTAATGAGTTGGGCAAATTTTTAAAAATCAATGCGTCCAACATGGCTAAAGTTTTGGGGAAATGAGCACTTGTATCCATGTTGTGAGCATGTGAACTGATAGAGCCTTCTTGGAAGGAATTTTGCTAGTTTTAATCAAGATTTAAAATGTGCATATCGAGGCACCTGGGTGGCTCAGTGGTTGAGCATCTGCCTTTGGCTCAGGTCGTGATCCTGGTGTCCTGGGATTGAGTCCCACATCAGGCTCCCCGCGAGGAACCTGCTTCTCCTTCTGCCTCTCTCTCCCTCTCTGTGTGTCTGTCATGAATAAATAAATAAAATCTTTTTAAAAATGTGCATATCTTTTAGCCTAACATTTGCACTTCTAGAATTAGATCTTCTAGATGTGCTCACAGGTGTGTGCAAAAATATATATAGAAGATATTTGGTGTTACACTGTAAGAAAGTAAGTGGAGACAGCTGGTATGCCCAGTGACAGAATATGGTTAAATATGCTATTGTTCAGTCAGCCTGGAGTCCAGGTTCCCATTTAAAAATTGACCACATGATGATGGTGAGGATAATAAAAATAATAGTATTTTTTGAATATTTTATTTATTTATTCATGAGAGAGAGAGGGAGAGAAGCAGAGGCACAGGCAGAGGGAGAAGCAGGCTCCATGCAGGGAGCCGGATGTGGGACTCGATCCTGGGTCTCCAGTATCACACCCTGGGCTGAAGGCAGTGCTAAACCGCTGAGCCACCCGGGCTGCCCAATAATTGTATTTTTTAACTAACTGCTTATGGTGTGTCAGGTACCACACGAAGTATTTTATATCTTATCTCTTTTTGCTACCCATAGTTCTTTTTTCTAGGCATTCATTCACGTAGCAATTATTTGGGGGCCTCCTATTTTGTGCTAGGTCTACCTAGGGAATCCATAAAAATGGTCTCACTTACCTTGGACCAATAGTTTGTAATTTCTCTAGGACTACAGTCTCCTTTGAGACACTGGTGAAAGCTATAGTCTCTGTCCCCAGATAAATTCTCATTTCCTTGTGAGATCACAGCCCTCCCTCTTGATGTCCCAGGTCTGTGGACCCCGGACTGGTTTCAGAATCTCTGTTCTGGGACTGTGGTGGGAGAACACATGAGACAAGGGTGAGTGGTGGGGTGGGACAGAAGGCCCAGGCATAAGGAAAAATCTCCAGCAGGCCAGTTTGTGTTTGGAAAGCACGGGTTAAGTGCAGATTTTGCTGCCAGGATGCTAAGATGCCAGCATTCTAGGATGCCAGGATGCCGTGTTCCCTTGGTGAATACTAACAGTGCTATCTGGGCTCTCCTCCCATCTCCCAGCATTGCCCTCCCCCATCCTCCATTTCTTGCCCCTGCCTGCCAGCCCTGGATAGCCTAAGTGTCCCTCTGTTCCCTCTTCGACTCCAATTCTCAGAGAGCCAAATGCAATCAGCCAGGACTCTGGCCTTCTGCCCAAGTGGCTGGGAAGCCTCACCCATAACCTGGGTATGGGGCTTTTCAATGAGTCCTTGTCTCCTGTTTTTTTCCCTTGCCCATGGAAGGTTCTGTGGCAATGGGCAAACAGGCTACTAGGGTACCTGCTTGAGAAGCCACCAGCCACTTACTCTCAATATTGACTAGTGGTTCAATTCAACAAAGGAGAGGTGACAAAGACCCCTGGGTCAGTTTGGATTCTCTCGTAAGCAGATACCGGAATGGAGTTAGAAGTGAATGGTTGATTGTGGGTGGACGCCTGTGAAAGATAGAGAGGAAGCAGGATTGGGCAGGGAAGTCTCCAGACGTTGATATGTACCCGACACTCGTGAAAGGACAGAAGGGCAGAGTTGGGCGGACTGTGATATGGATCTGAGAGTCATGGCTAAGCCACGAGACAGCTCCGGAGCAAGGATAACCCTTTGGAGAAGTCATGCAAGGGATTGAAATGGCCAAACTTTAGCATCTTTGCTATGTTCAGTCATTGGCTGGAGGCTGCCCCAAAACAGCATGGCCTCAGCTCCAATGCTGCAGCCCATACTGCAGGCACTGCCACTAGAGGTTGTCGGCTATCCTCACAGTCCAAACGTTAAGTTCTTTCTGGAAGAGTGAGTTGAACAGTGTCCCTAAGCCACCACCACCTTTAACCCTAAGGACCAAGAAAATGCCCAGCATGGCTGCACCAAGACAGATCAGTGCTAATACAAAGTCTCACCTGGCAACACTCCCAAGACAGACTTTGCAACTTTGCATGGGCCCCTTACAAGGAGCAGGGGTGAGAGCAGCTCCGGCCCTTGGCTATTGTATTTTTCCCTCTAGACACTAGCCCCAGATTCACCCTTGCTTCTGACTTGTGTACTGAATATGCTTCTCCACGCTTCCCCTCAGCTCTAAGAGTCTTCCACCTGGGGAGGTAAGGAATAAGATGCCCACAAAGACAGACAATGGGTGGGCACACATATACATTGGGCATATGGGCGGCTAAGTCTCCCTCAGACTTGGATTTAAGAATGTAGGACATGGCAATTCTAGGATCTACTACCATTCATCAAGTGTCTGTAATTCTATCAGAGTGGTTAAGGTCACCTATTCTTAAGGTCAAATGAGATAATAATGCACGCGAGGTGCTCAGCATTGCCTGGTACATGTAGGTAACTGGTTAATGGCAGTTAGCTATGTTATTACTGTGTGCCAGGCACAGTACAGCTTTTAGCTCATGCAGGCTTCACCATAAGTGAAGTATTGTAAGGTAAGTATTACATCTGCCTTTTGTAGATGAGGGAGGAGGGGCTGTGCTAGAGGATTATTAACTTGCTAAAGGATCACACAGGTAGCAAGTGGCAAATCCCCACTTCACCTCCACGTCTCTTGACTCCAAGTTGACCCATTAGCTCATACTGACACTACGTTCTAGTGCTTTCCTTGGCTGCTGCCAAAGGGGCTCTGCAGGCTGAGAGGTATGGGGGCAGAAATGGGGTTTGGAAGTGTTCTCAGGCCACTAACAACTGGGTGAGAGTGGCAATGGAAACAAAGACCTCCCGCACTGTGAACAGAAGTTAAAGAATGCATAATTGGTAAGATATTTGGGAGGTTATATGCTGGGCTCATTTATAGTCCACGGTAGAGTATATAGAAGTCTGCTTTCTGCAAGGGAGAGTTTGAGGGGCATCAATCAAATCCCTCCCATTCCTCACACACAAAACATATCCAAAGAGCTCAGATTAGTGGCCAGTTGAGTTCCAGTATTGTTCCAGCTGCTTCTGGACCAAGTGCAACAAGCCCAAGACACAGAAGCCAATCAATTCCACAGTGAGCTTATGAGTTAACAAACTTAACCTGAAAACAGAGGGTGGAGTGTGAGAAAATGACTCTTAGGGCAATGAAGTTCTAGATGGGATGGGAAGAGGGATTTGAGGAGAAGACAGGCCCGAGTCTGCAACTCTGGGGACCTTGGGAAGAAAAAGGAGGGCCCCAGAAAGGATGGAAGGAAGGGGCATGGAGGCAGGAGGCCCTCCAGTCCCTACTTTTGCCACTGACCCCCCAGAGATGCGTGAGTCTATTTGTTTGTAGCTTCAGCTCTTATTCTGCAAGTGGAAGGGCTTCCTTAACCACCAGGCCTTCCCTCCCGAGAGTGATTATAAATCTTCTGAGGGAGGCTCTATTTTTGGTCTCTCTCTCCAATTTCCTTTTTATTTCCAGTTGCCTGGAAAGCAACATCTCTCCAATTGTCCCCACCCCACCCTACCCCCTTGGCCCCACCAGCTCAATTTCTCCTCTGGTCCCTTCTCCCAGGCTTGCCTTTTCTTGCTCTGGCAATACCCAAAGCCAATGAATTACTAGCTCTGAGATTGGGCCCAGACCACTGGCAATTCTGGGGGGCACCGACAGGGAAGATTAGAGAAATCAGTGCAAAAGGACAGGGGAACGAAGTTCAGGTGGCTCAGGAAGCTCAGGGCTCCCAGTGTTGCAGACCCCTCTCCCTGATTTCCTGCCCTGGTGTAAGAGAATTGGAATCAGTAATGTTCCTGGCCATTACCGGCACACTCCGCACCACCCCCCCCCCCGGCCCATACAGAAAGACCTCTCAAGAAGACATCTACAAATCGCTATTTTTGCTTCCCTTTAAGGGCCTCAATCGCTTTTGTATGGGAAAATAGTCCTATAATTGATCTAATCTGAGCCTTGTTGGGGAGTTGAAGAAATCTCACACAGGCAGTGGCAAGTTGTGGTTGTGGACAGCAGTCTCGGATCACTGGATTTTAGCCTAAAAGAAACAGAATTTGGCGAGAGGCCGAAGCCCATGACCAAGCCAAGAACATACAGCCATCGTCTGGTGCAGCTCTGTCACGTTTCTTCTCTTATTCAACTCTCATAACTACCTGGTGGGCCAGATAGGGCGAATCTTCATTTAACACCTGAAGATAGGCCCACAGTGCAGGAATCACCACAGGTCACACACAGCACAGCAGGCACAGATCAGCCTTAGAATACAGATCTCCTGTGGGTTTGGGGCCAGGATTGACTTCGAGACTACCACAGCCTTTGTTAAACCAGGGAGCCAATATGCAAAGTCCAGAATGTTCAAGAAAAAAGGGAAAGGGGAAAAATACATACAATTGACTTAAAATAGACCAAAACACAGTTTATTGCAGTTATCAGACTGCGTTTAGGGTGTTTCTGCCAGAATGCCTCCTCAATGCTATTCTTGGACACTTGAAATAGGGTGGCCTCCTCCTGGTTTTGAGTCCTTTTCATTTCACATACGCTGCTCTCAGATTCTGCCTAAAGACTAAACAGTTGCTCTCTTAGGCTTTGAACTTTGGGTGCAAGATAAGGAATAGAAGGAAAACAATGCCACCCTTTATGGCCTTCTGCAAATACGAGAGGAGGAAGTTTTTGATCTCTTTTAAGTCATGGGGACATTGCTTTTTGGAAGCCACCCCAACACCAAGCCCTACTAGAAAGTGACAGTTAAAATTACATGCTTGCTCCTTTTTGTCCTTTCCAAACTGCTGCTACAATCCACGAAGAAGTTGTAAAAATCTATTCAGCAGGCTGTGATCAGAATTAAAAAAAATTATTACGATGAAATAGAAAGTACCAGAAACAACTTACAAGTAGTAGGCATGAGTTTTCTTTTGAACATTTAGTTTGTTACATTTATGCATCTGTGTGATGGGTTGTGATATTTCATACTTATTGTGTGTTAGAGCAAAACCTTTGAAAGCCACTGATCTAGAAGATGCATATGCCTCAATCCAGATGAAAGCTGTATCCTAAGACCCCTTCATCGGATATGTTACTCCAACAATATGTTCCCTCTTTTTAGTGCTTCTCTAGGAAGCAAGACTGACCTATTTGGTCCATAGATGGTCACCGAGAACTCTTTTGTACAGAAAGCTGCATTTGACAGAAGGGTGGAAAATATTAGAATACAGTGGTTTGATAGCTAAGTGTTTGGATGAAATATTTTCATTGTATAGAGCCAACTGTTAAATCCAAAAGCCAACTATGTCCTACCACTTCCCCCTATTTATCCTTTATACCATGTTTGTCTTTTATATACCTTGTATTATTTTTATTATATACCCCTGTATTATCACATGCCCTCCTTAATGCCTGTCACCCAGTTACCCCATCCCCCACCCACCTCCTCTCCAGCAACCCTCAGTTCGTTTTCTAGTTACAAGTCTCTCATGCTTTGTCTTCCTGTCTGATTTTTTTTCCATTCAGTTTCCGCTCCTTTCGTTATGGTCCCAAATGGATAAATACCCCATATTAAATAACAAAAATCTGCAAATGAAGTTCCCTTCTACTGAATTTCCTGCCTCAGTTTTCAGTCAATCCAGCAATATTCCAGAATAAGACAACTCATGGTATCTTCTTGCTTTTGGACTGCTTGCTCCTTTCCCAAACACCACATATGCCCTTTAACCTCACTGGGATTACCTTTTTTGACACATCCTATATTACCAGGTAATTTCCAAAAACCAGGCACATGTTAAGACTACAATTCAACAAGGCTCATGCATGTTTAAATAAGGTCTGTAGCTCTTCCAGCCATACAAAGCTAGTCATACAAGTAACTTGAAAGAATCGGAGTCATGAGTTACTAGCTCACAGCCTTTTCCTTTCACTATGCCCACAAATCTATTTGTTTACTTATTTTAATTTAAATTCAATTAAGATAGAAGTGCATTAGTTTCATATGTAGAATTCAGTGATTCATCAGTTGTATACAACACCCAGTGTTCATTCTATCATGTGATCTCTGTAATGCCCATCATCCAGTCACATGACCACAGATTTAGACCTAAGTAGACTCCTAATCATTTTTATAGAGGAAATACATTACTGCACTTCATCAGTATTATTGAAGAGGCCATTGACTGTGAGATGTACCAGTATTTTTGGTACAACTGAGAAAAGGGGCGGGGAAAGCCAATTAAAACTATGATTTGGCAGAAATTTAGGATCCATACCAATTTCAGGGATATTTGTGAAAAATAAGTGCATTTGTGAAGAAATGAAAAGTGGTAGATAGTTTCAAGGGCTGTTGCCTCTTCTCACTCCCATCCAAGTGCCTAGTGACTTATTTTTAATGTAGAATTGACACTACTGGAACCATTATTTCTGGAAACCAACTGGAAACCAACTGTCTTTTGGCTTAACTGCCTGCTGTCCCCAGCATTTGGGCTAAAGTTTCCCAGGGTTAAAATTTCCAACATCTCACCAGAAACCTCACCACTACCTCAAACAGATGATCCCGTGAGTGAATATTTGGTAGGAAAAGAACAAGGTGGACTAGAGAGAAGACAAAATCTAGGTTGTCAACCACTGTTATCAACATTCTATTGTGTTTGTTTTTTAATTTGAAAAACTTTATATTGTAAAGAACTACCTCTTCTGGCGTCTCAAAAAAAAAAATCAAAAGACCTTAAAACAAGCTTGAGAAAACTTGTCACAAGGCAAATTTTATTTTTTCAAGTTACAAAAATATGTGCATGTCAAAAATACAGTCTTAGTCCATACAAGAGTAGTTCCAGCCATTTAAAAGTTATACAGTTTGAAAGAGCAATGCATACAGAAGTCTTAAAACATACAATATAACCACTCAATTCAGTTATTGCTAGTTATATGCAGCTTTTTACTTGAGACTGTTCTCTACCAGGGAAAGGTCAGTGTTAGGCACTGATTATTTGCTGCTGAAGGCATAGATGTAAACAGCCATTCCAAAATGAGAATAAGCTCACTCTGAGTAGACTATAATGTTTAAGTTTTGATCAGCAGTATAAGAGACTGTGGGTCTAAATTTCAGTTCCACCCCCTTTTCCAATATTTAATTCTATTCTGTTAACACATCAGAAGTAAAACATGCAGTTTGGGGCAAGGGTAAAGGAACTGCTGCTTTTCAAAGTAAGCGATAAGAAACCTTAAATTTGAGTCGCAATGGAGAAACGAAGCTGGCACTTTTCACTTAAAAACACCGAAATGAACAAAAGCATGGAGAAAACTTTAAAGTTTTACAAAAACCAAAGCTAGCCTTTTCTCTTTATATGTCAATATATAACATGAATCAATTTGTTCTTTTGAAGTGTAGGGGCTTATGAAAATCTGCTGTCCTCTATTTGCTCTTTAAAAAGACAGAGCTAGCCACATGACAGGAACATGCCTTACAACAGTTCTATTTGCTCAACAGAAGAACAAATCCTATTAAATAATTTTAAATTTAAATAAGTAAAAAAGAAAGAAAAACACAGCCAACAGTGTAAAACACAGAAGAAATCACTTATTTCAGGGGGTGGGTAATACATAGCAGACTTCTGGCCTGAAGTTCACATGGAAGACTTAGAAGTGAAGAGTGTCCCGAAGAGAGAGCAATGGCTTGGTTTCCCACTTTCCTGTCAGACCCTGCAGGGTCAGGGTTATTGCTGCTCACACGTAGGACCATTTAGAAGGCTAATTTATGACTTAAATCCTAAAAATAGGCTACATTTTTAGGAGGTAGAAAACAAGTACCAAACATTTACCACTTGGCCACCGTTCTTAATTTTTGGCCAACCTTGGATCTCTCCATTTCTCACTCCCCATTCTCCCATTAAAGCTATGAGTCCTACTATCATTCGTTACCTAAAGTTACAAACTTGGAGCTGCCAAGAGAAATCTTTTTAAGTAGTTCTGCTTTTAAATCACTGAGTACATCCAATACTCAAGTATCAACTGGGAACGTTTTAGTAGATTCACTCTGTAAGAAAACATGCCAACATAAAACACTTAACACGAAGAAAGACTACCGAACATCTCTACGTGCTAGTATGTCAGAGTAGCTATGCAAACCTAAATTAGTAATGTCTTCACTGAACGGATTTGGAAAATCCTTACATTACAATTGCATTACCAGCAATACTGAAAATAGGTATGTGTCTTACTAAGAAATTAAGCTAGTAACAATGACCAAAAAACTCCACTTCTTCCCAGAGTTACTTTGTGCTGATATCCCATAGATAGTATTACAAAAGAATTTCATTTTTGCAATAGGCTGGGCTCACAGTGAGTATATTAATACAGAGACCATGTGTACAATATTACTGTAAGAATGTTATTAGTGAAATGTATATAAGGCATGTAAAAAACTAGCATTAAAGCTTTTAAGGGCAATGATCCAAACAGGCAGCTGCTAAAAAAGGTGCTGCTAGGAATAAAAAAAGTATTAAAGAATACAGAGTTTCAGCACTTATTAGTTTATAGTGCTTCCACAATGAAATGAATTACTTCACATAAATTTGTGTTGCTGGAACTAATGGACCAAAGAAGAATGGACTTCTGCCCCCTTTTAAGTACTAGCCCAATCTTGGAAACGGAAGCAATCACTTGCAATCTTCCACACAGTGTTGTTAGGAGTAGACTGGGCAGTCAGCAGGAAGTTCTGGTTGAAGTAATGTTGTTTGTTTCCATCAAACTTCACAATTCCACTGGTCACAACGAGAACTGTAGTCTGGGCCTGAGTAGCTTGCTCTTTACCCACATAGAAAAAAAGAGATCAGTTTCTATCTCTAAGCAGATTTTCCGGCTTAAACTACGTTGCTTCAAACACAACACAGAAAAAAACCTTTCATAAACTTTCTTTGCCTTGAGGACAATATTGAGCATGTACCCCTAGAGGTAGAAAATTATCATTTCAAAGCATATTAAAATTATTTCTAGTCCAGAAGGATTTAGGGTAAAGTTTCCAAATAAAGAGCTTATACCCAGCACAGGACCATTCGGTTTCTGTATTCATTAATATTTCACTGGGTTTCTAACAGAGCTTTTTCTTATGCTTTCTTAAGCTATGAAGGGGGGGAAAAATCACCCTAAACTACTACTTCTGACACTTAGGACCCTACCTAGAGGTTAATCTTACATATTGCATCAATCTACTTTGAACCAAATTCTCTCTTGCCAAATCATTTTTTCGTGTAACAGAATAAATTTCTTCCATCAAATTTCAGCAGGTTTTAAGATAATAAAACATATTAATCAGATATTGGTATAATTTTTTTCTGGAAACATTTCAAGGTACAAAACGCAGCTGTTTATATAGGGACAAGAGATAATTGGTCTTCTCCCATCAACCAAAGTCCCATTAAGCCTTAATTTCTCACTAACTTCTAATAAGCCATAAGCACACAATTCATCAAAACCTACTTGCGGTCCTCTGGGATGAGATGGAACTAAAGGAAGACCAAAAGTTTGATCTGACTGAATTTTTCATTTTTAAGTTGCTCAAAGAGTAATTGCTTCTATGGCTAAAAGTTGCTTGCTGCTTTTGGTGTTCAAGCTCAGTGCTCACTAAAGGAAAAAAGACGACACTGAAAGACCATGGTCTTACCATGAACTGGTTGGCAATCTAACATATTGACCTGGAACTCACTAGAAGGCAACATCTCAAAAAAATTAGCTAGGGCCTCCAGCCCTGTAACAACATTTCCATTCCATATTAAAGTGGCCTTCTCCAGATACAGCCGGGTTAGTGCCTTAAAGAAAAAAAAAGGGAAAAAAAGGTAAAGATTTTTGTTCCTGGGGAAGCATTTTATAGAAATGGATCGAAGGGTTACAGGAGGCATATAGACATTTCCATGGTTCTACCTCCATCTCCTCTCTCCTCAGCGCCCCTCCCCTCCCACTAGAAGATAACGTGAGCAAAACATATGCCTTATCACCTTGACTTTAATAGATATCATCTCACTTTAGCCATGAAAACACTGTGCATCCAAACTAAAAGAGGGTTTTAGAGTTTTACTTTGTTTGCTAAAATGAATTAAATGATTATAAGCTTCAACCCAAACCAGTTTTAGTCTCCCTTTAGTTTCCAGTTCTGAGAATTCAAGCTGTCAATCAGATCCCACTGGTACACTTCAGCCCTAGTGTTTATGTACACGTGAGCCACTTAATGTTTGAGCCATTTGATGTCCTATGTTTTAGGAAAAATTCCTTTTACTACTACTCAAACAGCCTATTTTGTTCAAAGGAATCAAAAGTACTTGCCAATGCAGTCTTTGCTAAATCAGGTAAGTTAAGGCCCAGATAAAGCAAAATTCAACAGTTAACCCCTTAGGCACAAGAGTTAGTTACAGCAGTTAAGCGTCACAGGACACATTTGCTTAATCCTAAAATTTCACTTGGATTAAAAGAACAGCCTGTTATCTGGACTCTGGTAATAAAACTATGTTGCCTTTTTTTGCTGCTTTATTTTTGAAAGCAGCAAGACACAATAAACATCCATTATCAGGGCCCTTGCCCTTGTACAGTACCAGAAGCTTCTTTTATCTTCTACCTTAAAAAAATAGAAATTCTTAGAGATTAATTTATGTACATGCAGCATAAAGGAAAGCTTTCTAAAACAATCTTATGCCAATAAGAGACCTAGGCAAGACTCCAGCACATACTGAAACAGTTAACTTAGAAGATAGGACTCAAGGATAAATCACAACAAAAAAAAAGCTGATGAAGTAACTTGCTCTGTTGAAAACTTAAAAGTATCCAAGCCATGTGGATCCTGTTTGTGAGTGCCAACTACAGCTGTGAGCTTTAATCAGAAATTAATAATATATGAAATTAAACAGTTCAAGGAACATTCCCTGTAATGGCACACTCCTTCACTAGCACTGATACTGATTTAAGTATACTGGCTGAATGATAGGGTTAAAAAAGGTAACATATTTGAGTAAATATATGTCAAACCCCATGTCAAGTGCAGTAAATTAATTCCCATTTACTCTCCCTAAAACTAGAGAATAAAAGAGATTAACAATTTACCCAAGGTCACAGAGTTAGGTAAATGCAAAGCTGAGAGAGGGACTCCAGAGCCCACATTTCCAGAGTACCATAACCAATCCTTCCCTTAAAAAGTGCACTTTTAAAGAACAAGCCCACAGTTATCACTTATGCAAGTCAGATGACTGGATGGCTACAAAAAGACAAAAAACAAAACAAAAAACACTGGTACGTAACAGAGTGTAGTAGAGTCTATAAGGCTCACCCGTCTTCTTTTGTCCATTGTCTCATAGTAAATATTGACAAATTCCTCAGCAGCTCTACATGCCTGATCTACGTGAGTTTTAAAGTCCTATAAGAAAAAATTCAGAAGTGCACATTACCACCCCTCCAACTCCTAACAAAGAGAAAACGAACAAAAGCTGGTGACGTATTTCAATCACTTTGTAGCTGCATACACAGTTCACATTCTTCCACTGATATTTGGACATTATAAACGTCAGGGTTCAAAAGTTTCCAGTTTTTTTATTTTCCCCCATTTTAAAGTACATGTGTTTAGGACATACTCATCCCTCAATAGTGAATTTTTTTCTCATTTCAAATATGAATTTATGTTTGCTTGGTAACTGGTACTGGAAGTACCTTTCGCTTCCAATATCTTACAAAACATTCACCTTAATAAAAACGATGTGGTCTGAACCCTATAAAGGGCAGGGTGGTGGTGGAAGTGCTGAATTCCCTCTTTAAGCCAGAACTCAGGACAAAGAGTTACTCAGTGGGGGAAAAAATGGAGTATAAAACGAAGTTCAATGAAATGCTTGAAAAACTATATAGTTAGGAAACTTCTACACATGACGGAAAAATTCACCGGCATTTGTAAAGAATTGTCGAACCGAAGGAGAGAAATGCTGTTGGGGTTTTTCTTCTGCCAGATGATTTAATAGGTACCTTTCTCCCAGCCATTCGCCGAGCCCAGCCTATTATTTGAATTAAGAATCCGTTTCATTTCCCTGTCAGGATATCGAAAGTCATTCAGAGAGGGAGATGATAGAGAATAAAAAATCGCAAGCCATAAAAAGACCCCAACATTTCCGCTTCCCGCCAACTCTCATCTCGGGGTCCTTGGCAGCAACCGAAAGTGCACGGACGCCAAGGGGTGGGGGCGGCGGGGGAATCGGTGGGCTCGGGACCCAAGGGGGCTACAGAAAGCGGGCCCCGCCCCGGAGCCCAGCGGGCCCGGCCCTGATTCGCCACGGGACCACGTGACCACCAGGGTGCCCGGCCCAGCGCCCCTCCCCTCAGCTGCCCGAGCTGCGGCGCCTCGGCACCCTGCAGTGGCCCCAGCACTCACCACAGACGTGGCCATGAGGGACCCCGAAGCAGCTTGTTCCGGCAGTGGCGGCGTCACTACCTCTTCACGTGTCGGGCGCCCTCGGCTGCTGCAGGACCAAAATTTAGGAAGACAGCTAAACCCGCCAAACGCCGAATTCTCTACCCGCCCATTCTCTCCCGGAAGTAGGTCGGTCCGTTGTTAAAAGCACCCCGATGTTCCAACCTTAAGTACACTTCCTTCAGTTCCGACCGTACCCTCCCATCTGCCTCTTCTATTCATTTGGTTGCTATTTATCTACTTGGTTGGGAAGGAAAAAAAATCCTCTGCTTTCGTAAACTAGATACTCCAAGCAAAAGTATCCATTTCCCTCACGAAGCGGGACAAGAAAAAAAAAATCTAAATGGCCCAATAGGGGGACTTCTTTGCGTCAGTAGGCGGGGCCAAGGATAGCAGAAGACCAACGAGAAACGCGAGGAGACACCTACTGGAACTGTAGCCTATAAGAAAAAGGGGTGGAGTTTGGGGAGGGATGCCACCACACTGCGCATGACTGGCAAAGAACGGTTTAAAGTTCTGGAACATTCTGGAAGAATCTAGCCTCACTGAATTGAATCCCAACGGTCTCAGCAGCATTCCTAAAATTATTCACGATTTGGTTTTCTGCTATTCATAAGAAAAGGCTTATCAAGTTCCTTCATGCCCAAATTTTGGTCTCAGACTCCAAATGAAGATTAGCAAACCTTGCCATTCACCACCTTCTGCAGCCTACTTTCTAACTGCAACTAAAATTTTACTGCGTGGTGACCACGAGCAATGTAATTTTCTAAGCATTTTAATCGATATTCACTTATTACTTTAATAATGCTATGAGGTAACCATCTCCAGTTTATAGCTAAGGCACATTGTGATTAAGGAACCCATTCAGAGTCACAAACTAATTGGGGTTCAAGCTCAAGCAATTTAACTACCACTACAACCTGATTTCACTCTCCAGCATCCTTTAAAACCGTTCACCTCAAAGGCACCAGCAGCTTCTGCATGGTTAAATCAATTAGCTATCGCTATAGTCTTACCTCGAATAGCTGGTTTCTGGCTTATCAAAATATTCTCTCCTTCTTTGGTATCTTCCTGAGTCCCTTCCATGAGCCCAGTCTCTTCTGAATCTTCTCATATTTGAATTTTATTTGCCCCCCACAGCGCTCCGCTCTTCAGACTACCTTCAACTGCAGGCCGACCGACTTTCTTTCTCTGCGCCCCTCTTACTGGCGTCACTTCCGGGGGTGTCTCTTATTTAAAAACCTCCTTCCTCCCACGTGACTTCAACTGCTATTCATATGTTAATAAATCTTCACGACACATCTCCAGCCCCCACCGTTCAATGTCCAGTTCTGCTTATGGAATTTCACTAGATATGAACAGCAGAAATGCTTTACAGGTTTCTCGAACTCATAAGAGTCCAAAATTTAAACTCATTAATTCCTCTGCAATTCCAATCTTCTGTATTCTTTCAGTCATCTATGCTTGAATTCTTGGACTCTATTTTTAGCACCTCCATCATCTTGTTCGTTCAAAAAATATTGAACACTTACTATGGACTACCACGTTATGCAAGGTTCTCCGCATAACGTTCACAATGTAATGGGAGTTCTAGACAATAAACAGAACATTTATGAACTACAGAGGAATTCCAAGTAACTTGCTCAATTTGGCTCATTTTTTAGGCAACCTCTCTCTCTCTCTCCCCCCCTCCTCACCTCCTCTCCCCCTCCCTTCTGCTGCCCCCTCCCTTCCTCTGACCCCTCCCATATCCTCCCCTTCCCTCCCCTTCCCTCCCCCTCTCCCTTCCAGTCCCCACCCCTCTCTTCAGCTCTGCTCCCCTCCCCCTTACCTTCCACTGCGCCCTCCCTTCCTTCGACTCCTCCCCTCCTCCCCTTCCTTACCCCCCTTCCATTCCCCTCCCCTTTCCATCCCTCCCCCTCCCTGCCAGTACCCACCCCTCCCCCTCCCTTATACTCTGCTCCCCTACCCATCTCCTCCTTTCCACTATCCTCTCCATCCCTCCCCTCCCCTCTCCTCTCCCCTTATCCTCTTCTCCCTTTCCCTCCTCTATATGCAAATATTCTCACTTCTCATTTTTCCAAAATTTTCCTAATCTTTTAAGACCTACCTTGGTCTAGTCTCAATTTGCCATTCCAGACTTCTCTCTCATTGTTCGCCAACATCGGCAAAGTTTACTACTGTTTGCCAAAAATGACTTGTGTTTACTGCTTTATAGGTAATTATACTTCTTAATTGAGAGCTCAGAATAGGTGTCTGGTGTTTATTATAATCTCATTCAATCCTCATGACCCCTGGAGAGAGACAAATTATTATCTAAATTTTTAAGAACTCAAACTGCAATTCAAAGAGGTTAAGTAAATTGGCTAGGATGACACAGCTAGTGGAGCTAGAATTTCAACCCAGAGCTGTGTAATCCCAAAGTCTTTTCTCTTAGACACTCTGCTAGTCACGTATGTGCTTAAACTACACTTTAAAAAAAAAGATTTTATTTATTTATTCATGAGAGACACAGAGAGAGAGACGCAGAGACATATACAGGGAGAAGCAGGCTCCCTGTGGGGAGCCCAATGCAGGACTCAATCTCGGGACCCTGGGATCATGCTCTGAGCCAAAGGCATATGCTCAACCACTGAGCCACTCATTGTCCCTAAACTATGATTATTTTGAAGTATTTATTCCCTACATTTATACCTGCCCCAAAGATTGTGACCTGTCCTCTGGCCAAGATGAGTGTCTATTGGTGGGAAGGCAATAGTGCTGGGGATGAGAGGAGTGTTGAGAGTATTGGAAGGGGACAGCTGAGCTAGAGTGGAGGGAGGTCTCAGAGTTTTGCACTGAATGTTTGCACGGAATTTTGTGTACTTTTATTGATGTGCTACAAGAGTGGGAGGCTGGGGAAACAACATAGAAAACAATGTTGGGCTCTGGTTGGTCAGGACAATGAACTTAAACCATATGAAAATTGTATTTGGGGGGATAAATGGTAACCAGGCAAACAAGACATGGCATTGCTCTTGGCTAGATAACTGCACATGCATGAAAAGTGGGGAGATTGACTAGGAAGGGTGTGAAGGGGCTTTTCTTGGAATACAGAACGGCATCCTTGTTAAGCACATTGTTGTTGGCACCAGCATGAATTCAGATCTTGGCCGTGCCACTGAGGAGCTCTGTGACCTTGGCCAAGTTACCTAACCATTCCATTCCTTGGTCTCCCAGTCTGTAAAATAGAAATAATAATGTTAATACATGTTTTGTGATATCTTTGTTATGGACGAGCAGTCCCTGCTTGAGGAATGTTATTTCCCCTACCCATGGCAGAGATTATGCAGCCAGCTATTTAAGAGGATGAAGTCGAGACATACTAGGTAGCTTCAGTGTATTGAGGGGCATCTGTATAGCTCAGGAGAGGGTTGGGTGCTCTGCAGGCTTAATAAATTGGGGTAATTAGGACTGCTTCTGGCTGTGCTGTGCAGCCATTTTTCCTGCTCAAGCATAGACCTAATGGAATTGAAGCTGCTCGGAGTTACTACCATCCTCATCTGAATCTTCTCCTTGCTCTGGAGTTGCCATGGACTAGTCTAGAACAATCAGGGAAGTGATCCGAGGAGTCAGCCCCTTGCTCTTAGGTCTCTGGTTGGTGATCACCCTGCTCAACATTAAGTCTTATGCCCTACCAACTCAGTTAGCTCGGCGCCTTTGGCCCATTCACATCAGACAGCACTTCTTAAAACAGCTCTGCTGAGATATAATTCACATACCCTGTACTTTACCCATTTAATGTGTACAGGTCAGTGGTTCTTAGTATGTTCACAGTCATGCAAACATTGCCATGAAATTTTAGACCATTTTTCAATGGCCTGAAAAGAACCCCTTCTCTTCCCCATTAGCAGTTCCAATTCCTCTTGCCTGCCACCTCCTGGCACCACCGCCTGCTTCTATGGATTTGCTTATTCTGGACATTGCATATTAATGGAATCATACAATATGTATCTTGGCCTAGTTTTCAAAGCTCTTCCATGTGGGAGCATGTATCCACACTCCAGTTCCTTTAATTGCAGAGTAGTATTCCATGGTATGGCTATACCACATTTTATTTATCCATCCATCCATTAGTGGGCATGTTTCCACTGTTTGGATATTATAAATAATGCTTTTATAAAAAATTGTTTACATTTTTGTGAGGGTACATGTTTTTAGTTCTCTTGGGGAGATATCCAGGAGTGCAATTGCTGGGTCATATGGCGACTTATGTGTTAAAAAATAAAATTCAACAGTAAAATTTGAAGATCCTTTTGGTTTTATTCAACAATTAATCAATTGGGCAACATCCAATCTAGCAGACATAAAGGAGCTCTGAGGAGTTGTGCAAAATGAAAGACTTTCACAGGCAGAAGGGAGAAGGAATAAGGAAGTTCTATGAAGCAAAAAAGCAGATGGGTTATTGCAAGGTTCCTTTTCTTTAGGGGATGGTAGGGGTCTATCAGGCAGATCACCTAGCTAATACTGATCAGGTGATTCCTGATTGACTGGTTTGAGATTCCATTTCCTGGAAAGCTAAAATTGTAATTAAGTAAGCCTTGGTTTGATGATGTGGGGCTTAGCATAAGCAACTGCATCTGTGGGGGCCTGTTGTCTTGTCTTTAACCTGTTTAATGTTGTAAGGAACTACCAGACTGTTCTCCCCAGGGGCAGCACCAATTTACATTCCCAGGATTGTTATTTCTCTACATCCTTTCCAATACTAGTCATTGTCTATCTTTTTTATTATAGTCATCCTAGTGGATAGGAAGTGGTATCTCACTGTGGTTTCCATTTGGATCTCCCTGATGCCTCATTATCTTGAATATCTTTTTATGAGCTTATTGGCCATCTGTTTATCTCCTTTGGAGAAATGTCTATTCAGATCCATTGTTTGTTTTAAAAAAATAGGTTGTCTTTTCATTATTGTTTTTTTTTTATCCTTTATATATTCCAGATACAAGTCCCTGATCAGATATATGATTTACAAATAGTTTGTCTTATTCTGTGCATTGTCTTTTCACAACCATAGAGTTGTGGAGTGGGGTACAGGAATAGGTGAGTAGATCCAGTTACAACACTACAAGTGCTAATGTCCTTATGGGTGTTCAGTAGTCTTTCTTGAACACATGCTCCTCAGATTTTTCCAAGTATTTGCTTAATTTCTAGAGTTCTGAACAAGTTAATTTTGACAATGTTAGTGTTCTCATTGCTTTGGGGGAGGGGTTAACTTAGATGTTCTCACTCTGCTATTCCGAAGCTTTGTCTAGATGGCACTTTGATAGATATTTTGAAAGATGTTATTGGATAACTTTTATTATTTATACATTTGCTAGACTTTTAGGGAATAACTTTATGTGCTTTTCATATATTTAACATTTATTTCATACCACTGGCACAGAGTAAAAAACATAGGCAAAGTAGGTGGCAAAAAGAAAATGACCAAATGAAAATTTCTCCTCCTGATAGCTTGCTTTTATCCCCATTTCAAATCTATTCTGGAAGAAGTGAAGATGTGAGCTAATTTCTTTTTCTTTTTTTAAGATTTTATCTATCTATCTATCTATCTATCTATCTATCATCTATTTATTTGAGAGAGAGAGAGAGATGGAGAGAGGGAGCATGTCTGTGAGTGGGTGGAGGAGCAGAGGGGGAGAGAGAGGGACAAGCAGACTCCTAGTTAAGCCTGGAGCCCAACTCAGGGCTTGATCCTCTGACCCTGAGATCATGACCCTAGCTGAAACCAAAAGTCAGATGCTTAGCTGATTGAGTCACCCAGGTGCCCTCCCATGCCCCCACTCCACCCCATTTTAAAAATATATATATTTTTAAATTTTTATTGCTTTTTATGAACTTGTTTCTTATAAAGGGAACTTTTTCTTCTTGTCAGGAAAGAAGTGAGAGAATAATCCATTTTCACCTCATTATTTTTCAATTGCCTCCTCTATGGGGTATTCACAAGTCTTATCTTCAGGGGAGAACAATTCTTGCAACCCTCTGCTGGAAACTTCTTTTCCTTAAAGTAATTCTTTCCGGAAGCAAAACATACAATACAGCTTTTCTATTGGTTGAGCTCACAGGTTTGGGGAAATTCCACTAAGACCCTGGCTCATCCACTCCACATATTTCTTAGACAAATACGAATTGTCATTGTCAAGACATTGCAACGTAAGGTTCAGACAGGGGCATACATTTAATTAACAAGATGAGGAACTAAAATATGAACATTTCCTTATCTCACTTGACTTTGAGAAGTCACCTTCATACAAAACAACTCTTTCTTATATTCTCCCTGCCATCTAGCTCCAGGCTTCTTTCTGCTCCCATGAACTCAATAAAAACAAACCCAGAAATAAGCAAAATAAAAAAATGCTCCCTCTAAAAAAAGGGGGGGAGAAAATGTTAGGGGATTCATGTAGTCACGTAATTTTTTTCTATTCTTTTTACCTTTAAATATATGTTTGCCTGAAATTAAAATAGATCTACAACAATTTTTTGTTATTTTTTGCTTCATGTAAGTTTTACACCATCATTTTATTTTCAATCCTTTGAGTCTGGGGCACCTGGGTGACTCAGCGATTGAGTGTCTGCCTTTGGCTCAGGGCCTGATCCTAGAGTCCCAGGATTGAGTTGCTCATCGGGCTCCTTGCATGAAGCCTGCTTCTCCTCCCTCTGCCCGTGTCTCTGCCTCTCTTTCTGTGTCTCTCATGAATAAATAAATAAAATCTTAAAAAAAAAAAATCCTGGGACGCCTGGGTGGCTTGGCGGCTTAGCATCTGCCTTGAGCCCAGGGCATGATCCTGGAGTCCTAGGATCAAGTCCCACATCTGGCTCCCTGCATGGAGCCTGCTTCTCCCTCTGCCTATGTCTTTGTGTCTCTCATGAATAAATAGTCTTTTAAAAAAATCCTTTAAGTCCTTATGTTGAGGTGTGTCTTTTGTAAATTGCATGTAGTTTTTTTTTGTCTGATATATATATTTTAAAGATTTTATTTATCTATTCTTGAGAGACACACAGAGAGAGGCAGAGACATAGGTAGAGGGAGAAGCAGGCTCCCCGCAGGGATCCTGATGTGGGACTCGACCCCAGGACCCCAAGATCACGCCCTGAGCTGAAGGCAGATGCTCAAGCACCGTGCCACCCAGGTGTCCCTGTTTTTTAAAATGATATACAATTCACCTAATGTTCATGAATTTTAAGTGTAGTGCTTGATGGATTTCACAAAAGTATACGCCCACAAAACCATTAACTACATCACTACAGGGATTATTTCCAGTGCCCAGTGGGCTCCTTCCTATGTTCTCCATCAGTACTCCCCAAACTTAATCACCATAAGGACTTTTTTGATCACACATAGTTTGTGTCAGTTATTTAATGTCATGTAAATGAATTCATATAGTATGTACTCTCTAACATCTGGCTTCTTGCACTCCACAGTAGTGTGAGTCATCTGTGTTGTTGCATTAGAGCACTGGCTTAAGCATTCTTAAGCATTCTTTATTTATAAAAGCCTCAAACTGGAAACAACATACATATTAATCAGTGGGATGATGGACAAATCAATGATCTCAAGGAAAAGAATTTACTATTTCACCCTTAAGTATGATTCCTGCTTTAAAAAGAACGTCTTCATTAGATTAGATATGTTCCTTTTTATCCCTAGTTTGATTTTTTTTTTTAAATCATGAACAGGTGTCAAAATTCGATCAAATGTCCTTTCTGCATCCATCGGCAACTTGCTCCTTTATTCAGCCTATATAATAAATTACATTGGATGACTTTCAAATATTCAGCCAAGACTCCATTACTGGGATAAACCCTACTTAGTCATGATTTATTGTTTACATTGTTGGATTCATTTGTTAATATTTTGTTTAGGATTTTTGCATCTATGTTCAGGAAAGAGCTTGGACTGCAATTTTCCTTTCTTGTACTCTTGTTAGGTCTTGGTATCAGGGTTCTACTGGTGTTCTTAAATATAACTGCATTACTTTCTTTTTTCACTATTTGCATTGTATATATTACTACCCTTTTTACTTCCAACGTTTCTGTATCCTTTTATTTAATATCAGTTGTAAGCAGTATGAAGTTGCATTTTGTTTTCTATAAAAGGAGAAGTAGCCTGATAATCTTTATATTTTAATATAAGTTCTTAGTCCATTTACACTTTAAGTAATTATTGAATACAGTTGGGTTTCTAGCTACCATCTTGCTACTTGTTCATCTGTCCAATCCTTTATCTTTTCATTTGTGCCTTCTTTTTATTAAGTATTTTTATTATTCCATTTTATCTTCTATAACTTTTTAGTTATTTATTCTATTATGATTCCTTTTGTGGTTATCTGCAGATTTTTATATGCATCCTTGACTTATTCTAGTTCACCTTAAATTCATACTTTTATCACTTCCCCAAACATGTAAGAACCATATGACAGTTTCACTCCCTTTGCTGACTTGTCATCTTTTGTGCTATTATTATATATTATATTTCCATGTATGTTTTTTGTATGGGAGTTAATTTTTTTTTGTTTTTTTTGGGGGAGTTAATTTTTATGTTATGCGTATTACACCACAATTTTTTAAAAAGCCCTATAGGACATTATTGTCATTGTTTTAAACAGTACTCTTTCTTTCTCCTGCAGTATGCTTCCATCTGTGATCCTCTTCCATCAGCCTAAAGTGTCCCTCTTTCGTATTTCTTGTAGTGTGCATCTGTCGGCAAAAACAAAACAAAACAGGGGCACCTGGGTGGCTCAATCAGGTAACTGTCTGCCTTTGGCTCAAGTCATGATCCAAGGGACCTGGGATCAAACTCCGCTCAGGCTCCCTGCTCAGTGGAAAGTCTGCTTCTCCCTCTACCTCTGACCCTGTACCCCTGCTCATGCTTTCTGGCTCTCTCTCTCTGTCAAATATATAAACAAAATCTTAAAATGTAAATCCAAACAAAACCTCTTTTATTTGAAAATCTCCCTTTTTTCAATTGATGTGAAATTCACATGACAAAATTAACTGTTTAAAAGTGAACAGTACGGTGACTACAGTTAACAATACTGTATTATATATTTGAAAGTTGCTATGAGAGTAGAACCTTTATCGTTTTCTGTTTTTTCATTGTCAGTCTAGCTAAAGGTTTGCCAATTTCATTAATCTTTCCAAGGAGCCAATTTTTGATTTTATTAATTCTCCATGCTAATTTTTCTATTCTCTTTCATTGATTTACACTCTAATTTTTTTTATAATTTCCTTTATTCTGTTGGCAGTGGGTTTAATTTACTCTTCTCTTTCTAATTCCTTAAGGGGTAAAGTTATTATTTTGATCTCAGATGTGATTTAAACAACATTGGTTGTTTAAGAGTGTGTTATTTAATTTCCCTGTACATGTGAATTTTTCAGTTTTCCTTCTTTTGGTGGTTTCTAGCTTTTTTGTGTTATGGTTGATGTCATGAAATATACCTTTTTATATTTTGTATCCATTAAAATGGTTTTATAATTATAGTTTTTAATAGCTTTATCTTTTAAATTCTACACCTGAATTACAGGTTATTTTTGCACTACCATTACTGTATTGTAGGATTCTGTATTTGTCTACATAGTTACCTTTACTAGAGGGCTTTGTATTGTTGTATGCTTTTGCTTTCTGATAAGCTGGTCCGGAAAAAGCCCTGATTTATAGTATTTGCTGATTTACACAGTGGCATACATACTCCCATCAAGGGATAATGTGAAGTTACCAATGTGACATAGTCGATGTGAAGTTGGGAAAATATGTGCACAGTCATACATCTGGTGAGAATTGGCTCTAAAATAGCACTTGTTTCATGGAGTTTCCACTGGGACATGTGTAGTTTAGGAGTCTCTCAACAATTTGTGGGGAATTCATAATCACCTTTTGGGACTAATTTCTCTGTGATTCCCTCCTTTTGGTGATTTTATCCCTCAAACTTCAGCCCCTTTGGTAACCCTGAACTCTACATTTGTCTCTTTATCCCCAAACTGCTGACACTTTCTTGTCAGTTGCTTCTTAATATCTCTGAACACTTTTAAAAGTATATATTTTGTGGGGCGCCTGGGTGGCTCCATCGGTTAAGTGTCTGCCTTCGGCTCAGGTCATGATCTTGGGGTCCTGGGATCCAGCCCTGTGTGGGCTCCCTGCTTAGTGGAGAGTCTGCTTCTCCTTCTCTCTCTGCCCTTCCCCCTGCTCATGTTCTGTCTCTTTCTCAAATAAATAAATAAAATATTAAATATATATGTACTATATAGTACATTTTTTATAACTGTTTCCAGTGGGAGAATTAGTCTTCTATCAGCTACTCCTTTATGCCTGGAATTGGAAGTCTTTTCTCCTATCCAGCCTTCAGTTTTCACTGAAGAGATTAATCTATTACGTTTATTGTGGTTACTAATGTATTTGGATTTATTTCTACATTATAACATCTTAGTTTGATCTTTCTCATGATCCCACTTGTTTCTTTCTCTTTCCATACAGCATTTTTTGCTTCCATTTTTGATTGGTATTTGAAAATATGTGTCTGTTTATATCAACTACTTTTTCTTTTCCCATTTTGGAGTTAAATGCCATGTTTCTGTTCTTTTAGTGTTTAACCTAGAAATGTTAGCATGCATATTTAATAAAGGTTAAAGTAAATCAATATTATTTGCTATCCTCCCAAACAGTTCAAGGACCATAGGTCACTTTAACTCTGATCACCCTGTTTTGACTTGTATATATATGTATATTTTTAAATATTTCATTTATTTATTCATGAGAGACACAGAGAGAGAGGCAGAGACATAGGCAGAGGGAGAAGCAGACTCCCTGTGGGGAATCTGATGTGGGGCTCCATCTCAGGACCCCGAGATCACACTCTGAGCCAAACGCAGACTCTCAACCACTGAGCCACTCAGGTGTCCCAAGTTGTATATATTGCCCATTATTTTTGTTCTATATTTTTGATGCCACAATGCAGACATTATTATTGTTTTTGTGCAGTCAATGTTTATTTTGGCTTCCTCTTATATTTATCACTTTCCAAATGTATTAGATCAAAGGAGAGGAAATGTAAGACTGTGTAAGGCAAATATATTGATAGAAGTGCACTCTCCTGGGATTCAAGATTGGAAATGAGATGGGACTCACATACTGGGGACTGACACTAGTAGTCCACTAATCAAACGTTGGTCTCAATGTCTCAAAGTGCAGTCATGTCACTGAGTTCTGGCCAATGGAATACGAGCAAAGTGATATGTGACATTTTCCATTGATCCTACCAGCTGAATGTAGAGGTTGCCTATTGTAGCCAGTTCAACCTGCTGTAACAAAATTCCATAAACTGAGTGACTTAAACAACAGAAGTTTATTTCTTATGGTTCTGGGGCTGGGAAGTCCAATGTCAAAGTGCCAATGAATTCACGTCCTGGTGAAGACTTTCTTCCCGGTATGCAGATGATGCCTTCTTACTGTATTCTTACATGGTGGAAAGAGAAATAATTTCTCTCGTGTGTCTTACTATAAAGGCACTGATCCCATTCATGAGGGCTCTACCCTCATGACCTAATTATATCCCAGAAGCCCCACCTCCAAATACCATCCCACTGGGGATTAGGGCTTCAACATATACATTTTGAGGAGACAGAAACCTTCAATTCATAGCAACTCCTGAGGCCTAAAGGAAAGCAGAGCCAAAGAATGAAGGGAGACTGGGTCCTTGAGTAATGGTGGAACATAGTCCTCCTCCTGACTCACTGCTTTTTTTTTTTTTCCTGACTCACTTCGAACTGGACATGAATGAGAAATAGACATTTTTTAAGCCACTGAGATTTGGGAGTATGTTTATTACTTACCCAACTTATTTTTTTTTAATTAATTTTTATTGGTGTTCAATTTACCAACATACAGAAAAACACCCAGTGCTCATCCCGTCAAGTGTCCACCTCAGTGCCCGTCACCCATTCCCCTCCAACACCTGCCCTCCTCCCCCCTTCCACCACCCCTAGTTCGTTTCCCCGAGTTAGGAGTCTTTATGTTCTGTCTCCCTTCCTGATATTTCCCAACATTTCTTCTCCCTTCCTTTATATTCCCTTTCACTATTATTTATATTCCCCAAATGAATGAGAACATACACTGCTTGTCCTTCTCCGATTGACTTATTTCACTCAGCATAATACCCTCCAGTTCCATCCACGTTGAAGCAAATGGTGGGTATTTGTCGTTTCTAATCGCTGAGTAATATTCCAGTGTATACATAAACCACATCTTCTTTATCCATTCATCTTTCGATGGACACCGAGGCTCCTTCCACAGTTTGGCTATTGTGGCCATTGCTGATAGAAACATCGGGGTGCAGGTGTCCCGACGTTTCGTTGCATCTGAATCTTTGGGGTAAATCCCCAACAGTGCAATTGCTGGGTCGTAGGGCAGGTCTATTTTTAACTCTTTGAGGAACCTCCACACAGTTTTCCAGAGTGGCTGCACCAGTTCACATTCCCACCAACAGTGTAAGAGGGTTCCCTTTTCTCCGCATCCTCTCCAACATTTGTTGTTTCCTGCCTTGTTAATTTTCCCCATTCTCACTTATTTACCCAACTTATGACACTGGCCAACCAAGGAGTTTACCTGGAAGGCAATGGGTTGGGTCATGAAAGGAAAAGTGAAACAACCATGTCTCAGAAACAAGACATCTGGGATCTAAATAGAAGAAACTAACAGAGCACTTTCAGGGTGCCCCTGACATTATGAATCAGCTCCAGTTATTTTCCATCTTTGCCTTGCTCAGCTCAAGATTCAAATTCCTGGGATAAATCTAATTGACTTGACTTAGAACTTGTGCCCACGTCTTCATCAGAGGAATGCAGGGTATATTGATTGGCAGTCCCCAAATGCTGCACACAATGTGGGAGGGGAGTCTTCCAAAGGGAATAACAGCTGGCACTTGACATGTCCAGCAAAGGAGCTGTAAACTTTATGGTTTATGTGGCTCATCTATTGCATTATTTTTTTTACATCTATTGAATTTTTAATTTGTTACTGTATTTTTCAATTCTAGAATTTTTATTTGATTCTTTTCTATAGATTCTAGCTTTCTGGTGAAAGTTATCATGTCCTTTATTTTCTTGAATATGTGTCATCTGTGTCATATAACTGCAATAATTGGATCACTACGAGTCAGTTTCTTTTTCTAAAATATTTTATTTATTTGAGAAACAGAGAGAGAAAAAGAGAGAGGGAGAGAGAGAGAACGAACACAAGTAGGGAGAGGGGCAGAGGGAGAAATAGGGAGCTGATGTGGGACTGGATTCCAGGACCCTGAGATCATGACCTGAGCTGAAGGCAGATGCTTAACTGACTGAGCCACTTAGATGTCCCTTCTACAAATCTGTTTCTATCGGTTGGGTTTTTTTTTTTCTTGAGCTAGTTTATTGGTCCATCAGTTATTCTTTTCTACCAGACTTTGTGACTGGAAAGGTGTGTATGTCCTAGATGACCTTATGTCCCTCCAGAGAGGGTTCACCGTATATTCTCCAAGGCATCAGAAGGATAAGTTACTTTCATCCAATCAGTCACTGCAGTGACTTGAGACTGGTTTACAGCATTTGCTGCACATAGCCTATTTCCAGTTCATTCCCTTCCTAGGTTATAGCTCTCTAAGGGGTCCCAGATGAGAGCCAGTGACGGATGTTTCCTAAGGATCTTACTCCTTGAGAAGTTCTGAACTCAATTTTTGTCTCTTCAGCTCTGAGAACTTTTTGAACATTCCACTCTACTTTTAGCACTCTCCTTGGCTTCTCATTTGTTACCCTGTGCAATCGAATGGGCAATTTCCTGGAGGGCACAACCTGTGCTGAGTGTCAGATTCACTTTTCTGTATTTCTCCCCTCTCGAGATCTTGGCCACCCAAATTCTATCTGGCCTCACAGACCTTAAACTCACTTCTTGTCCCCCTAGTCTTGTGATATTATGTGACATTCTGGTGGCTTCTTTGCCTTTTGAGAGCCATTTGCTACTTAGTGTCTGGTCCAAAAACTGGCAGGTATTCTAAAGGAAAACAGCAACACGAAAGAAGTTGTGTTTACTCAGTGAATTTCATGTCTTCCCCTCTGAAGTCCTAGCTCTCTGATGCCTTCAAAAAAGAAAATTCTTTTTCATATTTTACTTGATTTTTCTAGTTGTTCTCAGAACAGCATTGGTCTTCTACAAGTTACTGCATTTTTTAAAAAGATTTTATTTATTCATGAGAGAGAGAGAGAGGCAGAGGGAGAAGCAGGCTCCATGCAGGGAATCCGACGTGGGACTCGATCCAGGGTCTCCAGGATCACGCCCTGGGCCGAAGGCGGTGCTGAATTGCTAAGCTACCCGGGATGCCCATCTTTTTTTTAAAACAATAATCCCTACACCCGATGTGGGGCTTGAACTTACAGCCCCAAGATCGAGTCACATGCTCTACAGACTGAGCCAGCCAGTGGCACCCAAGTTATCCCATCTTGAAGCAAAATTTTCTTGTGCACTATGGTATATTTTACTGAAGTATAGGTGACATACAGTATTATATTACTTTCAGCTGTACAACATAGACAATTCTATACATTATGAATACTCACCACAATAAGTGTAGTTACCATCACCATACAATTATTACATTATTGACTATATTCCCTATGCTGTACTTTTCATACCTGTTACTTATTTAATTTAAAACTGTGAAGTTAATCCCCTTGACCTATTTTGCTCACCCTCCCACCTCTCTCCACTCTGGTAGCCACCAGTTTGTTCTCTGCATTCATGAGTCTATTCCTGATTTGGTTTGTTTTTTTGTTTGTTCATTTGTTTGCTTTTTTAGATTCCACTTACAAGTGAAAGCATGGTATTTGTTTTTTTTCTGTCTGATTTGTTTCACTTAGCATAGTAGCCTCTAGATCCATCCATGCTGTTGTGAATGGCAAGATGTCATTCTTTTTATGGTTAATATTCCATTGAATACGTACAATATTTTAGTGAGTATTGGGCCTCCAAGAGTTTTCTTGTATATTTATCTAATTTAAGTGGTCCATAAGTGGATAGGAAACCAGATGTTTGAGATATATGTTTAATGATGATGACGACAGTGTAGCACTGTGTGTGTACCAGTCAGAGTTCAGTGCAGGAAACAGAAGCCACTTTAAGAAGTTTAAGAAGTAAGCAATGCCTTTCAACCTCTTGATTTACAAAATGAAATTATACAACCTGTTTCATTGAATACATCATACATTATGGCATGCTGTCAGCGTGGTACATATGCAGCCTATTCTTCAATGCAATCTATCATATTCCATACTATGGATGTCCTATAATGAATTTAGCCATTGTTCTATTGACGAACATTCATGTTGTCCCCGGGTTTTTTGCCAATAAAAATGACACTACAGTAAATGTCTTTGTGACAGTGAGTCGTGGTACTTTTATTTCTATGCAGTAGAAGTTTCTAAGTGAGAATGTTGGATCAAAGGGTATACATATTTTGAAACTGTAATAAACAGAACCAGATTACATTCCAAAAAAAATTTAAAACAATTTATGGGAATAGATTTGAAACAGAACTGAACCCTTACAAAGTTGCTAGAAGGTCTAAAAGAGTGGAGTATAGGCTGGATTTAAAATAATAGATCCAGAAAAATACAGAACTGAAACTTCAAGGGAGCTACTACCTCTGATGTCATCCCTAGAGCTCTGCCAAGAGTCAAGAAGCTGCCATTGAATTCACCTCTCCAAGCTGTCTGTGAATATTCAGGGAGCTAGACAAAAAGCATCCATCGCTATGATCCCATGATTAGAAACTGGATCAAGAAACTGCTGTTGCTGCCTTTGTTAGGGGTAACCCCTTGGTTTTTTTTTTTTTTTTAAGATTTTATTTATCTGAGAGAGAAAGTAAGTGAGAGAGAGAGAGCTTGAGCTTGGGGAGGGAGAGGAAGAAGCAGACTCCCCTGCTGAGCGGGGAGCCAGACCGGCTGGCTGGCTGGCTGGCGTTTGATACGGGATCATGACCTGACCCAAAGACAGACATTTAATGGACTAAGCCTGCCAGGTGTCTTTTTGTTGTTGTTGTTTGTTTGTTTGTTTGTTTGTTTGTTTTTGATACCCAAGAAGCTGGAGAAGAAACACTGCAGGAAAACCTCATATATACAAACAGGACTGCTCTTTCCGGCTTGTGAGCTCACTTCCACCTGCCAGAAATCACATAAGTGCATCTACTTCTTGATCTGTAATTTGCATGCAAAACCCGAGCTGCATGAGATTAAGAAGTGGAAATGGAAGTGGAGTAAACCAATCCATAGTATTAGCACAGTCTATGATTATTATATAGTATTACTAACTACTTCACATAAGCCTGGATATGACACTAATTTCAGCTATCCACTGCCTACCTCTGGACCTTAGAAGTGAGGGAAGAGACAAAGGCAACTCAAAAAACAGGAAATGCATATGGCTTACAAAATTATGGGAAAAGATTTTTTTTTAAAGACTTTACCCATTTATTCATGAAAGACACAGAGAGAGACTCCCCGCAGGGAGCCTGATGTGGGACTCCATCCCGGGACCACTGGATCACAGCCTGAGCCAAAGGCAGCCGCCCAACCACTGAGCCACCCAGGCATCCTGGGAGAATGATTTTTAAACAATGCACAAGTAATTCTAAATCAGTAATAAAATTAGTTATCTTTTGGGGGCCTTTTAAAATTAGTTAATATGTAATTAGAGACAACCTGAAGCTGTACAGAGCAATAAAATAGACACTTTTATTTACTGTTGAAGAGAGCAGAAAGCAGTTCAAATACTTTCGAAAAGAAATAGACCATATATGTCAAGAATCATTACTGATAGTCATACATTGTGACCCAGTAATTCCATTTTGGGGAAACTATCCTAAGGTAATATTCCTAATATACTGAAAAGAGGCTTATACTCAAAGATACTTATTGTAGCATCATTTATGATAGGGAAAAATTGGAAACAACCCAAATATAATAATAGGGGAATGGTTAAGTAAATTTTCGAATATACACAAAATTAAATATTTTGCAGCCATAGAATAACGCATTAGCGAAAAGATCATAATGTTACCAGAGGCTTTTATTTTAATCAGTTGATCAATATAAGTACAATGCCTAAGTTCTATAAACTTTTCAAGGACCTACAAAGGTACTTGAAATTTGACAAAAATTACTGGCTTGGAAACAGAAAGATAACTGAAAAATAATGTCAGTAAATGTTTAAGTAAAGGCTGAAAAATGTGACACAACAGTTTTATATATTATTACATTTTGTGTTCAGAAAAAAGCTTCAATATTTTGGAAAAATTGTTGGTTAGATTGTATCTGTTTGTAGGAATTCCTGAGCATATATAATCCGTGCCAAGAATTCATAACTAATAGTAAATTTAAAAAACAAAATTTATTTATTTATTTATTTAAGTTTCAAGTTTTAATTTTAATTAGCATACAGTATAATATTAGTTTCAGGTGTAGAATTTAGCAAATCATCACTTATGTATAACAACCAGTGCTCATCACAAGTACCCTTTTTAAAAAAAAAAGATTTTATTTATTTATTTGAGAGAGAGATAGAGCATGAGTAGGGGGCAGAGGCAGAGGGAGAATGAGAAGCAGATTCCCCGCTGAGCAGTGATTCCCGACTTAGGGCTCAATCCCAGGATCCCCAGCTGAAAGCAACTGCTTAACCAACTGACCCACCCAGGTGCCCCAAAAAGTGTCCTCCTTAATACCCATCCCCCTGACCATTTAGCCCAACCCCCTGACCACCTCCTCTCTTTTAACCATCAGTTTGTTCTCTATAGTTAAGAGTTTGTTTTATGGTTTGTCTCCTTTTTTCCTCCATGTTCATTTGTTTTGTTTCTTAAATTCCACATATGAGTGAAATCATATGGTATTTGTCTTTCTCTGAATGACTTATTTCACTTAGCATAATATACTTAAGCTCCATCCATGTTGTTGCAAATGGCAAGAATTTATTCTTTTTATGGCTGAGTAAAAATCTCCACCTCTTCTTTATCCATTCATCTGTCGATGGACATTTGGACTCCTTCCATAATTTGGCTATTGTTGATGTCGCTGCTATAAACATTGGGGTGCATGTATCCCTTCAAATCGGTATTTTTGTATCCATTGGGTAAATACTTGGTAGTGTAATTGCTGGATCATAGGGGAGTTCTATTTTTCACTTTTGGAGGAACCTCTATACTATAAAAATGAAATTTAAGTTTTACTTCAAATTTTTAGCAAAAGATATATTTAATATAGGATATGAGTAGATGTTAAAGTATATGGTAAGATGTGAAGTGGTGCCTTCAAAAGCAGGAACACTTAGGGTTCAGCATGGTCTTAAAATATTCTGCATATATTTTGAGCGCCTGCTAATGTGCCAGGCACTTAATATGCACCATCTTCCTTGTTTTTCTTTTCTTTTTTTTAAGATTTTATTTATTCATGAGAGATACACAGAAAGAGAGGCAGAGACACAGGCAGAGGGAGAAGCAGGCTCCATGCAGAGAGCCTGATGTGGGAGTGGATCCCAGGACTCCAGGACCACACCGTTGGCCAAAGGCAGGTGCCAAACTGCTGAGCCACCGAGGGATCCCCTTCTTTGTTTTTCTTTAAGTAATCTCTGCATCCAAGTTGGGGTCAAATTCACAACCCTAAGATCAAGTCTCATGCTCTACCCATTGAGACAGTCAGGCGCCCCTGCACCATCTTCTTTAATCCCCACAACAGCTGGGAAAGGTAGAGCTGGAGTTTGAAGGCAGGTGGCTTTGACTCCAAGTTCTGAGCCCGTAATAAGAACTGACATGTTATAAAATTGTTTACATGGTTCTATTATAATTTTAGAAACAATACAGTATTCATTGAAAGTAAAACATTTTTCTGACTTCTACTGTTCTGCATTCTCTAAAATATTTTTTGCAACAACCATGTAACATTTTTAAAACTTGGAGTTTGAGAATTCTTGTATGATAGTGACATCGCGTGGCCACAAGAGATCATTACAAAAGTACCCGTAAAATTGCTTTAATTTCAGTTTGGGAGCTGGCTACTAGAGGGCAGCACTGAGCTCTTTTCTGGTCAAATTCTCTGGGGCTGAACTTGGCAGAAAGTTGGGTCAAGATTCCACCTCTCGAAAAGAAATGTTGGGAAATATCAGGAAGGGAGACAGAACATAAAGACTCCTAACTCGGGGAAACGAACTAGGGGTGGTGGAAGGGGGGAGGAGGGCGGGTGTTGGAGGGGAATGGGTGACGGGCACTGAGGTGGACACTTGACGGGATGAGCACTGGGTGTTTTTCTGTATGTTGGTAAATTGAACACCAATAAAAATTAATTAAAAAAAAAGATACATCCATTAAAAGATGATTTTATTCACACGTTAAAAAAAAAAAGATTCCACCTCTCCCCTCAAAACTACCATAAATAAATCAATAGATCAATACACCGATAGATAGACTAAATACCCTTAAATAGCCTCTTTGCATTCGGTAGCAGTATAACAAAGTTATTTAGCTCTGAGCCCTGGAACCATGATGCCCAAATTTGATCCCTGACTCCACCACTTACTAGCTGCGTGAACTTGGCGGAATCACATAACCTCTTTGGACTTTTTCTCCACCTCCAAACTGAGAATAAGAATTGTCCTCACCGGGGGATCCCTGGGTGGCTCAGAGGTTTAGCGCCGGCCTTCGGCCCAGGGCATGGTCCTGGAGCCCCGGGATCAAGTCCCACATCCGGCTCCCTGCGTGGAGCCTGCTTCTCCCTCTGCCTGTGTCTCTGCCTCTCTCTCTCTCTGTGTCTGTCTCTCATGAATGAATAAATAAAATCTTAAAAAAAAAAAGAATTGTCCTCACCTTCAGGCGCTTGGCTGGCTCAGACGGTAGAGCGTTCGACTCTTGATCTCAGGGTCACAAGTTTAAGGACTGCATTGGAAAAAAATAAAATAATATTTCTAAAAAACAAAACAAACAAACAAAAAGAACCCCACCTCTTAGAGTTGTTATAAGAAATAAATGAAAAGATATACTGAGAGGACTGGTTGTGCCAGTTGAGAGGAGATAATTGATAATTATGATATTGCCTCCTACCCCAAACTATCCTTCTTTGAAGAATATATATAGATATAGATATATAGATATATCTATCTTGTTGAGTACCATAAGCAGAATTAACCAAAGAACTTTCAGTGGGATAGGGTTTATATAAGACATTTAAAGAGAGGTTGAGAATTGCAATTCAGAGCCTGCACTGGAATCAGGCAGATCCGGCTTTGAGGCTGGCCTGGGCAGGTTACCTGTTCTGCCTCAGCCTCATTTACCTAATATGGAGAAAATAATATTACATGCATCATAAAGTCTCCGTGACGATTGAAATGAGAGAGTGCTTTTCATGCTGGGACACAGTGATCCGCACGTAGAGCTCACACAGCTTTTGTTTCCCTCCTTACCCTCGGTGGGGTTCTACGTGACATGGCAGCCCTTGTGGCAAAACGTGGACATTTGTCTAACATCCTTTCTTTTAGTTTTCCTCTCCTACTCTCATTCATCTTCCCCCACCTCCCTTGCTCCCCAGGTTCTCACGTGACTTCCTGACTGCAAGGAGTGACTTGTCCAAGCCTTGTTCTGGATGATTAACTAGGGACACATCATTCTGGACTTATTTTTATAGTCTGTGCCCAGACCCTGCAAAGCTATTCATTCTGTGTCTCTGTCTCAAAAGGAATACATAGAACCCAGGCTAATGCCAAGGAAAGCCTTTGCCCCTTTCCCATGATATATATAATTGGGGGTTCCCTGCAGTGTCTAGCAGTACAAAAAAAATCATTAAATGTGAAGGGACTGTATTTTTGTCTTGGGAACTAATGTTAAGAGGGTAGCACGAGAGATGTGTCTGCCCTTGCAATCAGTCTTGTGGGGAGAGAGGGTCATTTTGGATGCTGTCATTCCATGGCTTCTTAGGAAGTAAAAATCATTCAAAGATAACTGAATTCTGTAAATTATTAAGTTCTGATACTGAGAATGTAGAACAGGGACTGATATGTTTCAATGAAATCCAGTAGGATCCCGCTAACTTTCCTGTGCAATAGGTCAACAAGGCAATATTTAACCAGACAGTTTAGCTAAGGCTTTTGTTTTTAAGATTGTATTTATTTATTCATGAGAGACAGAGAGAGAGAGAGAGAGAGAGAGAGAGAGAGAGGCAGAGACATAGGCAAAGGTAGAAGCAGGTTCCATGCAGGGAGTCTGATGAGGGACTCTATCCCCGATTCCAGGATCGTGCCTGAGCCAAATGCAGACGCTTAACCACTGAGCCACCCAGGCGTCCCTTAGCTGAAGATTCTGACTCAGTGGTTCTAAAAAGTCTGTAGGCATGATCCCTGATTATACTCATGGATATGGAGTTTTTGAGTATTTCTTTACTCACAAGGAACCCAAATAGTTCTAAAATGATCATTAATTATATTGCCACAGAAGTCTGGAGATCTAATGGGCATTTTTGAGTCTATGGATAAATTCAATGGGTCCACACTGTAATTTTGTTTAAGAGGCAGTGGTGAAGAACTTTGACTCTAAATCTCAACCACTGGGATTCCTGGGTGGCTCAGTGGCTTAGTGCCTGCCCTTGGCCCAGGGTATGATCCTGGGGTCTCAGGATCGAGTCCCGCATTGGGCTCCCCGCTTGGGGCCTGCTTGTCTCTCTGCCTATGTCTCTGCCTCTCTCTCACTCTCTGTGTCTCTCATGGAAAAATAAATAAAATCTCTTTAAAAAAAATAAATCTCAACCACTTATTTTCTTCACAATCTGGTTCTACCACCTACTAGCTGTTTGTCCTTGGGTAAGTTACTTGAACTCTGCTTCAGTTTCCTCATCTATAAAATATAGATGATAATAATATCAACCGTATAGGACTGTTGTAATGGTTCAGTTATTTAGTATATGTAAAGACCATAGAGCATTGTCTAGCACATAGTGAACCCTCAATAACTGTTAGCTATTAATATCTACAGAGAGGGGCACCTGGGTAACTGACTGAGGGGCTCAGTCAATTAGATGTCCTACTCTTGGTTTCGGCTCAGGTCATGATCTCAGGGTCAGGGATCAAGCCCCATGTGGAGCTCCATGCTCAGCAGGGAATCTGCCTGAGCATCCTCTCCCTCTGCCTCTCCTCCTTCTCTAAAATAAATAAACAAAACTTTAAAAAATATTTACAGAGGGACTCAAGGGCTTATGGAACTCTTAATTAAAAAAAAATCACTTTAGGGGACACCTGGGTGGCTCAGTGGTTGAGTGTCGGCCTTCTACTCAGGTTGTGATCCCAGGATCCTGGGATTGAGTTCCACATCAGCTTCACCACAGGGAGCCTGCTTATCCCTCTGCCTATGTCTCTGCCTCTCTGTGTGTCTCTCATGAATAAATAAATAAAATCTGTTTAAAATTTTTAAAAAATCATTTTAGAAATTTTATTTATGTGCTAATTCCCAGCTACTTCTACTTATAATTTTGGAATTTTATGTCTATTCAGGATTTGGGAGCATTCCTTGGATGATGGTTTCTTGAGCATCTGGGATGCCATCAGAACTCTGTGAAGTATCTTCTGGGGGCTGTACATGACACCATGGCACCAGTAGAGAAGCCTAGAAGGCCCTTACCTGTGTAAACATTTTGATCAGGTCACCCCAAAATTCTGTAATTAGGGATTGTTTACTTTGTCACCTTGTTTGCCTGGAGCCCTTACCAAAGCAGGAGCAGTCTTGGAGAGTGAGCACAAGAGATGTATCTGCACATCTGGAATTCAAATAGCATCTACCTCATGGATCATTGTGAAGATTAAAGGAGACAGAGCTTCTAAGAATGATTGTCACATCATCAGCACTCAGTAAATAACATTGCCTTATATATCTAAGTCTTGGTAACCTCATTTACAAAATGGGGAGAACAGTATCTTATCTTCATGGTTGTTGTGAATATAAAATGAGATGATGTATATGTGAAACTGCCTACCATACTATAAAGAGACAGATAATGACGAGTGTTGACAGAGACATGGAGAAACAAAACCCCTCATATATTATTGCTAGTGGGAGTGTAAAATGGTACAGCCTCTTTGGAAAACAGTTTAGTAGTTCCTCAAAAAGTTCAACATAGAGTTATCCCATAATCCAGCAACTCCAATTTTAGGCATATACCTAAGAGAAATAAAAACATATGTCCACACAGAAATGCATACATAATGTCCATGGAAGCATTATTCATAATAGCCAAAAAGTGGAAACCACTCAAATATTCATCCATGGATAAACAGATGAGCAGAAGTGGTATAGCCAATACAATGGAACATTATTCAGCCATAAAGAAGGAACGAGGTACTGACACATGCTACAACGCACGTAACCCTTGAAAGCATTATGCCAAATGAAAGAAGCCAGTAACAAATTGCCACATACCATGTTTACATTTATGGAAAATGCACACAATGGGTACAGGATTTCTTTGCAGGGGCATAACGAAAATGTTCTGGATTTGGACAGAGGTGATGGGTGTACAACCTTGTGACTATATTTAAAAACACTGAATGGTATCCTTTAGATGAATGAATTGTGGTATGTGAATTATGTCTCAATAAAGCTGTTATTTTTTTTAAATGTCTGCCACATAGTAGCCCTAATGTAAAACAAATAATTTTCAGCCACCAACACCTCAGCGCTAAATTCTTAGGAATCTAGAACAGGGCCGTGAATGAATGGTATCCATTACAGAAGCCACTCAGGGAAAAAGGATAGATCTAGAGCATGGGAGTTTTGCCGAGGTCTGGGGTAAGTTGGAAGGAAACGCAGTGAAGGCATTTAAGGGGTCTAGAAGGAGAGACAACCTATACCTACTTTGAATTCTTGCAGGGAGCCAGCCTGGATCATCTTTCATACCCTGGACCAAAGTCACAGCTGACATGTCCTGGCATTTAAAGCTGTCCCGGAGAAGGATCTATGTGTGGCTATTCAACAGAAAGATAAAAGGAATAAAACAGAGGCAAATCCGAGGGTATGTCAGTCTGATTTTGAAAGGCAGAAGGCAGTAGTTGGCAGAGGATGCGTTTATCCAGAGGACTCTAATTGTTTGTTAATCTCTGGGTCAATGCATTTAGGTCAGCACTAACTATGCTACAGGTAGGATCAATATAAAGGATTAGAAGTGTCTGTCTAAATCCTAATCCTGGTCTTGGTCTGGGGATGCCAAAGAGTGATTTACAAAAAGGTTTACTATCCCTCTCAATTATTTACCCTATTAATGGAATTTATCAGCAGACTGGAGTCCTTGGCAGGATTATGAACGTACAGAGGATGCACTGAGATGAACACACTGGGTAGCCGTGCCAGAGATTTGCATGTGCAGAAGGCAAATTGAAGACATTTGAGCAGTGAATTACATGGTGAGTAGTTGACAGCTCTTGTTTATTAGAAAGATTGTAATGGGGAAGAGACACAGCCCACATGGGAGCTGAGACTTTTGACTGAGATCTATCAGTTTTACTGCAGTATGCAGTAAAAAATAGGAAAGAAAGAAAAAGAAGGAAAGAAGGCAGGGGGCAGGGGATGCTTGGGTGGCTCAGCAGTTGAGCGTTTGCCTTCGGCTCAGGGATTTGGGATCCAATCCCACATCGGACTCCCTGCATGGAGCCTGCTTTTCCCTCTGCCTATGTCTCTGCCTCTCTCTGTGTGTCTTTCATGAATAAATAAATAAATCTTTAAAAAAAAGAAAGGGAGGGGGGAGGAACTTTCAACACTTTAAATCAAGATTGGGCTCAAAGGTTCTCACCCCAGCTTTCACTCAGATTCACTCATGATTCTTTTTTATTTCTTCCTGATGTTGTCTTACAGAAACTGTTAACTTGATTCAGGCTGCAACGGCAAAGATCAATCATCCATAGAAGTCCTCAGCTTGACAAGCTAGGATAAGGAACCATTTCCCTCAGAGCTATTTGTCATAGTCTTTCTTTGTACATATTTAAAGAATAGTCCCTTTCCTTGTGAAATCAGCCTTCCCAACAGATTGTGAAAGCCACCTGAAATGAAATAACGCATCCCTAGGCTCTAGCTACTTTCTACGAAAGCCTGATTCCATGCAAGTGTTTGAATCTGAGTTACCTAGGCAACGGCCCCAGAAGATCTGTGGGTCAGTAGTATCCTATTTCCAAAATTTCGTACCTTCGAGCTTTTACTTACATCCACATTTCCCATTAACCCGAGGAGGCTTCAGCCAGCTTGTTTTAAGACAGTGTCTTTTACATAGGGCTTTATAATTTTGTCTTTAAGTCCAAATCAGCAGGTGAAGGCGTAGAGCATTTCCCTCCCTCCCTTCCTTCTCTGTTTCCTACTTTTTAAAAATGATTTTATTTATTTACTCATGACAGACACACACACACACACACACACACACAGGAGAGAGAGAGAGAGAGAGAGAGAGAGAGAGAGAGAGACAGGCAGAGGGAGAAGCAGGCTCCATGCAGGTAGTCTGATGCGGGACCGATCCTGGGACTCCAGGATCACGCCCTGGGCCAAAGGCAGGCACCAAACCGCTGCGCCACCCAGGGTTCCCTATGGGGGTTGTTTAATGAAGAGAAAAAGCAATCAAGAAAAAATAGCAAGAGCTACTTTCTAACATGAGGTTTGAAGAAAAACCGATGTTATAAATGTTTAAATTTGGAAAATGCTATTTTTAAAAAGCTAAAATTTTATGTAATTTTTTGTTTTGTTAAGAACACTCAACATGACACTGTCAACAAATTTTTAAGTGCACAAGACAGTGTTGTTAACTATATGAACTATATTGTACTGCAGATCTCTAGAATCTATTCATCCTGCTTGACTGAAACCCATGCCCATTGAACAGCTCCCCTTTCCTTCTCTTCATAGCCCTCAGCAGCCACTATTCTCCTCTCTGCTTCTATGAGTTTGGCTATTTTAGTTATCTCACTTAAGTGGAATGCTGTAGTATTGTCCTTCTGTGACTGGCTTAGCATAATGTCTTAGCATAATGTCTTCCAAGTTCATGCATGCTGTTGCATATGGCAGGATTTACTTCTTTTTAAGGCTTAATAATATTCTGTTTATTTATTTAAGAGAGAGAGAGTGGAGGGGACGGGCAGAGGGAAAGAGAGGGAGAGAATCTTTAGCAGGCTGCACACCCAATGCAGAGTCCGATGCAGGGCTTGATCTCATGACCCTGAGATCACAACTTGAGCTGAAATCAAGAGTCAGATGCTTAACCAACTGAGCCACCCAAGTGCTTATTTTTAATTAATTAATTATTTTTAAAAAAAAATTTTTAAATTTTTTTATTTATTTATGATAGTCACAGAGAGAGAGAGAGAGAGAGAGAGAGAGAGAGAGAGAGGCAGAGACACAGGCAGAGGGAGAAGCAGGTTCCATGCACCGGAAGCCCGACGTTGGACTCGATCCCGGGTCTCCAGGATCGCGCCCCCGGCCAAAGGCAGGCGCCAAACCGCTGCGCCACCCAGGGATCCCTAATTAATTAATTATTGATAGAGAGAGAGACAAGGCTTAATATTCTATTTGACATATATACTGAATTTTCTTTATCCATTCATCCATCAATGAACATTTAGTTGGTTCCCCATCTTGGCTCTTGTGAATAGTGCTTCAATAAACACAAACGTGCACACAAACAAGCAAAGGGGAAAAAATGAGAGCGAAATGGAGAGAGAGAGAGAGAGAGAGAGAGAGAGAGAGAGAGAGAGAGAGAGAAATCAAGAAACAGAATCTTAATTATAGAGAACAGACTGATGGTTACCAAAGTGGAGGGGGATGAATAGGTGATGGGGATCAAAGAGTGCACCTGTAGTCATGAGAACAGGATGTTGTACAGAAGTGTTGAATCACTATACTGTTCACTTGAAACTAATATTACACTGTATGTTAACTAACTGGAATTAAAAATTTAAAAAACATAAACATGCACATATTTCTTTGAGATCCTGATTTCAATTCTTTTGGATATATACCCAGAAGTTGGATGACTAGATAAGATGATAATTCTACTTTTAATACCTTGAGAGATGTCCAAACTATTTTTCAGTCACTGTACCATTTCATATACCCATCAGCAACAGCGTGCAAAAATTTCTCATTTTTCCACATCCCTGCCAACACCTGATTTCTTTTTTTTTTTTTTTTATAATATCCATCCTGACAGGTGTGAGGTGGTATCTCATTGTGGTTTTGAGTTACATTTCTCTGATGATGAGTGATGTTGAGTACCTTTTCTTGTACCTACTGGCCAACCTTTTTAAAAGATTCATTTTAGGGGATCCCTGGGTGGCTCAGCGGTCTAGTGCCCGCCTTCCAGCCCAGGGCGTGATCCTGGGGTCCTGGGATTGGGTCCCGCATCAGGTTCCCTGCATGGAGCCTGCCTCTCCCTCTGCCTGTGTTTCTGCCTCTCTTCTCTGTGTGTGTCTCTTATGAATAAATAAATAAAATCTTTTTAAAAAAGATTTATTTTTTAAAGGTTTTTCATTTATTCATTTGAGAGACAGCAAGCGCGCATACACAAAAGCATGAACAGGGAAAGAGAACCAGGCTCCCCGCTGAGCAGGGAAGCCCTACACCGGGCTCAATCCCAGGGTCCTGAGCCGAAGGCATCCACTTCACCGACGGAGCCATTCAGGCACCTAGGTTTATTTATTTGAGAGAGAGAGAGAGCACATGAGTAGGCTGAGGGGCAGAGGGAGAGGGAGACAGAGAATCCTCAAGCAGACTCTCTGCTGAGCACAGAGCCCAATTCAGGGCTTGATCCCTGGACCCTGAGATCATGACCTAGCCAAAAAGTTAGATGCTTGACCGACTGAGCCACCCAGGCGCCCCTTCCTACTGGTCATTTGTATGTCTTCTTTAGAGAAACATCGATTCAAGTCCTTTGCCCATCTTTTAATTGGGTTGTCTTATTGCTATTGAGTTGTGGAAGTTCTATATATATTTTAAATATTAACCCCTTATCTCATATAGGGTTTGCAAATACTTTCTCCCATTCTATAGGTTGCCTTTTCACTCTGTTGATTGTTTCCTTTGCCTCACAGAGCTTTTTAGTTTGATGTGGCCCCATTTGTCTATTTTGCCTTGTGCGTTGCATTTTTGGTGTCATATTCAAGAAATTATTGCCAAGACTAACGCCAAGAAGATTTTCCTTTTCTGCCTTCTAAGAGTTTTTAATCATAACTCTTACACATTTAGATTTTTGATCCTTTTTGAATTAATTTTTGCATATAGTGTAAGATAAAGATCAGTTGACTATAGGCGTGTATGTTTACTTCTATGTTCTTTATTCTGTTCCATTGGTCTATATGTCTGTTCTTTTTTTAATACATTTATTTTTTATTGGTGTTCAATTTGCCAACATACAGAATAACACCCAGTGCTCATCCCGTCAAGTGCCCCCCTCAGTGCCCGTCACCCCCACCCCCTACTCTCCTCCCCTTCCACCACCTCTAGGTCATTTCCCAGAGTTAGGAGTCTTCCATGTTCTGTCTCTCTTTCTGATATTATTATATGTCTGTTCTAATGCCAGTACCATAGTGTTTTTGATTACCATAGCTTTGTAATATATTTTGATACCAGGAAGTATGATACCTCCAGCTTATGCTTCTTTGTCAGGACTGCTTTGTCTGTTCGGGATACTCTGTGGTTCCATATGAATTTTAGGAATTTTTTCCTATTTCAGTAAAAAAATACCATTGGGATTTTGATGGAGATAATATCAAATCTATAGACTGCTTTGGACAGTGTGGACATTTTGATAATATTAAGTCTTCAAATCCATGAGCTGAAATGTCTTTCCATTTATTTATGTCTTCTTATTTTCTTTCACTGACATTTTGTGACTTTCAGTGTACAAGTCTTTCACCTCCTTGGTTAAATTTGTTCCTAGGTATTTTATTTTTGATGCTGTTGTAAATGGGATTTTCTTAATTTCATTTTGGATATTCATTGTTAGTGTATAAAAATGAGACTGATTTTTGTATGCTGATTTTCCCCCTGCAACTTTATAAGGTTCACCAATCAGTTACTGTGTGTGTGTGTGTAGTCTTTAGGATTTTCCATATATGGTCATGCAATCTAGGAACCCACATAATTTACTTCTGTTTTTCCAATTCGGATGTGTTTTACTTCTTTTTCTTGCCTATCACTCTGGCTAGGAGTTCCAGTACTATATTGGATAGGAGTGGTAAGAGTGGGTGTCACTGTCTTCTTCCTGATCTTGAGGAAAAGCTTTCAGTTTTTCACCATTGAGTCTGCTAGCTGTGGGCTTGTCATATATGGCCTTTCTTATATTGAGGTACATTCTTTCTATACCTAGTTTAGTTGGGAGTTTTTATTCATGAAAGGGTGTTGAATTTTGTCAAATGCTTTTTCTGTGTTTATTGAGATGATCATGTGATTTTTAGCCTTCATTCTGTTAATACTGTGTGTCACATTTATTGATTTATATATTTTGAACCATCCTTGCATCCTAAGGACAAATCTCCCTTGATCATATGTATGATCCTTTTAATGTGGTGTTGAATAGCAAAGTTTTTAGAACTTAAGATGTGGGGCAGCTCCAGTGGCTCAGCGGTTTAGCGCCGCCTTCAGCCCAGGGTGTGATCCTGGAGTCAAGTCCCGGGATCAAGTCCCGCATCAGGCTCCCTGCATGGAGCCTGCTTCTCTCTCTGCCTCTCTCTCTCTCTCTGTGTCTCTCATGAATAAATAAATAAATAAAATAAAATCTTTAAAAAAATAGATTGCTAGAACTTGAGATGTGTAGGCGTTGTGGTTAGGAGGAATGACCTGAATTATAACATAAAAATGCTAGCCTTACATCTAGAATAGACTTTGATCTGAGGAACACCAAAAGTCCCTTCATTTTTCTACTCAAAAAATGGTCTCTTCCCTTTGCCTACCTGCAACTGATGCTTGAAGTTGAAATTATAATATTAGAGTTTAATTCCTTTGGCTAAATTTTTCTTGACTCCTTTTTTTTTTTTCTTGACTCCTTTTAAAAAATGAAACACCATTTGTTGGGGAGGAATATGAAAAGTTTTCAAATATTATTATTATTTTACATATCAGTGGAATTATGTAAATAAATTATTTTTCTAGAGTTGTTTTTTTTTTTCCATTAAATAGAGATGGTGGAGAGAACGAGACTAGAAGTTTGAAGACAATTTTACCTACTAGATGATTTTGCCAAAGGTGGTTCCTGACCAAGGCCTAATATAGAGCCTATTCAAGACCATAATAATATAAAACATTTCATTTGTGCTCCATTTCTCTTCTTCACTATTTATTTGGCAAGAATTTGTTCAATACCTATTATGTGTCAGGTGCTGTGCAGGGCACTGGACGTAAAATGACAAGAAAAGGAAGCAAGGAACTTACAAATTTTACCCTCCATGTGAGCCATGTTGGTGGATATTATTGCCCTCTTACTTCTGATGTACCTAATTGCATTTCTTGATGAATTTCAGGCCATATATTTCCCCACTTTTGTGGTTTCAGGCCTAGCACAAACTAGGATCTTAATGTATACGTGTTAACAATGAAGATAAGATAATGGTTTTAGGGGATCCCTGGGTGGCTCAGCAGTTTAGTACCTGCCTTCGGCTCAAGGTGTGATCCTGGAATCCCGGGATGGAGTCCCACATCAAGCTGCCTTCATGGAGCCTTCTTCTCCCTCTGCCTATGTCTCCAACTCTCTCTCTCTCTCTCATGAATAAATAAATAAAAATCTTTTTTAAAAAAAGATAATGGTTTTAGAAACCCAGAATTTTCCATGTAGCATAACTCCAATATTTGGTCTGTCTGTGTGGTGGAGGGGGGGGAGAATGCGGGGTCATACTTCACATTGTAGGTATTTGATAGAGGATTCTAGACCAAAATTATAAAATAATCAGAAACTGGATCTGCCAGATAAGAGTAAGTACAAACCACTTGTGGGAACACTAGTAAAAAACTAATTAAAACAGCAAAGGCTAGAGAATATTGAATGAATTCAGAAAGTAGTTTAACAAGTGCAGAGGATTAATAAAGTCACTGCCTAGAAGTACAGAATCCCAGGATCCATGTATATCAGAGAACAAAGGGACTTGCAGGTCCTCTAGTCTAGCTGAGAAAAAAAAAAAGAAAGAGATTTAGAGAGGAGGAATAGTGACTTTAATGTCACATGGCAAGTCAGTGTCAGAACTGGGTTCAGGACTCAGGCCTTCTGATTCCCAACACAGTCCTTTTTGTTGTTGTTGTTGTTTTAGATTTATTTATTTATTTATTTATTTGAGCTCGAGAGAAATTCATGAATGGGGGAGGAGCAGAGGGAAAGGCAGAAGAAGACTCCCCACTGAGCAGGGAGCCTAATGTGGGGCTTGATCCCATGACCCTAAGATCATGAACTGGGTCAAAGGCAGACCCTTAACTGACTGAGGCACTCAGGCTTCCTTGCAGTCCTTTTTTTAAACAGCAAAGAACTACTATTTATTGAAAGAAAATTGTGTGCTCAGCATTCTATCTTATTTAATCCTTTACATTAAATTAAAGTTGCCTTCAGTTTGCTGGTGAGGAAATTGAGAATCAGAACGAACACTCCAAAGTTGTAATTCCAAAACTTCCATTTTAGAGAACTAGGATTAAGCTTTCTATAGAATCCATTGTGACTGGTGTCCCTAACCCCTGGTTGTGCAACACTGAACCCTGATTCAGAGAGCTGTCCCAAGACTGGCCTTGAATAGTAGAGGCAAATTCCTTCTGGTTGGATTATGAATGTGTTTGCTCCTCCCACTTTACTCTGCCCCTCCCCCTCATTATGTAATTTATTCTTTTTGGGGGACTAAGGGAATTTTTTTAAAAGGTTTTGTTTATTTATTTGTCAGAGAGAGCACAAGCAGAGGGAATGGCAGACAGAGGGAGAAGCAGGCTCTCTGCCAAGCAGGGAGTCTGACATGGGGCTCGATCCTAGGACCCTGGGATCATGACCTGAGCCAAAGGCAGATGCTTAACTGACTAGGTCATCCAGGTACCACACTAAAGGAATTTTTAAAGCCACAAATGAATTATTCCAAAGTGACATGGGTAGCAAAGAAGGTATAATAATGGTGATCTCTGGGCAGCCCTGGTGGCTCAGCGGTTTAGCGCCGACTTCAGCCCAGGGTAGGATCCTGGAGGCCCGGGATCGAGTCCCATGTCCGGCTCCCTGCATGGAGTGGAGCCTGCTTCTCCCTCTGCCTGTGTCTCTGCCTCTCCCTCTCTATGTCTCTCATGCATAAATAAATAAAATCTTTAAAAAAATAATGGTGATCTCAGTGACTTCATAGATTAGGGGATGGCAACAGTCTGTCTATTTTAGTACTTAATCAACTGGGGTGCAAATCCCCATTCTATCACAGTGGGCCCTCAGGCAAGTTATTTACCCTTTCTGAGCCTATTTCATTATCTGTAAATGTAGGTGATAATAGTGCCTGCTTCAAAGGACATGGTGAATTTTTTTTAATTGAGTTTTCACAATAAGATAATAAATGAGTTTAGCCCAGTATTTGATACATAGCAAGAGCTCACTATCTTAGCCCTTGTTACCCAAATGCTAATTTCTGGCTTAAATGTACTACTTCTGGGAGGGAACTCACAAAACTGGGTGTGTTTGGGGGAGAAGAGGCAGTCGGTTGGCTTCTTCACTCTGTCATACATAAAGAGGACTTTTTTCCCCATTTAGAGTTACCCTCTCTGCTGTCCATTCCTGGTGGTTGAAAGAACGAGGCTCTCTAAGGACAGAAATATCATCTAGTCCAATAACCTTGTCACAATACAGACCAGAAATAGGAACCTCTCCCATGCCACCCAGAAAATGCCCTGGCTTCCAACTTTTGCTGTGGCAGATAAAAGACTGGCTGAGGGAGAGTGGGAAGAGAAGCATGTTAGCTCTTGAATAGAGCTCAGGTTGTAGTGCTGGGCTGGGAGCTCTTTGAAGGCTAAGTCTACATCTCATACCTCATCCACTGTGAAGCTCACCCTCATGCCTTCAACATAGCACACAGAATAAACTTATTTGGGTGAATGAAAATTGGGCTACATTATTTTGCAGGTCTAGGAATAGATTTGATGCCCTTATGGATATAATCAGCCCAGAACCACCTTTCCACTACCCGCGAAGCAAAGTTGAAAATTTCCCCTTCTTCATCAGATACACCCTTCAGCCTCTGGCTCATGCTGTTTTGTGAGACATTTCCTTCCTAAGTCTTTCTTGACCCTCATTTTAACCCACTTTCACTTGTTTACAAATGTTGGGGTATACTATTGTGGTAGGTCTTTAGGATCCTGCAGGCGTGCCCCCAGCTGGTCTCTTGAGGAGTCACTTTCTCATGATATTAGGAATGAGACTCAAGATAACAACCAACAGGCCTGGCAGAGGCAGGTTTGTTGCCCGTAATAAACAACCAGTTTGAGTTTGACTGGTACCCACCTGCACTGATTATCAGCCCTGAAGAGAGCCATTCCATTATTTTGATCTTTGATTAGAAATTAAAAATTCACTAAGGATTTTCTTTATTAACATCTCCCTCAAGCTATTAATTCTTCTTCTTAGGTCTGGAGAGGTTATTTCTGACTTTGGATCAACCTTACTCTGTTATTCATTCATTTCACCAACATTTATCTGATAGCTACTATCTTGGTAACTTGGCTAGGCATTGGGACTATGAAGAAGACCTCTAGGAGCTCCCAATCCAGTGGGCTCTGTTCCCCATAGGGAGTTGCCCTCATTATTGCTCATCCTTTGTGGTTGAAAGTATGAGGTCCTGTACATATAGAGATATCGAACAGTATCCATATCATAATATACACCAGAAATAGGGGCAGTTTATAAATCATATTGACACCTTCCCTAATGGGTATAAGTATGAGGCAAAGATGGAAAAAACAATGAACTCAATATGAGGGTGTTATCTCAGGCTGCATAGAGGAGGAAACACTTCAGTTGGTTTTTGAAGGTAAAGTTCATAAGAACCCAGAAGTAGAGTGTGAGAGGAGGGAGGAGGGAATTCCAGGCAGAAGGAATGGCATTTTCCAAATCCTATGCTTCACAGGCTATGTGATATATGTCTATAGAACTCCAAGAAATGTACTGTAGCATCAGGTGAAAACAGTAGGAGATGGGGGTATAAAGGCAAGGGCAAAATAGAGAAAGGCTTATGCATGCATCACCTTGAAAGAGTTCTCTACATTTACTGACTCCACTTCATTAATCCTTGTTTTTGACTCACTGTGGTCCCTTAACTGGCAGCCTTACTCTGAGTCCAAATCCAATGTTTAGTTGACTTCTCAGTAGAGTGGGAGATGTGATAAACACTATTCATCCTCCAAGCTTCATCTTCCTTGGATTGTAAGATACCACCCCATCTCTTGGATTTTGCTACTTCCCTGGACTTGTCATGTAAGTTTTCATTATTACCTCCTTTCTCTCTGCCTGACCTTTAAGTGATGTGGATTCTCAGAATTTTGTCCTCTCTTCTTTCTCTACTTCACAACTCTTTGTCAATCTTCTACATGTCTTCAATTATCCTCTATCAATTGATTATACTCAAATTTTTATCTCTAGCTCAGCTTTCTATGATGAGATCCAGTGTGTCAAATTGCTCACTGGACATAGCACTTGAATATTCTACAGGCATGACCAGTTCATCATGTCTAATGGAATGCATTATATCTCCCCACTCCTCCTGCAGTGTTCCCTATCTTGGAGACCTGTATCATTTTCTAACCCAGTTGTCTAGGTCTGAAAAGCTCAAAATCATCCTGGAGTCCTTTTTCTCCTTCCCTTCTCCATCTTGTCAGTTGCCAAATTGTTGTTGGTTCTACTTTCTTAATCTCATTGATATTTTCTAATCTGGGTGGACTTCATCTCCATTCTTCATCTTCACAACTGCTCCCTTGTTCAGACATCATTTCTCATATGGAATTACTACAACAGCTTCTAACCTGGTTTCTCTGCCTCCAGTCTTACCCCTTCCAATCTGTTGGCCACACTGCTCCTTGAGCAATCTTTTAAAAGTGGAAATCTGGGCAACCCGGGTGGCTCAGTGGTTTAGCCCTGCCTTCAGCAGGGGGCATGATTCTGGAGACCTGGGATCAAGTCCCATGTCGGGCTCCCTGCATGGAGCCTGCTTCTCCCTCTGCCTGTGTCTCTGCCTCTCTCTGTGGTCTCTCACGAATAAATAAATAAAATCTTAATAAAAAAATAAAAATGGAAATCTGGGGTGCCTGGGTGGCTCAGTCGGTAAAGTATCTGCCTTCAGCTCAGGTCGTAATCTCAGGGTCCTGGGATCGTGTCCCACGTTGGGCTCCCTGCTCTGTGGGGAGCCTGCTTCTCCATCTCCTGCAGCTCCCTCTGCTTGTGCTCTCTCACTCTTTCAAATAAATAAGTAAAATCTTAAAAAATAAATCAAAATAAAGCATTTCTTTAAAAAAATGGAAATCTGATTATGCCATTTCTCTGCTTAAAACTATTTTCTACTGGATTAAACTGAAAAACCTATGAATGGCATATAGGACTCTTGGTGACCTGGCCCTTGCCTTAGCTGACATCATAGATCTGAGCAGAACAAATGCCTTGGAATTCTGAGACTCTAACATATCCTCTTCTTTAATGAAGTTCTTTTTAAAAAGATTTTATTTATTTATTCATCAGAGACAGAGAGAGAGAGAGAGAGAGAGAGAGAGAGAGAGAGAGAGAGGCAGAGACACAGGCAGAGGGAGAAGCAGGCTCCATGCAGGGAGCCCAACGTGGGACTCGATCCCAGGTCTCCAGGATCACGCCCTGGGCCAAAGGCAGTGCTAAACCTCTCAGCCATCCGGGCTGCCCTATCCTCTTCTTTAAAAACAATTTTCAGGGGTGTCTGACTTTGGCTCAGGTCATGATCTTAGTGTCCTGGGATCGAGCCCCCAGTCGGGCTCTGCACTCAGTGAAGTGTCTGCTTGTCCCTCTCCCTTTGCCCTTCCCCCTGTTCATGCTCTCTCTATTTCTCTCTCAAATCAATCAATCAATAAATAATTTTTTTTAAATAAAAACATTTATAAAAAAAACCCTGGGTGTTACTGTATACTGTTCCTTCCGCCTAGAAGGCACTTAGCACCAAGTCCCTCATAACCCCATTTACCTAGCTATCTTTCTTTCAATATTCAAGTTAGAGAGACAGTCCCTTCTTGTCCCTCCTCACCTCCCATGAAATCAGTGTTTGGGTGATCCTCTCTATCTTCCTCTGCTGAGCTACTTTAATCATACTATTTTTTTACTCTGCATTGCCATTATTTGTTTATATCTGTGTCTCTCTCCAAGAAGCATTGTGGTACAGAAAAATGAACAAATTTTAAAATATCATAATGATAATAATATCACTAATACAATGCAAGACCCTGTTGTAAGCACTTGCTGTATGTTTATCCATGTAATCCTTACAATGCTGTGAGGAGGGTAGCTATTGCTGAAGTTGAATCAACATGACTCAGTGATAGATCGAATGTAGGGCTAGAGATGAAGGAAGAATCTCAGCTGACTACCAGGTTTCTGGCTGGAGCAAGTGGGCGAACAGTGGATGGAGGTGCCATCTATTGAGATGAGGAGTCCACCCAGGCAGTATGTGAAGAAGAGGAGTCTGGGTCAGGGTAGGGGAAAAAGATTTTCAGTTTGGGTATTGCCATTCTTTTGCCATTCTTTGATAAGCAGTCTTTCCAGAAGCTTCAAGAATAATGCAAGTAATGAATTTTTCCCTCTGGCAGGCATTTGGAAACACCACTGTCCATCTCAGTAAAGCAGACTAACCTTCCAACATTTCTTCGCTAGCTTACTAGAAGCAGGAGGGCTATGTTTTTGGGATCCTGGCCTTTTTCTCACCTTATGCTCTGGCTTGCGGCTCCCAGAAGACAGCGAAGACCCCGTGGCCTTGCAGCCTGCAAGTTCCTGCAGTTCCTGTACCTCCTGGCCCTCACGTCCATCCCTCAGCAGGTGTGGGCGCCCCCTTACAAGATAGGGGTTGTGGGCCCTTGGGCTTGTGATCCTTTGTTCTCAAAGGCTCTGCCTGAGGTCGCTGCTCGGTTAGCCATTGAGCGGGTCAACAGGGACCCATCATTTGACCCGGGTTACTCTTTCGAATATGTGATTCTCAATGAAGACTGCCAGACTGCCAGAGCCCTTGCCAGTTTCATTTCTCACCACCAGATGGCCTCAGGATTTATTGGCCCTGCCAATCCTGGCTACTGTGAGGCAGCCTCGCTCCTGGGAAACAGCTGGAACAAAGGGATTTTCTCTTGGGCTTGTGTGAATTACGAATTAGACAATAAAAACAGCTACCCGACCTTTTCTCGGACGCTCCCTTCTCCCATCCGTGTGCTGGTAACTGTCATGAAATATTTCCAGTGGGCACATGCTGGAGTCATTTCCTCAGATGAAGACATTTGGGTGCACACCGCCAACCAAGTTGCAAGTGCCCTTCAGAGCCGTGGCCTGCCTGTAGGGGTCGTCCTGACCACGGGACAAGACAGCCAGAGCATGCGGAAAGCTCTGCAACAGATTCGCCAGGCTGACAGAATTCGCAGTGAGTGCTTTCTCCCCGCTGAGGTTTAAATGTGGTTTCGGGAGGAAAAAAAAATAACGATCTCCAAAAGGTTTCCTACCCTTCCACCCTAGGAGAGCACCCCCCTCCCCAGGTTTTCATGCGTCTGCCCTCTTTCACTCCCACTCAGGCTCGAAGACCATCTGGCTTCAAGAGAGCCTATTTTATGAACGAAATACAAGTACAAAGAACTTGGCAGTTAAGATGCCCTTGGATTTCAGTGCCTACACGCAGCATCAAGAGCAACTGTAGCCACGCACCCTTCTCGCCTGTAGGACCCCAGTAGTTTCAGATCAGCCAAAGCGGGGTTCTCTTCTGGCTCCCTTTTGGTCCGTTCTTGTCACCTGCTTCATCACATTTCACTTGGAACCTGTCTTCTCTGGACTCCAAAATATACATCCCTTCTGCCCTCTTACCCCCGCCCCCAAAATAGGGCTTATCTCTTTGCAACACACAGCTAGCTGATTCAGAGGGCCCTAGCTGATCGATAAAAGCATAGTAAAATGTGGAGAATGCCCAGATTTTTACCTCTCCCTTCCCATGAGAAGGTTGATGCTCAAAGGTGATTCTTGCAGAGGCAATGGACAGAGCGTGAAGCAAAGGACTGACCCCGCAAAGCTTCCACCACCAGAGCTAGCTGGGTAGGTTTGGGGGAAGAGGAGCCCGTCCTGGTCCTCTTGAATCAGATGTCTCTTACTCACTCTTACAGCAAGTCCTCGTGGCACAGTTTTGATATTTTCTATTCCAGTGTTTTAAATCTCCACTTTACGTTTTTTTTTTTTTTCTCGAAAGTGGCAGAGATTTGTGGAACACTGTTCATTTCCCCTTTGCACCACTTGAGACTGGCCAGCTCAGAAACTACTCCTCAAATTGATTACTGCTAGGATTAGTCCTGGTCCCAGTCATTTCCTTAACATAACAATGGGTTTGTTAGAGAATGGTCCCGTTTAGCCTGGCCTGTAAACAGAAACCCATTTTAAGTTTCAAAGGTCACCAGTATTGGACCTTCATTATGATCCTTATGGGAAGATGAGGACAAGAAGGTTTCATTCCCAGAACTACAGTAGTCTGCTTCCAGCTCCAGTCTACAAGATCCTATAATGTTAAGCAATCAGTGGGGCTCTGATTACTTCATAATAGAGCTTGATACTTTCAAAGCAGAGCACATAATTATTTTTAAAGATATAAAACCATTTCCAGGGAGGAGTCATGCCAGAAACAGGCTAACAGATTTAATATCGTAATTTTATAATATGTCACAAATCTTCATGAAGCCCCATGTCTCCTGCGAGCTTACAGTTCAGTTAGTGTTTCCCATCCCACCCATTCTAAATAGTATACTCTTTGAAATGACAGCTTGGCCTCTACCATGAAATGTTAAATAAATCCAGGCTCTGAAGCACTTTGGACATCAGACTGAGTGAAGTTAGGACTGAGTGCTTGCCACACACAAGTCGTCCGAGTCAGAGAGGTATCAGATGTACATATCATTGACCCACTATTCAAGATTCATTCCTTTGGGTCGATGGTTCTCACTCTGATGGCATACTAGAAGTACTTGGACACTTTTTCAAAATGACCGGTGCCAGGATGCCACCTGTGGAGACTCTGGTGGTCTGCAGTGAGGCCCCAGCAGAGATCTTTCAAATAGCTTTCCAGGTGCCTATAAAAATGTAGCCAGGGTTAGGAACCCCTGCTTTAAGTTAATGAAAATGCAAATCAATGGTCCTGACTTTAGGTTGCCAGTCATTTCTGTCTTAATATAACTTGGTTTAATCAGATTGTCTTCTTTAGAACACTATGCACCGAAAAAAAAAAAAAAAGAACACTATGCACCGGCACATTAAAGGAATGGGAGTTTTAAGATTGGAGAAGGAAAAGCCTAGAGAGGAAGGTCTGTGGTTATTGAGGAGAGGCAGACTCTGGGTAGGAAATGAAGTAGGGACTCAGGGCGATAAAAGGGAACGAGGACAAGGCTCTGCACTGCAGGATTTTGCCTCTGGTTTCCGACAAAACATAGGCAGACTCAGATGAGGCATGCTGGGACCTCATTGTCAGGAGACAGAATGGGGCTGGGGCTGGGGAGCAGGGAAACTGAGCCATCAGTTGGGATGTGGCCTCAGTATGACCTCTGCCAGTGTGGCGTAGCCAAAGATGTGTGGGACTTGGATCTGGTACAGCCAGCTGTTGGCACCTGAGGGCTCACTGAAGCAGTGGGTAGGGTGTGACAGTGGGAGTTGTGGAATGGGGTTGAGTCAAAGTAAGCTAGTGAGAGCAGTGTCTCAGCCAGTGCAAGCATGAGAGGCAGGATTCAGAGCATGAACATAAACAGACTATCAGGACTCGAACTGAGTGGCCTGGGGGTAAGGGGCACATTTTTTATCCCATCAAGCAAGTGGGAGATCTGGTGAGAAACAGAGCCAGAGGCCAGTGAGTAGGAACTGAGGCAATAGGGCGGTAAGGAAGGTTAACAACACACCAAGCACAGCACATACCAGATCAAATCTCTGATTTTCTAGCCCCTCTTCTCTGGGTGGATGGAGACTGCTCAAGTATTCCTGGCTGTTATCTCTCTTGATTAAAAGGCACTAAGCTTTTTGTGTGAGCTCAGCCCAGCCCAGCCTCTTCCCTATTCCGCTGGCTGTGAGGCTACTTCTTACACTGTGGGTCCCTGGCCGAACCTTCAGAGAAGGACTCTTGGTAATGTACAAAATATGGTGGAAATGGATTCCTTCCTTCAGAAAGGCCCAGAAATATCTGGCAGTAATAAAAAAAAAAAAAGTTGAAAGATTGGTCAGCAATATCTGGCAGTAATAAAAAAAAAATAGTTGAAAGATTGGTTTTGTCCAGCCTGCTCACAATAACAGTGGTCCCAGCCCCAGGTGGTGGTGGTAGTGAGGAGTAGATGTTAGGATGAAAGGGAGAGGAGGTTTATCTACTTCTGGTTGGTGGGTCGCTTGTCCTTTCTGTAAATTTAGATTTCCAATGAAGAAGCATCACTGGCACCTCACTGGAGTCCGAAGAAACGTCTCTCTCAGAATCACGTCTAAATTGTTCTTACAGGATACTGAGGCGGTGATAACATGTAGTAGTAAAGATGATAATAATAATAACAATAATAATAGCTGTGGGCTCTTTGGAGGGGAAACAGCAGGGGTGTTACTAGATGCTGCCATAGAGACAATGAGAGCAACCATAATACCACTTTACATGTGAACAGCTCTCTACAGTTTACAAAGTATTTGCATATAGATAATCTCATTTAATCCAGGATTACCCAAAAGATAGGTATTTCCTTTCAAGTTGTACAACACCTGTGAGTCTCACATAACAAGGACGTAGGTGTAGGCCTTTATTAATGACAGACAATGGAGTAAATGAAGTCCCAAAGAAGGGGGGGTTTCAGCCTTTCTTGTTCATTTTCCTTGAAGCTTCAGAAGCAATTACCAATAATCTTTGTTTCTGACAAAGTCAAATAATATAGATAGTAATCGAAGACAAAGGTCCTCAATTTACAGTTGTGCTTATAGAGGTTGTGGCTGGCCCAAGGGGATCAAGCTGAGTGGGCATGAGGGCCAAAATCCGGTTCATTCTTTACGTAGACCATTAGCCCTGATGGAGATTTGGATCCCCTGGCATAAAAGAGCACTCACTCACCAGGCGGAGCACCTGTGGGGTTGCAATGACCCAGAAGAGTTTTGTTTTTGTTTTTGTTTTTTGCTTAATCTCACAAAGGCTAGAAGGAGGCCTCACTAAAAAGCTCTTTGGGGAACTTTTCAAATGGCTATTTCAAGCCCTCCACTCCTCTCCTCACCTTTTTGCCTATCAATGCTTGGCTGATTTGTGAAAACTTTTCCATTTGGGTTTACCAGGCTGTTGAGCCATGGGGACGCCTTTAAATCCTTTCAAATTGGGAATGCTTCATTACAATATGATATTTAGTAAATAGGACACAGAATGGTCTTCGTTTGTTCGAAATTAAAAAGCTTATTACGATGTTATTGCTGGGGATCTGGCTAGCCTCTTCCCATCTATTGGAGATTATTATACATAAAAAAGACCAAAACAAACAAACAAACAAACAAACAAACAAACCCAGCAACATTGGTAGTAATAGCTAATATTTGCTGAGAGTGTATTGTGTCCTAGTCATTTTGCAAGGGCTTTGTATAGACCATCTCATTCCATTCTTGCAATATCCCTGTATTATTATCTAACACACTTTATCGGGCAGCCCCGGTGGCGCAGCAGTTTAGTGCCGCCTGCAGCCCAGGGCGTGATCCTGGAGACCCTGGATCCAGTCCCACATCAGGCTCCCTGCATGGAGCCTGTTTCTCCCTCTGCCTGTGTCTCTGCCTCTCTCTCTCTCTCTGCATCTCTATGAATAAATAAATAAAATCTTTAAAAAAATAACACACTTTATGGATGAGACTATAGAAACCAAAAGAGGTTAAAGAGCTTGCCTAATGTCACACAGCTAGTGAATGGGAAAGTCAGGCTATATGCTCCGGTTGGTCTAAACAATGCCTCTCAAACTTTGGGGCTTGTTAAAACACAGGTTGTGGGGTTCCTTCTGCAGAGTTTCTCCTTCAGGGAGGAAGGCTGGGGAAGAGTCCCAGAATTTGCATTTTTAACCAGTTCACAGTGGTGCTGATGCTGCTGGTCTAGGCATCATTCTTTGAGAACCACTGGGTCAAGTGAAAGACTTATACTCTACTGCCTCCTGCCTACCTGAGATATGTCCTTAAAGCATACTCACTTAAGATCGTGTGTGCCATGTAGGTGTATAATTCAGCTCTTCCATTTTTTTCTTAATTGTTGGGCCCACTGATGAAATTCTTTTAAGCACCTGGAGGTAGCTGGTGATGGCCTTCTTTTCCTACAGTAGTAACAACAATGACATACTACTATGGCTAAGAGCCTTTGTGTCGATAGGGAATTTGGTATAGAATTTGGTAGAGATAAGTATAAGTCGATGTAAATGGTCAAAGATAACCCACTTTCATGAATGGGTTCAATGGGTAATGATAAAATTATTGAAGACCCTGCACAAGAAGAAATCTCTAAAGAGGCTTCCAGCATCTAGACTTCCAGCATTTAAGAGGCTTTCTCTGTATAGCAGTTTTAAAAAGTCAAAGAAAATATATGTTGCAAGGTGTGGCGAAATATTAAAAACTTATCTCAAGATGGGCAGCAATGTGAAGGCAATAAATGCACTCGTAGTACCAGTCTTATTGGGTATGAGAAAACACAATCTGATGTAGGTGGAATGGCCATTAAATGAAACGTGTGTCTGACATCGTACTGAGCTACTTGCACCGGTTCAACACAGGTGGCAGGTAAGGCAGTGGTGGTCTCTGGACTTAAAGCCAAAAATGTGTGTTGGGGGACAGAGGATATCCTCAGCTGATAAAAACAGTCACACATCACCTCGGTGCAGTGTTCTTACATTGTGCTTTGAAGGCCTCCTGTACCGAATCACACACTGTAGGGCAGAGCTGGGAAACATGCAGATTCCAGAGTCTCCCACCCTCTTCCTATGCATTCATTTTATAGACTGCCTAGAAGAAAGCTGACAGGAAGAGGGTCTGGATGTACTTCTTTCACAGTATGGCCAGATGGCTGAATCCTGGGGGAATGTGAGACTTGGGATAAATCACAGAGCATGCCACCCCCTCCCTCTGGCCCATGTACCTTCCCCCCTCTCTCAACATTTGTTAAAACATAATATGTTAAAATAAATTTCAGTGATAGGAGATGGCACAAAAGGGTTAAAATGAAGATAAAGAACAGTAGAATGTGGGGTGAGGGGGGTTTTGTTTTTATGGACTGGGAGCAATACTGTGGGCTCTTAGTATGAATGTGACTCCTAAGGACTTAGATGTGAGACTGGGCTCAGTTTCCTCCACTAAGGATTCTATAGACAGTAATCTGCAAGAAAGAAAAAAATAAACTTTGCCTTCTAAGAGACACAATTCCTCTATCTCAAGGAACTATCAGACAGACTATTTCAATATAAGAAGGGAAAGAGTTGAGCAACTTAGTAATAGACTTCTTGTGGAGGTTCATGATGTTTTTAGCTGCTGGTGTTGAAGGTGAAAGAGAAGCTCCTGGACAGCCTGCCCTAGTGGGTACCACAGTATGAAGACATAGCTGCTGGATATCTTGAGTGGGCTTCAGGAAGCTCAGAAAAAATGCTAGTATCATATTGTGGTGAGATGGGATCTCAGGAGGATGTATCTCCTGATCCTTGTTTTGGCTAGAGAGTGGCTGACTATTAACAATCAGGATGGAAACTTACAAATTAGTATTCTTCAATGATCACCCAATGACCCAGGCCTTGTCCACTAATCCTTTCCTGACAACAACTTACAGGTAAAAATCCCATTTTAATGAATGTAATTTTGAGATAATAAAGCTATTTAGTAAAATCATCATGTAGAACAGATGCATCCACAAATCTCTGTTCACAAAGCATTCAATCTATTAAATTAAGATACTGTTATTTGAATTCAGCATATCTGCTTCCTACTTTAGTCATGTTCAATGGTGAGGTCTTGCCATGCAAAAAATGAGGGAGCCTGTGATCAGACCCTCTCAAGGCTTACATTTGCTCATCTATCAAATAATAGAGGAATGAAAGGAACTAGTAGGTCTCACAGAGTCTTTTCAGTGTGAACATTCTGACTCTTTGTCTAAAATATCCTTAGTATGGGCCAAGGAGAGAAAAATTACAAGGCAAGATTAAGGTTGAGGGCAAGGTCTTGAGCATAGTTAATGACACTAAGCATTAAGGAAAATATGGTAGAATTTACCTGCTCAGTAAATATTGCTTCAACTTTTTCCTTCATACTAATAATCCAAATATGCCCATGCTTCACATCTCAAGGAACCCACAAAAGATACCCAAGTGTACAACCAGACATTCATTTAAACAATGTTCATTGGGTTCATAATATGTACCAGGATCCAGAGATAAATAAGACACAGTACTTGACTCGTCATTGGGTACAAGCTGATGCCAGGAAAGGGGTACAATGTGATAATAATTGTTTAATAGCCGGCTTGTCAGGGGAACATACCCCTGATTTGTAACGTTTGCTGATTTTCATGGAGTGATTTCCATAATCACTCCCACCATACCCAATTTCAAGCTATAAGTCTGACACTGACTACCGCACATAAATCCCTGAAAATTTAACTCCAGGCTCTTGTGAACTAGCACCAGCCAGCTCCAGCACACTTCTGAGGAAGTGTGACCTTATGAGTGGTGGCTCTCTCCAGCTGAGGGCAATTCTTAGAGAGGTGTTAGCTATCCTCTCCTAACACCAGCTGCAGCCCCCCCTCCCCCCCACACACACCAGCAACTAGGAGAATGACTGCTTCCGTCGTCAAATGTACATCTGGGTGGTACACCATGGCTCCCACTACACATAATGTATGTTAAAGTATTTGCGGTATTTCAACCAACATAAAGCACTTAATTCCATTTAACATATTCCATCTAATGAAATAATTTTAATATTCTTTGAAAGATAGTAAATACAATTTTATCTCTGTTGGGTAATCTTGGTCAAGTCAACTAATCTCTGTTTTTGTCAAAGAAAGATACCAATATGGACTTATTTGCTAAGGATCCTGGTGGACAAACTGACCAACTAACGGAAACACCACACATAACTCATTTCTCTCCCTCAATGGATCTGTTACTGGACTAATTTGCCCAAACCAATTCACGTTTAATAGTGTAACCAAATTTAGGGAGTTCGATGTCTTTGGTTCTTATTTTTCCTTCTGAATCCAGCTCTTGCCTTGTCAAACCTCTCTGGCACTCCATTTCCCCATTATATAATGTGTAATTATGCACAAAGGAGACTGAATTCCTCCTGTGGCTCATAAACTAGCTCCAAAGATATCCTACAGTATCTAAAGGAAGATTTAAGGATCAGAATACAGGCAAAACCTTTTGGGTCGATTATATTGAAGGCACTAATGGTTATTTGAAAACTCATATTATGCTGTATTTGTGTGTGTTTAATTTAAATCATCTTGATAACTTGCTAGTTACTCCTTAAAAAACTGAAAGGTGTCAGCTCTAGGTCAAAGGGGATAGTTTCTGGGAGTATTTATCCAGTGTCAAAAGGTTTTTGAAAATGAAGAAATATGTAAATGCCAAAGACCAGTCACTGAACGTAGTTAAGCGTACTCAGTTCCTGAGATTAAAGGTTCCCTGTAAGCACATATAATTAATATTTACCAATAGCAATAAGACCTTTGCCTTTCTTCAAGGAGCTCAGAATACTTGCCAGGCATTATCTAATTAAACTATTCAATGTACCTGTGAAATGCTTTGGAATCTACATTTGAAAGATGTGGGCACTGAAGCACAAGTGGGTTTAAACTAAACTCATTTAGCATGCCAAGGGGGAAATTGGATAGAAGACTTTCAGTCTCATGATCTTGCTGTCATTCTTCAACCGTGGCCTCCTCTAATCCACTCTATTCTAGCATATCCTTGCCAAACAACATAGTTTCATAAGTCTAGGAAGAATTAAATAGAATGCAAAGTAATTCCAATTATAGAGAAGTTAGATTTTTAGAAGTTGATCATATCACCCACAGTATCATTAGTATTTAGAGGTGAATGTGAGCTAGTATCATTCATTGTCTATAATGGCCATGGTAAGGGTGGGCACAGTTGTGCAAAATTTATTGGGATGTATGTTTGCTGAGCTGGACAATAAATAGCAATGGTGAGAATGTCTCCCATCTTCTCCCTCTAGCCTTTTTATTCTTAGGTATAAGAATAGCTACTATTTTTTGAGTGCTGTGTGCTAACCCCATTATACGAATTGCTCCTTCAATCATCACTACCACCCCACAAAGTATATATTTATGATCTCCATTTTATAAACGAGGCAGAGAGAGGTAAAGTGATTTACCTAAGGGTATACAGCTAACAATAACTAGTGATGCTAATATATAAACCTGAATCTTCCAATCCCAAAGCCTCTTCATTATGCTACCTCCCATTTGCTAAATTTTTTCTTGCTGCTGTCTAGTATTAGGCTCGGCAGGTTGTAGACATGTCTGTTTTGTCCTTATGCCTAATCCAGAGTCCCTGAACATCCCTCAACCTTAGCTCGGGGCTTCAATATCTTGATCATCTCAGAGGAATAAGATAAAAATAATTTACCAATTGGTTATGACACATTTATTTATTTCTCCCAATCTGTGGTTTTTGGAATTCTATTTTACTAACATATACTACCATAACCTCCCTGCTTTGTTGGTTTCAGTAATCATCATGTGTATGCATTCGGCCTTGATTGGGGGAGAGACTCAGACGCATCTCTTGGAATGGGCTCATGATCTGAAAATGACTGATGGAACCTATGTCTTTGTTCCTTATGATGCCCTGCTCTACAGTTTACCTTATAAGCATACCCCCTACCAGGTCCTGAGGAACAACCCAAAGCTCCGTGAAGCCTATGATGCTGTGTTGACCATTACAGTGGAGTCACAAGAAAAGACCTTCTATCAAGCTTATACTGAGGCAGCAGATAGACATGAAATTCCTGAGAAGCTGGAGTTAGATCAAGTAAGTGAAGATTTACAAGTTACCATAAATGGAGACCCTCAAAAATCAGGAAGGTCAATATTGTTCCTATGAAGAGCCTCTATTCCATAGGCAACCCAATCAAGAGCAGACAGCCACACACAAATTAAAAACACCTTTTGTTTGCAGGAAACATTTATAAAACAAAGACACATTGTTGAAGAATTTTTTTTTACTGTCAAGCCACCTACAATGACAGCATGTAGCCATGAAGGATAAATAAAATATATTTAAGAACAGAGAAACAAAGCTTTTATATATAGTAGTGCTGTTCAAAGGGGCTAGAGAAAAGAAGTCTTATTGCTGACCCAAGTTCACCTAGTTTGAATAGTTCTAAATCTCTTCAAAATAAAAGAAAGCTGGTGTTATGAGACTATATTAACTTTATTATTGATGATAGCAGTATTAGAGAATGCGGCTTCTGTTTGTTGGCATTTGAGCTTCCCAATGCTGAAACTGAGGATCACCCAGACTTCTCCACCTAGTCAACAGCGTTGCAGGATGACCATATTCTGGCACCATGAGGGCATGCCTTCTGTAAAATATACAGCCTGGAGGAGCATAGGGGAGTATGTGTTTCCTGTAGGTAGCTGGCTCCCAAGAAAGAGAAGTTAGGAGGGGCTGGGCTACACAGGCTTAGTTTTCCTTCCAAATTAACCTGTCAGGTTAAGTCACTCCTTCTTTGTGGGAAGGAATCAGTAAGGGGGTGAAGAGAGGTCAGGGTGTTTTTTTGTTTTTTTTTTGTTTGTTTTTTGTTTTGTTTTGTTTTTGTTTTTTGCTAGTAGAGCTATCTCTGTATGAAAGGAATCATTTGGAATGGGGAAGAATTCCTCCATCCCAATATGCAAGATATGCTATTTACATGTGTTTAAGTGGAATATATGTATAAACATATTTCAGATTCAAATCACAGACACTTAAGGACTGGAGGAAGATAAAGGAGTGGGGAGGGGAAGAAAGCAGAGAAAGGAATGGAGAGCAAAGACAAAAAGAGGAAACATACAAAGAAGACAAGGGATATGGGAGGAAGGCGGGGAGGCCAAAGATAACAGTTAAATTTGAAAAAATACAGAGGGGATTTTTATAAGTTGGAGGCCAGATATAGAAGAAGGCAGTGATTTTTAGAAGTATTTATTTTAACATGCAAGTAGGAGTAAAAGTTCTAGCATTTGCTAGCTACTGTATCAGTTATGATGCTTCTGGCTGCGAGTTCAACACACAATGGCCCAAATAATTTTTTTTTCAAAATTTGAAGGTATGGGAGCTCGAGGGTCAGTTAATTTATCAGCTCAATGATGTTATCAATGAACCAGGTTCAACTCATCTTTCCACTTTACAAGCCATTGCATGCTATCTTATTATCATGATTTGGTTGGTCTTATGGTCCTATGATGGCTGCCACAGTCCCACGATAGCTGCCACAGTTCCATCACATATTATAGGTGGAACTGTCTCCAGATAAAAATAGGGAATGTCCTTTTCTTGTGCTTTTAAAGAGTGAGGAAATCTTTTCCAAAAGCTCCTCAAGCAGACTTCTCTCCACACTTTCCTGATCACATTCATGTCTCCTATGTATACCTAAATCAGTAATTTAGAAAGAGGAACAAGACCATCACGATTGACCCTATGGCTGCTGGAAAAATATGAACAGAATTGAGATTATGTTAGCAGGGAAGAAGGCTGTCAGGCAGGCATCTGATTGTATCTAACACTCACATTTTCTACGATATTCTCCTTTATATCCACCCTTTAATGTCTTTATCCTATAGACTTCTCCCTCTGAACAAATGATTCATATAAAACTTTAGTTTAAATATTGATAACAAAGATTTTGCTGATTCTTGTTCTGATAAAATAGTGATTAGTAGAGATATTCACAGTGCTGACTTTGAATTTTATTGCTACTGAGATATTTATAATAAATCTTTCCTTTAGGAGACACACACATGTTTAAAAACAAATGATCAGTTTGGTCAAGAATTGGAAAAATCCCTTAAATTTCTAAGAATGGTTGCTCAAAGCAGTTGCTTGGTGTATTTATAGGCAAGCATAGAGATGGTGAATTTTTGTACTTTTTAGCCAATGTTATGGCACCACATACATACACACTGAGTCTTTTTACTTTAATCACGAAACTGAGGGAAGGAAAAAGGGGTGTGTGTGTGTGTGTTGTACATACATATATATGAACAGATATATTGATACAAAAAACTCAGACCTTCTACTCTTAATATTTGATCCAATCTCTTTGTGCTTGTGGAAAACATAAGGTAATTAAGGCAAGAAAAAAAAAAGACACCATTATCTTGGTTGCTAGGCAGCCTGTACTCTGCTTTAGACAAGAAAATAGACCTAAAACAAAGAATCTAGATCTTATAAAACAGCTTGTTTGGATGCATTTCCACCCCCACTTCGCAGTTGCCTAAGGTATACCTTCATAACCAAAGATTGAGAGAACGATGAGACAATTATCCTCACATTTCTGATAAACAAAACCTCCTTTTTCCTAAATTATTATTTTTTTAATTAATTTTTATTGGTGTTCAATTTACCAACATACAGAAAAACACCCAGTGCTCATCCCGTCAAGTGTCCCCCTCACTGCCCATCACCCATTCCCCTCCAACACCCGCCCTCCTCCCCTTCCACCACCCCTAGTTCGTTTCCCCGAGTTAGGAGTCTTTATGTTCTGTCTCCCTTCCTGATATTTCCCAACATTTCTTTTCCCTTCCTTTATATTCCCTTTCACTATTATTCATATTCCCCAAATGAATGAGAACATACACTGTCCTTCTCCGATTGACTTATTTCACTCAGCATAATACCCTCCAGTTCCATCCACGTTGAAGCAAATGGTGGGTATTTGTCGTTTCTAATTGCTGAGTAATATTCCATTGTATATACATAAACCACATCTTCTTTATCCATTCATCTTTCGATGGACACCGAGGCTCCTTCCACAGTTTGGCTATTGTGGCCATTGCTGATAGAAACATCGGGGTGCAGGTGTCCCGACGTTTCATTGCATCTGAATCTTTGGGGTAAATCCCCAACAGTGCAATTGCTGGGTCGTAGGGCAGGTCTATTTTTAACTCTTTGAGGAACCTCCACACAGTTTTCCAGAGTGGCTGCACCAGTTCACATTCCCACCAATCCTAAATTATTTTGCTACAATTTTGAAGGCAGCTGTTATAGCAGAATGAGCATATGATAAGGAGTTAGACACACTTGGGTTTAAATCCCAGGTTCCCACTTACTAGCTATGTGTCCTTTATGAGTCTCAGTTTTCTCATCTGTAAAATGGGTTAGTGATCAACATCTTCTAGGATTATTGCAAAGACTGAACAAAGTCACATATGTAAAGTAACTAGCAGAATGTCTGGCTCACAGCTCCCTCTCTTCCCACTTTTTCTTCCATTGGGCCAGAATGACCATATACTTATCATCTTAGTTAAAATCTCCTTTCAGCTCCCTATTCTTGAAATTTTGATTACTGGCAGAAAATCTCTCAATAGTTTCAGCTATCAAGATTATTTTGCTTTCAGAATTCCAAATGGTATTCTCTTAGATCCAATTATGTAGTGCATTGTTTGCTTGTCCCTGGGCTCCTGTTGTTTTTCCCCTATTCAGTCAACAGATCAACAATTATTTACTGAGCACCTGCCATGTGCCATACATTATATTGAACTCCAGATAAAACAGTAAACAAGACATGTTTCTTGTCAGTGGTGTGTTGGAGCCAGTTTACAAAAGCTGATTGTGTGCATCTTTTCCCAATTCTGTGTTTAGTGGCATCATATTGGTAGCTAGAAATCAGGCATTGGGAGTGTTTACACCACAGAAATTGGTAAATGATACAAGGAAGAGCTATTTTCCTTCTCATAGAGTTAAATATTTACTAGTGCATCGCTTGTTCCTGATCTTATTGGGTGTAAATTTTTGTGAGTGAGACAGTTAGTAAATGAATAAACAAATGAATGAAAAACATGGCTGTATTTCTCTCTTGCTCAATAACTTCCAGTGGAGTTGAAATTTCTACAGATAGGCTATATTGCCGATAGCAGTGGCTTGCAATCTCTTTTAATTTATGCCTTTACTTCTTTAAAAAGTAAAACCAGACTGTCAAAGTGATACAAGCACGTAGTTTTAAAAGTTAAGAAGTGCTAAAAAGTTTGCATCAACAACAAAACAGTCCCTAGGCTTCCCTCCTACCTTTCATCAGAAGCAACCACTTTCTTGACCTTTTAGCTCTTTATTCTGGCATTTACCTCTGGGTTTCTAAATACTGTACTGCTACTTGTCTGTCTGTCTCTCTCTCTCTCTCTCTGGTATCTCTTGATTAATTAATTTTATTTATTTTTTTATTGAGAGAGAGAGAAAATGGGGAGGGGCAGAGTGAGAAGGAGAGAAAATCTTTTTTTGTTTTTTGTTTTTTTTAAGGATTATTTGAGAGAGAGAGAGAGAAAGAGAAGGCGAGAGGGGGGCCAGAAGGAGAGGGAGAGAAGGTCTTAAGGAGACTCTGTGCTGAGCATGGTGCCTGATGCTTAGTTTGATCTCAGGACCCTGAGATCAGGGCTTGAGCCGAGAGTCGGATGCTTAACCAACTGCACCACACAGGCACCCCATGGAGAGAGAATCTTTAGCAGACTCCATGCCCAGTGTGGAGCCCAACTTGAGGATCAGTTTCACGACCCTGAGATCATGACCTGAGCCAGAACCAAGAGTCAGACGCTTAATGGACTGAGCCACCCAGGTGCCCTTTGATTAATCAATTTAGATATTATTTTTTGACTTTCTAATTATAGTTGAGGATCTTTAGCTCTTATATCCTTCCTTATATTCCTTCAAAGCTTCCTTATAGGTATGTCACAATTTTTAGTTAAATTCATATTTTATTTTTAATATTATACCTATCTAAATATCATTGATTGCTGATCCACATAGTATACTGTGGTAACAAATCATTCTACATGTAACATTTGATTTTTACTGGGATTAATAATTGCTTTGTTTTTAAATTTGTTTACCTTAATTTGAATTTCGAAGTCTTTCCACATTGATAGAGCTATAGAATTTTCACAGAACAATTTTATATATGCTAAAAACCCCTTATCAATTTCATTTGTTTTTTCTGAGGCTTTCCACCCACCTGTTCCAATATAAATTTATTGTTCTCTAAAGCTTCTGCAAAACTGTTATGATAAGATCTCCCTAATATCCTGGAAGGTCTCTTTCTCTTTTTTCTCTGTGCTGAATCCATTATTCCATGAATCTTGTGACTTTTTTTTTGTCTACTCTTGTTTTGGTGGAGCACATTCTTTAGTGAGAAAGATACATGGAAGGTAAAGTTTTGAAATTTTGTATGTCTGAAAGTCATTATTCTATCTTCATGATTGATTGTTTGAGCATATAAATCTAGGTTAAAAAATCATTTTCTCTTGGGCACCTGGCTGTCTCAGTCAGAGGAGCATGCAACTCTGGATCTCAGTGTTGTGAGTTTGAGCCCCACATTGGGTATAGAGATTACTTAAAATCAATCAATAAAATAAAATAAAATCATTTTCCCTTAGCACTTTGAAGACATGGCATTCTGTCCTCTTATTTCCATTGTTGTCATTGACAACTCCAATGCCATTGCTATTCCTGAATCTTTGATGCAACCTCTTTACACTCTGCCCCTCCCCATCTCCCCCAGAAGCTTTTTAAAATTTATTTTTTAATAATTTTTAAAAAGATTTTATTTATTTACTCGTGAGACACACACACACACACACACACACACACAGAAAGAGAGAGGCAGAGACACAGGCAGAGGGAGAAGCAGGCTGCCTGCAGGGAGCCTGATGTGGGACTCGATCCTGAGACTCCAGGATCATGTCCTGGAATGGTGCTAAACTACTGAGCCACCCAGGGATCCCCTCCTCCAGAAGCTTTTAAGACTATCTTGTTATTCCTGATGTTAGGAAATTTCATGATGATGTTTGGTCCTTGCCATATATTATGCAGGATCTATTATGGGGCCTTTCAATCTCATTCCATCTGGGAAATGTTTGAATATTATTTATTTGATAATTTCCTCATCAGTACTGTCTTTGATCTCTCTAGAAATACTATTACTTGTTTATAGGATTATCTGGGTTGATTTTTTTAACTTATTCATGAGAAACAGAGAGAGACAGAGACATAGGCAGAGGGAGAAACAGGCTTCCTGCAGGGAGCCCAGTGTGGGACTTGATCTGGAGACCCCAGGATCACACCCTGAGCCAAAGGCAGATGCTCAACCGCTGAGCCACCCAGGTGCCCCTAGGTTGATTTTGTCTAATTATTTATCTTGTATCATTCATGTCTTTGTTATAAGTTACTCTTCCTAAAAGAGTTTCTCAATTTTGCATTCTCATTTACCGATTTTTAATTTTTTTTCTATCACATTATTAATTTTCAAGAGTTGGTTTTTGTGGTTTGACAATTCTTTTTTTTTTTTAAGGGATTTATTTATTTATTCATGAGAGACACAGAGAGAGAGGCAGAGACGTAGGCAGAGGGAGAAGCAGGCTCCCCACAGAAAGCCTGATGCAGGACTTGATCCCAAGACCCCAGGATCACCACCTGAGCCAAAGGCAGATGCTCAACTACTGAGCCCCCCAGGTGCCCTCCTGGTTTGACAATTTTGTTTTAATGGTATCCTGCTTTTGTTTTGTAAATATAGTTTTTTCTCTTATTTCTCAGAAAATATTTATTGTACTTTCTTTTTTTTTTTAATTGTACTTTCTTTGAAGTATTTTTCTGCTGTCTGTGTTTTTCTCCGTTTCTAATTTTCATGCTACTTTGTTTTGGTCTTTCTACTTCATTTTAGAAGCTTTCTCTCGTTATCCTGGTTGCCCGTATTTAAGAGTGAAGGTCTACGAGACAGATTTGAAGGTGTATGTACATTGTGTGTTTGTTGAACAATGAGTTTCAGCATAGGGAAATTGGCTGGCCAGCTGGAGTTTTTTGGTCAACATCTGTAGATCTTGCTTCTTGGGCTACACTTTCTTCAAGGAAGAAAGCTCCCATCTCCTTGGGAATCATAATCCTGGCTGTCACTATTCCAAAAATCTTGTTGGGGGAAGGAGACTGGGACTCTCATTGTTAAGTGTAAAGACTTTAACTTCATCACTCTTTTTTGTGGCATGCCTAACTTTTTTACCTTCTTTGAATTAGGTGTCCCAGCTCTGAATTGATTTAACCTGTTCCCAGCAGGGATCTGACTCTTCTCAATAGAGGTGGGGATGGCGGATGTCTAACTACTCCTTACAGAGACATTCAAAGAGCTGTTCCTTCTTTAAAGTTCTGCCTTACTCCTGCTTCTTCTATAGTACTTGGTGCCTTTAATTCCTGAGCCTTTCTGGAATTCTCAAGGGGGAAATCTACTTGTTGCTCACCAACATTCCTCTCTTCAGGTACTTGGGTTTAGTCGCTCCCCCCCATTCTGCTAAATCAGTTACCACCTTCCATCTTATTCTGTGAGTCAGAGTTACAGACATCCTCTATTACTAACAAATATGGAGGGTTGGTGTTTCTGTTCCTTGTTCTCCTTGTTTGGGAGTGATATTTGAGAGGAGGAGGAGAGTGAAGAAAAAAATTTGGATCTCACTATCCTCAATCAGGAAGCCATGAAGGAAAAAAGAGGTTACAGAAAAAGTTATTGGTGAGTCTAGCACAGTCAGTTAATTAATTTAGCAGTATTTATTAGGCTCAAATATATCACGGTAGTTAAGAGCATGGGCTTTGAAGGCAGAGTGCTGTACATTTACTTAAGCTCTCTGTATCTTCATTTCATTATTTTAAGTTGGGAATAATAATAAGACCTATCTCATAGAATTATTGTGGGATTAGATAAGTTAGTATTCATAAAGAGCTTGCCTGGCACTTAATAACCCATTAATACATGTTTATGATTAGTCGTATTAATGTTCTTTTTATTATTACTATGGGCTATGCACTCTGCAGGTTATATCATGGAGAACAAAATAGAAATAAAGTCTTTCCCTCAATTAAGGCAAAAGTTTTACCATTTCAGGGTGCTAAGAACACTGAGTCTAAAATTGGGACTTTTAAGGGCTGGCTCAGTCAGTGGAGTGTGCAACTCTTGATCTTGGAGTTGTGAGTTCAGGCCCAACCTTGAGTGTAGAGATTACTTACAAATAAAAAATCTTAAAATAAAATAAAATACAACTGAGTGAAATAAGTCAATCGGAGGACAATCATCATATGGCTTCACTCATTCAGGGAATATAAGAAATAGTGAAAGGAGTTACAAGGGAAAGGAGAGAAAATGAGTGGGAAAAATTAGAGAGGGTGATAAAACATGAGAGACTCCTAAGTCTGGGAAACTAACAAAGAGGAGGCAGGCTGGGGGATGGGGTAACTGGGTGACGGGCACTGAGGAGGGCACTTGATGGGATAAGCACTGGGTGTTATACTATATGTTGGAAAATCGAACTTCAATAAAAAATATATTTTAAAAATTGGGATTTTTACCTATTGCTCACAAATTCAAGACTGGGACAAGGTACTTGACCACTCTGCTTCCAAGGATGGTATTACTAGACTTCTGTGTTTCTCTTCTGAAGTACGAACAATAGCAGCTCTCAGGTATCCAGTGCTTACTCTGTACCAGGTAATTAACATAAATGGTCTCATCATATCCTCAGATCAAGCCTACAAATCAGGCATTATTATCTCTACTCTATGGATGATGAAACTGAGGCTCGAGATAAGTTTTCCAAGGTAATACAGCTGGCAAGTGGCAGATTCCAACACTAATTTGCTACCAGAACCTGACCATTTAACCACGCATTAGGCTTTATTTTTTTTAAAGACGTTATTTGTTTACTCATAAGAGGCACAGAGAGAGAGGCAGAGACACAAGCGGAGAGAGAGAAGCAAGCTCCATGCAGGGAGCCCTATCGGAACTCGATCCCAGAACTCCGGGATTAAGCCCTGGGCAGAAGGCAGGCGCTCAACCCCTAAGCCACCCAGGTGTCCCCACACATTAGCCTTTTAAAAAATTACACCGTGTCCCATGTCCAATGCTTTATTCAAAGTAATATTCCTAAGTGACTAACACTTTTATTTGAATGGGCTTTTAGATTGTTTTCCTCTAACATAGGAGGTGCTAGGGCATTATGAGGGCCCATGAAAAGAGAACAATAAATCAGAATGGGGAGATTGGGGAGTGGGAAGCCAGGGAAAATTTCCTGATTTAGTCTCAGGATGATTGGGCAAGGATTATCACTTTGTGACTTTAAATTTTGACATCTGAAATAGATTCTGAAATAAAGCTTTAGTGCCTGCATCCCTTACTTTTGTTGTCTTCCCCATGCTTATTTTCACTGAAATTCTATTGGCTACAAATGCATATTGCTGGAACACACATTTGGAATAATTTTTCCAAATGTAGCCTTACTTGCCTAAGCAAAGGAAATCCTCTGGATTTCTCAGCAAGCTCAGGGAAGACCTGAAGCTCCTGTAGTCATTGCTTTCTGTTACCTTAAATATGGGCGCCTGGCAGGGGGATAGTAGGCTGCAGGGGATGTGGTTAGTACTGAAGCATTCCAGGATAGGGTCCAGCAGACACTTGTCAGGAAAGGTTGACTGCAGCTTACAGTGGCTACAAATGTCTTTGTACATCATTCTATTAAGAAATAAAGGAATCCTTCCATAAAAATAAAGGTATTGTGTTTATGAGTATCATATCAAACAGGTTGGATAATGGCCGCCTCTTGGCTAAGTCCAAGGTTTGAGATCATGTATAATTGGAAGTAGTACCTTTAACAACAGGAATTTGATTACCATTTGGTTTCTCTATCCCTGCACGTGCCTGCCTTTTTGTTTAAAAGAGATGTTACCATCTTGTCCTTCAAATGCTGCTTTCCAACCCGAGTATGTTTCCATGTATGTTTCTAAGGGCAAAACGCTGTGGAAGTCAGTTTTTGTGTCTTTCAAGCACAGTAAATCTGAACTGATGATAGTCAACTTAACAACAGCATGAACCATTAAATTGAACAAATTTGAAAATCGCTGCTCCTGGCCCAGACCTTGTTTTCTTGGATACCAAGCTCCACGAAGCCTAGGGTAGAGCTAGCTAAAGTCTCTGAATAACAAACAATCAATTGTCATTCATTTATTCATAATTCATTCAATCAGGTTCAGGTCTATACAGCAGGCAAAACTAATAGATTTGTGAGTCGGTTCACCAATCTGGGCTGTGATGTCAACAAGGTCAGCGCCTGAGGGAAATTCCTGCCAGTCCCTTTTTGCTTCTTTGGAGCTATAGCCAGAAGCTGGGACAAAGGTGGTGGAGAGGGCTTTCTTCCCTTGCTCCACCTTCTACCTCTTCATTCTCTCATTATTTGCAGTATCTGCAGCTGGAGACCTCTTGTGACCAATGCTAACAGAGTGTGTCTTTGACTTATGGGCAGCAGCAATTTCTACTGCCAAAGAGCACAGTGGGTGAAACAGCAACACAGACAAGCTGGAGCACAAATCCAAGCCCTCACAGCGAGAGCGGGCCATTCATTGTGACAGTTCTTTTGCAACCCAATGTTATCCTATAGCTATGCTCCTTCCTTTAGCTTTAGGTCATTCTACTATATTTTTGTGGCTATGTGCGTGTGAACATGCACGCCCATTTGTGCACATGCGCACATGTGGTGTGTGCGTGTGTGTGTGCGCGTGATGTGTGGTGGAGGATAGAGAATCCTGAAAAACAGGCTTCAGGTTTCAGTAGTCTTGGAAAGTTGCTGTCAGCACTAACAGGAGTCAATCCAAGAACATAAAGGGCAGCATAGCCTGGCCAGCTGAAAATCCTGTGAGACGGGTCAACTCTGAGGTGAGGGTGTCATTTTTAATAGCTTCAATTTTAACTTTTGGCTGTAGGTAGATGTAGTCTCTTTCCCAGAAGGCTCTGTGCCTTTCAAAACAGCATACTAGCATTTTCTCTGCTTTCAGGGGCTTGCTGCCCTGTGTTTTGTTTTTTTTTAACTAATTTGTTTTACTAGTATTGATTTTATACTCCACCTTCCAGCCTTAACTTATTGTCATAACCTATGAAAGCCCCAGAAAACAGGCAAGCTCTTGCAGAAATCCTGAAGACAATTAAATGGAGCATCTGAGAATGTCAAAAGGGAGAGTTAATGAAAGTCCCTTAAGAGAACCTCAGTGTGTGCTGGGCAACTAAGTGTGGATGCCTAGGTGGCAGCACATGCCATCTGTTCGCCATGCCTGTTTCTATGGTGCATGTTAAGGCAGGGTGGTGGAGAGAGATCACTGAACAAATGCTCAGGGGACTGACGTGTTGCTTTCTGCCCTGCTCTTAGCTAACTCTGTTATCCGGGGCAAGGTTTTTGGCCTGAACAATTGGAAGCATGGAGCAACTCTAAACAAAAATGGGGGAAGAATCATTACAGATGAAGCAGGAAGATTTGAGGAGAAAACCAGGAGCTCGATTTGGGGTACATTGAAATTTAACATCCATGTAGAGATATCAGAGTAGGTAGTTGACTTATGAGTCTAGAATTTAGGAAACAGGTCTGTGCTGGAGGTATACATCTGAGATTGATGGCATAGATGTGGTACTTAAAACCATGAGACCAGAAGAGGTCCCCAATGGAGTGAGTGTTAATAGAAAAGAGGGCTAAGGATTGAGCTGTTTAATGCTCTCATGTTAAAAGATCAGAGATATGAAAAAAAAACTCATATACAGTCCGAACTGAAATGTCTGCAAGCTAAATTTGGTTCCTGAACTAGACCAAGTGTTGGGAGATTTCACAGGGGTTTACACCTAAAGAAGACCGCAGGTAACACCTACTTCAATAAAAAAAAGCTTAAAAAATTTAAAAAATTTAAAAAAGCTAAACTAAGAAACAAAAAACCTGGGTTCTAGTCCTGATTGTATGCCCAAGGGAGTGACCATGACAAATCACTTAACTACTCTGCATCTCCCTTTCCTGTTAAAAAGAAAGAGAAGTAGACCAGATGATCTCCAAGGTTTAGACCTTCGTGTTTCTAAACATTTTAGAGAGGAAGAAACTGAAGCCCAGAGAGAGGGACTAAGTGACTTGCCTAATATTCTGGCATTAGGAAGAGACCACAAGCCAGTGTGTCATCTTCTGTACTGTTGGTTTAAACCCTGTATGTATATTAGAATTACCTGGGGAGCTTTTAATAATACTGATTACTGGGTCCCAAACCTAAAGTATCTCATTTTGTTGGTCTGGGTTGGGTTTGGCATTTGTATTTTTTTAAAGATATTATTTAATTATTTGAGAGAGAGAGAGTGAGCAAAGAGAAAATAGGAATGGGGGGAGGGGAAGCAGATGGAGAGAGAGAAACAGGCTCCTCATGGAGCAGGGAGCCAGATGATGCACAGGCTGGATCCCAGGACTCTAGAAGCTCACCCTCCTGAGCTGAAGGCAGACGCTTAACTGACTGAGCCATCCAGGTGCCCTGGGCATTTGTATTTTTGACACTCCTTGGGTAGTTGAAAACCCTCTGCTCTACGTTAACCAGGCCTGGCAGTGTCTTGCTAACTGCTACTACACCTCTCTGCATCTTGACTTGTATTTCCAACATGAAAATGATTCACTCTATTTTATTTTTATTTATTTTTCTTTTTTTATTTTTTTTGATTCACTCTATTTTAAACTCTTTTATTCAGATGAAGGCTATTACAGGAAGATTGCTTTTTAGACCTCATGAAACCAAAGTAGCAAGTATCAACTTTCTTTGAAGCTCAGTAAAATGGTATGACTATAGTTTTCTTGAACTCCATCCCAGAAGTGAAATGTTATGGAAAACCATGAAGCCATGGTCCATGGGGGTGGGGGTGGTGGGGAGAAGGGAGGGATCATTCTCTCTTCCTCCCTACCTTTTTGGAAGAGATACAAGTTTGTTCCCAAACCAAATTTATTCGGTTAAGAAGCAGTGCATTAGGCTCAGTACTCCCATGCTGTTGCTTTTACTGTATTTATATAGCAGGCAGAGTCATGCTGTCCACCATAGAAGCCTTACTACTTTACAGTGGCTTCTCACCAAAGCTTTGTTGCTTTGGATACCAACAGGGTATAGGGTTTCTTAATTAAAACCCACATTCTCCATACATTACAATATTTGGCTCTGTATTTGGGTGTGTGTGTGGGGGGGGGAAATATGTGTTTCAAACTGTATTCTAGTGTTCACTTTCTCTGGGGAGCATGTGTCTAGGAGAAGAGCTATTTTAGACTAAGACAGGACACAGACATGGGCTGTGGAGACACATTATTTACAGTCTTAACACACACACCTACCATTCTAGTAGTGCCAGCAAAATGATTTTACCATGCATAATGCACCAGTAATTAACCTGGCAAATTTCCTTTGAGTGACTCTTGTCTATTCTATACTTGTTTTTTTAGCGCCCTTTATAACTCTAAATCATTTTCTTAGTTTAGGAGCATAAAAATATATTGTGTATTACTTGGTTAGCTCATAAAATTGTCATATTCGATACATTTAAAGATGTGAAGGCCTGGGGGAGAAAAACAGAAAAATTCAGAGGAGAAACCAAGCAAGTCCTCAGAAACAATTGTTTTTTTCCTCTGGGTCTTCATAGCTCTCCTCCACTCAGACGTGCAGCCTATAATAACGAACACAGGCTTAGAATACACTCTGAGATTGCTCTAGGGCAACTGGGGCTCAAGTTAATTGTAATTTTTAAAAATAGGTTTCACCATTGTTTGGAACCATCTACAATTCAATTTACTTTATCGCACAAGCCATGAATAATGCTCTGAAAGAAAATGGACCGGCTAGTGCTGCCAGCCTGGTTCAGCATTCCAGAAACATGCAGTTCTATGGATTCAACCAGTTGATAAGGACAGATTCAGATGGAAATGGAATTACAGAATATGTAATCCTGGACACCAACTGGAAAGAATGGGAACTCTATAGTACTTATACCGTGGACATGGAAACGGAGCTGCTACAGTTCAGAGGGACCCCCATTCACTTCCCTGGTGACAGGCCCCCTCGAGCAGATGCAAAATGCTGGTTTGCTGAAGGGAAGATCTGTCGAGGAGGTAAGAAATGGAAAAATCACTGGTGGTCAATTGGGCACAGCGTGGGTTACCAGGGAACCTCTTCAAGAGACGGCAGATTTTAACATTTGAACACTCATAGAATGAGTCATTTGTGTTCAGGGGAGATAAACATCTTGGCATTCCAGGTAGTTAATTTAAAATAACGAGGACAATGAGAGGTACTTTGCAGCTTTGGATAATCACAACTTAAAAGTTACCCCCACTCATTTTCAAAAGGATCTCCCTATGAAGAGGAAGAGAAAGAGGAAGACATGAGTCTTCTCCTTGGTCTGTTGTCAACTATGACCTGTGATCATTTTCCCTGCTAGAAAGATCACCTTCCCTTGATATATCCAAATCCTGCCAGTCAGGTCCACCCACAGAAATACCATTTCTCTATCCTCTCTTCTCTGAATTCCCGTTGAACTAAAAATCTGTACCTTACAGCTTAGCACAAAATTGCTTTTCAATTGTTTCTTGTGTATTGATTGTGTCTCCCCCTCCCAAACATACTGCTCCTTGGGGGCAGGGACCATAGCTAATAATTCTTATGCCCCCCACTCCCCACAACCAACACAGTCTGCATCCAATAAGTACTTGCAGTTTGATTGATTGATGGAACTCCTCTAGCTTGAGGAAGAGTGAAAACTCCATCAAATCTCTTGAGAGCCAGAGGGCAGGGGAACTTTGGAAGGATCCATATTATTCCAATGCGAGCATATACCACGTCCTTCTAACCAAATACATCTATTTGAAATGGACTTCAATTTCTAGTTTGCTTGACCGTGACATACCCAGGCTGCCTTTATATTAGGGTCCTCATATATTTCCTTCTGAAATCTTAGTAATCCTTCCAAATGTTTAGGTTTTCTAGAGGCCAATTTACATCTCAATGAAACCCTAATTATCAAAATCAAACTCACCCTTGAAGGACAAGTGCTGTGTTTTCCATCTATTATTTACGAGGTCTACGGGCTCCAGTGAAATTAAAAGGTCTTTTATTTTATGAAGGTGGCAGAATACTTACCCTTCACGGTGAGATAACATATTTATTCTCAAGAACTCTATTGCTATCCAACTTAAATTAAGGTTCTCAAAGTTTTTCATTCATGGACTTTTTCCTCCAAAGAAACACCCGGGTCAGCCTTAATTCGTGTGATTTGTTATTGTCAGAGTGGTGAGTGGTTTTGCTTCAGAATGGCAAAATTGCTTTCTGTGTCCATAAAGTTAACAAGACATACTGTGCTGTAGAAAAATGGAATTAAGTTAGGTAGATGTGGCTTGATTTTACACTCACCAGAAAGCATGAGGAGCCGCTCCGTGGTGCCCTTTATTTACAGCCTCTCTGATAATGCCATTCTTCCTCTTGCTCTCTACAGGCATCGACCCTGCCTTTGCTGTGATGGTCTGCCTTGCTTTGCTGATAGCCCTGCTGTCTGTTAATGGATTTGCTTACTTTATAAGGTACATTTTTGTTCTTTTTGTATACAAAAGTACAAGCGCATAATAGCCTTGTTAATATTTATTTCCAGGAAGTCATGTTTCAATACAATCTCCTCATTACATGACCCACTGATTTTCTGTTTTCCATAGCGATTTACCCTCCCTACTGGCTCCATTTAGAGTGAAGTGTTTTCCTGATGCCAAGAATAACTTCCTCAGCTGTGTTGTCAGTGTTGTTGTCTGTGAGTAGATCTGGCTCTCCCCACTATCATGAAATAAGAGAACTAGTCCTTTAGGGCCTGTGTACTCCCCATCTGTACTTCCTTTTCCACTGGCAGAGCCTCCTCTACCCACTTTTTTTCCCCAAATGGTTTGGACCAGTAGAACTAGAATTGGGATATGTTCACCAATTCCAAGAATTGGTCAGACTTTGGCCAGAATCCAAGAGTTGGGAATATGGCACCAGCTCACAGGATTGTAGAAGGGATTAAATAAAGTAGGTAAAACACCTAGTGTAATACCTAACTCATAGTAGGCGGTCAACAAGTGATAAAGTCTCACCTACTTTCCAGGCACATGGGATTCTCCTGATGATTGTTGGGAGCCTCAAATCCTCACTTTGACACTCAGACCTTTTGCCTAGGGTATCATATTCCAGACTCTCACTGTTCTTCCTTGGACAAAAGCTATCCTGGCTAATCATCAATATCATCATTAACATCAAGTCTTTGTCTTTCTCCCTGAGATCCCATGACAGGTGACCAACTACTCTGATGAAAAAATTCAGGGTCAAGGACAAATGGCTGAAGATGGCTTAATATGATGTTCCTTTTTCATAATCTTTGCATTTTAACGGTGGAACCCTTCCCATATTAAGACAATTTGGGGGAAAGTAAAAATGAAAAGTGAAATCAGCTCTTCCCTCCCACTTTACTCTTTCCATCCTGCTAACCACACCTTTGTTATCTCTTTGTAAGAGTGATCCTGACAACAATATGACATGAACTTGGTGGGAAATAGAGTGGAGCTATTTTGGCAAGTTCTGAGAAAAAAAGTGTCTAGAGTGTATTAGGCATCTGTGTAAATTTGGACAAGACACAAAACCTCTCTTGGCCAGAAGTTTCTCATTTGTAAAATGAAGGGATTGGATTAAGTGATCTTTAAGAGCCCTTCCAGCTCTGGTGTTCTAACAAGTCTGTGAAATCCTGGCTTGAAACTCTAACAGGTGGTACTCTTAGTATTTGGTATATTGGCATCACTGCAAAAACCCACTATTATTATTCAATCTCCTCATTCCAAACTTGATAAAGCCATTCAGAGTGGTGTGTAGCTTGTGAATTGCTAGAACACACTTGACAAAGGTGTTCATTCAAAGGAAGTTTTTCTTTTAATTTATGTGACTGTGACATATTCCTGCTCAGAATAGAAATTTAATGTATTGAGTTTAGCTGCTGCCAAAGACCGAAGTATTGAATTAATATCATGAGATGCTTAGTGCAAATAAATGCCATCCAGTCGGAAAGCTCCCCTCTCTAGGGAGATTTGAAGAGTAATCGGCTCTGGCTACCTACTGCCAAAACATCCCATGGCAAGGTCAAAAATGGAGTCACTCAGATGCTTTAGGTGACTTGTCAACCTCCCACCTCACCCCCATGCCTAGTGTCACTGGTCTTTCCCAGGGAACAGACTGGTTCCTTCAGCTTAGAGTGAACTCAATCTGCAATTCTTGGGAAGGCAAGGGGGAAAAGTTTGAAAAATCATGAGGGGGCCGGTGTTTGGAGTTTGTGGGCTGAAGGGCCAAAAGACTGGAGAGGGAAATGAATGGAGAGGAAAATTGAGTCTGAGACAATTCGTACTTCAAGTGGTCACTGAAAACTCAGAGATGGGAGAGAGGCACATCATTTCCCAGAGTCACTTGGTCCTTGGTTCTTCAGCTAACAAAGCACAAAAGATGTCCTCTCTTTGCTGCCTGCCTCCCTCTCTGCCCACCATGACTGCAATCAGAAGAAATGAGCGTCTGATGAGTTTCTGTAATAGATGGTGATTACTTGTAGGAGAGTGACTCTCTGTTCCTTCCTTTTCTCTGTGTTTTGATTGTTTAAATTTTTTTTTCAGAAAGAAAGATGTGCAAAGAGCCCAACCACCCCAAAACAAAGGATTCTTTGAACTCCTCCTTTCTCCCTACTCTGAACCAGATTGCCTTGCCTTTCTATAAAGCTCTCCAGGGTTTTGTAAGACTAATGATGATAATGATAATAATGAACTCTTATACTTTCATGGTGCTTCATGCTTTTCAGACCACTTTCACATATATTATCTCATTTGATTTTCAAAACAACTCTATAAAGCGGGTAACACAGGAACCATTATCCTGCTTGACAGATGAGGACACAAGGGCACAAAGAAGTTAAATTATTTATCTAAGGTCATCTGGCTAATTAATGACAGAATCCGCGCTACACCCCAGGTCTCTGGATTGGGAATCCAGTTCTCATTCTACTAGAGTGTGTTCTGTAGCATGGTTATTTTCACAGGTGTGCCTGCTTTAAGACAATTCACTACACATATGAGACAGAGAAGTTGGGGAGTGATACTTTACTTTGCCAAAAGATTCATGCACTCTACCCAAGAATTCACTACAGGGCTCTTTTAATTTTCTCTGCAGGGCAGCAGCTCCCACAGTGATAAGGGACATATTTGTTGGCAGACAATTAGAAACACATTAATTGTTTGTTTACAAACCAGTGGAATCACTGAGACAAACGCACTGTGTTGCTGGTGCTTAAAGCTACAGTGACATCGCAGGCTTCCTTAGAGCAACTTGACAAAGCATTTTGATTCAGTGGTTGTTTTCCCTACTCTGGCACTGGCTTTAATACATTCCACAGGATGACCATTAAGGGGTTATGGAAAAAGCTAAGCCAAACTGTAGCTGTCAGAGCCCCCAAGACAAAACAGAACAAAACAACTACACAGACTAAATCCAAGGTATCCTTCAGGTCCTCAAGTTGCCTGGTCAGCTCAACTGAGATGACCTACCTGGCTGTGTGGGGAGACACTATAAACTTCTATGTGTCTAGTAATTGATTTGTAGGAAATTATTACATTCGCTGCAAATTAATGGGCATGTTTGAAGAGAATCAGGTTTACACCATATCTGTGTAATGCTGAGACAAGAGACCTATTCAGTAAAAGAGAAAAAAGAAAAACACAGTCAGCCCACTTGTTTGGAATCATGTAGACAAAGCAACCAACTGATTGAATTTTTCCACTTTTCAACCTGTTGCTTTGGCAACGCAGAGATGCAACTTTGCAAGACAACTGGTCTTATGGGCAGAAATCTGGGCCCACAGCCAGGGACCAAGGATTTGAGTCCCAGCTCTGCCTCAGGCTAGGGCATCTCACAATATGTTTAATTTTGTTTTGTTTCTTTAATGTGTTTTTGTGTCTCTAAAATGGAGATTAATGATTCTTGGCCTGGGTATTATTAGAAGATATACTGTGGCATAAGAGAAAGGATGTTGAGTTTTTTGCAAGTATTATGAGATGCTGTTCTGAATGTGCTCTTGATGTGGGATCACTACTTTATGGGTCTGGGTCTGACTTACTGTCCCCATGCAGCATCTTCACCCTTCCCTTTGCATGCCTCTTCAATGGCATCTTCATTTTTTTCTTTTGGTCTTTGTAACTCTGCAAGTCATGAGACCCAGGGTTGCTGTTTCTCTTTGCTGTGGGTACTAAGGTAAAGATCTATCTGTGGTCACTCTCTCCATTATCTTGTATATTTAAAAACTTCTATTGTGATGGCAAATTTATCCTGGGTTGGTAAAATACCCAGCCCCAAGTGACCCTCTGATTTTACATTTGTTTCAGGCGTCGTATAAATAAGATCCAGTTGATTAAGGGACTCAACAGACTTCTACTGACTTTGGAGGATGTGACCTTTATCAACCCCCACCTTGGCAGTAAGGTAAGAAGCATCCTCTTTTCTTGCTGCACTCTCTGATATGGTATCCACTGGCCAAAATTGACTACTGAGCACTTAACATGTGGCGAGTCTGGAGGCACCTGGGTGGCTCGGTCAGTTAAGCATCCGACTCTTGATGTCAGCTCAGGTCATAATCTCAGCATGGTGAGATGGAGCCCTGTGTTGGGCTCTGCATTCAGTGGGGAGTCTGCTTGAGGATTCTCTTTCTCTCTTTCTTCCCCTCCCCCCACTCATGCTCACTCTCTCTCTCTCTCTCTCTCTCTCTCTCTCTCACACACACACACACACACACACACAGAAATAAATCTTTATTTTAAAAAATTACTTCACACACACACATATTGTATAAGTAGGGGGGAGGAATGGAAGGAGAAGCAGACTCCCTGCTGAGCAGGGAGCCCCATACAGAGCTTGATCCCAGGATACCAGGATTATGACATGAGCTGAAGGCAGATGCTTAAGGGACTGAGCTATCCAGGCACCCCTAAATAAATCTTAAAAAAACAACATGTGATGAGTCAGAATTGAGATGTGCTGTAAGAGTAAAATACACACTGGATTTAGGGGTGTATATATAAGATATAAGATATCTCATATATATGTATATATAACATATAAGATATCTCATGAAATTAAAAAAATATATTAATTACATGTCAAAATGATAATACTTTGGATATAGTGGGTTAAATAAAATGTATCATTAAAATTACTCTCACCTGGTTTTTACTTTATTTAACATGACTACTAGAAAGCTCAAAGTGTGTATGTGGCTGAGGTTACATTTCTAGTATATAGTGCTTAGAACAGTTTTGTGGAAGTGATGCAGTGCACTTTGAGCAATAGTGTAGCTTTGACTTCATGTAGCTGTTCTTTAGTATATATGAGTACAGCATTTGATTGCTAGTTCCTCAAGGGCAGAGGTACATTATGTCAGCCCATAGCACCTGACCTAGTGCTGATAGTATAATAGGTGCTCCTAAAAGTTTGGTGAGTGAATCAACAAGTGAAAGACAGTTGAATGTCCCTGGAGGTTCTGTTCAGATTGTGATAGTGTTGCAACTGGTGCTCTTCACTGTATGCCCATTACTACGTTCTGGCCCTGGGCTAGGCTTTGTGAGAGATGACGTGTCTTTCCTGCCTTCAAAGAGATTACAATTAAATCAGAGAGCCAAATCACACCACACAAGAGAGCTGAGAGCTGCCATATTGCACCAAAGACACTAGATGTACGGTAAACTTCAGAGGAGATGTATCAGTGGAAGAAGGGTTTTGTTTTGTTTTTTGTATATTTTTTTAATTGGAGTTCTATTTGCCAACATATAGCATAACATCCAGTGCTCATCCCATCAAGTGCCCCCCTCAGTGCCCATCACCCAGTTACCCCATCCTCCCGCCCACCTCCTTTTCCACTACCCCTTGTTCAGGAAGAAGGTTTTTTTAAGACACCTGGCACCAAAGCTGGGTCTTAAACAAGGATGGATAGGACTTGTCTGGATCACAGGTCATAAACTAGTAACCACTTTTGTTTGATCCTTAGAGTTATAAAAAATAGTAGCCAGAATTTTGAAATTGGGAGATTATACATAAAAATCTGGATTTATGGATATTTTTTAAAGGTTGGAACATCCATAAGCTTTGGGTATCGTCATGGCAATCAGTCTGTATTCAGTAGTAGTTGCCCTTTTTGGAAGGCAAGCTCTCTGCAGTTTGACACAGTCCCCATCATTCTCTACTGTCTTATACTCAGCCTATGTTACTAATTTATATTTATCTTCTGGACCCCTGTAAGCAGAGAAAACAGCATAAACAAAAGCTGGGAAAAAAGACAGTATGGGGAAGAGTTGTGTCAACTGTAACTAGTAATGAGAGAGTACGCCTCTCTGTGCCTAGTCTATGTGGCCAAAATAAAGACATTAGTTTTTGCAAATTCGGGTATAGTGATTGTGAGATATAAGGAGAGAATTCAGACACATCGTATTATCCCCTGTGTGCTGGTTGCTTTTGCTAAACCAGTGTACCAGATCTGAGAATTAATGATCTCTGTGACCAAACTGATCACTAAATGAAAAGTATACTTGAACTAGTTGGCTGGGTGACAATGGGTTTACATGGCAAGACTCTGGGCAGTTGGAAACAGATGAAATATTCACCTATTCAATTTAATTCTCAATTCCAACCCTAACTCTTATTTGTTTAAATCATAAAAAAATTTTTTTGTAAGGTTCATATCATGTTCCTGGAAATGTATTGCTGAATGCCAAAATTATCACTGTGGCTGAAAGCTACATTCCACTCTCATACCATAAAAATGTATTGATGTTATTCTCTATTTTTAAAGCCACCAGAGGACCCTGGACTCAGTGGTAGAATTTGTCTGGATTTGCCATACCCTATATGCCTTGTATGAGCTTTCCCACCTTAATCAGAAGGGGTAGATACAGAAGTGCAAGCTCTGAAGCAATCCCAATATATAACCCAATACTGGGAAAGCAAGTGTTTAATCCCATGACATTTTATCCAGAAATGGGTAGTAAGTAGTAAAAACAGATAATTAGAAGTTGCTGTTCAAATGTGGCAATGTTTACTAAAGTTTTGGTTAAGAGCAATAAATCTGTTTTTAAAATTCCTACTCCTGTGGTGGTGTCCATGTTAAAATGACAGTTCATCTCAATTGCCTACATGTTTTGGTTCTCAAGTGTCAAAACAAACAAGGACAGATCGATATTGGGCTGAATTAGCCACCTCTTTGTATAGGCCTTGCACTAGTCCAGTTAAGTCTGTAAAAGCTCCACCTGTGCCTTCTCTCTTTCCTACTGAAACACAAAACGTGTTGGGGTTTTGTACTGCATCTCACAAAATCACTATAAATAACAGACAGTGCTACTTTCAGATGAACAAAGTGCCTAAATTAAAAAAAAACCTGTTCGTGATGATATATCCTTTCTTTAACTTGTGCATAAATTTTGATATAATGAGAGTAAAAAAATACCCCAATAATCAGCACCTTTTACTGTATGAGTAAGAAAAATGAAAAGCAACAGGGATTGATAGCTTTATAGAGAATGTCTCTTTTATTTTTTTACTATTTTGGCCCAGGTGGGAAAGGATGGCATTATTCTAGAACATAGCTCTTGGCCTCCATATCCCTTTTGGCATTTGGCTGGTATCAGAGTTTCTGATGGGAAAAGGTAGGGGAAGCGTACGTTTTCCTTAATTGCTGTGTAGTCACAAACTTGCAGCTGGCTGTATCTAATCAGTCAAGAAGCCAAGCCAAGAATTCCATCCAAATGGAATGTCTGAAAGTGTAAACTCTTGGTGAATATAAAATTAATTCAGTCTAGAAAAATTGGCAGGTCAGTAGAAGTCAGGTCAAGAGAGGAAGTTTTTAGAAGAAAGTAAAGCTGAAGCCCAAATGTTTGTGGATTTTGGCAGATTCTCTTGCTTTTTCCTGTGCCCCTTCATGGAGAGGCCTATGTCTCAATATACAGATTTAGGTGCGCCTGCTGAGATATGAAAATAAAGAATGAAAGAGAAGTAGATTCCTCCCTGTCCTAGCTTTGTTGAGGAGAGTTCGGGTTTATGCAGGGGTTATGTGAAGAGTCAAGTTTTACATCTTGTCTGAATCATGAGCTGTTGAGATTTCAACACATTAGAAGTTAGGTATAGTTTACTATTGCCTTGGAACTTCATGATAGGCTGGTCTTGGTGGACTGAACTTAACTCAGGGCTAAAGCAACTAGTGATCTTCAGCTTATCAAAGATCATTAAGAGCAGAGTATGTGAAGGTACTTAAGATTCATTTTTACTGGCAGGCAAGAGTGAAACTGAGCCTGATGTGTTAGAAAAAATCACAAGACCAGGAATTATGATGTCCACATTCTTCGTCCAGTTCCTATATCCATCATGAGGTCTCTGTTTCCTTGTTGTAAAATGGGGGTGTTAGAGTTGAAGGGGGTGGGGGCTAGCCTAGATTATACAAAATGTAATTGCTAGCTCTGAATGGCTATAATTCCAAGAAAGGCACATTTGGGGACATGGAAGAGAATATGAGGAACCTGTTGATTTATGATTTCTTCACATGAAATAGGCTTGCTGGTTTAGTTGAAGATAAAGATGTTTGATTTTAGGGGCACCTGGGTGGCTCAGTCAGGTTAAGCGACTGCCTTCAGCTTGGGTCATGATCCCAGGGTCCTGGGATTGAGTGCTGTGTTGGGCTTCCTGATCAGTGGAGAGCCTGCTTCTCCCACTGCTTGTGCACTCTCTCTTGCTCACTCTCTCTCTCTCAAATAAATAAAAAATAAAATCTTAAAAAAAAGATATTCAATTTTAAAGGTTACTACAGATTGCAGATAACTCTTCCTCTTGTCATTCAGTGATGTACTTCCTGGTCCTCTTTTACCAGATTTGTGTGTACAAGTTAACAAATCAAGGAATAAAGAACTTGGCCTATTTAAGCATCAGACTCATAAATCATGAGCAGACGATCTACTCACTCTCTACTATCTTATTGCCTTCTGGGATACTTTCTGCCATTAATCTTGCCTGTACAAAGAAGGCTGCCTTTCAAGATGGTGTAACAAAAGGAGCCAGGTCTGAGAGCCAGAAGGGCAGGATTATGTGCTAGTTCTGCTATTGATTTTTTTCAAAATGTTAGATGCTTATGTTCTTATTTTTGTCTATAGAACGAAGGTCCCAGATTAAATTATGACTGGTGCTCTTTCTTGCCTACCCCCAAATCTTTGATTTTTTAAAAAAGATTTCTTAGTTTTTCATTTGAAAGAGAGAGAAAGAGTGAGTGAGCATGAGCAGGGGTGAAGGAGGGGGGCTTCATAGGGAGAGGGAGGAGCAGACTCCCCGCTGGGCAGGGAGCCCAATGTGGGGATCAATCCGAGGAACCCAGAATCATGACCTGAGGTGAAAGCAGACCCTTCACCTACTAAGCCACTCAGGTGCCCTCCAAATCACTGATTCTAATCCTTTTTACGGGATGGAGGTACCTGCGAATATTTACTTTTCTTTTGTGGTATATGGAGGTGAAGCATGATAGAAATCCTAGCCTAAAAAAATTGTTCTGGGGGATAGGCAAAATTAATTTCATGTTTACAAAGTTCAATTCCTATAGTTACTCTCTGAGGAAAAAAAAAGCCAGATAAGAACAGTATCTTTACCATAGTTCAATGCCTTGTCCTAAATCATGAGAATTTTGTTTATAACCTTTTTTTCCCCAATCCTTTCACAGAGAGGAAGTCGTGCCAGTGTAAGCTTCCAAATCACCTCAGAAGTCCAAAGTGGGAGGTCCCCAAGGCTCTCTTTTTCCTCAGGGAGTCTAACTCCAGCTACCTATGAAAACTCCAACATAGCAATTTATGAGGTAGGATATCCAACAGCTATCTAATCTGCTGCCTTCTCAGGTTTTAAAATGAGACAGTGATTTAGGAGTTAGTCTTTGGGTAAAAATATTGAAGCTTTTGGTAAGTCTTTCCAGTTCTTTTTGTTCATTATCCACCCATGGACTTGTTTAGCTGACCTTTTCGACAAAGATTTTCCTCAATTCATCTACTTATAATTTCATTGGTCTTTCAACTCCATCTGTGTACTGTGTACGTGAAAGAAAAGTCGATGGAGCCAAACACTTAACCATGTCACACATTCTAGAAGATAATGGGTATAATAATAGAAGAAATGATTCCTGAGTCATGTGTTTGTGATGGAATGTCTAGAAACATGTTTTTGTAGAGTGGCATTTTGGGCAAACCCTTCCCTTCAAATTCTAGTTGTTCTTCCTAAACCTGTTATCCTCTGATCTTACTGAAGTCTTTTTAAATTATTCATTTCTTTTCTTTTTTTTTCCTTAGCCTGTAACAGGTGATCTTATACTGTGTAAAATAGAATGAAAATTTTTTTTCACTTAAGTTTCTGTCTTTCAAGCTTTAAGAGGCCAACCCTGACCCCTTGTTCTAAGATACTGGAATTTGGCAATCAGAACAAATCTTGCAACAGTTGGAGGGATGAACTGTTTCTTCTCAGCAGGAAAGAGTTAAGCAGGGGGTAAAAGGGAAACTAGTCCCTCCTAAATGATGACTTCCCAGTGTGGTTTTCTTGTTTTGTTTGAAGATACTCCCAAAAGCAGCAAACACTCTCAACTTCAATAGTAACCACAAAGAAAGTCCAAAACAGAACAGAATGAGTTTTTAGATTCCAAAGTATTGAATTTTCCAAATGAGTGCTCTCCTCCATTGGCCAAATAATTGACAGAGAGGCCTAAAACACCAAGATTGGCATGATATATATTTTCTCAGTGTACCTGAGTGCTCTGACTTAAATTTGTAGCAGGAAACCCTCTGGATCTTGCCTTGAAGCTAATTTAATCAAAGAGGAGATTTGCTTCACATGTAAACTTGCGGCTTTGGGGAATTGATAGCTCTACTTTCTCAAAGACCAAAACCAAGACAATCACATGGCTTTTGAATGTCAAATGCAGTGGGCTGATAGCTTTATGAATGTACTGACACCTCTAAGATTCTGAAATGAATCTCAGTAACTTAAGGTGATCTCTTGGTTTTTCATCTGTAAAAGTAGGGTAAATTCTGTAAATTCTTAATCTTGGCTACTCATTAGAATCTCCATGGGAAACCGAAAAACATACCTGTGCCTAGCCTCCATCCCTAGTAAATCTGATTCAGTTGGTATGGGGTGGGCTCAGGCATTGGAATTCTTTTCAAGTTTCCCTGTGTGTGCAGCCAGGGCTGGAGATTGCTGGACTAAGAGATCTTGAAGGTCTCTTCTGGCTCAGATATGCTATGATTCTCTGATTCTATGTAAGAATTTATGTGTTGAATTGTGTTATGTTTTATTTGGTGGAGATGGGAGGTTATAGTGTAGAATTGAGAAGGGCAAAAATAAACATCTATATGTAACTGGCCTTTAAGAATCCATCAGATATTTCCTCATCTTGGAAGGAGGCAAAGGGATGAGTTAGTTCCCATAATGACTGTTAGTCAGTCAGATCATGAGTATTTCTGAACTGTATAGGCCAAAGGGAGCCTTTATGTGCACACAAGGAGGGTGTTAGTGAGAATAATACCACACCATGAAGTCAAGATTAGGCTGATGGCAGGGTGCAAAGAAAGACAGCCGAAGCTGGAAAACTGCCTGGCTAGGGCTGAAGAGGACTCTGGGAAAGAGCATAAGCAACAGATCACACAAAGAAGTTCAGTGTGCCTTCTGAAATGGTTCTCTATTGGGAGTGTTTTAAAGAAGATTCATTAACTAGCATCTGTTTAAAATAAATCAGATTTTCCTAAGTATTGTTATTGGAAGATCTACAAGTTCTACCTAGTGTGCCTGGGGTAGCAGATGGCTGATAGCAAAAGACAGGCTTCCCTAGGATGTGCCATTACATTGTGCGACAGTGATACAAATTCCCACTTTGATTCTGCACAGAGATGAGGCACCTTAGGAGCCGCACCAGAAAATTGGCCCTTATTTCATACATCCCCAGAGCAGAACACTGGGGAGAGAGAATTGGGAATAGCAGATCCAGTGGGAACATGTCACAATATACTCTAATAGCCACAGTCTAGGGGAGAGAGGTGAGGTGGGCAGTAACACAATCCTGATACGCTCAGCGAGAACCCACTGAACTTATCCCTCCCTCTTCATCTCTGACTCTTTCTGCCTCTCAACCTCTCCCTGTGTTTTCCTCCTTGTCTCCTTTCTGTCTTCCCACTATACTTCCTCTGTATTCATCTTCCTTTCCCAAGGCGCTTTTTCTTATTTTTTCCTCACCTTCTTCTATATCCCACAGAGCTGTTTCCATCCCCCTCTCCTTTCCACCAACCATGTCTCTCATCACATAATCGTCCAGCTCTGTCCATAAGAAAACTGGGGCTCAGGCCACCGAAGTGGCTGCCCTAAGGCCACCCCTGAATTTGAGGCACAATCAGGTCCAGGACCTAGATCTCTTGACTCTTAGTTAATCCTCTATGGCCTTAGTGCAAAACTGATAGACTTTAAATTACCTCTAAAAACTTAGTGGATAGGTTTGATGTTTCTTCCTCTTAATTAAAAAGTGAATGATGAATGAAGTATTTTATTCTCACTTTTAAAGGAAAAAACAAAACAAATAATGCATATGTGGTAAAGATAAAACCTGCCTGTTTCCTTCCTTTTCCTCATTATTCAGGAAATAGGACACACACAGACTCAATAAAAATTTGCTTATAGAGTTTGTGAGAATTATTTAAATCTTAAAACAAATACACACAAATCCCCCAAACCAAAGAAAGCCCATGAGAGAAAAGAGCAATAAAGTGGAGGACCTTGGTTCTGTTACTACCTAGCCTTCTGACCTTGGACAAGTTGCTTAATCTCTTCAGACTTCATTTTCTTTATCAAAATATGAAGGGATTAGAACAGGGATACCCAAGATCCTTTCCAGCTCTCAAATTTGGTGATTTGGCTGGAAAAAAGCTCTGCTTAACTACTTCTAAAAGTTAATAAGTCAGAGAAAAGGCTAACGCCTGTCTGTAATAAGGCTGACTCCAGGAAAAAATGTATCAGGTACTGGCTAGAGGCAGAGTCAGGGCTGCCAGTACTGATGTTCATGTTGTACACTGCGCAAGGGCACTATATTTAAGAGGGTACTATTCACATTACAGACATATACTAATTTATATGAGAGTGGTCCAAGAGTAGGCAAAGAGGTTCTGACCTCCCAGTCTAGTTTGGGAATGAGGTGGGGGAGGGGGGCTATTTCTCATGTACATTTATACAAGTGTACTCGACTATACTCACACATAGTCACTAGTAAACATATGTGCACCTGATTATATGCTACCTTGACTAGTCCCCAGGAGTTTTTTGAGGTTACTCCTTCCTCCTGCCTAATATTCTTGGAGATCCAATTTCAACATCTCTCTTCCACGTTTATAGCCTGACTCCAAACCTGACAAAGAGGCTCCACCTGGCAGTCAGGGCTTGGTGGTATGTAGAATATCCATGCTGCTAGAGGAATGTGTTCCTTGGTATCTGGAGAATGTATGAGTAAATGAGAGCATGGCACATGCACGAATGTATCGGGCCAGGGCTGCTGCCCAACATCGCAGGGCTGCCACAGGCTGTAAAGTTCTCACATGTTTGTTTCTTTATTTTTCCTTGAGCATCCTTTCTAATTAGCACAAAGTTGCCATAACAGCTAGTAATGACCAGGGACTGGGTAATATGGTTGCAAAGGTGCTGGAACGGCTTCATTGACCACCGGTATATCCTATACATTTGTTGATTTTGTGAATTCCCAGTTAGAATTTTTTTTCTTGCAGCTTGATCAAACCTTGGCTTTGATCCCTCTAAAGGGCAAAGTCCTCTGAAGGCTAAAACTCCGAGCTCATGTCTGACCCTCTTGACTTCTGTGATTAAGTAAGTGTAGGGTGGAGCCTGAGATTTGGCCTTAGTTCCAACCAGTTTCCAGGTGACCATGATACAGCTGGTCTGGGGTGCAGAGAATTTAATTTCTGAGCAAGAGACCAGGCAGGCTGCCTTTCATGCTTGACCATTCTGCTGCAGGCAGGCACTGATCCTGAACTACCTTGCTGGACTCTGTAGGCGCTGAGCCTGGCTGGCACAGTACTGTTCAGCTGCTGAAGGCCGCTGAGAGCCATTCCCTAGTTAAAGGGTTTTGAGTTCCTTGGCTTGAAGATGCCCTCTAACCCAAAGTGCGGACATGTAACTCAGATGCCCGCAGCTGCCGTTATTAGCCTTTGCATCTGGCAGGTCTTCAGATGCAGTGCCACAGCTGGATATAATCCTTAATAAGAGAGTCTTATTCTTGGAATTTGACTGCACAGAGCTCTCTGCTTTATTTTCTCTACTTGATGACAAATTGGTACAGCCTGAAATGGAACATCCAGGCTATAGGTAATAGATGTGAAAGCACTTTGAAGAGTTAAGAGCACTGTGCAAATGCGAGGCATTATTATTATCATGGAGAAAAAGGAAGCTATATTTGTATTGCTTTTTAAAAAAATTTGGGTCAGACAGAAACTAAATAGGGCTTGATGACTGATGAATCCTTGAGGCTATGCACGGAGAAGAAAATTATCTATCAGGTGCTGGTGCTAAAGTGAAAACAATAAAATAATTGTTGTGTTTGACTTGACAGCAGCCTTAGAAATAGCTGCTTTGTACTTAAAAAGTCAGAAATAGACTCCTGAAAGAGTCTAGATTACTCATATTACTATGGTAGTACATTTGTGCATCCAAGTAAGAAATGTTTAATCTACATTGAAGCCAGTTGGCTTATGATTGAAGCATAAGAGGCCCCCCAAATGGCCTGTCCCACAGGAGAAAAATTGAGAAAGGTAAATGCAGAGAACATTTGCTCTATGATGTCTCCTGCCTTACATCTCCCAAGTTGGATGCCTCAAGGCAGTAAGAATTGTAACCACCAACCCTCACCATTAACCACAGGGAACCGAATGCTACACCACTTAGCTATGAGTAAGTGAAATGACCTAGCACTTTTTGCAGTTAGTGAAGGGAGTCATTTAGGAGAGTTGTATCATTCCTTTTCTGGGGTCTGCATACTTGCAATGGTTTTCCTGGCCTTAGTCAATTGGAATTTTAATTTTTCACCTCTCTGCATGACCACATTTTTCAGATTTTATTTATTTGTTTGTTTGTTTGTTTGGAAAGAGATAGAGAGTGAGAGAGCGAGACTGAGTGGGGGTGGGAGCAGAGGGAAAAGGAGAGAGAGAATCTCAAGCAGACTCCCCACTGATCATGGAACCAGAGGCTGGGCTGGATCTCACTACCCTGAGATCATGACCTGAGGCAAAATCAAGAGTCTGACACTTAGCTGACTGAGCCACCCAGGCACCCCGGCATGACCTCATTTTTAGCTCAAATACAGAATGTCCATATGGTGGAGGCTAATGGAGGAGGAACAAAGCCTGTTTGAGTTGATGGTGTGATTATACCCTTCATATGGAAGGGACATTGCTCTAAAGCTGTTGGCAACTAAGTCTCATCACTCCTCTCTGCCTTTTCTTTCTAGGGTGATTGGGTGTGGCTGAAAAAGTTCCCCTCTGGAGGTTTTGGAGACATTAAGTCCATCAAATCGAGTGCAAGTGATATGTTTGAAATGGTATGAGAAATGCTTGTTTATGTACGTTCCCACTAAAACCAATCCTTTCTCCAAAGTAACTAACATCAGCTGTTAGGAAGACCCCTTAACAAATCAGTGCAGGGAAACTGCAGGGTTGCCACTGGCCTGATGTGAATCATGTGATGCTATGGCAAAAGTATGGGTTCTGAAGTCAAAGAGACATGAAGAATTCAATTTCCAGCTCTCCCCACTTAAGAGGTATTTTAACTTGGACAAGTCACCTAAACTCCCTGAGCCTTATTTTCCTTATTTGTAAAGGAAGTACATTAATGTCTATTCCCCAGGGTTAGTATGAGGATTAAAAGAGATAATACAGGGGAATCCCTGGATGGCTCAGTGGTTTAGTGCCTGCCTTTGGCCCAGGGCGTGGTCCTGGAGTCTCGGGATCGAGTCCCACATCAGGCTTCCTGCATGGAGCCTGCTTCTCCCTCTGCCTGTGTCTCTGCCTCTCTCTCTCTGTGCCTTTCATGAATAAATGAATAAATAAAATCTTAAAAAAAGAGATAATACACACCAAGCATCCTGCACATTTCCTGACATATAGCTTCTTTGTAAAATGGTAGCTATTATGCTTATTATTAAGTATATATCCCATAATCTTTCAAATTCTCCAGTTGTCAGGCCTGGAAAAGTCATCTTGTAATTACCACTTGCATAAGAAAAATGGTGATTTTCCCAGTCTTACCAGTATGTTTAGAGTCCTTGGATGGTTCATTTAAGGAAGCAGTGTGTAGATAAGGCAGGGATGACAATGATTCCTCCCAAACCACTTAAAATTTTGGCTCCTCCTTGAGCTTTGAGTCCATAAAAGATTCACAGAGCCTGTCTCCAGTTCCTTTAGACTCATGAGTGGGAGTTTTAGAAAGTAATAATAGATTTCTTCACATCTCTGAAGCAGGCAAGTTCAAGTCAATCCAATAAGTATGAATCAGACACCTGCTACATCCCGAGCACTGTACAAGTGAGAAAACAAAGGAAATGGGGAAATGGAAGAGATGTGGCTCATGGTGGACAGGATGTGTCCCTGATGGTAAAATAATTAGAGATGAATCCAGAAGAGGGGGCAGTGTCAGAGCTAGAATAGGCAATTCCACACTGGTTTGATGATCCAGGATGCTAAACAGAAGCTAACTTCAAAGTCTGGAGCCAAGCAGGGCCAAACTTGGGAGAGCTGATTGACTGCAAGCATGGAAGTAAGATGATAGGTATTGACCCAAGGTAAAATGTGTCTGTGATTTTGGGGGAATTTTTGATTGTGATGTGATCTCAAACTAACAGAAAAGCTGCAAGAAAAATTCAAGGAATTCTTGTATACCCTACCTAGATTAAACAATTGTTCACATTTTGCCTAATTTCTTTTCATTCTCTATTTATAAGCTTATGTATATTATTTTTTCTGAACCATTTGAGAGTAAGATGTAGACATCCTCCACTTTTACCTCTAAAATACATCAGTGTGTATTTCCTCAAAAAGGCATTCTTTTATATAACTATGGTATAATGATCAAAATTAGAAAATTGAACATTGATACAATAATATAACTATTGTCCATATTTTTAAAAAGATTATTTATTTGAGACAGAGAGAGTGTCCATGAGCACGGGGAGGGGCAGAGGAAGAGGGAGAAGCAGGCTCCCTGCTGAGCAAGGAGCTCAATATAGGGCTCAATCCTGGGACGCTGGGATCAGCACCCAAACCAAAGGCAGATGCTAACCAACTGGGCCACCCAGGTACCTCTATTGTCCATATTTTATCAATGGTCAAAACACATGATAGCTAATATTCCCCAGGCCAGTTTTCAATCTAGGCTCACACATTATGGTTAGTTGTCATGGCTCCTTATTGCCTTTAATCTGGAACAGTTTCTTAGCCTTTCTTTGTTTTTTCTTCACCTGGATTTTTTTTTTTTAAGAATTCAGGTCAGTTACTTGGTAGATGGTCCCTCAATTTGGGTTTATCCCATGTTCCTCATGGTTAGATTTAAGTTATGCATCTTTAGCTAGAATACTACAGAAGTGATATGGTGTTCTTCTCAGTGCTTTTTATCAGGAGGCACACAATATCAATTGTCCCATTATTGCTGATGTTAATTTTGATTACTTAGTTTAGATGGTTTCAAAATCTACTAAATTTCTCCAGTATTGAGTTACTGTCTTTCCCCCACTGTAATTATTATTTTTTTTATTTTTTTAATAATAAAGTTATTTTCCCCCCACTGTAATTAATACATAATCTGTAAACAGATACTTTAAGTCTGTGTAAATACCTTGTTTCTCATCAAACTTTTGCTCATTAATTTTAGCATCCATTGATTTTCTAACTCCAGTGTTCTTTGTTTATTGGTTGGTATTGTGTTGTAAGAGCCTTACCTTCTCCACCATTTATTTATTTGTTTATATATTTATACCTGTGTGCATGTATGGACTTTTATTTTATTCAAATCTATCATTTATCTATCTGTCATCTATCTAAAATCATGAATTCATATTAATACTTCCAACTATAATTGAGTGCCACAGAGTTCATTTTGTCCTTTCTCCTTTCCATATTGTAACTCCGTTCTTTAATAGTGAGAAAACTGGCTCCCATTATTCTCATGACATCTTTTTATGTGTCCCTTTACTGACTCATATGGCCATGTCAGGTGCAGATAGCAACTCAACTCTAGGGGGAAGGCCAGAGTTTTCCAGCATTTACCACGTGAAAGGCCCAAATTCATTTCAATACTTTTATGAAGCAGAAGGTGGAACTGACTATGCGATCACTGTGCCTCTAACACTGCCTTGACCACTTACATGCCTTCATGATCTTAGTATGTTGAGACTGGATACCAGGAGCCAGAATGGAAAGCAGATCTTGGTAAGCCACCTGTAGAAAAGAGCCCTGCACAGTGAGATGGATATTCTTGAAAGGCAAATGGCTGGAGTTAGAAGGCCAAAGGATTGATGACTTTCAACATCCTTTTAGGGCCTCAATTTCTGCAAAAGTGTGTGTAGGAAAATCAGGCTGTATCTCCAAGGTCATGTTCTTCCCTACCATCTGTTGTAACCAATTGGCATATTCCCAGTGCCATCTAATACCTTAGCTGTTTAGTTCCTTGCCATATGATCTCTAATCATTTCTTCTTCCATTCCACTTGGCCATCCACTGCTATCATTGTACCTTGGGCTTTGTCATAATCTATAATTGCTACCGAAAGTGCTTTACCTCCAAAATCATAGATTCAGGCATCATAGTCTTTGAAGTGTATCCTCCTTTTCTTTTACCTTGTGTGTACTTTACATCAGGTCTTCCTGTCTACTGACCTCTACTTTCTTCCAAACCATAAATCCTTCTTTTGTCTTCTCTTGTGTCCATCTTAGATTCCATAATCTATCGTTTGAACACATTCTTATTTCTGCCTTTATGGTCAAACATATGTACAAAATCCAAAATCTGGATGATCCTAACTCTTCACTTTGTGCCTGCTCTCAAATAGCCAAGTATTGTAGCAGAAAGTCATGCAACAAGGTATATTGTTTTCACTATAAATTCATGTTTCTCATCTTAAAATGTCCCTTATCACTGTTCATTAAGTCCATTATACTTTATTGGTTAGTTTACTCTCTTCAACTCATACTTCAAAGATTCTCCCTTCTCCTTCAACCTCCAATGTTCTTCTTTTCTTCTATTTTGACTATTACCATCCTTCTCCAAGCCATTATCAACTTCCACCAGAGCTATTGCAATTGTCTTTTATTTTTTCAAGAGAAGTAATTTTTTTAAAAACTATTTTAGGTTCACAACAAAATTGAACTGGAGGTACAGAGTTCCCATATGCCTACTGCCCAAGCTACATGCATGGACTCCCCCACTATCACCACCCCAAACCAGAGTGGTACATTTGTCATAACTGCTGGACATACATTGATATATCATTATCACCCAAAGTTCACAGTTTACATTAGGGCTCACCATTGGTGTTGTCTGTTCTATGGGTTTTGACAAATGTATAATGACATGTATCTGCCATAATAGCAACATGCAGAATAGTTTCAATGCCCTAAAAATCCCCTGCTCCGCTTATTCATACCTCCCTCTCCCTAATCCCTGGCAACCACTGGTAATTATCTTTTAACTACTCTATCCACATATACTTTTATCATTCTCACATCTCTTCTCCACTTTGCAAAGTGGTCTTTTCAAAATAGAATCTGATCTTGTCAGTTTTCTACTTAACTCTCTTTAAATAGATTCATATTGCTTTTTTCTTTGTGTGGAGATTTTAAATTACAGGTTCAATTTCTGGAATAGATAGTAGACTATTCAAACATTCTATTTCCTTTTGTACCACTTTTGGTAAGTTATAGCTTAAAAGAAAATTGGCCATTTCATATATTCTGTGAAAGTTACTGGCACAAAGAAGTATCTAATATGCTCATGCAATATTCTAAGTAGCTTTAGGATTTATAGTGATGCCCCCTTTGCATTCTTGATATTGATAATTTGTGTTTTCTCTTTTTTGATCAATTTTGCTAGAGGACTACCGATTTTTAAAATCTTTTCCAAGGATCAACTTCTGGCTTTGTTGATTTTCCTCAAGTGTATGTCTGCTTTCTATTTCATTGATTTATATTCTTATTATTTCCTTCATTCTCCTTTCTGTGTTTTCTTTTAAAGATTTTTTATTCATTTGAGAGAGACAGAGAGTGAGAGCACCAGCTCAGAGGGAGAGGAACATGCAGATGCTCTGATAAGCTGGGTGCCAGAAAAGGGGCTCAATCCCAGGACCCTGGGATCTTGACCTGAGCTGAAGGCAGATGCTTAACTGATTGAGCCACGCAGGCACCCTACTTTCTGTGTTTTTAATTCGTTGCTCTTTTTCTAATTTTTCAACTGGAAGCCTTCCTTATTTTCTTTTCCCTTATTTTTTTAGATTTTGTTTATTTATTCATGAGAGACACACACAGAGAGAGAGGCACAGACACAAGCAGAGGGAGACGCAGGCTCCATTCCATGCAGGGAGCCTGACGCGGGACTCGATCTCGGGTCTCCAGGACCACACCCTGGGCTAAAGGCGGCGCTAAACTGCTGAGCCACCCGGGCTACCCTTTATTTTCTTTTATAGTCACTTAAAGCTAAAAAATTCCCTTAAGTACTGCTTCAGCTACATCCTGGAAGTCTTTCTTTCCTTTTCAAAAACTTCTTATTATGGAAAGTAGCAAACACATAGAAAAGAAACAGAATAATATAACCAAACTCCATTTGCCCATCACCCCGCTTCAAAAAAATTATCAACATTCTAACATTATTATTTCATCTCTAACTTGGTTATTATTGCTGTTGTTATTGTTTTGCAGTTCTCTATTTTTTATGTACAATTATATACACTGAAGTGCCCATATTATAGATATGTAATTTTGATAAAGGGATACACCCAGATAGTCTAGACCATTATCATGATATGAAATAGGGATCATCAATCTATGGCCCCTGGACCAAATCTGGCCATGGTCTGTTTTTCATAGCCTGGGAGCTAAAAATGTTTTTTACATTTTTAAGTTGTTGTAAAAAACAACAAAAAAAAGGAAAATAAAGATTATGCAATAGAAACAATATATGATCTGCAAAGAATAAAATATTTATTATATGTAGCTTTACAGAAGATTGCTGATCCTGGATAAGAAACATTTCTTTCTCTCCAGAAAAACCTAGAGACTAGCCAAATATTCATCAGCAGGAGAAGGTCATTTGTGTTCTTCAGTAAATTTGTGCCCACCCCCCAAAAGAGGGAACCACTATTCCAGGGTTTTTCTTGCCTTACATTAATTTTGCTTCTTCTATAACCTCATAGAAGTGGTATCATATAGCCTCCCAACTGATACTAATCCATGTTATTGTGTGTGTATAAATAGCTTGTTCTTTTCATTGACGAGTATTATTCAATCATATGAATACAGCACAATTTAATTATGTCTTTTCCTGTTGATGGGCATTTGAGCTGATTTCCAGTTTTGTCTATTGTGAATAAAGCTGCTAGGAATATGCTTTTTACAAGTCTCTCTCTTTTTTTTACAAGTCTTTTTTACGGACACATATTTTATTTATTTTATTTTAGTTTTTTAATTTTTTATTTATTTATGATAGTCAGAGAGAGACAGAGAGAGAGAGGCAGAGACATAGGCAGAGGGAGAAGCAGGCTCCATGCACCGGGAGCCCGACGTGGGATTCGATCCGGGGTCTTCAGGATTGCGCCCTGGGCCAAAGGCAGGCGCTAAACCGCTGCACCACCCAGGGATCCCCCGGACACATATTTTAATTTCTCTTGGTTAAACACCTAGGAGTTGAATTTCTATGTTGATGTATAGTGTACACTTAAGTTTACAAGACACTATCAAATCTTTTCCCATTTTAATTTCCTACATGCAAGTTATGAGAGCTGCCTTTGCTTTACATCATCAACAATATTTGATTGTCTTTATAGTTTTAGCCATTCTAATGGGTTTACAGGGGTATCTCATTGGTTTAAAATTTTTTTTAATTAAGTAAAATAAGTAAACTCTATCCTTAAGGTGGGGCTTGAACTCATGACCCTGAAATCAAGAGTTGCATGCTCTACCAATGGAACCAGCCAGGCACCCCCTCATTGTTTTTTTTTTTTTTTAATTTTTCATTTTTGTTTAAAATTTTTTGGGAGAGAATGAGAGAGAGCAGAGTGCACCAGTGGGGGTGGGAGTTGAGAGGCAGAGGGAGAGAGAGAATTCCAAGCAGGCTCCACATCCAGTGCAGAAGGCCAATGCAGGACTGGATCTCCTGACCCTCAGATCATGACCTGAACTGAAATCAAAAGTCAGACACTTCACCAACTGAATCACCCAGGCATCCCTTAAATTTTTATTTTTAATGATGATAAAGACATAACAAAATTTAGCGTTCCTGAGTATATAATTCAGTGCTGTCAAGAATATTTACATTATTCTGCAACAGATTGTCACAACTCTTTGATTGCAAAACTTAAATTCTATATCATTAAACAACTATCCTACCCAGCCCCTTCCAGCTCCTTGTGACCACCATTCTGTTTTGTTTCTGTGAATTTGACTACTTTAGCTATTGCATATGAGAGTGGAATCACACAGCCTTTGTCTTTTTGTGACTGGTTTATTTCATGTAGTATCATTGTGTTTTTAAAATAGATTTTTTTATTCAGATTTAATTAGATGTACTAGTCAGTGAATTTTGACAATTGTATACATCTGTGTAACCACTCCCCAAAACAAAATATAGAATATGTTCATCACCCTAGAAAGCTCCCTGTTTCCCTTCTCAGTCATTGTCCCTAGCCCAGAGGAAACCACTGTTCTGATTTCTGTCATCATAAAATGGTATTGTTTTTTGTTCTTAGATTTCATATAAATAGAATACTACAATATGTATTCTTATGTGCCTGGCTTTTCTTTCTCAACATCGTACTTTTTAAGATTAATTCATGTTTTTGAATATAATAATATTTCATTTTTTTAATTGCTAAGTAGTATTTCATTTTATAAATATATCATAATTTGTTTCTCCTGCTGCTGAACATTTGGCTAGTCTCTAGGTTTTTGGTGTAATGAATAAGGAAAGTATAATCTTTTTTAATGGTGAAAAAAAACACAAAATTAGCATGTTACCTCTTTTTTTATAAAAAATCAACTTTTTTTGTTTTTTACAAAAAGTCAACTTTAATTTTAGGTGTAGAATTTAGTGATTCATCAGTTACATATAATACTCAGTGCTCATCACAAGTGCACTCCTTACCTATTTTTAAATACACAGTTCAGTTATATGAAGTATATTCACATTGTTGTAAACAGATCTCCAGACATTTTTTATCTTGCAAATCTGAAACTCTACCCATTAAGCTACAACTCTCTTTTCCACCTCCCACCAGTTCCTGCTAACACCATTCTACTTTCTAGAGACAGATGTAGGCAGAGGGAGAAACAGTTTCCCCGCAGGGAGCCGGATGCAGGACTTGATCCCTGGACCCTGGGATCACAACCTGAGACAAAGGCAGACGCTCAACCACTGAGCCACCCAGGTGCCCCTCGCTCAATTCCTGATGGACGTTTTGGTTGCTTCACCTTCTTGGCCATTGTGAATAGTGCTGCTATGAATATGGGTGTGCAAATACCTGAGACTGTTTTCAATTCTTTGGGTTTATACCTTGAAGTGGAATTAGTGAATCATATGGTAGCTCTGTTTTTTATTTTTTGAGGAATCTCATAAAATTTTCCATAGTGGTCGTCCCATTTCATCACAATCCTATCAACAGTACACAAGGCTTCTAATTTCTCCATATTTTTGCTAGCGCTTATTATTTTAGGGTTTGGGTTTTTTTTAACGATTTTATTTATTTATTCATGAGAGACACACAGAGAGAGGCAGAAACACAGGCAGAGGGAGAAGCAGGCTCCATGCAGGGAGGCCGACGTGGGACTCAATCCCGGGTCTCCAGGATCAGGCCCTGGGCGGCACTAAACCGCTGAGCCACCAGGGCTGCCCTGGGTTTGGTTTTTTAAAAAAATTTTTATAGTAGCCACTCTAATGGGTTTGACATGATATTTCACTGTGGGTTTGATTTGCACTTCTCTGATGATTAGTGATGTTGAGCATCTTTTAATTGGCAACTACAAATATTTTTGGGTATTTTTGTGAACATATATTTTCATTTTCTCTGGTAAATACATAAGAATGGACTAACTGAAAGGTGCCTGGCTGGATCAGTTGGTAGAACATACAACTCTTGATCTGTGGTTTATGAGCTCAAGCTCCATATTAGGTGTAGGGATCAGTTAAGAAAATAAAATCTGTAAAAAAAAGATAGATTAAATGAATCAAAGAGCAGATACAGGTGACTTTATATGAAACATCCAAACAGTTCTTCCGTCTAATTGGTTACAACATTTTATACTAACAGAAATGTATGGATGTTCCATTTGTTCTAAATTCTAAGCAGCATCTGTCTTTTTGATATTTGCTTTTCTGGTATCTGTGAAGTGGTATCTTATTGTGGATTTAATTTGCATTTTCTTGATGGCTAAAGTTGTTGGGCACTTTTTCATACGTTTATAATTTTTCTGTGTATCTTCTGTTGTGAATTGCCCATTCAAATATTTGCCACGTAAGAAAAAATTGTTTTTTTTTTTGTCTTTTAATTTTTGAATTGTAGACATTCTTCATGTATCCTGGATATAAACCTTTGGTCAGATATGTGTTTTGTAATATTTTTCCTCAGTCTGTGTCTTGTTTGTTTTCTTAGTGGTGTCTCTCGATGAGCAAAATTTTTTATTTTGAGGAAGTTCAATCTGTTGTTTTATTTTGTGGTGCAGAAATCCTTGTCTATTCCAAGATTCTAGATTTAGGACTATGACCCATTTTGAATTAGTTTTTGTGTATGGACCAAGATAGTGATCAAGGTTCATTGTTTTTCCATAGAGATAGCCAGGTTCCTGTAGCAATTGCTTAAAAAAGCTTTCCTTTCTCTATCGAGTTAACTTTCCAATTTGGTAAAAATTAACTGACTATATATATATATGGGGGGGGTAATTTTTTGGACTCTCTACTCTGTTTAACTAACACAGTAATGTACTCTACTGCCAACATCACACTGCTTAATTATCATAGCTCTAGAGTAAGTCCTAAAGTCAAGTGGTGTAAACTCCTCCAACTTGTTCTTTTTCTTCAACATCATTTTGGGTAGCATCATTCATTTTAATTTTCAGTAAATTCTAGAATCAGCTTCTTTTACTTAAGCAATGGCTTTGACAACTTTTGATAGAAATGGTATGAATTTATAAACCAACTAGTGACAATGGACATCTTAATAATAAGTCTTCCAGTCCATTAATATGGTATAGATCTTCACTTAAGTTTTCTTTAATTTTTCCCATCAGTATTTTGATGCTTTCACAATTTTTTTGAGTAGAACTGGTGAAGAAAGACGTCCTTGCCTTTCTCTCGGCTTGAGAGGAAAACAATTTAATGCTTTACTATTGGGTTTGATGTTATCTGAAGGTTTTTTTACACATGTCCCTATTTCTGATTTTCTGTGATTTTTTTTTTAAACAATGAGTTTTTAAAAAATATATTCTTTGACTGCCTTCAAAAGTTTATATTTAGATTTCAGGAGTTTGACTGTAATGTGTCTAGGTGTAGGTTTCTTTGTAGTTAATCTGAAGGTCACTAAGACTCTTGGATCTTTAAGTTTATTTTTTTAAAGATTTTGTTTGTTTATTCATGAGACACACACACACACACACACACACACACACACACACACACACAGAGAAAGAGAGAGACAGGCAGAGGGAGAAGCAGGCTCCACGCAGGGAGCCTGACGTGGGACTCCATCCCAGGTCTCTAGGATCATGCCCCCGGCCAAAGGTGGCGCTAAACCGCTGAGCCACCGGGGCTGCCCTAAGCTGATTTTCAAATGGCAGGAGTTTGAGTGTGATGTTACTACGTTGCTTGTGTTTCTTCAATATTTAAATTGACATCTTTCAACAAATTCAAGAAGTTTGGGGCCACCATTTATTAATTTTTTATTTTCCATTCTCTCTTGTATCCTTTTGTAACTGAAGTTATGTATGTGCTACACTTGATATTGTCCTACAGATCCTGGAGACTCTACTTATTTTTTATCCCCAATTTTTTTTCTCTCTGTTGTTCAGATTAATGTATTTTTTATTGATCTCTCCTCAAGTTCATTGACTTTTCTGTCATCTCCTAAGCCAATCTAGTGAATTTTATATTTTATAGCTATAGAATTTGTGTCTCTGCTGATGTTCCCTATCTGTATATTCATTTTGCATATATTGTCTTTTAAGTCCTCAAATATATTTGGGATATCTGCTTCTTTTCTGGGGGCACCTGGGTGGCTCAGTGGTTGAGCATCTGCCTTTGACTCACGTCATGATCCCAGGGTCCTGGGAGTGAGTCCTGCATCAGGCTTCCCGTGGGGAGCCTGCTTCTCCCTCTGCCTATGTCTCTGCCTTTCTCTCTGTATCTCTCATGAGTAAATAAAAAAATATTTTTTAAAAATAAAATAATGTTCTTTTCTGTTGGTTGCAACATCTGTATCATCTCAGGGTTGATTTCTATTGACTGTCTTTATTTTTTGTGTATAGGTCACATTTTCCTGATTCTTTGCATATCTAAGGCTTTTTGTTGATTGCTAACATTATGAATGGTACATTTTAGAAATTCTGGATTCCGTTAGATTGCTCTGAAGAATGATATTTTGTTTTTGCAGACAGTTATCTTGACTAGACTCAATTTTCAACTTCTTCTCCCATGTAGTATGTAGTAACTAAAATCTCTGGTCTGATATTACAGGTTTACTTGTTGCCTTTTTGTGAGGTACCTGGGATCTTTCTCATGCATGCAAAGATCAACATTCAGCCAAGGATTTGGGCAGATTGAAAAAAAATTTAATTGAAGTATAATTGACATACAATGTTATATTAATTTCAGGTATACAACACAGTAATTCATAATTATATATTTTATGAGATGCTCACCATGATAAATATAGTTTTGAGCAAATTTTATATGTATATTTGGTGATTGAACTTGCCCTATAGCACATTACCTTCCAGGAATTCTTCCCTAACTTTCTAACTATTATGTTGGCTCCAGACTTTGCCTTCTGATGCCTCGAACCTGCCAGGATGCAGTTTCTGCCTTCAAGTCATATGCAGTTTGGAGAATACACTCTCAAAACAAAACAAAACAAAACAAAACAAAACAAAACAAAACAGCCCAAATATGAATTTTACCTATTGTACTGTGTTTTTTCAGGTTTACCTTCACCTGCATTTGTGCATTTGGTCACTCTCCACTGCCTTCATGTTTTCATGGTTTAAAAAATATTGATCCATATTTTATGGGGGTTTTGGTCTATGCATTATTTAAAGACATGTTCCTTTGTCATCTCCTTTGTTTTTGCCTCTTCAACTGTTTAGTGATTTTTTTTATTATGTAGTAGACATTTTATATAAAGACATTGTAGAGGCTCCAGATAATATGTTCTACCATTGAGAGTTTTCTCTTTTCATCAGTTAGGTGGGTAGAGTGAAAGAGTAAACACATTAATCTAATCAGAGACTGAGCTGAATGGAAGCTATGTTGTAGTTTTAATTAGACTTAGTGCATCTTTAATTCTGTTATGTTTCCCGAGCATATTCCTCTAAAAGCCTGCAGAGCTCTCCACTTTGAAAGATTGACTATGTCCAGATGATGCTTCAGAGCCTTTGAGCTTTACCTTTTGGCCTCTACCCTTACTCTATGATGCTTCCAAATTAGGCAAATATTTTGAGGATAAGTTCAGCCATCTATTTGTGGCAGGCCTTACTCTTACAGTGAGACTTTGTGTCCTAAATATTGGGATACTAAAGGAGATGTCATCTCACCTTACGGAAGCTTCCTAGTCTTCCCTGTAGCGTTCAAACTCAGAATATATACTGGGGTAGGGGAGAACCATCTCACATTTAGGTCTCCTAAAGTTTATTAATTGTTATACCAGTACTTCACAATTGCTGGAACTTTGCTAATTTTCTCTTTTTCCCAGCAAAGCCCTTTTCCTAGACTAAACCTGATCTTCAGCTTGTGACAAGGATTAGCAAATGTCCCCGGGGAAGAAAATGGCTGGCAAAAATCTGCTTATCTCAGAAGGGTTCCTGCCCTTCTTAGTTTTAGTTCCTTTATTTTGTGTATGCATATCCTTGTTGTATTTAAAAATATTATATTTTTGCAGTTTGGCTTTTTAATGTTGTGGTATCAGGAATGGTAGTCTGCCATGACTTATTGTATCTTACATGGTATAGATGTACCTCTAATTGCCGTTAATATCAAGAAAAACCTACCTAAAATAGTCCATTAGATCCTCCATGGTCTGGCTCTGCTCTGCCTCGTCAGCCTTATCTCATACTACAGTATTTCTCTTACCCTCTCTCCATCAGCCACACTGGCTCTTTTTTAGTCCTTGTATTGTGATATGCACCTAGCACAGAACCTTTTCACATGCTATTCCAATCTCTGGAATACTTTTCTCTCCCTTCTTTGCCTGGTTAACTCCTCATATCTTTTAGCTCCCAGCTCAACTGTCACTTCCCAGGAACTCTCCCTCAACCTCCCTGATTGGTCACAGCCCCAATTATACATACTTACATTGTATATCTCTCCTTTAGAGGACTTGTCAGAGTTGCAAATTTACATTTCTTCATGTAATTATTTAATTAAGAAGTCAGGGACCATGTAATATTTTGTTCACCATTTGTTTCCAGCCCTCACCTCAGTGTCTAACATAGAGTAAGGTGCTCAATACACATTTATTAAATTAATGAAGTGTTACTTACAGGAAACATAGCATCAGAAATCTGCTAGTACCTGGTTAATATGTTCTATATGACCATTGACCTCTGGGTGGTAAAGAGTGAATAGATTGATACAAGGAGGTCTTGAACAATAGCTCTCTACAACAACAAAAAAAATAAAATGAAACAGAGGAAGAAGACATAGCAGCCATTTAGTCCATGGAGATAGAAAATCTTATTGCCAAAATACGTAGCAATGGTTGACATGGTAATGGCAGGCACTAATGTAGAGAATTAAATTTTCATAAGGGTCCATACCCACCAGTAGGATGGTATCACAGCTGTGGTGCAAGTAGGCATTTTTCTGATGTTACAATGTCCCAGAAACATTGTCAAACAGTTAAAGACATCTTTAAGATCATTTAAGCTAATGTTTGACTTAGGAGCAGGTTTCTCTGGTGACTGTATGCTAAAAGGTTTCACATCAGATGCAGTACTAACAAACATCTTGGGAGATAGGACAATTTAACTCTTGAACATTTGATGATAACCACTTCAGGGTATATTATTGAAGGGGCAAAGTACATGCCTACCCAGGAAATGTTCAGATGACCATCTTGCTACAAAAGGTGTTCCAAACATTCTCTGCTTCCTGGGGTTGTCCAAAATGTCAGCAGGACATGACTGCATGTAGGTACCTACCTGGTTCCTATATGTGCTCTTCTCTATTGGTTGTAGCTGAGGACATATGACTGTAAAGATCCAGGGAAAACCTAGGCCTGAACTTTTTCCATTCTAGGGCTACTAGTGTAAATCTAGATGCTATAACAAATAGACCCCCAAATATTTTAATGTCTCAAACACAGCAGAAGTTTAATTCTCATCCAAATAACAGTGCAAGGTAGGTGTTCTTTGTTGGCTGGTGACTTCCTTCCAATACAGGGATTCAGGGACCCAGGATATAACCATTTTATGGCTATGCCATCTCCTAGGACCCTGTCATCATCTGCATTCATCTATACAAGTGAAAAATAACAGGAAAGGCATATAGTTACTTCTTAAAATCCTTAACCTAGAATTGGCACATATTACTTCCTCTTATATTTCACTGCTTAAAATTCAGTCATATGGCTACACTTAGCTCCAAGGGAGGTTGTAAAATATGGACTAATTGTTTTCCCAATAAGAAAAAGAAATAGGTTTGTGTTGAATAGCTAGCAGATACATCCACTTTGTATTCTGTCTTCCAAGAGGTTTAGAACTCAATAGTTTGGGCTCCTTGGTCCATAAGCGATGGCACAATAAAACCTTAATAGTGAGTGCCCACTTTGCTACGTATGGGCTGAATTTCCTTGTCTGCCTTAGCTGGTTTAAGTTGCATTGGACTAAGTAACTTGTAAGGAGTGCTAGGCTTTTATGCTTAAAAGGCAACTTTAATGGTCAATAGCTACCATTCACCTTAGGGATAATTTAACTTTGGCTTGGATCACCCTGTTGGAGAAGTAGGCTTATATACCAAGCCAGTGTACTCCATTTCAATAAATGTCCCACCATACTCTCAATGCTCAAAATAGAATAATTTGCGATTTAATCCTTTCTATTATTTGTTACATGAAGTGCACATATTTTATGTGGGAAATAAGGGAAAGGATTAAATCACAAATTATTCTATTATATATCCACCCCAGCTGCTGTGAATGTTGGCTGGTAACTCTCAGCTTAAATGTATATATCTACTCTATTCTACATATTTTATATGTGTGTGTGTGTGTGTGTGTGTGTGTGTATATATATATTTGTATATCTGTGTAAACATATTTATATGATGTTTCAGAATAATTAATGATTTACTACTGGTCAAATTCATCAGATGCTTTTCCATCTTCATCTTCATCTGATTTCTCTGACATTTATAACATTTTCCTGAAATTCTTTCTGGCATTTACCTCAATTTCCTGAAACTCTTCCTATGGTGTTTATAAAATTGCTCTAAATAGTCTTTTCTCCACTTCCCTGGCCTCATTTCTAAGTCTATACAGGATGTTCTTCCTTTTCCATTTTAAAAATGTTGATATTTCTCTCTTCTCTTTTTATTCTGTATGTTTTCCTTGGGCTATCTTATCCACTCCCATTAATTTCATGTACCATGCTTTGCATGCTTATAGTTCCCAAGTTTATTTATCCAGATCAGACTTCTTTCCTGATCTCCAAACCCTGAATATCCAACTGTGGAATAGTTCCTCCTTGATGTCCCACAGGCACCTCATTTTTAAGATGTCCCAAACTGAATTAATCAGACTTCCCCACCACCAAAATTTTGTTTTCCCATCTGCCTTAGGTCAGATTCTCTAAAAGCTGAGCCTGACATGGAGTTTCTTGTTCAAATTACTCATTGGGAGAATGCTCCAAGAGAAAGGGAGTGAGAGAAGCAGGATAGCTCAGCAAGTATGTGATCTCTGCTGGAGACTAGCTTCTAGCTTCAGTATGATCTCATGGGAGAAATGCTGGAGTGCAAGTTATACCATGTGTCCCACCTTGAGGCTAGGGAGTTGGACTTTTGTACCAACCCTAGGCAGTCAGTCATTGGCTAAGGTCTGTGGGTGGGAATTAACCTTTAAGGTAAGTTGACTTCCATTTGATTTGGGCTCTAGGACAATTTTCCTGAGAATGGAATAGCTGTGAGTTCTTAGCCAACATTCACAGTGTCTGGGGAATGCATAGTAAAGGTGATATGAGTGGGACACCTACATATCCATTACTAAACTATTCCTGATCCCTGAATTCCCTATATTGATGTATGGCACTGCTATCTACCCAGGAATCCAGGTAGAAATCTGGAAGTGATTATGAAAACTTTTTCCCTCTCATCCCCTATTAAATAGTAAGAGTAATAGATAGCAATTATTGAGTGCCCATGATATAAATTTCAAATACCATAGCAAGGTTTTCAAAGACCCATGGGATGTGGTTCCTGTCTATCTTGTGTCTTATCTCCTTTCCCTTGCACTCTGTTCTGGCCACCCTAAACCTGTTACAATTTCCTCAACATAACATGCTCTTACTTTCAGCCATTCCCACCCTGTCACTTTCACCTGCTCAACTCTTACTTGTCCTTCATGACAGTCAAGACATTACCTCTTCCAGGAAGCCTTCTCTGATCCTTCAGGCTATAAATAACTGAGCTCCCCCAGCATGCCATTCTCCCTTCCACAAGAATACATTTTACAGTAAAATACATCTGTCAGCTTATTTGTCTATCACCCCCTTTTGAATGTGAGTTCTTCCAGGACAGTTATTTCATTTTGCTTAATTCTGCATTTCTAGCATGAAGCCCAGTGCCTTGGACATTGTGGGCACACACTAAATGCTTCTTGCATTAGTGAAAACATTAATGATGCAAAAGGAAAATATAGTCAGAATTCTAGATGTTTCTTCTAAATAAATTTTGTGGGTTTTTTTGTTTTTTTTTTGTTTAATTTTTATTATTATTTATTTATGATAGTGAGAGAGAGACAGAGAGAGAGAGAGAGGCAGAGACACAGGCAGAGGGAGAAGCAGGCTCCATGCACCGGGAGCCCGATGTGGGATTCGATCCCGGGTCTCCAGGAACGCGCCCTGGGCCAAAGGCAGGCGCCAAACCGCTGCGCCACCCAGGGATCCCTCTTCTAAACAAATTTTGTAGAGTTTGGCCTGATGTTTATGTAGGCTATTTATTTTATTACCTGAATATTCACAAATAGACAGTCTATTCCACTTTTCATTGTACTAAACTTCTTTAGTCCTCCTGGCTCACTGAGCTCCATTCCAGAGTCCCCCAAAAATCAGGAAGAAGGCCACAGCCCTAGCATTCACTTACAATATGCCAGGAGAGATCTCTCTTTAAAATCTCCCTCTTTGGGCAGCCCCCGTGGCTCAGTGGTTTGGCGCCGCCTTCAGCCCAGGGCGTCATCCTGGAGACCCTGCATGGAGCCTACTTCTCCCTCTTCCTGTGTCGCTGCCTCTCTCCCTCTCTGTGTCTCTCATGAATAAATAAATAAATTTTTTTAAAAAAGCAAAATCTCCCTCTTTGACCATTGCATCGATTTTCTTTTTTTTACTTTTAAAGATTTTATTTATTTATTCATGAGAGACACACAGAGAGAGAGGCAGAGACACAGGCAGAGGGAGAAGCAGGCTCCATGCAGGGAGCTGGACGTGGGACTTGATCCCTGGTCTTCAGGATCACACCCCAGGGTGATGGCGGCGCTAAACCGCTAAGCCACCGGGGCTGCCCTGCATCGATGTTCTATCAGTGCCTATGATATTGTGATTTATAGTAAAAAATATGTCTTTGGTCTTCATATTTCTAGCACAGAGCTCCTAAAACCCTTGGAATTTCCTAAGTGAGAAGAATGGTAAAGTGTCTTTTGTTATGTTAATGAGACTTTCAGACCACACCTAAGGATGGGTGCTGGTTGCCTGAGAACCAACCAGTTGATTAAAAGGTTTGAGCTTTCAGTACCCCCTCCTCCCTACTATCTGGGAGGGGAGAGGGGCTGAAGGTTGAATCAATCATGGATGGCCAGTCAATCATGTCTATGTAATGAAGCCTTCATAAAAACTTCAAAGGACAGAGTTTGGAGAGTTTCTGGGTTGGTGAACATGTGGAGATTTGGGAAGAGTGGCATGCATTTAGGGAGGGCATGGAAGCTCCACATCTTTCTGCTATACCTTGTCCTATGCATCTCTTCCATCTGGCTGTTTCTAAGTTATATCCTTTTATAATAAACTAGTAATCTAGTAAGTAAAATGTTTCTATGGGTTCTGTGAGCCACTCTAGCAAATTAATTGAACTGAAGGTGAGGGTTGTTAGAATCTCTAATCTATAGCTTATTTGTAGAAGCCCAGGTAACCTGGACTTGTTACTGGTGTCTGAAGTGTGTATGGGCTGGGGGGAATCTTGTAGGATTGAACCCTTAACCTTTGGGATCTGATGCTATCTCCAGGTAGATAGTGTCAGAATTGAGCTGAATTGTAGGACACCTGGCTGGTGTTGGAGAATTGGTTGGTTGTGTGGGGACCCTCTTCCCCCAACACACATAGTGGAATTGGTGAGTAGAACCTTTATCGTCATACCAAAATAGCACAAACATAATGGCTTAAAACAGAGCCCATTTATTATCTCACTATTCTGTAGATCAAAAGTCTAAGTGGGATCAGTTGGGTACTCTACTTAGTATCACATGAGGATCAAGTCAAGGTGTCAGTCATTCTCAGCTTTAATTTGGAGTCTCTGGAGGAAAATCACTTCTAGGCTCAGTTAGGTTGTGTGCAGAATTTGGTTCTGTACAGTTGTAGGACTGAAGTCCCCATTTCCTTGATGGCTGTCAGCTGAGAACTGTTCTCAGCTTCTAGAGGCTGCCCACAGTCCCTGGCTTATAGCCTCCTTCCTTCATCTTCAAAGCCAAAAATTGAGTCCTCCTACTTTGAATATCTCTGACTTCCTCTCTTCCCTCCTCTTCTGATTTGAAGAGCTCATACAAGCAGATTAGGCCTACCTGAATAATCTCCCTTTTTCCATATAACATAACAATCACAGGAATAGTGAGGGGTTGGAGATCATGGGGCCCAACATTCAGCTTTTCACAGCAAACAGTCATAGGAAGTTTGAAGAGAAGGCTTGTGCCCTAAACTCTGGTCCCCCATTGTAAAAAGACAGTTGTGACTTTCCTCTCTCCCTCTGTTTCTAGATCAAGGACCTGCGTCATGAGAATATTAACCCTTTATTGGGCTTCTTCTATGATTCAGGGATGTTTGCCATTGTGACAGAATTCTGTTCCAGAAGGAGCTTAGAAGACATATTGACAAATCAGGATGTGAAACTTGACTGGATGTTTAAATCGTCACTCCTGCTGGATCTCATCAAGGTTAATGGAAAGACTGAGGAAATCTTGGATTTTCAGTATAGATTCGAATTTAAACATTTTGGGATATTTTATTTTCCTTGGATCATTGTGATGATGTCACTCTTCCACTTTCCTTCCTAGGGTCTGCCCCCATCCCTTTTCATGGTCCCTTTGTCCATATCTGTTATAAGGTACTGATATAGAAGGGATTTACTTGTCCTACCCCTCTCCCCCATTTTGAGGGCCAAATTTGTCCTTACTTCCTATTGTCACTGAGCACTCTTTGCCTTAAGCAGCCCTTCCTTCCATCCCATTTCTCTACTTTCTGGATGGGGAAAAGTATTCATTCACAGATCCTTTAGTGCTGCTTAGCCTTATCTCCTGGTTTTCACCTTCTAACAGATGGTTCAGTCTAGAACTAGGGGATAGGTCTTTGCACAACATAGGTGTAGATATGGAACTCCGCATGACCAGAAAGCCAAAAGACCATAGGGTCTGTCAGGCAGCACTTCTATTCTCTGAGGCAAGACTAATGAGAGTTAAGGGGGTTCATGAATGGGTCTATGGATGGGCTTTAGTGGAGTCTATGAACTCCTTGGAATAGTATGCAAATTGTGTCTATGTGTATTTTTATGGGGCTGAACTGGTTAATCAATGACTTGTTGAGCCTCCTGCATATTGACCAGTCTTGACCTTTATACTGTGGCCTAACCCTTTTCAAGGTAGCTTTATAGACATTATCTCATTCCAATTCTCCATAAAATAAGTATGATTATCCTCCTTTTACAGAGGCTCAGAGAAGCTAAACGAGGTACACTCTGTTATATAGTGTCTGCCATACATAGGAAGTGCTCAATAAATAGTTATCAGCCAACTATTAAGTGGCAAAGCTGATAATAGAATTCAAACCTCCTGATTTCAATTCTAGTACTCTTTCCACTCATCCTATAAGCAAGGTCCCATGAGTTACGGGAGAAACTTCTACATGACAGTCCTCTCAGGCCCATGATGAATGAAACCCAAGAATTAGATAACTCCCGGAGGAAATTTCACCCACTGCAGACTCAGCTTGGAAGTACTGGGGACTGCAGACTTTCTGAGGGACAAGATGTAAAGCATACAGATACAAAGGGGTGTCAAGCCACAAAACAGTGCCAGATACTTAAAAGGGCTCAACATAAACAGTTCTGAGATGATTGCACTAGAACATGAATTGTATTTATATGTGAATGAGTAAACCCATCTGATAAAGTCCTGGTAGATTACATTTGAATGTCATATAGAATTGCCAGGCAAGCTGCAGAGATCAGCAGTATTCAGCTTTCTTCTTTTTTATTGTCTACTTTTAATTACAAAAATAATGTATTAAATCAAGTGATATAAATATATGTGGGAAAAATAATAATATTTACTCAACCCTCCTTCATATCCTTGCCCAGAGCTAACCACTGCTGACAGTTTGGTGATTAACCTTACAATTCATCTCATGTATATTTACATACATTATAGATTTTATTTGTTTTTAAAAATACACACTGTCACATAGTTTTGCCCCTTTCTATTTTTCACTTACTTTATGGCTTAGAGATGATTTCCTGTCAGTACATACAGATTTATTTTATTATTTTTAATTATTGCAGAATATTCTGTAGTTTGGATGCACCACAATTTGGACAGTCCCTTCTTGACAGGTACTCATTGTATTTTTAATTATATAATATTATGAAGTGGAGCTGCCTTAAGTATTCTTGTGTATGTCTCCTTGTGCAGATGTACAAGCATCTCTTTAGAGAAGAAGCAAACTCCCTAGGTCACAGGGTGCATGCTTTCAATTTTGATACCTATTGCCAAACTGCCCACAAGAAAGTATATACCAATTTCCATTCTGCCAACAGTGGATGAAAGTCAGGCGAGACTTTTTTGGGGGAGAAAAATCAGAATCTTCCAATTCTCAGAAATTTTATATGTATAGATCCATCCTATGTTTGAAATGTTAATAAATCTCCCAATAACATACAATTCTCTATACACACAAGATAGGATTCTTCATCAAAAGCATACAATTTTAGAGCTGGAAGGGACCTGGAAATAATTCTTGTTGTCAAAGTTTTGCTTTGCCTGCATATAAGGGAAAAGGGGCTGAATTCTGGACCATAATAGCTCATGCCATTAACAAGCTCAGAAACTGGCTCTAAAAGCACAAAATAGTTAAATAAGTTACTAAGGAAATCCTGTTTGTATCATCTGCAGGGCATGAAGTACTTACACCACAGAGAGTTTGCTCATGGGAGGCTGAAATCTCGGAACTGTGTGGTAGATGGGCGTTTTGTACTGAAAGTGACAGATTACGGTGTTAATGACATCTTGGAAACGCTAAGACTCTCCCAAGAGGAACCTTCTGCGGAAGGTAAGCAAGGTATTGTACCCTTCTGATGCACACAAGGTAACTCCAAAATTCAAATGAGAATATGCACTGAATTAAAGCCTCAGGCTGATTCAACTATCCACTTTTGTTGAAAATTCAGCCTTATTTCCAAGCCAAAGGAGTTGAATGAAGTCTGCAGGCTGTAATCTCAGCACAGCCTAACCTTCAGAACAAAGCCAGTGCAATAATGTTGAGTTCCTGCTGTGGCAGGATTAGGCTGTATTGTTTGGAGACCCCAGGAGTCTCTGGAGGAACTTGCTGAGCAATAGGCACACAGTAGGTGCTCAATAAATACTTGTCAGATTGAATGGAAGGTAATTTGGCAGCTGGACCCCCACATAGCACATTCTGGAATGGGATGTCACTAGAGCCTACCCTCACTGTCTCTGTCAGAGAGAAAGAAGCAAGGAGGGGGCTCCCTGCAAGTAAATACTCTGTGGGTTGCGTGGGATGGCTTCAGACACAACTATGGTCTTCTAGTAAATAAGTAGGCATGCCTGTAATGCGCATTTGGTGTTTTTGTCTTCTATTTAGTGCCCTGGTAGCAGCACCAAACAATGCCTGTAGGGGTCATGACAGATCAAAGAAATGGGAGAAATCTGAGATGGGGAATTGGAAGTGGATGAGTGAGGGAAGAGCTGATGGAAGACAGGAAGGAAAAGAGACTAAGGAGAGAAAGGATGGAGTTAAATACATAGAGGACATTTGGGCATTAAGAATTTTAACCATTGCATCGCATTGCAAGGCTGAGGAAGAGAGAGTGACACAGAAACACAGAGAAACAGACAACCCAAGAAAGACAGAGGGACAGATCAAAATTACAACATATATTCTTGAAAGAATCTTTGGCAGTGTAAATTTTAAAACTGCTGACTTTACTATGTAAGGGAAACAAAGACCGAAAGACACATAAAGAATATGCATAGATGCAGACAAGACAGCCCAGCCATTAGGGGCAGCATCTTTGTGCTTTATAAAACTTGCAGAATATTGAATGTTAGGAAGACATCTAGTCCAACTCTTGTTTTACAGATGAGATAAGTGAGGCTCAAGATTTGCCCAAGTCCTACAGCTACTTAGTAGTTCCAGGAATTCACTTCAGGTCTTTTGAGTATTGACTCCTACACACAGCTAAATTACAATTTATAATAACAATTTCCTTTTTCTGCCCATCCATGCTTTGGAGGACTTGAAGCTCCTGGTAATCACAATAAAAACCGTGCTATATTCTCTCTTTCTCCCTCTCCCTCTCTCTCTTTCTGTGGTCCTATTCTTGTTGCCAACTTAATCTTATGGTTATTGTGTGGCTACTTCCAGTTTGAAAGCTTGGAGTAGTTGCCTGGATGTAGAATGTTGGGGACAGCAGATGCATATCGTCAAGTACTTAGCTTCCTGTCAAGAAGACTCATCTATAAAAGATAAACGCAATGCCCAGCTTCCCAGAGTTCCATTTAATTCACAGGTTGGCAACTTGCAAACTTAAGAAACTCTGGTCTTGGAGTGGGGAAAGGATAGGTGTGTGTGTGTGTGTGTGTGTGTGTGTGTGTGTGTATGTGTGTGTGTGTGTACCATATCTGTCTCTTGCTCTGTCTCTCCTTCTTATTGTTTCATTTCACTCTCCAAATTGCAATGGCAGTCTGGATGCTCAATGCATTCTTCACACACTGCAGCCAGAAGGAGTTTTCTCAACTGCAAATCTGATCATGTTAGATCTGTGCCAAAATTCACTGAATGGCTTCCCATTGCTCCTAGGATAAAGTTCAAATTCCTTTACAAGGCTTATGAGCCCTGTGTGGGTTAGGTCTGGTGGACCTCTTGTACTTAATCACTCCCCCTCTATCTCTGGGCTCTAGCAGGGCTGAACTCCTTCCAGTTGTTTATTTACCCCAGGCTCTCTCTTACTCCTGGACCTTCACACATGCTTTGCCCATTCCTTGGGATACTCTTCTCTTCCCCCTCTGTTATACACTCCTCTGAGTCTGGCTAGATTGGGACTCTTTGGGACTCACCTTAAATACCACTGATTCAAGAGACTTGTCATGGCCCCCCATGCTCAGCTAAGTTTCCCTCTTTATGATTCTTAGGGCTTTGAACTTTGTTGTAATACCATATTTTGCTGTATTATCTGTTTTTTTTTTAAAGATTTTATTTCTTAGAGAGAGAGAAAGAGAGAGAGAGAGAAACACAGTAGGCAGAGGCAGAGGGAGAAGCAGGCTAAGCAGGGAGCCAGATGCAGGGCTCCATCGCAGGACCCTGGATCATGACCTGAACCAAAGGCAGACACTTAACTGACTGAGCCACCCAGGCGCCCCTGGTATTACGTATTTAATTAGCTGTCTTCTCTCCCAACTTAACCTATAAGCTCTGCGAAGGCAAGAAACAGGTTTGCTTCCCTTTCACTCTATACCTGGCAGAATAAATGTCTGTTGAATTGATGAACGGATGAAATAAAATTAAATAAAGATACTTGCTGCTTCCTCCTTAGATGACAGGGCTAATAGAATCTTTTAACCGGAAGGCTCTTGCAAATCTGTGGGCTCAACTTCTGTCTCCTGACTTTCAGCTCTTTGTTCTTTTGCACTTCACCATACTGGCTCTCCACAGTTGAGTTTTATCACCACAGCAAGGCTCAGAGTTAGTACTGGCATCAGCAGATGCAAAACAAGCCAAAGTAATTTTTCTAGTTTTCCTGAGAGTTCAAGTCTAATGGTAGGTAGTGACTCTTACTTGGCTCTGGAGTGGGGATGGGGAAATGGGGGTGGGTTGTAAGCGTATTCATTACTGTCCACTTTCAATTATATAAGTATAGTGCAGATAAAGCCTCATTTTAGCCATTAACAACATACATGTAAGTGCTCTTTGAAAATACTATTTGGTAATGATTGTATTTAATCATCCAGCTTTTTACTGGAGAATTTTGTCCTCTTTTCCCTTCTTCTGCTTTTAAATGAGTAGGAGAGAGGATAGCAGAAGAAACAGCTGCATTTTTCTTGCTCTGAGATAACCTCTCTGCCCTCCCTTCCAGACTGTATCAGAAATGTATTCCTGAAATCCCAGTCAGAAATGCATTCCTTTTACCAAAGTAACATTCAATCTCTTTGGGTCTTATTTGCAAATATAAGTCCTCCTAGGCAAGAAGACATAAAGGCAAAAACCACTATAGTAAGTATGTCAGAGACTTTCATGGGGGCAGGAAAGTGGGGGTGTGTGGGTATGACAAAGGCTGGGGACATCTGGAGGACAAAGAGAGAAGATGAGTACATGATTGGAGGTGAGGCTAGAGTTCCCCATTCCACTATTTTGATCAGAATTGGCTCAAAATAGGAATTTCCAGGGTGAGTATTTCTTTCCTGGGTTTCACTAACACACCAAAATAATTACTGACCTCTCCATCCTCCTTCCTGCTTTGCAGGAGCTTGTTCCCTGGGCTCCCTTCCCAATACCCCAAAGTTAACAAGGTGAAGAGTTAGCCAGCACTTTCACACACACCCCCACCTGCAGCAGACACTCTTCTCCAGCCTTCCTTTCTGGAGTTCAACCCTGGTTTACTCCAACCTTTTCCCTCCAAGGAGCACATTGAGTCCATCCCCAGTGCTGTCACTACCTTCTCCATCATAGCCTTCCTGTGTCTCTGGTTCCCTGTCCAGCTGCTGCCCCCATCCCCACTTAGGCCCCTTTCACTTCCCCTCCAGCTCTTACTGTAATAACTTCCTAGCCAGTCTCCCTGACTCCAGCCTCTTTCCTTCAATCCAGCCTGTGCAGGTTGCCAGATTAATCTTTGGAACACAGCTTTCATCAAATCCCTCTCCAGCTCCCACACCCCTACTGCCTTTTGTATTCACTCCAAATGCCTTCATTTGGCTCTCAGGGCCTCTCACCTTCTGCCCTCATTCTTCTAGCAACCTTCCCTCCCCCACTTCATCAACCCCATTTCTCATTTCTCATTATTCCTTAACAGAGCCCTTCTCTTCAGCCAAGCTAATCTGCTTACCCCAACCCCCATCTTCAATTTGCTCCTTTCTACTTCTTGTTCTTTTGCACGTACTGTTCTTTCTCCCTGTAAAGCCCTTACCCTATCAGCTCTAGGAAACTACATCCTTGACCTTTTTAACAAGCTCCTTTAAGATCTAACTTTTCCAGGAAGCCTTCCTGGATTAATTTGATCAGCTCAGTTTTCTCTCTCTCTCTGTTTGAGCATGATGGAATTGTCAATATTCAATCATTTTTGACTCACGGAAATGGCAATTTCATACGATTCTGTGTAAAGTGCTCCCTCCAACTTTTGACTATTCCATTTACATCACTAACGTTTTATTTATTTATTTATTTATTTATTTATTTATTTATTTATGAGAGTGAAGCATATGATCGGAGGGAGGGGCAGAGGGAGAGAGAGAATCTCAAGCAGATTCCACGCAGAACACACAGTCTGACAGTGGGGCTCCATCTCACGACCCTGGGATCTTGACCTGTGCCAAAACCAAGAGTCGGATGCTTAACTGACTGAGCCACCCAGTTGCCCCATTGTGTATTTCTTTATATATTTCTTAAGTGGCCCTGACGTGTATTGCAGTTAGGGATTCACATGTCTGTGTTGCCCACTGCTCTGTGAACTCTACAAGGGCAGAGGCAAGGTCTCTGGCGTCATTCTCCTGAACCTAGTGCCTGGTACATAATAGACCCTCAATAAATATTTGTAGAACTAACTTGAAGGAATTGTTGCATCTTTTTGCTCTGTGAGAAATAGAGGAGGCCTGGAGATCCTCTAATCCTCTTAGAGAATACCTGGAGAAAGCAACTTGTGAATCCCTGAGCCCTGGCACAATCAAATTACCAGACACATATAGATCTTAGCAAATAGCAAATCCATGGCAACCAGAGTGGCTGTGCACTTGCCTTTCCCTGGAAGCCTGCCAATTGCTACTTGCAGGCTCAAGAGAGCAAGAAAGCAAGTGCCAGATAGTTTTTCTACTTTGAGCTTCTCTGCCTTGCCCCACACCTCCACTATATCTGCCTGCATGGTCCTGGAGTGGGGAGAGTTGGTATGCTTTTTCTGTGTGCAATTTCTTAGATTCATAGCTTTGGACCCTGGGGGGCACGCACATGCCAGTCTGTCTAATAAAAATGTAAAGCAGTCAATGAAACAGCACCCTTGGAACCTTTCAGGGCATTGCAAATGCTGTCAGTTAATCCTCTCTGCATTCACTACACAATGCTTTCTTTTCAGAGTTGCTATGGACGGCCCCTGAACTGTTGAGAGCCCCAAAGGGCAACAGGTTAGGTTATTTTGCAGGAGATGTCTATAGCTTTGCCATCATCATGCAAGAAGTGATGGTCCGGGGCACCCCATTCTGCATGATGGATCTGCCCGCCAAAGGTAAGTGGGAAGTGAGTAAAGGCCACCAGGGGCCCACCATGACCCAGATCATCAGCCTAACCCAGGCTGTTGTAATTTGCCAGAAGAGTGAATGCAGTTATGTGTTTGTGCTAACTGCCTACTAGTCTGCAAATAGCCTGTGTTATGCACAGGTGGGACTTAAAGCCAAACAGATTTAGGAATTTGGAAGAAGTTCCCCAACCCAAGAAGCTGGCCCTTTCCAAATTGTGACATAAGCCAAGGACCTCCTACAGGACCTATGTTGGCTTTTTTTTTTTTTTTTTTTTTAGCAGCCTCCTCTACTTTGGGACAGTTTCTGTCAGGTATCTCAGTACCCTTCATGATGCTCCTGGATGGCAAGGTCTTCCATACTTTCCCTGTGACATGCCTTAGGCTTTTATCCTCATCTTTCACCAAAATGGCTGCTGCCTGTCAGGCACAATACATAAAGGAATGATAAAATCACTGGGCAAAAGTTTGAGGGGAAACAGGATATTTGCATATCCTGAGAGTATGAACCCACTGCATACTTAGTAATTACAAATGGAAAAATATTAAGTTTACTAGTGGAGAATGATCCTGCAGATACCACCTTTACCAAATGATCAAGGCACGTTGACATCATGTACCCCCTGACGCACTGCACTGACAAGGGCACAATATCACCTTGTGGAATTTTTGCAAAAAAATGCATAACAAGCAACCCAGGAGAAAACATCAGACACACCCCAAATGAGAGACATTCTACAAAATAATTGGCCAGTACTCATCAAAAGTATCAAAGTCGTACATTTTTAAACAACTTGTTTGTTTTACTGATTATAAAAGTAGTTTTGTTGTTATGCCCTCTGCCTACACTGAGAGGTAAATCAGAAGCATGTGTGTCACATTTACCATTGTTTTTGAAAGGATGTTTTTGAGGATATTGTTCATGAATCTTATAGTATCTCCTTTCTGGGGGGACCCACCAAAACATTTCTCTTATGCCTCAGTACCAAAAAAAAGTTAAATAACTCCTAAGAACTAATGTTGTACACTCAAATACTGTGAATTAATTCATATTCTGTGAATAAAATGTAAGTTCTGAAAACCAAAAACAAAAAACAAAAAACACAAAAGTATCAAAGTCATAAAAGACAGGCAGAATGAGGAACCATCACAGACTGAAGCTGACTGAGACACAATAACTAAATACAATATGGGATCTTGAGTTGGATTGTGGGACAAAAAAGGGATATTAAGGATGAAATTGATGAAATTCAAATAAAGACTAGAACAGTAGTAATAGTAATGTACCAATATTAATTTCCTTCATACTATGGTTATATTAACATTAGAGGAAGCTGAGTGAAGGGTATACAGGCAATTATTATACTAGTTTGATAACTTTTCTGGAGTCTAAATTTGTTTCAAAGGAAAAACATATAAAATGTAGACAAAACAAAACAAAAAAAACCAAAATACTTAGCTATTCTTTGCCCCACTCAGAGTCCAATATCATTCCTCTACTCAAAACTCCCTAACTGTTCCCCATCACTTGTCAAATGAAGCCCAGATTCCTCACATGACATACAAGGCTTTTTGAAATCTGGCCCCTAGCCACCTCTCTAAGCTTATCTTCTGTTATTCCCTACAGTACTCCAGCTACCTGTGTGCTTTCAAGAGAGCTTCTCACAGTCCCTGGAATGCCCCTACCTTCTCTCCACTTTGCCCCATCCAATTTTTGTCACCTCCTCTGGAAAGCCTTCTCTGACCTCTTCAATGTGGGCCAGGTGCCCCCTCTGTGCTTATCTGTGTATAATGTCTGCTAGAATGCTTATATTGTTGGTCATTGTTGTGCTTGCTTCGGCAGCACATATATTGTTGGTCATTGTTTACCTCTTCAATTGGACTATAACCTCCTCAAGGGCATGAATTATACTGGGCTTAAGCAGAGAGGTAACCCATTCAACTCAATGGTGTTCTGGTAAAAGGCTAAGGACTCCCTTTACTGGAGAGTGAATGAAGGCAGTCACACTCCAAGGGACTGGTTTGCATGCAATCTATTACACTGAGAGTTGGGCGCTGCAATGGAGAAGCCATTACCGATATAGGCCAACCTGGGTTAAAGGAGCAGGAGCGTAATGTCACAAGGGACTGAGAAGTCAGAGGCAGAAACCTTCCCTTTCATGGAGGCAAGGGAACACTCACTATGGTATAAAGCAGCACAGTTGGAGTGTTACAGCCAATGCAGAGGTGGGCAGGACACACCAGTGGGGCAAGCAAGGTTTGGTGCCTGTTGGAGTTGAGGCTGTGGGGAGGGGGTTAGGGATAAGAAATGAGATGAAGAGATAGTGCTTGGATTTTACCCTATATGTTATGAGAAGTCGTGAATGGGATTTAAGCAAGAAAGTGACATGGCTAAATTTGTGTTTTAAGAATGTTTTGCAGAAGGCTAGACTGGAAGCAGAGAGAACAGTTTGAGGTCTGCTGTGGGTTGCTGAGGACATTGAAGGCTAACTGTTTTCTCCTACTTCCAGGGAGTTTTCACTCTTGTTCAGTCTGCCTAATCTTGACCTCTCAGTCACTAGCGGCTTTTGGGTCTGAATAGGGAGTTTTGGAACTCCCAGTTGAAGTTTGAGGCATTTAGAAACAGGACAACATAGTAGATTGAGACTGCCTGGGGTCAAATTCAAATTCTGTCACTTGTTAGCCATATGACTTTGAGCAATTTACTTTCTCTCTGTCCCTCATTTTCACTTCCTGTAAAATAAAAATAAGAGTTCCTACCTCATCTGTTTGTAGTGAGAATCTAATGAAAGAATGCATTCAAAGTCATTAGCCCATAGTCTGATACATAGTAAATGTTTCACTGAAAGTGGAGTTCAAGGACAAGCAGCCAGGGGGATCTAGATGAGGTCTTGAACTATTTATTGGAGTTCTTAATCCTCTTTCCTAGGGGCCAGGCAGGGCTCACAGCATGGATCTGGCTGGGCCTGGGCCTGGGCCTTCAGGGAAGGCTAAGTGGGTCTACTGTGGGGATTGGAAACTTTATTTATTTTTTTTAAAAGATTTTATTTATCCATTCATGAGAGACACACACACACACACAGAGGCAGAGATACAGGCAGAGGAAATAGCAGGCCCCATGCAGGGAGCCCTACCTGGGACTTTATCCTGGGACTCCAGGATCATGCCCTGGGCTGAAGGCAGCGCTAAATTGCTGAGCCACCCAGCGGACTGCCTGGCATTGGAAACTTTAAATGATTTGGGTGTAAGCGAAGGAAGCCAGATCATTGGAGGTGTAGTGTTAGAACTGACATCAGATAGGCCACAACTAAAACCTAAAACCTAAAAGCAGGTTAAAGCTGAGCCTAAATGATACCAATAGCCCAGTTGATCAATTTTTTGCCCCCTCCTCACTTGACTAATATTTCCTTTGCTCAGATACAATTTATATGCAAGCCATCTAAGGAGAAAGCAAAGGAGATGGCTTTTCTGTGAATCTTTTCGTAATTAACCTCTTTCTTTGCTAAACCTCAATGATCTTTTCCAAATCTTGGTGTTCTTTCTGGGGTTTTATGAAACTTTCCCTTCTTACTTCTGTACAGAAATCATAGACAGACTTAAGAAGCCTCCGCCTGTGTACAGACCAGTGGTTCCTCCTGAATATGCCCCTCCAGAATGTCTCCAGCTGATGAAGCAGTGCTGGGCTGAACCTGCAGAACAGCGACCAACTTTTGATGAAATATTTAATCAGGTAAGGACTCTGTGAATCTTAGCACTGCCCAGAAGTCATCCTAAAGCCAGCTTACCCAAAACTAACTCCTTGGGTTCTCATCATATTGTGAAAGGAAACCCTTTCAAGAGAAAAAAATATCACTCCTCTTGGGGAAGAAGCATTGGGGTGGTTGCTTAGAGGCCTTTGATAGTGGAATATCCCTGGTACATTCTCCAAGAGTGCAATGGTTGGTTTTAATGTTCTTCTGTATATGTTCTGGACCATCCACAGTCTGACCTAGCCAACCTTTCAGAAATAGAATTGAACTATTGGGTATTTGCAAGGTAATGGCATTGAGACTGTTAAAAGATGGGTATCATAGAATAGATGTAGGTCCTCATAGAGCCACATTTGCTTTGAAGATCCCAGAAAGTTCTGATGAGTATACCATCAAAGTGATGCTAGGTGGTTTTGAGGGGTCAAGAAAGGTAGTGTTTGAAAGAATGCTCATGATGGAAGAAAGTGCAAATGGGAGTACAAAAGCAGATTTTTAAGATTCCTAGGGAACTACTTGAGGCAACAGAGTGGAAGAAAAATGGTAACCTCTCTACTTATGAGACTGAATTTCTATAGAGGCTGATTCTTTCCCTAGAGTTGGAGAATAAATAGGAGAAATGAGGAAAGGAGGAAAGGACAGAGAGAGCACTGCTGAGGGGAACTAGGGTACAGTTCCTATATTGGAACATGCAGCTTATGGGTGTGTTGAAACTACGAGATACCGAAACTGAGGGTGCTTTCTGTGAGTGCTGTGTGAGCTCTGGTGGAGAGAGTTTTGAGCCTGGCTGGAGTACAGCACTGAGATGCTTTGTGAGTGGCAGGTATCTGAGGCAGAAGAAAGAAAGAGTTGGATTGAAAGCCCGAGGGGCCCTGCATATGAAGTCATCCATGTCCCCAGCTAACAATGCCTCCATTAGTCTGGCTGGGTTTCTTGAGGACACTCAGGCAGGTGTTCAATAGTATGGAAAAGGCAAAGGACCATGAAGGTCACATTTCTGAAAACTTAACATGAGGCAAGATAAAAAGCATTTGCCCTTGTGTTGATGCTAGAGATGATATTTCAGAAGGCAGCAGGGAAGCTGGTGATAGAAGGAGTACATATCATACGGCCTTCAAACAAGTTATTGGTGGGGCTGCCATCACTGAAATGCTTCAATGGAAGTTGAGACCATCTGAAAGACCAGGATAGCCTGCCAACTCCTGCAGCTAATAAAACTTAAATAGGAAGAGAAGGAGAAGGAGGCTCCCTGGGTTAGGCAATAGGGGAGCCTTCAACATCTGAGCAGGCTACTGAGATTACCTGTAGGACCTTTGTAGACCTGTAGATGTGGACCAGGCTCAGAAGGAAACTCCCTAGTATCAGCTTTGGGGCATTGAGTACTAAGGGGAGCATGTGTGGCCCAGCTGCGTAAGAGGGTTCACTGAGACAAATTCCTAGATGTCTGCTCAGAAAAACTACCACCAGTCTTTTCATTGTTGTAAACATGGCCTTGTGCATGCTGAACACATCAGCAAGGAGGAGCTACCCCCAAGTGATTCCAGTGCTATGCCAAGCTCCCTGCCTCTGTAGATGGACAGGGTTTCTGGAGGGCACATTAAAAATCCATGGCATGCAGCCACATCTAAAGGATCAGGGCATATAATGGGGCAAGACAGTTAGTTGAATTTTTACATGACCCTAACTGACATGAAGGGTAGATGCTAGGGCACATCATTATTCCTGGCCTCCATGGTAAGATGGTAAGAAATAGGGGTAGATCTTATCATGTGGTTCTTGGGTCATATTTAAGAGGTCAGGGAACCATCCACTGTCCAAGAACTGGTAACACAGTGGTATTAGAAGTAAGGATGATTTAGTAGGTTGATTATCCAAAATGGTAAAATAGTACTCCCTGACTTCTTTCCCCTTATCCCACTCACAAATGGCCTGGGCTCAAGATGAGATCCTATTGACTTTGAAGTGGTTACTACTCATGTGACAGCATCTGAGAGCTGGAGAATTCTTCCCAGAAGACCTTTGCTCAGACTTCAAAGAGCCAGAAGGGTGGCGGAATAAAGTACTCAGGGAAAATGAGCCTGTGAATGGGTCAGGGTAACAATGAGTTTGAGTGGTGAATTTTCCTATTTATACCTAGGTTTACTTCTTGTGCAATGGCATTTTAGAGGAAGGGATTTGTGATAATGGGTCCTACTCTATCATCTCTGAGTTTGAAGAGTGAAAACTCCTTCACTCCTTTTTCTGTTTTACTTCCAGTTTAAAACTTTCAATAAAGGGAAGAAGACCAATATCATTGATTCCATGCTTCGGATGTTGGAGCAATATTCTAGCAACTTGGAAGATTTGATCCAGGAACGGACTGAAGAGCTGGAAATTGAAAAACAGAAAACGGAAAAGCTTCTAACACAGATGCTACCACCGTATGTGTGAACACCTGAGGAGTGTGAATCCTTGTAACAGTGTGTTCTATTAAAAATAGAAAAAAAAATTGCCCATCAACTAACTGCTCCCTCCCCCTGTCCTGAACCCTCTCTACTCCCAGTAGGTTTGAGTCACACCTTCAAATCAAAGATGAATTGGAAACCAAGGGAGTAGAGCACACCTTCCTAATTTCCCACTACCTGTGGAGCATACTGGTCATTTAAGTTTTTGGTGCTGCAGTTTTTCTATGTGTCACTTCATGACTTTGCTTGGAAGCTGACCAATTAAAAGGAAGCATTTCTTTGAGCTCCTAGAGGAGAGTAGAAGAGTTGTTTTTCTATGTTTTTCCTTCCTTAGTTCAAAGCCTTACCTGTTGATACTATTTCCAAAATTTCCAAGGCACCTGATTATGTTGTAACATGATCTTCTAGGAGATAATTGAGGAAACTGATCTCATGCAAAGCAATAACCTGGGAACATTCCTTGAGTGAAGGGACAACTGAGGAAAAAGGTTAGCTGAAAAATCTCAACAAAAACACAGACCATGGCTGTCTCTTCAATGCTGTATCCCTGTATCTGGCACAATGCCTGGCACATCATAAGCACTCAAAATATATTTATAGACTAAATGAAATAATTAATTTTTTCATCCAGATGACATTCTTCCTCATCATTTACTTGGCAGTGATTTTGGAGAAATTGTGTTCTAGCAGATGTGTGTGTGGCATGCAGGAAGCCTTGTGTCCTCTGAGGAATAGCTGTGTCTGTTTTTCAGATCAGTTGCTGAATCCCTCAAAAAGGGCTGCACAGTTGAACCTGAGGGCTTTGACTTGGTCACCTTGTACTTCAGTGACATTGTGGGCTTTACCACCATCTCAGCCATGAGTGAGCCCATTGAGGTGGTGGATCTTCTCAATGACCTGTACACACTCTTTGATGCCATCATTGGCAGTCATGATGTCTACAAGGTAAGTTACTCAGCAGAGAAATATATTCTAGAGAGGAATTTTTACATAAGGCTCTTCTGTATATATTCCAAAATTAAAATGGAATTTTACTGAATGTTGTTATGAAAGGAGATTTATTATTTATTTATTTATTTATTTATTTATTTTAGTTTCAGATGTAGAGTTCAATATTCATCAGTTGTGTATAACATCCAGTGCTCATCACATCACGTGCCTTCCTTAATGGTCAACATCCAATTACCCTGTCCCCCCGGCCCACCTCCCCTCCAGCAACCCTCAGTTTGTTTCCTATAGTAAAGCATCTCTCATAGTTTTTCTCCCTTTCTGATTAATGAAGTAAAATTTAAATAATATACCACTTCCATTGGTATATTATTAGAAGTGAAGGCCAGACAGAATGCATAAAATTTCACACTTTACAAAATAAGAGGATGAACTCAGGAAGAGATTGCTAGTCAGATTTCTCTTGAGCTGTTTTCTAGAACTGAGACTAAGAAGAGGTTGGAACCAAAAGGGTTATTGCACTTCAGTGGCTAAGTAGCCACAGTAACCACATCATGCTAGGTATTGAAGGGGAGACAGAAGAAGCATTGGTGCATTACCTGCAGTTGGTGAGTGCTACAGAGTTCATCTTGGTAAAACTTGTGTAGGTCTAATAGATGCTGTTAAAATTTGCTTTGGTCCCTTAAGTACCATTTTTATACAGGAGGGAACTCTGGCATTACATACATCAAAGAACTATTAGACCTGAGGCTCTTTGGGATTGCTACAGGGTAACCAAGACCTCACCTAGTGGACTGAGGTCTAAAGAAGTCATTAACTATGAGGTTCAACCCCCTGCTCCCACCTTCCTCCCATCCCTCCAGCTGTCAATTTCCACTCTTCTTATCAAGGTTGCAGAAGATGAGCAGAGAACAGATGACCACATTCACTCATTTGAGTGCCATGCTTCCTTACCCTTGATTTTTTATGTGTCTTATCTCTAGGCAGAAAATGATTAAAAATCTTATAGCAAGATAAGATAATGTGCAAGGCCATTTCCATGTTATCTGCAACATGGATACTTGTCTTATTAATGGAGAGATATGCCCCAGGCATCCCAAACTTTAGACAGCTCCTTTATCCCAGGAACCAAGGTAGAAGTGGGGAATGAGTACCTCTATTCACTGGATCCTTCACAGTAGTCTGAAATGTTCTAACTCTCAAATCACACACAGGGCAGTGTGTTTATCTCAGATTAGACAGGGCCCTTTCAGGTCAGGTAGAAAGCCTCAGGGATAGGCCAAGCCACCTAAATAGGGCTCGGAAATAGACATCATACCTGTCAATCACCAGGAGCTGCAAACTAATGAAGAAGCACACATGAAAACCACATGGAGGAAAAATCCATGGAATCAGACTACCTGTCTTAACTTGTTGAACTCAAGCAGCCTGAAGAGAAAAACAAATCACTGAAAGCTGATTCAGTTGAAACTAAAATCAAAGATGATTCAGTGTGGGCAATAACACAGCCACTGGTTTAATCAGTGCAGCTGATACTGTTCAGACAATTGTTGGAAGTCTTAGGGATGAGGCCATAAGATATTTTGGTACTTCATGGCTGCAGTAGGGAGTCAGTGGACTGTTTCCAGGATAGAGCACAGCTATACAAATACAAAAATGAAATCTATTTTTTCAGTCCTGTTTATTAAAAACAACAGTGCAAAGGAAATAAAATTGAACCAGCAGTGAGTCACCAAACCCATTTGTGTTTTCATTTTCTTTACCTGTAAAATTGGAATCACCTCCCCTGGCACTTGATAATCTGAAATGGAAGTGAGAAGGTTACTGCAGAATTATGAAGCTGGTGATTTGTTTTCAATTTCCATTCTCCTGCCACCACCCAATACCCACCAGACCCCTTTCTTTTTTTTTTTTTTTTGGGGGGGCTTTTTTTTTTTTTTTTATTTTATTATTTTTTTTAATTAATTTTTATTGGTGTTCAATTTACCAACATACAGAAAAACACCCAGTGCTCATCCCGTCAAGTGTCCACCTCAGTGCCCGTCACCCATTCCCCTCCAACACCCGCCCTCCTCCCGCTCCACCACCCCTAGTTCGTTTCCCCGAGTTAGGAGTCTTTATGTTCTGTCTCCCTTCCTGATATTTCCCAACATTTCTTCTCCCTTCCTTTATATTCCCTTTCACTATTATTCATATTCCCCAAATGAATGAGAACATACACTGTTTGTCCTTCTCCGACTGACTTATTTCACTCAGCATAATACCCTCCAGTTCCATCCACGTTGAAGCAAATGGTGGGTATTTGTCGTTTCTAATTGCTGAGTAATATTCCATTGTATACATAAACCACATCTTCTTTATCCATTCATCTTTTGATGGACACCGAGGCTCCTTCCACAGTTTGGCTATTGTGGCCATTGCTGATAGAAACATCGGGGTGCAGGTGTCCCGACGTTTCATTGCATCTGAATCTTTGGGGTAAATCCCCAACAGTGCAATTGCTGGGTCGTAGGGCAGGTCTATTTTTAACTCTTTGAGGAACCTCCACACAGTTTTCCAGAGTGGCTGCACCAGTTCACATTCCCACCAACAGTGTAAGAGGGTTCCCTTTTCTCCGCATCCTCTCCAACATTTGTTGTTTCCTGCCTTGTTAATTTTCCCCATTCTCACTGGTGTGAGGTGGTATCTCATTGTGGTTTTGATTTGTATTTCCCTGATGGCAAGTGATGCAGAGCATTTTCTCATGTGCTTGTTGGCCATGTCCATGTCTTCCTCTGTGAGATTTCTCTTCATGTCTTTCGCCCATTTCATGATTGGATTGTTTGTTTCTTTGGTGTTGAGTTTAATAAGTTCTTTATAGATTTTGGAAACTAGCCCTTTATCTGATACGTCATTTGCAAATATCTTCTCCCATTCTGTAGGTTGTCTTTTAGTTTTGTTGACTGTATCCTTTGCTGTGCAAAAGCTTCTTATCTTGATGAAGTCCCAATAGTTCATTTTTGCTTTTGTTTCTTTTGCCTTTGTGGATGTATCTTGCAAGAAATTACTGTGGCCAAGTTCAAAAACGGTGTTGCCTGTGTTCTCCTCTAGGATTTTGATGGACTCTTGTCTCACATTTAGATCTCTCATCCATTTTGAGTTTATCTTTGTGTATGGTGAAAGAGAGTGGTCCAGTTTCATTCTTCTGCATGTGGATGTCCAATTTTCCCAGCACCATTTATTGAAGAGACTGTCTTTCTTCCAATGGATAGTCTTTCCTCCTTTATCGAATATTAGATGACCATACATTTCAGGGTCCATTTCTGGGTTCTCTATTCTGTTCCATTGATCTATGTGTCTGTTTTTGTGCCAGTACCACACTGTCTTGATGACCACAGCTTTGTAGTACAACCTGAAATCTGGCATTGTGATGCCCCCAGCTATGGTTTTCTTTTTTAAAATTCCCCTGGCTATACGGGGTCTTTTCTGATTCCACACAAATCTTAAAATAATTTGTTCTAACTCTCTGAAGAAAGTCCATGGTATTTTGATAGGGATTGCATTAAACGTGTAAATTGCCCTGGGTAACATTGACATTTTTACAATATTAATTCTGCCAATCCATGAGCATGGAATATTTTTCCATCTCTTTGTGTCTTCCTCAATTTCTTTCAGAAGTGTTCTATAGTTTTTAGGGTATAGATCTTTTACCTCTTTGGTTAGGTTTATTCCTAGGTATCTTATGCTTTTGGGTGCCATTGTAAATGGGATTGAGTCCTTAATTTCTCTTTCTTCAGTCTCATTGTTAGTGTATAGAAATGCCATTGATTTCTGGGCATTGATTTTGTATCCTGCCACGCTACCAAATTGCTGTATGAGTTCTAGTAATCTTGGGGTGGAGGCTTTTGGGTTTTCTATGTAGAGTATCATGTCATCGGCGAAGAGGGAGAGTTTGACTTCTTCTTTGCCAATTTGAATGCCTTTAATGTCTTTTTGTTGTCTGATTGCTGAGGCGAGGACTTCCAGAACTATGTTGAACAGCAGTGGTGAGAGTGGACATCCCTGTCTTGTTCCTGATCTTAGGGGAAAGGCTCCCAGTACTTCCCCATTGAGAATGATATTTGCTGTGGGCTTTTCGTAGATGGCTTTTAAGATGTCGAGGAAAGTTCCCTCTATCCCAACACTCTGAAGGGTTTTGATCAGGAATGGATGCTGTATTTTGTCAAATGCTTTCTCTGCATCTAATGAGAGGATCATATGGTTCTTGGTTTTTCTCTTGCTGATATGATGAATCACATTGATGGTTTTACGAGTGTTGAACCAGCCTTGTGTCCCAGGGATAAATCCTACTTGGTCATGGTGAATAATTTTCTTAATGTGTTGTTGGATCCTATTGGCTAGTATCTTGTTGAGAATTTTTGCATCCATGTTCATCAGGGATATTGGTCTGTAATTCTCCTTTTTGGTGGGGTCTTTGTCTGGTTTCGGAATTAAGGTGATGCTGGCCTCGTAGAACGAATTTGGAAGTACTCCATCTCTTTCTATCTTTCCAAACAGCTTTAGTAGAATAGGTATGATTTCTTCTTTAAACGTTTGATAGAATTCCCCTGGGAAGCCATCTGGCCCTGGACTCTTGTGTCTTGGGAGGTTTTTGATGACTGCTTCAATTTCCTCCCTGGTTATTGGCCTGTTCAGGTTTTCTATTTCTTCCTGCTCCAGTTTTGGTAGTTTGTGGCTTTCCAGGAATGCGTCCATTTCTTCTAGATTTCCTAATTTATTGGCGTACAGCTGTTCATAATATGTTTTTAAAATCGTTTGTATTTCCTTGGTGTTGGTAGTGATCTCTCCTTTCTCATTCATGATTTTATTAATTTGAGTCTTCTCTCTCTTCTTTTTAATATGGTTGGCTAATGGTTTATCTATCTTATTAATTCTTTCAAAGAACCAACTCCTGGTTCTGTTGATCTGTTCCACAGTTCTTTTGGTCTCGATATCATTGAGTTCTGCTCGAATTTTAATTAACTGTCTTCTTCTGCTGGGGGTGGGGTCTATTTGTTGCTTTTTCTCTAGTTCCTTTATGTGTAAGGTGAGCTTTTGAATTTGAGATCTTTCCAGTTTTTGAATGGATGCTTGTATTGCGATGTATTTCCCCCTCAGGACTGCTTTTGCTGCATCCCAAAGATTTTGAACGGTTGTATCTTCATTCTCATTAGTTTCCATGAATCTTTTTAATTCTTCCTTAATTTCCTGGTTGACCTTTTCATCTTTTAGCAGGATGGTCCTTAACCTCCACGTGTTTGTGGTCCTTCCATACTTCTTGTCGTGATTAAGTTCTAATTTCAAGGCATTATGGTCTGAGAATATACAGGGGACTATCCCGATCTTTTGGTATCGGTTCAGACCCGATTTGTGACCCAGTATGTGGTCTATTCTGGAGAAAGTTCCATGTGCACTTGAGAAGAATGTGTATTCAGTTGAGCTTGGATGTAAAGTTCTGTAGATATCTGTGAAATCCATCTGGTCCAGTGTATCATTTAAAGCTTTCGTTTCTTTGGAGATGTTGTGCTTAGAAGACCTATCCAGGGTAGAAAGAGCTAGATTGAAGTCACCAAGTATAAGTGTATTATTATCAAGGTATTTCTTCAGTTTGGTTATTAATTGGTTTAAATATTTGGCAGCTCCCACATTCGGGGCATATATATTGAGGATTGTTAAGTCCTCTTGTTGGATAGATCCTTTGAGTATGAGATAGTGTCCCTCTTCATCTCTCACTATAGTCTTTGGGGTAAATTTTAATTTATCTGATATAAGGATGGCAACCCCTGCTTTCTTTTGAGGACCATTTGAATGGTAAATGGCTCTCCAACCTCTTATTTTCAGGTTGTAGGTGTCCTTCTGTCTAAAATGAGTCTCTTGTAGACAGCAAATAGATGGGTCCTGCTTTTTTATCCAGTCTGAAACCCTGCGCCTTTTGATGGGGTCATTAAGCCCGTTCACGTTCAGAGTTACTACTGATAGATATGAGTTTAGTGTCATCATATCTATTCAGTCCTTGTTTTTGTGGATTGTTCCACTGAACTTCTTCTTAAAGGGGAATTTTAAGAGTCCCCCTTAAAATTTCTTGCAGAGCTGGTTTGGAGGTTACATATTCTTTCAGTTGCTGTCTGTCTTGGAAGCTCTTTATCTCTCCTTCCATTTTGAATGAAAGCCTTGCTGGATAAAGTATTCTTGGTTGCATGTTCTTTTCATTTAGGACCCTGAATATATCCTGCCAGCCCTTTCTGGCCTGCCAGGTCTCTGTGGAGAGGTCTGCTGTTACCCTAATATTCCTCCCCATAAAAGTCAGGGACTTTTTTTCTCTTGCTGCTTTAAGGATTTTCTCCTTATCTTTGGAATTTGCAAGCTTCACTATTAAATGTCGAGGTGTTGAACGGTTTTTGTTGATTTTAGGGGGGGATCTCTCTATTTCCTGGATCTGAATGCCTGTTTCCCTTCCCAGATTCGGAAAGTTTTCAGCTATGATTTGTTCAAATACATATTCTGGCCCTCTGTCCCTTTCGGCGCCCTCAGGAACCCCAATTAAACGTAGGTTTTTCTTCCTCAGGCTGTCATTTATTTCCCTTAATCTATCCTCATGGTCTTTTAATTGCTTGTCTCTTTTTTCCTCAGTTTCCCTCTTTGCCATCAACTTGTCTTCTATGTCACTCACTCGTTCTTCCACCTCGTTAACCCTCGTCGTTAGGACTTCTAGCTTGGATTGCATCTCATTAATTGATTTTTAATTTCTGCCTGATTGGATCTAAATTCTGCAGTCATGAAGTCTCTTGAGTCCTTTATGGTTTTTTCTAGAGCCACCAGTAGCTGTAAAATAGTGCTTCTGAATTGGCTTTCTGACATTGAATTGTAATCCATATTTTGTAACTCTGTGGGAGAGTGGGCTGTTTCTGATTCTTTTTTTTGAGGTGAGGTTTTCCTTCTAGTCATTTTGCTCAGTGCAGAGTGGCCAAAAACAAGTTGTATTGGGAAAAGGAGAAAAAGAGAGAGAAGGAAAGAAAAGAGAAAAAGAAAAAAGAGAAAGAGGAAAAAAAAAGGGGGGGGAAAGAGAAGAAAAAGAAAGAAAAAGAAAGAAAGGAGATAAAAGAAAAAAAAGGGGGGGGTGGGGCGGGGTAAGCAATCAGAAATCAAGAAGAAAGAAAGAAAAAAAAAGCACAAAACAAAACAAACAAATAAAAAAAAAAAAACCAAAAACAAAAACAAAAAAAACCAAAAGCAAAAACCACGGGGAGTATCTTCTGATTCTGTGTACTTTAAGTCCCTTGACTTCCCCTGGAACTGGTCCGTCTCGCTGGTCTTCTGGGGGAGGGGCCTGCTGTGCTGACTCTCAGGTGTTAGCACTTGGGGGAGCTGCTCTGCCCCTGCCTGGTGCAGGGCTCAGTGGGGGTTGTTCACCCCGTGAGGCCCCCGGAGGAAGCCACAGTGGCGGGGGCAGCTCTGGGACCCTGGGGTCAGCTCCCGCAGTAGCTCCGGGTCTCTCCGGCTGCAGGGCCTGGGGGCTCCCGGGCGGGGCCGCTGATCTGCTCAGCTCGGGGCAGGAGCGTCCTTGCTGTCCTGGGCCCTCCCGGCCTCTGCCTGTCCCGGGGGAGGCCGGATCCTGGGCTGTGTCCCGGCGCCCTGTGCTCCGGGGCCTGCGCTGTTGGATTCGCGCTCCCGCCCCGCAGCCCCCTCCGCGGAGCCGCCGCCCGAGCCCCTCCGAGCTGCTCCCGGAGCCGCGCAGCCCCCTCCGCGGAGCCGCCGCCCGAGCCCCTCCGAGCTGCTCCGGGGCCCGCCGAGCGCTGCAGCCCTTAGGGAGCTCGGCGCATCTCCCGGGGCGCAGTTCCTCTGTTACTGTCCCAGGGAGCCCGAGGGCATCCCCGCCTTTCTGGGGATCCTGCTCCAATTCCCCGGAGGCCTTTCCCCCGGGAAGGTCGGTGCAGCTCCTGCTCCTCCGGGACGGGGCTCTCCTGTCCTGGGGACACTCGCCCCGGCCTCAGCCCGGCTCCTCGGGGCCCCTCCCCCTTGGAGGCCTTTTGTTCCTTTATTTCTTCTTCCCCGTCTTCCTACCTTGATAGAAGCGCGAACTCTTCTCACTGGAGCGTTCCAGCTGGTCTCTCTTTAAATCTCAGGCCGAATTCGTAGATTTTCAGGATGATTGGATGGTTTTCTAGGTAATTTGTTGAGGACAAGTGACCTGGAGACCCTACTCCTCCGCCATCTTGCCCCTCCCCCCCAGACCCCTTTCTATACCTCCTCTGCCCTTTCTGTGTCCTTCTGCTGGCTCATGCCACTCAGAGTCCCCTATAGCAGTTCCATACCAAGGCTAGGCACTGCCCATGCTCCCTACCTTCTAATCTCCTCATCCATATCTGTGGGGACTCCTGTGTGACTGACTCATTTTGGGCAAATGTCAATGACTATTCTTTAATAATAGCCAGTCTGTGACTCTCTCCCTCCCATATAAAATTTCCCTTGTACCTGTTGCCTTCCTCGGTGCAGGCAGGCATGCATATTTGAGGGCAGGGATCCCTTTCTCCAATTGCACCAGGTAAGGGAGGCCCTGTATGGAAGTATGGTGAGGTGCAAAGTCCCATGGATTGAAAGCAACATTGTTACTGGCTAAATAGAAAGTTATGATGAGAGGCCTATTGCTGATCACTAAACTTTCTCTGGAGTGGAGTCATAGCCATCATCCCAGAGCTTGTGTCAAGACATATCAGTTTGGTGGTGATGATGATAGCTTGTACTTATCCACCATGCAGGCTTTAGGTGCTTTGGCATATATTAAGTTATTTAATCCTTAGGAAACTGTAAGGTAGATACTGTGATTATCCCTATTAAAAAAAAAGGATACTAAAGCCCCGAGAAGATAAGTGACTTGGCAAAGCCACACAGTTTGTAAACAGTGCAGCTGGGATTCTAACCAAGGCAGTATGATATTAGAATTTCGTGGTCTGAACTATTGCACTGTTAGTGCAGTTTTCTAGAAGAACATGGATTTTAAGTGGATCCAACCTTGGTACTAGCTGAGTCTGACTGGCACATTTCATGGAAGTCCTTCCAGCTTACTTGTCTTTTGGATTTACTCAAAAAGCTTCAACTTAGTAGTTACCTAAAAGAGTAAGCACACTTCTTTTGGGAATATGAGGAATACAGATTTCCCTTTCTTTACAGGTGTCTAGCTCAAAGGAGTTGAGGGCAGGTATTGCTGCCCCTTAGAGATGTGGCACTAGGAGACGAGGCGGTAGCTGGTGGAAAAAGATTCAGTTCTCATACCAAAGGGACTACAAAACTAACTCCATTATATTAGCAAGGCAAAGCAGAAAGACCCCTCTTTCTTTCCCTTTCTCTATACTTGCCTTAAGGCTGACCTAGCTCATTTACTTAAAGTCTTCTAGAGAAATACTTGCTAGAGGAGCACCATATGCACTTTCTCCTGGGGTGCTCTTCCATGGACATATATGGGTAGTCCCAGAAGTCTTCCCTTTCCTTCCCTCAGGAATTACTTTGGGCTTGCTAGTTCTCTAGGGCTCTCCAGGAACCTGTTAAAGTAGCTTCATTTAGAATCTGTGGGTGTGGGACTTAAACATTAATATATATATTATATGTATTATATAATATATATTATATGTATGTAATATACATATGTAATCACATACATATGTATATGTAATAGACATATGTAATACATATGTATATATGTATTAAATACATGTACATATGTATTTTTGACATAAAGCTCCTTACATGATTCTAAAGTGTAGTTAGACCTTGAACCTCTGACAGTCTCTCCATCTTCTTTATTTCAAAAGAAATAAGCCTCCATCATACCCCTTAAACTCTGTAAAACAGACACACACACACACACACACACACACACATTATTTGCCTACTAATTCTATTTCCCCTGATTCTCAGGTAGAGACCATTGGAGATGCTTACATGGTGGCCTCAGGGCTCCCAAACAGGAATGGAAGTCGGCATGCAGCTGAGATTGCAAACATGTCCCTAGATATCCTGAGCTCCGTGGGTACCTTCAAGATGCGACACATGCCAGAGGTGCCAGTCCGGATTAGAATAGGCCTGCATTCAGGTAACGAAAGCCAGCTAATGTAAGAAAAGACATGCACATGTACTTCAAGGAAAAATTAGAAAAGGTGGGGGAGGGTAGTTCTTCTCTGATTACTGGCAGCTGGATTATCTAGGCGTCTAGTGCTGCCTAAATTCTTTATGCCTACCCAAGGTTTACTCTCTTCCCAGCACCTGTACTAACCCAGTGGGCAGCAGTCCTTGTTCTAGGTACCAAACCCTTTCAATCAACCTTTCTTGTTTGAGACATTTCCTATGTGCCTCAAGGGAAGACTAGAAAAAGGGTAGTGCACCCTTCAATACTTTATGCTTACAACTTCCCTCAACTGGCTTTTATGACATGCTCATCACTCTCTGAATGCTTTTTCTCCATTATACTCACCGGCTCTCTTAGCAACTTCTGCTCTCTAACTGTGGCTGCTCTCCTATTGTCTGCAAAGCTCTGAGTTGTGGTCTCCTTGCTCTCTGCATGTCTTGATTTCTGTTTCTCAACCCACTTCATCCTGGCTTTCATTTTCTACCATTGTCTGATCATCTCTTCTGTTTCTGTCTGCCCCTTAAATATTGATAATCCCCCAAAGGTCTATCATTCATTCACTTTTTTTCTCCCCTTACATACTCTTCTCTGCCATGTCTATGGTTTAACTACCACTTGTATGCTGATGACTTCCAGCCCCACTCCTGCACATGTCTTCTCCCTTAAGCTTCAATCTTGTGTATCAGACTTGCTGCTGAAATTTCTATCTGAATGTTCTATGTGGACCTCAGACTCAAATCTGAAACAGAATTATTTTCTTCCCACATAAGCTTACTCCTCTTACTGTATTCTCCATTTCAGTTGGTGGCACTACCATTCACCTAGTTATTCCAGTTAGTCTTGGGAGTCATCCTCCTTGACTCTTCTCTCACCCTGAATTTCACCATTCAACCATTTACCAAATCTTAAGCATCTTATCTTCTAAATATTTCTTGAATCTGTCTTGTCTGTATTTGCCTCTCATGATTCAAGTCTAGGCCACCAGCATCTTTTGCCTGGATCACTGCAATAACATCTCTTTGCTTCTACTCTTGCTTCTTTCTATTGATCCTTCTTATAGTCAACAGCATAATCTGTTTATATGTCTCTCCTTCATTAGACTTTAGGTTTCTTAATTCTTTGGGGGGGATGGTGCCCAAGTGGCTTAATCACTTGAGCATCCAACTCTTGGTTTTGGCTCAAGTCATGATTTCAGGGTTGTGGAATTCACACTCAGCAGGGAGTTTGCTTGAGATTCTCTCTCCTTCTCTCTCTCCCCCTACCCCCTCACTTGCTTGCACACACTCACTCTCTAAAATAACTAAAAAAATATTTTTTAAAAGTTAAAAAAAATTTTAAGTAGGCCCATGTAAGCCTTGAACTCATGACCCTGAGATCAAGAGTCGCATGCTCTACTGACTGAGACAGCTGAATGCCCCTTTTAAAAAATTTCTTAAGTGGGTTGCCTGGGTGGCTCAGTGGCTGAGCATCTGCCTTAGGCTCAGGGCATGATTTCATGGTCCTGGGATCGAGTCCCACATTGGGTTTCCTGTGGGGAGCCTCCTTCTCCCTCTACCTGTGTCACTGTCTTGCTCTCTCTGTGTCTTTCACGAATGAATAAATAAAATCTTTAAAAAAAAAACAAATAAAAAATTTAAAAGTAATCTCTACATCTAACATGGGACTTGAACTCACAACCCCAAGATCAGGAGTCACTTGCTTTACCAAACAAGCCAGCCAGACACCCTTAGACTATAAGCTTCTTGATGACAGGAACCTTATCTTTTTTTTTTTTTAATTTGTATTGGAGTTCAATTTGCCAACATATAGCATAACACCCAATGCTCATCCCGCCAAGTGCCCCCCTCAGTCCCATCACCCAGTCACCCCAAACCCCCGCCCACCTCCCTTTCCACTACCCCTTGTTCGTTTCCCAGAGTTAGGTGTCTTTCATGTTTTGTCACCCTCACTGATATTTTCACTCATTTTCTCTCCTTTCCCTTTATTCCCTTTCACTAATTTTTATATTCCCCAAATGAAAAGGAGCCATATAATGTTTGTCCTTTTTCAATTGACTTATTTCACTCAGCATAATACCCTCCAGTTCCATCCACGTTGAAGTAAATGGTGGATATTTGTCATTTCTAATGGCTGAGTAATATTCCATTGTATACATAGACCACATCTTCTTTATCCATTCATCTTTCGATGGACACCGAGGCTTCTTCCACAGTTTGGCTATTGTGGACATTGCTGCTATAAACATTGGGGTGCAGGTGTTACAGCGTTTTATTGCATCTGTGTCTTTTTTTTAATAATAAATTTATTTTTTATTGGTGTTCAATTTGCCAACATACAGAATTACACCCAGTGCTCATCCCGTCAAGTGCCCCCCTCAGTGCCCATCACCCATTCACCCCCACCCCCCGCCCTCCTCCCCTTCCACCACCCCTAGTTCATTTCCCAGAGTTAGGAGTCTTCATGTTCTGTCTCCCTTTCTGATATTTCCTACCCATTTCTTCTCCCTTCCCTTCTATTCCCTTTCACTATTATTTATATTCCCCAAATGAATGAGAACATACACTGTTTGTCCTTGTCCGATTGACTTATTTCACTCAGCATAATACCCTCCAGGTCCATCCACATTGAAGCAAATGGTGGGTATTTGTCATTTCTAATGGCTGAGTAATATTCCATTGTATACATAGATCACATGTTCTTTATCCATTCATCTTTCGATGGACACCAAGGCTCCTTCCACAGTTTGGCTATTGTGGACATTGCTGCTAGAAACATCGGGGTGCAGGTGTCCCGGCGTTACATTGGATCTGCATCTTTGGGGTAAATCCCCAGCAGTGCAATTGCTGGGTCGTAGGGCAGGTCTATTTTTAACTCTTTGAGGAACCTCCATACAGTTTTCCAGAGTGGCTGCACCAGTTCACATTCCCACCAACAGTGCAAGAGGGTTCCCCTTTTTCCACATCCTCTCCAACATTTGTTGTTTCCTGTCTTCTTAATTATCCCCATTCTCACTGGTGTGAGGTGGTATTTCATTGTGGTTTAGATTTGTATTTCCCTGATGGCCATTGATGCGGAGCATTTTCTCATGTGCTTGTTGGCCATGTCTATGTCTTCTTTGGTGAAATTTCTGTTCATGTCTGTTGCCCATTTCATGATTGGATTGTTTGTTTCTTGGGTGTTGAGTTTACTAAGTTCTTTATAGATCTTGGATACTAGCCCTTTATCTGGTAGGTCATTTGCAAACATCTTCTCCCATTCTGTAGGTTGTCTTTTAGTTTTGTAGACTGTTTCTTTTGCTGTGCAGAAGCTTTTTTATCTTTATGAAGTCCCAATAGTTCATTTTTGCTTCTGTTTCTCTTGCCTTCATGGATGTGTCTTGCAAGAAGTTGCCATGGCCAAGTTCAAAAAGGGTGTTGCCTGTGTTCTCTTCTAGGATTTTGATGGATTCTGTCTCACATTTAGATCTTTCATCCATTTTGAGTTTATCTTGTGTATGGTGTAAGAGAATGGTCGAGTTTCATTCTTCTGCATGTGGATGTCCAATTATCCCAGCACCATTTATTGAAGAGACTGTCTTTTTGCCAGTGGGTAGTCTTTCCTGCTTTGTCGAATATTAGTTGACCATAAAGTTGAGGGTCCACTTCTGGATTCTCTATTCTGTTCCATTGATCTATGTGTCTGTTTTTGTGCCAGTACCACACTGTCTTGATGACCACAGCTTTGTAGTACAACCTGAAATCTGGCATTGTGATGCCCCCAGCTATGGTTTTCTTTTTTAATATTCCCCTGGCTTTTCGGGATCTTTTCTGATTCCACACAAATCTTAAGATGATTTGTTCCAACTCTCTGAAGAAAGTCCATGGTATTTTGATAGGGATTGCATTAAATGTGTAAATTGCCCTGGGTAACATTGACATTTTACAATATTAATTCTTCCAATCTATGAGCATGGAATATTTTTCCATCTCTTTGTGTCTTCCTCAATTTCTTTCAGAAGTGTTCTATAGTTTTTAGGGTATAGATCTTTTACCTCTTTGGTTAGGTTTATTCCTAGGTATCTTATGCTTTTGGGCACAGTTGTAAATGGGATTGACTCCTTAATTTCTCTTTCTTCAGTCTCATTGTGAGTGTATAGAAATGCCACTGATTTCTGGGCATTGATTTTGTATCCTGCCACACTGCCGAATTGCTGTATGAGTTCTAGCAATCTTGGGGTGGAATCTTTTGAGTTTTCTATGTACAGTATCATGTCATCTGTGAAGAGGGAGAGTTTGACTCCTTTGCCAATTTGAATGCCTTTTATTTCTTTTTGTTGCATGATTGCTGAGGCTAGGACTTCTAGTACTATGTTGAATAGCAGTGGTGAGAGTGGACATCCCTGTTGTGGACAGGAAACTTTTCTTACTCATGTTTGCATCCTGAATGCTTGGCACACAGCAAGTGTTCAGTATTTTTCTTTTAAAGAAAAGTGCTCATCTCTCATTTGTTCTTCAGTTCCACATCTCCAATGCTCTTCAGTATATGTCTTCTTAGATGGTTCACCATTATTTCGAATTCAACATGTCTAAAAGTTCAAGTCACTTTTTTCCACAAACCATAAGCCCACGCCAATTTCTTCATGGTTTTTAGCCAATAAATCTGTTGATTCTCCTTTCACAATGTCTCTCTTTCACCTCCCCTTCATCTCCTTCCCAGTACTCACAACCTTATGCTTGCATTATAGCAACAGCCACCTAACAGGTTTCCCTGATTTTACTTTCTCCCCTTTCAATGCATTCTATACACTGATCTGAGAAGAAAAAAGGAAAAAATCATTGTCACATAATTCCCTGCTCAAAATTCTCTTGTGGTTCAAGGTCCTCAATCTTGTTCAGCCCAATATTCAATCTTGACTCCAGTTTCTCCCTAGCCCCTGAACTAGGCTGACTGCTTTCTCTAAGAGCTTCCCAAAATTCCATGCTCAATCTAAACCACAAATCTATGATTCATGTCCCTTTTCTCCTACTCAAATCTTACCCACCCATCAAGATTCAAATAAAATCCGCCTTCTTCATTCTTCTTGACTGAATCATGTCCTAATAAGCAAACCCATCCCATTTTCTAAATTATTACAGCACTTTTGCTTTTACCATTTATGTTACTTCAACTATACATTGTCTTGGGTTGTTGCTTAGTTGCTTCTTGTTTAGTAGTCTCTTCTCTTTGACTATAAACTCGTAAAGAACTGAGACCATGTGTTACATTTCTTTTTTATTCCTCATGGTGCCTTAGCTCAGTGCTCAATGAATGCATATGAATGGGTAAGAAATGAATTAGTATGAAAAACGTAATTTTTGTAGTTCTTTTTTTAAGATTTAATTCATTTATTCATGAGAGACACATAGAGAGAGAGGGAGAGAGAAACAGACTCAGGGACACAGGCAGAGGGAGAGGGAGAAGCGGGCTTCATGCAGGGAGCCTGCTGTGGGACTGTATCCCGGGTCTGCAGGATTAGGCCCTGGGCTGAAGGCGGCGCTAAACTGCTGAGCCACCCGGGCTGCCCGAGTTTTGTAGTTCTTATTTATTTTTATCCTTATAAATTAAAGAAATAACTTTTTTTTTAAGAAATAACTTTTTGAAGCAAAAAACACTTAATTACTATTTTAAACTCAGGAAATAGCAAAAAGATAATGTTGAACCATTTTAAATAGAAACAAAGCAGAGTCCAGAAATGTAAGGGTGGAGAACTTTCTAGATACTCCTGAATTAGGTTTTCAAAATGGTTTCTGAAATTTTTTTCAAGTAATGTTCACTGTCTGAACACCTAACATGGCCATATTGAAATGTAAGAACAAAATACATTCTAATGGCAAATAGAAAATGTTCTTAAGGGCAGCCCGGGTGGCGGTTTAGCGCTGCCTTTGGCCAGGGGTGTGATCCTGGAGACGTGGGATCGAGTCCCACGTTGGGCTCCTTGCATGGATCCTGCTTCTCCCTCTGCCTGTGCCTCTGCCTCTCTCTCTGTCTGTGTGTTTCTGTCATGAATAAATAAATAAAATATTTTAAAAAATTCTTCAATTATCTATGCATATTGCTTGTCCATGTCCCTAACACAAATGATTGAAAATCAATTCTACTTCTTTTCAGATTTTCCAATTGTCTTAGCAATAATTCTCTTGGGAAATGAATAGCCCCATGAGATCCCTCTTTCCAACCCTAAGACATAACAAAGGCTCAGTTTTTTTTTTTAATTGCAACAAACATGCTTGGATCCTGAGTCTCTGCTGAGGCCTTTCTGGTTTGGCTTTTATGCTTATTTGTCCCCATTGACAGATCTAAGCATCTGTCTGTATACCTGTTGACTATAATGCCAACTGACTGCTACTCTACAGGGCCAGTTGTTGCTGGAGTGGTGGGCCTTACCATGCCCAGATACTGCCTATTTGGAGACACTGTGAACACAGCTTCTCGGATGGAATCAACAGGGTTACGTGAGTCCCTAAGTGATGGGATGGGATGGTAATCTCCTACCGTTGAAAAAGTGGTTATTCTTCAAGAGAGGGAAGGAGAGCAGAATACCTGATGTTTTAATGTTTTTTTGAAAAAGTAAGATAATTTGAGAAGATTTAGATTTTACACACATTTTTTCCTGGTTTCTAATGGCAAGCCAGTAGGGGGTGATGTTGGATTAAACATGTACCTTTCTTGTTACAGAAATGAAGCTGTAGCTAAGTGACACTGAGTCAATTTGATTGAAACAACTAAAGATGTCCTTTGGGTAAAGAAAAAAAAAATGGCTAGCCTAGTGGGTTCGGGGAAGACATGTTTAGAAAAGAGAAAGTAGGGGACTGGCATTTTTAGTTTTTCAAATAGTTTGTGGAGACACACACAGAATCAGCTGCCTCCCACCCAAATGCTGTTTGCTGCTCTAGTCCTCTTTCTGAACTAGTTAGGATCCCAAGAGTTCTGGTTTTATCAAATAGCCCCATTGAATTTAGCTAGCAATAATCCCTCAGTCTAAGGAGCTTGGAATTTTGAAATAATTAATTCCAATTTGCCTGTATATAAAACCTTTAGTTTCTATCAAAACAGGCATGGTGTCAAAATAGCATTTCTTTCCCCCTTCTTTGAGAATAAAACTGTAAACATTTACGCCATCTGTCTGTTACTGGCACCTCTTTATTGGTTATTTACTGCTGGTACTAAGGCAATGTCATAATCACAACATACCTTTACCTTTATCATGGTTGAGCAAAAATTTGTTTATACTAATATAGGAAAAGCACAGAAAACAATAATAGGTTCTATACACAGGTTTCATGGGTATTCTATTTAAAATCACTTAAGCTTGTAGAAGCCCTGGCTTTGGCAGCTGCTAGACAAGATAAACTCTTCCCAAACTCCAGCAGTATATGCAGACTAGTCCCTGATGATATGGTGGCCTATATCACAGTGGGTGGTGCTCTGTCTGACCCCACTCCTCATCACTCATGTGCAGAAATGGGCTTGCACAATGGGTCCAGTCTTAGTCAATCTAGCATGTGCGGCCATGATTAAGGAGGCAGCACGGAACTTAGAAGCTGTTGTCAGAATAAATTTTCTCACATCTGGGAAAGTCTTCGAACTCCACAGACATGGCAGAAGCCATGGAAGTAGTCATCCAGGAACCACTGCATGCATATGACTGCTCTTAAAGTGCAACCCAAGATGAAGAGAAATTGATCATGGAATCACAATGCAGATTTGGCACAGCACACTGGACTGATGTAAGCTTGTAGAAGACTGAAGTCATATTCTGGTCTGCACCAGGGAAACTCCACTCACTTCATATTGGAAAGAGAGCTGAGAGCAGAAACTGAATTTTCAGATTTAGGTAGCACCTTGTCCAGTGATCAGCTAGGAAGAAGAAAAGAGTGAATCATGCACAGCAGTTGTTTGTTAAATACTGACTATGCAAGGAAGGCATTGTGAGGGAAACAAAGAAGCAGACATATGTGGTCTCAGCACTAAAAGAGCTGGTTAGTGTGCTTTTCTGGAAATTAATGACTGGGACCAAAATAGGGCATTAAGCTCCACACCTGACTGAAGATTTGTAGAGGTAGCCTCATGTTGAATATGAGACCAGGATATGTCATAGGTCTATTAAAAATTAATTTCATCAATATCTACTTTATGCCCAGTTGAATTCACTGACTCTGGAATAGAAGTAGCTGGTGACCCAGTTCTGGAGTGATTCTCCTTGCCACACTCCTGAGTGCTAGTTGGAATGAGCTGTCTCTCTCTTTTGACCTGTGTATTCCTCGCTAGTAGGATTATGACTGACCACCAGATGCTAGTGGAATGGTGCACAGGGAGCTGGCTAGGGGCACCTAGATGAGCATGTGGCTTTTAGGAACCCTTTCTGAGCAGAGGTTTTGGGTGACCATGAATTAGTGAGTAAGACACAAATAACAGTACTGAGCTCGAAGGAAAGTTATGTTATTATGTTATGTTATTATCTGCAAGTTATTATGAGAACACATAGAAATTTCTTGAAATTCTTTCCAGCCATGCCTTCCTGCTTAGATTGTTCTCAGCCTCTGAAAGAATTATTTTCTCAAGTATGTATGGGAATAACTCTTGGACTTGTATTTAAGACTCAACTTGAACAAGATCTTACTTCATAGGATAATACTTTTCAAGAAAGTCAAGGATACTATCTGAGTTAATAATAAATGATTGTTCTTCACCAAAGAATTCCACTTAGTTGCTACATAAAATTTTTAGTCATAGTCCTCAATGTTAACACTCTTATCCCAAGTTGGGCTCATTAGTTGGAAAAGATACATTCGTGTGTGTACACAGCTAGATGCATCCACCCAAAGGAAATTTATAAATCTATAATTGCCATAGAATGTTGACAGAGATCTTGAGACATTTTTTATTGATGTTATTTTAAGTGCAGCAGTATTGGAAGATAGTTGTACGAATGTGCATGTTAAAAGACACCCTTTTGTCTCTTAAGTAGGATATATAGACCTCGGGAGCTCTGCTTTAGCAGTAGCCTGTGGATGAAGCTGCTAGAGCCTAACTTCCCTGAGGAGGTCACATTTCAGCTGAGAGCACAGTAGTGGTAGCTGGTTTCTCAAACACAACCCTGGAGTTAAATTAACACCTTTCTATTGCATGGCCTTTCATCTGAGATAGTGTGTAGGAGGCTGATAGGTGCTATAGCTAACACCTTATTTGGGCCTGGAGAAGAAGGCCACCACTCTCTTTTCCTCCTCCTGTGAAAGCCTACCTGAAGCTCTCTCTCTCTCTCTGGGACTTTCCTTAGGGTCTCCTTCATTTAGGAGGGGGGGTATTTATTACATTAATATTTTCTCACTGATTTTACCTGGAAGAATCCAAAATCACACCTGTCTTTCTTTTACAGCCTACCGCATTCATGTCAGTCATAGCACGGTGACAATTCTTCAAGCTCTGAGTGAGGGCTATGAAGTGGAGCTTCGAGGAAGGACAGAGCTCAGGGTATAATGTCCTTTTGTGTGTGTGTGTGTGTGTGTGTGTGTTTGTGTGTGTGTGTTTGTGTGTGTTTTAATCAAACCACTTGGACACATCTGCCGAAAGGGTTTACCTGGATGTCTGAGACTTAGAGCTATAATTTGGGCAGAATTTCCAAGCCAATTTATGGTCCCAAGAGAGTGTTCCTTTTTGCCTCAGTTTTCTTCTCTTTAAAATATGGCTACAGTGAGGATTGTTAGAACTCCTTCTGAATTTTTCAGACTATGAGCTGCATCTTTCTTCCTTAAAGGATTGCCCAGAATTTGGCTTTTCAGTGAGTTGCACTATTATTTACATCTTCTAACTTCCATTTTATTTCATCTTTGGCAATTCAAGACATGATTCAATAAGCCAAAGTATTAGTGAATTTGGGTTTTCTATTTGCCTGCTCAGTGGTCACCTTTCTAATTTTTCATCCATACCATTGACACCCCCCCCCCCCATTTACAGAGTGGCTTTATGTCTTTTCCCAAGGACCAGGAGGAATAAAGTCAGTTCCTGTGAAAGACAAACATTTTGTAGCACCTTTTCTCTGTTATGTCTATCGCTTGATCTGGGATTCAGGATTAGAATAATTTTCCCTTTTCTTTCTTTCTTTTTTGCCATCTCCACTGGATACTTTTCATCTTCTTCTGGTAACCCCTGAGCCCCCTGGCTTCTCCATTTGTAAGAGACTCTAGACATCTGATCATCTAACTTTTTCATTTTTAGACAAAGAACCAAGGCCCAGAGAGGTGAAGTAACTTGATCAGGGTCACACAGTCAATTGATGGCAGAATCAGGCCAAAACCCAGGAGGTCTGACTCCTCACTCAGTGCTCTTTCTATGGTACCATGGTGCATGAGAGTCATTTTCTCAGCGATTATACTTGGGCAAAGCAAAACCCAGGTACTGAGTGATGCACACTTTGCTCCTGTCATTGGCAAGCCTTCCTCAAATGGTGGCAATTTACATGTAAAAGAATTTCAGAAGTTAAAGTTTGGAAGGTTTGATTCTAGTTGATCACTTCCTTTCCTTGCTAGTTCTAGTTTTTCACTTACAATGGATCCTAATATCTTCTAGCAGATGGGATGAGTCATTTATGAGGGGACAGAGGTTCTTTTCCCACCTCTGCAGAGAATTCAGTGAGATGATGGGCAATATTATTTGAACAGTGAATCACATCACTCAAGGCTTTTGTGATCCCTCTCTATATTGACATTTCTTAGCAGAGGAGGATAAAGGTGGCTTTATTTCCTGAGGCACTTTCCTCTCAGTATTGCTGGGCACAGATTCCATCATTTAAAAGCTGAAGAGCTGAAGAGGTGACAATTTTGCAACTGAAAAGGAGAAATATGCCCACACCCCCATGGTTTTTATTGCCCCCCAAATTCCAGTCGGGAACAATCATATCTTTGGAATAGACAACTTCTTCATTTTTTTTACATTTGTTTTTATTTAAGTTCGATTTGCCAACACGTAGTATAACACCCAGCGCTTATCCCATCAAGTGCCCTCCTCAGTGCCCATCACCCAGTTACCCATTGCCCCCTCCCCCCTCCCGTGCCCACCTCCCCTTCCGAAACCCTTTGCTTGTTTCCCAGTGTTAGGAGTCTCTCATGGTTTGTCTCCCTAATTTTTCCCACTCAGTTCCTCTCCTTTCCCTTATAATCCCTTTCACTATTTCTTATATTCTGCCCATGAGTGAAACCATATGATGATTGTCCTCCGATTGGAAGGACTTTAGATTATATTCTAGTGTGATGAGAAACAATAGGAAAAATCACCCTTTGGTTTAGTGATAAGATTGTAGGAAGGCAAAAGGGAAAGAATCAAAACAGTTAATTTATTGTGGTATGGGGCATCTGGGTGGACAGTTGGTTAAGTGCCCAGCTCTTGGTTTTGGCTCTGGTCCTGATCTCAGGGTCATGGGATTGAGAGCCCATCGAGCCCAAATAAAATCTCAAAAACAAAACAAAACAAATCATACCTTTGGGTGTTTGGAGTACAAAAGCAGGACTACTTCAAAAGGGCCCTTTGCAGCTTCACAGTTTTCCTTACCCCAAGGAATTTGGGAACACGCTATAACAAGCTGGAGGAAGAGGCAGGGAGAGGCCATGTCAGACTTTGCTTAGTGAGGTGGTAGAGGCTTCCTGATTGAGAGGGAGATACTGAGAGAGAATGGGGGGGGGCAGGGGAAAGGAAGGAGCAATGTGAAGAAAGAAGAGAATAGGAAGTCCCAAAGAAAGGAGAAAATAGGAGGTCCTTTCTGCCTCTGTACCTCTGCCCCCAACCAGAGGCAGGTATTGGACATTACATACTAGGGACCGGGGGACAGAAGACTCCTTGCCCTTTGGAGACATACAATATATCCCAATAAGACCATCTCACCAGCACACTTCAGAAATTCTAATTCAACATTTCCATCCCTTGTTCACTTTGTGTTGCTAGAGAGCAAGAATCACTTTAGTACATAGGTCAGAAGGGCCACATTTGATAGCCTTTGTGATGGCAAAGACGATAGTTGAAATCATCTTCCCTTCCAGCTGACTGATGCTTGAAATTCCTCTATCAGAGCTTCTTCTCTTGGACTCAAGGATTGGATCCAATAACAACACTCTTTTCCTACTCTATCTCCTTCACTGGAGTGGTAACACTTAGTTGTTTCCCCTAGTGGAATCAAAGGTGTAGATTGGATTGGGTGAGAGAAGAGAACATAGTGCAGTTGAATAATTAGGTGGGTGGGGGTTACAAAGAAAGACATCAAACTGAGAAAGCTGAGGTAGATTGCGGGAGGACTCATTTAGAGGTGATAAGCTCAGCCTCTGAGAAGTTGTCCTACTGCCTGCTCCAATCCCCTCTGTACTGGCAACAAATCATCAGTGTGTAACTGGCCAATTCTACTTTTTAAAATATTTCTTTCCTAATTGCCTAGTGATAAGTCGTCTTATTACCTCTTCTCTTACACGAGTCCTATTTCAGTTATTGTTTTTCTGACGTCTGAAGCTTCTTGCTGAGCCTTTGTATATATCTAGGTTTATCAGCTGTATTTACTAGGGCCTCTTAGGTACATTTACATTCTGAGAAGACTTTCCTGAATGGCTGTTCTAAGCCAGTTTATGTCATTGCCAGAGGTGGACACTTGTGACCTTGTCTCTGAATTCTGGGGCCAAATAGGATTTGATTGTCAGGCCCCTAAGCTGTAGGATTTTGTAGCTCAAAATCCTGTTTGATTTGTGATTTCTCTTTTTCCCCAACCTCTTCCACCCCTATTCTCAACACCTAACACTCATATATATAAGTTTGCACATGTATAAGCATGTGGCACACACACATGTGCACATGCACACATATACCAGCAATTGAGCTGAGGAGGTTGGGGCCACCTGAGTGGCTCAGTCACTTAAGCATCCGACTCTTGATTTCAGCTCAGGTTATGAACTTGGGGTTGTGAGACTGAGCCCCGTGTCAGGGTCTGTGCTAGGCATGGAGCCACTTAAGATTTTTTCTCTCTCTCATTCTCCTTCTGTCCTTCCCCAACTCCCATCTCTTAAAAAAAGGAAGTAATGAGGTTGTGTTGGCAGAGTCATGAAGGTCAAAATGTCTGGTCTCTAATTCTTGTCCCATCAATGACTCAATGTGTGACACTGGACAAGTAATTTTATCCTCTCTATGCTTCCATTTCTTCACATAGAAGCCTCTTCTGACCTGTGATTATCAGGAAGCTCATTAATCACAATCTTTAAAATTCTCAACAGTTGCTTTTTGGCCTCTAGACCTGTCCGTTGACTCCAGGGTGTTGGAAAAGTTGCATGGTATAGAAAGAAGAGCATTTAAAATTTGGAGTCTAAGTTGTTAAATAGACTTACTGTGATGAACATTTTACAGTATACATGCAATATATATCAAATCATTATATTGTACACCTGAAACTAATATAATGTTGTATGTCAGTTATATCTCAATAAAAATAGCTAACTCATAGTAAAAAGAAAATAAGTAAAACTTGGACTCTAGTAAAATTGGGTTCAAGTTCCAGCTATGTGTGCTTATTGACAAATCATTTAATTTCCATGAAACTCAGTGTCCCTCTTTTCAGAATGAAGTTAATAATAAGCCCACCTTCTAGAGGTTTTGTGAGAATTAAAAAAATACAGGATATGCCAAAGTGTCTTAAAAGTGTTAGGCCAAAGTAAGATGCTATTATTTGGCGGGGGGGTGTCCAGGACTGCCTAGGGATTGATACTAAGTCAAAGGGCTTGCTTTAGGTTTTAGTGGTTGAATACTTGTTTTCCCCCTTTTCTCTCTTTAGCAGAATTTTGGAAATAGGGTGGGTAAACAGAGAGCTAGGATTCTAAGAATTCTCCTGGATGGGCTCCATAACCTCAGAGAGCCCCTGGGGCTCCCCTGCATACTCTTTGATTTGGAAGCTTGCCTGGGTCCATAACACTCCCATTTTCTTTTGCAATCATTGGTTTTGGCATCCCAGTGTGTGTCCCAGGACTCACCCAAATATCTGGACAATCCTGGAATCTACAAAGCTCCTTTGGGGATTGGCATGCTGTGCCTATAGTCTCTAGATCTCAAGACAAATAGCCAAATATGCTTGGGAGTTGGGATCCTCAAGTTTGAGCTTTAAGAGTATGTTTTAGCAAAGTGAGGTCCAATGACACCTTGAGTATTCCAAGTACTCAAGGATTGAGTTTTCCAGTTAATGGAATAGTCTATGTACTAAACAACTGTTCTGTATGAGACACTGCACTAGGTACTGTGAGGAAAAGAGCTTAGGAGGGCAGAAGATTTGGGCTTGTATTTAGAGCCCAAAACATGGCCTGATAGTGTTTTTATTTAACAACACTGTGAGCTTCTAAAGCACAGAGCCATTTCTGTATTTCTACACCTGGTATAGTGAGGGTAGAATAAGTATAATAGGTGTTATGAGTGTATTTTAAAGTTGTTCACTTCTGAAAACAGAGTGGCTCCAAACAGTCCAATTATTTGAGGTTTAGGGTGAGTTGGTTGTCAGCTAGTGAAGATTGGGCTGTTGTGGTATTCTCTTCCTACTTGCCTATAGTGGGCTTATTCAGAGCCTTGAGCCAAATATCTGCAAAATGCTTTTAGAGTCTTCCATTAAATGTGCTTATTATTATTATTATTATTATTATTATTACATTATTGTTAAGGGATGAATATATGTGATGTATAATAGAGAAAAATGAATTTGATATTTAAAGGGGGTCAAATCTAAGTGAATTGCTAAGTTAAACAATTTAGAACTGTTCCAAATGAGATCAGCCAAGAGTGAGACCATATTTCAGGTTAATGAGTTGGAAACACATCCCATTACTTTTCTCAGTCTTAGTAAACACATTTTTTTCCCTTATGAGTTGGAAGAAATGAAAGAACAGTTGAAAGACAATTGAAAGGAGGAGAGTGAAACACATTGAGAAGAGTGCTTGTTGGAAAGAGGGGAGGGTGAAGCAGAGGCAGAAAACTTGGCTCTTCTGAGGTCATCACTTAGGCTCTGGGGTGACCAGCTCTGAGGTCATCACTTAGGCTCTGGGGTGACCAGCTGGAGTTTACACTCCTTTTTTCTTCTCAGAATCCATGGTTCTCGACAACCAAGAAACTGGGCTGTAGATGGAGGCTTCCCTGGGGTCTCTCTCTACCTGTGAAAATCCCTTGGAAGGAAAAAAAGAACACTGCAGAAATGTAGACTGCTTGGGACACCTGGGTAGCTCAGTGGTTTGGTGCCTGCCTTCGATCAGGGCATGATCCTGGATTCCCCTGACTGAGTCCCGCATTGGGCTCCCTGCATGGAGCCTGCTTCTCCCTCTGCCTGTGTTTCTCTCTCTCTGTCTCTCTCTGTCTCTCTGTCTCTCTCTCTCTGTGTGTGTGTGTGTGTGTGTCTCATGAATAAATAAATAAAATGTTTTTTTTTTAAAGAAATGTGGACTGCTCTAAGCAGCCAGGGTGCCCTGGCCTTTAAAGTTGAACAGCCTGCTTTCCATATCTATTCCAATTTTTGAATTTCGTGAGAGCCTTTGGCGAGTGTTTGGGGGAGATAGACTCTGAATATTTGTACTCTAGATACAAAAGACAATGGAACACCTAAGGCTAAAAGATCAGGGCAAAAATGACAAACAAAATCTTGAATTCACCATCCAGATATTTGGTTTCTATGAAGCCAAACAACCACACATTCCCAACGATGGAGCTATGTGACAGTGGGTAGACAAAGCATCTGGATGACAGCTTCAAATGGTGTTCATTTTTCTTTTTCTTTCTTTTTTTTAGAGAGGGGAAGGGGCAGAAGGAGAAGGAGAGAGGGAGAATCTTAAGCAGACTCCATGCCCAGCATGGAGCCCGATGCAGGGCTCGATCTCACAACCCTGAGATCATGACCTGTGCGGAAATAAAGAGTTGGAAGCTGAGCCAACTAAGCCACCCTGGTGCCACCAAATGGTGTTAACTTTTCATCTGCTTGCTGTGTCAGCTTATGGAACTTGCCTGAGGCTCGGGTATATATAGTAAGGAAGCTGTGTAAGAAGGAAGACTCCAGGGAATGGTGATGAGGGTGAAACAGAGCCAATTTCTGAGCCCAACTGAATGCTTATACCCCATTGATGAGAAAATAAGGAAAATTGGGAAAATTGGTTATAGCATGTTTAAAATTTTCTGTATTTTCTATAATAAGGGCAAAGGCACAGAAGAGACTTTCTGGCTGGTTGGAAAAAAAGGATTCACAAAACCCCTTCCTGTGCCCCCACCAATGGGCAAAGATGGGTAAGTAGGGTTCACATTTAATTAGAGTCTTCCTATGTCCCACTCTGCTCCACTGTCTTCACTATTTTTGTGTCTCTTCTGCCCCATAGGCAAGTGGGCCATGGCTTACAACCAGTAGAGATTGCAGCCTTCCAGAAAAGAAAAGCAGAAAGGCAGCTGGTGAGAAACAAGCCATAAGGTAATGGCCAGCAGGAAAACAGCGCATAGGAGTTTGCCAAATTTTCAAAGCTGGGGCTCCCTTTGGGATGGGTGCCCGTCTAAGCCTACACTCTGTTGGCAGAGTGTGATGGAGTTGGTGAATTTCCAAGCTCCACTGAGTTGAGCAAAAACCTTGTGGAGAGGCCTGTTGCAGAGCAAGCTGAATTTGAGGGAGGTCAGCTGCCCGGCCTGAGAGGTCCTTGCTTCCTGCACGGATAACACATTTGAATGTTAACAAGGCTGGCCTTGTCATTCAGTTATCAGACAGGTGCACCTGTCTGTTTCATTGTCAAGTACCTGGACCACATGATGAGCCACCTCACGTCTTTGGAGATTCACATATATCTAAGCAATACAGCAATATTATGATGATCCCCTTTTCCCAGGATCCATTGGCAAGACCATCTTTTAGGGGATGTTATGTCATTTCCACTGGAGGCACTGCTTGGTCCCTTCTGAGGTTGGCATTGCCAACCAAAATAAGATTGGTTACTCCTTGACTGCCTGGCTTGAATTCAGGACAATTTCCCCCATTGCTCCTTCTCCTACAAGAATGGTATGATTATGAAGCAGCAACAACAGCCTAATTATCAAGAATTATCCCCATATATTTATCTCTGAGGAATCCATTGCTTTCTGGGGCTCCTGTCAGTATCTCTTCTCTATTTTACCTTCTTATTTTCTCTTTTATGGAGACTTTGACCCTAAGACCCATTGCTCTGTCCACATATCCTTGGAAATAACAAGATTCTGAATTAAACATAAGGGCATCTTCATACACTCTATAAACTCCTGCTCCCTTGTTTCTTAGCATATGTTCTTAGCATATTTTCAGAATAATCACAATTCTAGCAGCAACTGCTAAATACATCCACATATATTTTGTTTTCCTATTAGCCTCTGTTGACTTTGTCAGCTCTCTATGACTGATTCTCTCCTAAAGAAACCCAGTGTGTCTTCATTTCTCCAATTATCACAGGTACCCTCTGTAAATCATAATATTTATGCTTCAGAAAAGCTTCAGTACTGAGCATGCGGCTGCCCTGCAGCCCCCTATAATACCCTCTGCCGTCCTGCCACCTGGGATCTAGCTCTGTTTCTTCCTATTGGTCAGTACAAGCAGATTAAGCAGCTGGGACACACATTCATCTAATTTCCAGTATCATTCTTTCCCCTGGGGAAGGAAACACACAGACACACATAGGCACACAATCTCTTTCTCTATCTTTCTATCTTTCTCTCACAGCAAGAAAGATCTTGGAAGCTCTTGAAGGGTTTTCCCTTTGATGGGGTGGCATAGGCATTTTAGGCACTGTGCAAGAATCTATCTGTTCCTAAAAATGTGTTGGAGTTTGTAGAAGACACTGCAGTTGACTCACCATCACTGGCTGTGTGCTTTGTAGTGTTTTCCCAGCACTGCAAATGGATGTGCCTTAGGCCATTTATACTCACTCATCTGGACCCCCTTGATAGACGGCAGGCTTCTATGGGCTGTGAATATATGGGATGGATTGACGCCAACTGGCCCGATTGTGGATTTGACCTTTGATCTTGGCCTCATTAGCACTTATGCTTTAATTAACATGTTAATTGACCACAGTGGCCTTGGCAGACTGTGCAAATCACAAAAATCCTCAAGAAAAGCACCCTTGACAAATATCAGAAGGCTTGATCCAGATCTAAGAGCTCTCAGACATCTTGCTTCTCTCATTAAATGTCCTAGTTGATGTCATCCAATAACACCACCTATTCTACAATGTTACCAACTTTCTATGAATTTTCGGCTGACTCCTAGTGAGATAGACCCAATTCACCGAAGACTCACAATATCAATGAATGCCTTTCACCCGTTGTTGTCATGGGAGTTGTTAGGGGAAAATCTGAAACCTTTAGGGAGCCCTCTGTGGTCAGACGTGGAGGAAAGAAAGATGCTGTGAAAGGGGCACAGCTTTGGTGAACTGACTGCTATGGCTGCCTCTCAGGCAGGGCCATGCTGTCTACCTAGTAGCTCCTTTTTCACGTCCCCAAATATCTACTACATTCCAAACCTTCCTAAAGGTTATCATGTCATCTAGTTATTTTCCCTAGAATTTCACCAATTGGGCTTCATTTGGTATTGATGAAACTTTTAATCATAGATGTACCTTTTGGAGGTTGAGATGATTAATCACTCATACCAGAGTGAAGGTGAACTGAGCTAGATGTTCAGGAGCACTTGGAAGTTTCATTTTGGTTAGGACCAGGAGCAATGAGGAAGTTTGGCAGCTATGAAGACTAGAAGGTCATAGTAGATGTCTTTGGACAACATAAGAGCAGTGGATCCCTGGGAGATGGGAGAAGGGTGAAAACAAGTATAGGAGTGGAAAAGTCAGTTTAGATTTCCCAATTTTTAAGTCTTTGCTCTGGTTTTCTTTGGACACAAAGAATGGGAAGAAAGCATGCTTTTCCATCTGCTCTCAGGACCTAGGACCTCTGCCAGAGCTCTAATATAACTGCTCCATGTGGGTTAAATCAGCCTTTGCAGACTGGCCTAGAAACCTGACCACCACATATATAACACAGTTTCTATGGAGCAACGCATTCCAACTTCCAAATCATTGACTTATAAATGTTTAGGACACATCTCATTAGTAAGTTGAGGATTAGTTATATATTAACATGCCCTCTTTTTTGTTAAATTTGTAAAAACCCTTATAAATAGCAACATCTAGCTATGTAGACCTGACACGTATCATGTTTATTTGTTCAGCAATCCAGGAAAGTTTAGCAATTTGCAAGCTCTTTGCGTAGAGTGGCGTTGTGTGGCTTGGAATCATTCATATTGAAATCCTGTGAAAGGCCTAGGATGGAGAAGGTATACTTACTGTGTTCTCTTTCTCCTACCCAGGAGTGAAAAGTTGTGAGATTGGAATCTTCTCTTGGTGAGGCAATGGAAAAGCTCACTCCAGTTCAACAAATTGTTCTGCCTGGGCAAGAAATTAATGAATTACTATACAACCCTCTGAGGATGACCAGTCTATGGGGTTATTCAAGCCTAATTCCAGTGAAAGGGGGCCCTCGGAAAGTAACTTTAATAAGTTTTGTTCATTACACAGCTATCACCAAAAAGGCCATTTGAATGTAAACTGCAATGGATATGAAACTTAAGGAGGAGTAGAGAACCACCTCCAAGATTAGTCATTGCAAAATAGCAGGCCCAATTTGGACTAAGATAAGAAGGTCTCTATTTTCACAGAAAAAAGTAGGAGGCACTTTGTTTTCTTTTTCATTTTGTTTGAATCTCTAGAAAGTATTTAATGAGCATAATTTATAACTCAGATACTATGAGATTAGTGCCAGGAAAAAAAAAAAAACTTCCAGCAAACATACATCTGAATCTCAGTCCTCTGTGACCTCAGTTGACTGGAATGCATAGGAAGTAGAGGGAAGGAGAAGAGTCTGCTTAATTGTGTTGTTTGGATAATTGAGGGCTAAGAAGAAGTTCCTTTGTTTTCTTATTGCTTTTTATTCAAAATCTTTCCACAACTGTCATGGTCTCTTTTCCTGTGTAAGTAAAGAGAATCGAAGCAACATAATTGAATAGTTTTTGCTAGATAGGTGAGGAGCTCACTGGGCCTCAGGGTTATATTCTGAACATGATGGAAGAGATGTAAGAGATATTGTCAGGGTAAAAGATACAGAAGTAGTGGGTTGAACTGAGCAATTTCCTTTAAGTTTTATTCTTTTTCTCCCTTCTCCTGCCGACCCTGCCTTTTAAGCCCCTACCCTGCTCCCTAAAATAAATCCCTTTGAACATTTGTTTTTACTTTGTGCTCTTAGTTTTCCAGATTCTACTTTCAAGGGGTTATTGGCAGTGGCTTGCCACTGTCACATGGACCAAAGCAATAAGACTTAAGTCATAGGCATGTTTAAAATAGTTAAGCAAGCTTTCCTCCTTTTTATTATAAAAAATAATCTCTTTATTAAAACAGCTGAACCCAAACATATCAGCCAGTAAAGCAGTTAATTCTTTTAGAACAAGCCTTTTTTTAAAAAAGAAATGCCTAGAGTATAACTTGATACCTTTCTCACTCATATTTAATTTTTCCATTATCAACTGACTCTGAATCTAAGCTTAAAGTCAAAAGCTCTTCCCAGCAGTTTCCCCACTACTTTCACTCAAAGCATCCCTGGACTCTTCACAGAAACTTAACCTCTCTCAGCCTCAGATAGTCTCTTTACTATGCTAGAGCTGTTTGAGAGGATTCAGAAAAGGCTGAAGTTACCTTTCAGCTTCCTTGATCAGAGTTTCTAATTCCTTTTTCTAGGCATGGCAGAGGAGTAGACATGAAATATCATCCTCTACTTGTAGCTAGTCTCAGTCAAAAGCTGAGCTTTTAAGAATTCTAGGAAGGAAAAGAAAAAAAGAATTCTACAGAGGCAAGGCCTAAGGGAAGTTTCTAAGAAAGATATCAACTCAAAACCAAAGACTACTTCTCCTAGAGGAGGTAGCACTGCCCTCTAGTATGAATTGCAAGGATCATTGAGGGCAAGGGTAGGGAATGAATGGGGCTGCAGCTATAGGCTGCATGGATCAGAATTCTCTCAAACCTAATCCAGTTCTTTAGCCTAGGAACTATAGCTCTGGGCTAGACCTGCAAAATATTGAGTAACAAGACCCACTGAGGTGATCCATTAGCTCTGTGTCTGATCCTATCTCCTATTTCCCTCTTTGGTATTTCTCAAGTCCAGCATATCAACCAAACTCACTTTTTATAGCCTACTAATCCTGTCTTGTGCATGATCATGTCTTCCTTTGCTTGATTCTGTCATAAACTCCTATCTAAGACCACTCTATCCTTTCTTGGATTCTTTTTCATTAAGGCCTTCTGCTTTGACCAAAACTAAGCTCTCTTTAATTTGCCTTAGCATTTTCATTATCTGCAGAGAAGAAAAACACTCTACTCCCATGAACCATTTGACTTACCTAGTGGAATAAAGCCTACTTCTCATATACAACTGATTATTTTTCTCTTCACCTGTTGCTACTAGCACAGTGGCTTCAGTTGGTGGTTATGAAGGACCAAAATGATATTTTGTCACAGCTCTTTTCTAGCTTATATTACCTGTACAAAACAAAATATTTAGAAAACAATTTGAACAATGCTTTCAAACAGATTCAAATCTATTTTCATCTCCTCTCTTGAATATGCTTGCTTTCCTGTGATTTGTCTCTTCTCAAAATAGATTATTAGAAAAAGAAAGCCAAATGCTGATGGATTACAAGTTAGGTTCTGCTTATTTGAGGTTTTACTATACAATGTAACTTAACAAAATGGTCAACCCATGGAGCATTATTTAAGTCCCTTTAGATTTGTTTTCTTACTGATCTCAATGGCAATGCAGGTTGATTGTCAAAAATTTAGAAAACACAGAAAGGTTTATAGGAAATTTAAATTGCTCACATTCCCTTTATGTTCTTTATTTTTTAATGTTCTTTATTTTATCCTTATTTGGGCCCACTTCATACATAATTGCATGTTATTATAACAGCCACTCAGCCAAATAATACCTTAAGTCAGCTGATTCTTAAATTAACCCATTTTACTTTTATTTTATTGCTGGCTATGTTACTCAATTTTTGGTGGTAGAGGCTGAATCAGCTTAGAATGTGGGCAGCTTTCAGTGATCCACTCATTTCTTATTTCTCTTGGCATAGCTAAGCAGGAGGAGATAGCAGATGGCTATACCTCATCAGAGAGCTCTAATTCAGTTTACTACATAAAGCTACTCTACCAAAAAGTGTTGTTCCAAGGACTCCCATTCTGTCTACCTTGTTTTAGGCTTAGTATAAACAAATTTATTACCAAGCTACTCATCTCATCACATTCCTGTCCTTAATCCAAGTGGAATCAATTTGCAAGGAGTGGGAGGTGGCAAACAGCCAAATCATAATACTCTGTGCACTGGGTGGTCACATCTATGTGATATCAAACAATTGGGTGTAACTTAAAAACTTAGTTGAATCAAGTAAGCATTAATTAGACAAAAGGTCACAATGGATTGACCACTTTATTTTAACCCGTCCTCCAGTTAAAGCTGGTTGACCTAATCAAGCACATTTCCCATCTGGTTGGTTGCTTCTAGCCCATTAAAATAGTGGAAACTTTGTAATAGAATTCTCTCTTACCCCTTTTCTGATCCATGACATCTTTTTAGGTCAAGATAATTGATAGGTAGACCACAGACACAAACTGCAGATGAAAGTTATCTTTAAAAAAATACATGATATATCTGTTGTTTGTGTGTTGCTTGGGTTTCTCTGGAGGTATTTGTAAAAACCCAACTATCTCACCTCTTTTCCAGTTTGGATTTGCTGCAGGCAAGCAACAGTGGATCTTTTTCAAAGAGACACTGAGAATAGAGGTGACCATTAATCTATATTCTCACTTTGGCTCACAGAAAATTAGAGTGGCTCCAGATGCCATTAAGAAATTTTCAATAAATAAATAAATAAATAAATAAATAAATAAATAAATAAAAAGAATTTTTGAAAGGTGGGACACCTGGGTGGCTCAGAGGTTGAGTGTCTGCCTTTGGTTCAGGGTGTGATCCCACGGTCCTGGGACTGAGTCCCACATCGGGCTCCCTGCATGGAGGCTGCCTCTTCCTCTGCATCTGTGTCTGCCTGTCTCTCTGTGTGTCTCTCATAGATAAATAAAATCTTTTAATAAAAAAAGAAATTTTTAAGGGTGATATAATTCCATGCAAATAAATAAGCAAATAGAATCATAGAGTTGGAAAGATCTTGGAGATCATCAACCCTGTTGAAATGTGAAAAAAGGATATTGGGCTCCAGAGAAGAGAAGTCATCTTCTTATGGTCACCCTCTAGTTAGTAGAAGAGGAACTGCTCTTACCAAGATTAAAAAGAGATTTGAGTTATCAAGTACAACCCTTGACCCTTAGGAATACTTACTCTTAGAGAACCTGGCATAAGATCTCTTGCCATGTATATGGGCACAGGCTTGGCAGGAATACTTTAGAGTGTTTTGAGCTAGGTAACTGTATTGACATTAATAGGAGAGAGAGAGAGAGAGATTGATTGATTGCAGATTTCTCAATCACCTCTACCATGGAGACAGGATTTTATGCATAGATATGAATATTCCTAATTTGGCCCTAATGTATGGAAAACAAACCTTCAGTTCTTCCCAGTCCTATGGATTCATTTGTAGTTTATAGCATATGGTCTTAGTTCCATTTATAGAATTAGTCTTGAAAATACCTGAGAAGAGGCCAGATTTCAGAGAACATCTTAGGAATATTCTCACTATGCCCATCAACCAAATAATAGCTCCAGTACAAAGTGAGGGACATAGAGAACTAAGCCCACAAACTTCAAAGCAAGTTAAGAACTAATTCAGATACTATTGTTGATACTACCTTTATCCTCCAGAGCCATAAAATCTGAGTTGTGGGCCTACTTATGTACCCAGTGAGTATAGACTAGCCAGAGAGGGTCTTTGCTCCTGTGCTCACGGACTTCAACTGCTTCAGGTGTGATTAAGCCCATCATGTAGAAGAGTCCCAGGTGAAGCTCTCCTCATCATGCCTTCCTGGAATGAGAGATTAAAGGAAAAGCAATTGCTGGGAGCCCTCTAGGGGGCTAGCTGATGGAGCTAGGTTCTTTACAAGTGGCAGTGTGGATAAGAAGCAAGACATGCTTGTTCTTTGGGGTATTCCTTGATCCAGGAGCAACCAAGAGTCAGAATAAATTTGTTGGGATGGTTGTGAGTCTGTATAACCTGCCCCATTGGTCGCATTTGGATTTACTTAGTTACTGACCTCACAGGACAAACATTAACATGGAATATCCTCATTTATGCCTATAATTTGAAAATACAACATTGCTTTAATAGTTTATAGTGAGAGTATTCCAAAAGAGTGCTATAAGGTGATTATGTTACTCCAGAGAAGTAATTTTTTCCCTCTGTGTGTATTTCTGTCTCTATTTCAGTGTACTTTTCTGGTATTAAATTTCAGGTCTTTGTTCCAAAAATTTTAATGTTTGTACATTTTTATAAATTCCTTAGTTAAGTTCCAACCTAATGTTCTCTGTCCTTCTTCTTATAGTTTATGCTCTAGCACAAACCAATTTCTTGCTCTTTCCCCTGACCTTTTCTGATTAGCATGCCTTTATTTGTGCTTTTCCTCTACTGAAAATCTCTCCTTGCCTCCTACACTACAGGCCCAAATTCAACCCATCCTTGAAAGTCTAGTCAAATATTCCTTCCTCCATGCAGGTGTCCTTGTTCTCTCTAGTGATATGTCCCTATTTCTGAATTTCTATAATAATTTTATCTACACTTCTTTAATGTTTATATAATATTTACATGTTTTGTATAGCTGTTTGTGTACTTATCTCTTATATTTTGATATAGAGAAAATAATAAATGTTACAGCTACCTGAGGGCAGGAATCATTTTTGAGTCATGTTTGTACTCTACACAGTACCTGACACATATAAAAGGCACTCAATAAATATGTGTTGAATAAATGTTTCTGTGCCTCTCTGTGTACTTTTCTCTGTGCATTTTCATCTCTTTTCCTTTTTTACTTTAATGTTTTTCTTTCCATACATCTGTCTATCCTCCATCACCCTTTTTATCTCTATTTCTAGATATGTATGATGATATATTTATATAATTTAATTATTGTTTAAAAAGTATATTTTGTATTTGTCATGTTTATTAAATTGAGGTTAAATACTTTGCTTCTAATCTGAAAAGCAGTACTGTTTTTATATTCCCCTCATTAAATTCCAAAGGGATAAATTAAGTCATGTATTTATTATACCATTGTTGGTTAGCTATTTTTTCTTTTTCTTTTTTTAAAGATTTTATTTATTTATTTGAGAGAGAGAGAGAGAGACAGAGCATGAGCATGAGCAGAAAGGAGGAGCAGAGGGAGAGGGAGAAGCAGACTCCCTGCTCAGCAGGGAGCTGGACTCTGGGCTCTATCCCAGGACCGTGAGATCATGACCTGAGCTGAAGGCAGACACTTTAACTGACGGAGCCACCCAAGCACCCTAGTTAGCTATTTTTTTCTTAACAGTTACTAATCTTTGATAGCAAAAATGTTCCCCATTCATGCATTGAATTCTATTTTTTAATTATTTTGAGGAATGTCCTACTATTTTCCACAGTGACTGTATCAATTTGCATCCTCACCAGCAGTGCATGAGGGTTCCTTTTCCTTACATCTTCCCCAACACTTGTTATTTCTTGTGTTTTTGATGATTCACACATTGAAAAGAATCCAATTATTGTTTACTATGGTTTCCCCTTGAAGTATTGAGGGAAATCAATTTTCAGAATTAATATTTAGCCAAGAGAAGTAGAGACTAAAGGACTAAGAGGGGCCATAAATAGTTCTCTTGATATATGTGAAAGGATACCACGGAGAGCTGGGGTTCATTTTGTTTCTTGGAGCCTCAAGAAATAGAATCAGAATCAAGTGATAGAAGCTGGAGGCATAAGGTCAACATAAGGAAGAAATTTCTAGTAATCAGAAATGTCCAAAAATGAGTGTTTGGGTCTTAGAGATAGTGGGTTCTCTGTAATTGGGAGGTATTCAGACAGAGGCTGAATGGTCATGTTGTGAGGGAAAGTAGACAATACTTCTACCATTGTATAGACAATTGGGATAAATGATCTTTTGATATTCCTTCCCACTTGAGTCTTTGGTTTCATGATTTCCTAACATGCCTCCTTAAAAGGATTTAAGCAGTTTCCAAATGTTCAGAACACATGAACACAGATCAGTTCAAATTAAAAGCAGACAAGAAGTTATAAGAAGCAGAATTAGAATCTTCAGATAGCACCATGATAAATCACTGTATTTGAACACTAAATTTTATTCTTGAGTTTCTTGGCAGTTGAGGTAAAAAGGGAGGAAAACAACCAAATTGAGTCACATAGTTCTCTGTCGAGTGAAAAAGAAAAATGGCTATGAGTTCATCTGCCTAGACAGATTTTTTTCCCTGACACTGAATTCTGGGAGGAATTTATCGTGTAATTCTTTATATAATGGGTAGTATTTATTATAATGGACAATGTGGTCTTGCAAAAGATAGAGATATAATCTTCAAATGGAAATGTCTTTGCATCCCCTTCAAAAAAAAGGCTGTAAAATTTCACATCTTAAACCAGGAGTCTTTTTCCTTTAGAAAGCGAAGATATTGTGGTTAAGGTAAATTGCTTTCTGGCTTAATATAGAGACCTGGCACAGAAAACCCAGAAGAATAGACAGTTATCATGATCCTTATCTGCTCTCAAGTATCTCCTATATCAAGTTATCCTTTGGATTGCAGACAATTTATAGTTGAATTCACTGAGGAACATATACCAAAAAATAGAGATTAGGAGCCTAAGGATTTGTAGTCTGCCAGTTACTTGCCAGCCAAGGACAGTAGAAGTATGCATTCCTGTCCTACCTACCTCTTTAGGGATGCTGTGAAGATGGAAGAAGAGGTAATTGATGTCAAAGCACTGGAGAAAGTTACAATTTCTAGCCAAATGTCAGGGATGAGGGATAGTGCTATTGATACCAGACTGCATCTCACCAGGGCCTAAGCCTCAGGGAGGGTTTTGATGGTTAGCTACTGGGAAAAACCAATTTGTCAGATCTTCTATGAAGTGTCATTGCATATCTACAGGGGCAAGGCATTCAACTTCAGAGAAAGATGATTTTATGAAATTAATGAAACTTTTATGGTGTGAGGACCCTTGTTGACCAGTGTTAGAGTAGTGTCTTGGTCAAAGACATAGTTTAGCCACCAAAAGTAATTTCAAAATAAATTATATCCCGTAGTAATAAAAAACCATGAAGGGGATTTAGGAAATCTCATTGAAATCCTCCTTTCTCTCCTGCTTTTTTCCCCATCATATTCCACAGGTTTCTAGTGTCTCTCTCTTCAACTCATCACCCCCTCCAACTTTTCCTGGACCTCCAGGCAGAACAATTCTCTTTTCTCAATATTGCCTTTGCTCCAAGCACTTTATTATGTATATTGACTTATAATTCAGCCTAAATCCTTTCTCCCTGACTCTCATGCATTCCTGCTGTCTCTCTTCTTGAAATCAATTTGCTAAACAGAGGAGGAAGAGGTTAGAGTGGTAAAAATCTGAGAAAACAAAAACCAACCTCTCTTGGATACACTGGGAAAAAGAGAAAGTTGGTTAACATATAAACATTAGTAAGTTTCATCCCATCACATCATGATATGGAGCTTTAGTCAATTCTTCATTATGGACAGATGGATTTCCAGAATCATTGAATTTCACTCCCTTTCGTTATTAACCCAATTTCTCTTCTTTTCTACTCCAATTTATAGAATAGGATTTCCCACAGAGTTAGAAACAAAAATATTTGGAAACAGTAGTTAGGTATAGCAAAATCTGCTGGTGGATATGGTCAGAAAAGGCAGCAAGCCTGGTAGAAGGGCTGAAGCCCCTCTTGAACTAGTTTTATACATCATTCTGAAAGATGTCATCTTCAACATGCAGAGAGAGCAAAGAAGGGCTGGCTAAACTTCCCAGTGCTTTCTATACCTGCCGTTTGCAATGCAGCTTCAATATTTGGCTTGTGGTATGAAGTTTCTAAGCATTAGGCATACCTCCCAATCCCAAATTCTAAAGCCAAACGTAAGCATTTCAGACCAATCATACCATCCTTTTCTATTGACAAAAATCTTGGCTAAGAGATAGAAAAGTAAATTGAAAGCACTTTAAAGGCATGAAGGAAACATCTTTATATTCTCATTTATGGCCTTAACACTAGTTGTAGAAGTAAAGACATACCAGCTTCTATGTTTATAGAAAAGGTGAAGTCTAAGTTTAGTATATCTAAGTTTCTAGATCTCTTCAAGATTACTCCCAAATTAACAAAGTAAATCACTTCAGTATTCATTCTAACCTTACTATCTCATGTAAGTCATGGAATTTTGATGCCAGATGGGATTTGCACTCTGATGATAGATATGGCGAGTAGTAGTTGGCATAAACATAACTATCAGAATAACTCAGTGATTCATAGCAATGTTGACATAATGTCTCAAGAACTAAGCAAAGGTCCTTGCATTAATTAATTAAAATGCAGGTCAATCTTAATAGTTGATGACTATGATATACATTCTTTTTTAAAAAGATTTTATTTATTTATTCATGAAAGACACAGGGAGAGAGAGAGAGAGGCAGAGACACAGGTAGAGGGAGAAGCAGGTTCCCCACAAGGAGCCCGACATGGGACTCCATCCCCGGTCTCCAGGATCACACCCTGGGCTGAAGGTGGCACTAAACCACTGAGCCACTCAGGCTGCCCTATGATCTACATTCTTTATCATCTACCTAAATATTCCACCTTACAGGACACCAAATATACAGTTTTTGCACCTTCTTATTCCTTTTTCTGTTCCCAATAAATAGATTTATAGAATTTGAAAGCTGGAAGAGACCTCAAATATTTAGTTTAACTTTCTTATTTCACAGGTTGGGAAACTACTCCCAGAGAAGAAATGACTCTCTCCAAGTTTGCACAGCTGGTTAGTGGCAGAGATGGGCCAAGAACTTCTTTTCTGTTTCAGGTGCATAGTTAATATTAAATTCAAATATTGGCTATTGGCAGAGTATCTGCTACTAAAAAGGCACCGAGTATCCATAATAACTTCTGTGCTTCAGTTCAGTATATTTTGACCCCTTTCCATTATAAAGCCAATGAATCATTAGCAATTAATTAGGTCTTCATGTGGCAATGTACTTTATAGCCTGCTCCATGATCTTGCATTTTCCCTCTTCCTCTTTGGCACTGACTGAAAAAGTTACACAAACTATTTTTTTGGACGAGCTCAGTTGGTTAGTTATATCACATCAGTAGAAAGGAAAGCCCTCAACTTTTGATTATTTAGTCTACACTCTTAAGAATTTCCTGACTTATGCTTTCTAAATGGACTTAGTCTTTAAACTTTATAAGCAAGTAAATCATGCTTATGTGAATAATATATTTATTCAGCTTTCTTCTCCCCCATGGGAGAAAGATTTGAAATTACCAATCAATGGATCAGTTTAGGATCACATATCAACTGGTTCATTTCTAAATCTTCTGAGCCAAATCTTCTATGAAAAGTTAAAAGTAGATTGAGAATCTGCTAAGAGCTGCCATATCATAGGTAACAGGTTTTCAGGCTAACTGCTTAAAATAATGCTTTGGTGATATTAAGTTAACTGATTTCAAAATTCTATCTTGTACCTATGCCAATGAATGCCAGTTTGCCTATTTATGACACTCACTAGAGTGGTATTCTCCATTTTGGGAAAAGAGAATTGAATTTATTCAAAGTCAGTTAGAGGCAGTGGTGGCATTCAGTTCAGTGAACTGCAATTCTGACCTGTCCTTCCTGTCCCTTTCTCTGGTCAGTGACATAGAGATAAGCTTAGCTTCCAAGAGACACTTTAATATACTGAATGTTAACCAGTGAAACAGACTATTATCCAGAGGTCTAATACACCATCCACCTACCTGACTACAATAGAACAATTTGGAATATGCTGTCTTGTAGAGTCTGTCCAAAGTCTTCCTCATTAAAGTAGCTCATTGGTTAATCTATATCCTGTGTCATCAGCTGGGTATTCAAACAACCTGGCAATCCTGGCATGTGCTTGGAAGTTTCACCAGTCATTTTTTTATTACAGTGTCAAAGAGGTAGTGCCAGATAGGTAATAGTTGGAGTTTCTTTTCTGCTTCTCTTCTAATCCATTTCTGAGCCAAAGAATCAAGGTAAGGTTGACAAATGTATCTGGCAGATACCCTTTTAATCGGATCCACAGAAGCAGCCAAACCAGATAAATGATCTGCACAGTATCTTTTTGTTTGTGGTAGGGGTGCTGAAATGATCTCGGCTGTCTATTTATGAGAAATCAAATCACTGTGGAATTTTCAAGACTTACTTCTTTTTTAGCTGATCATTCGTGGAGTAAACATCAACTGTGGCTATTAATTCCAGGCATCATTAGTTTTCTAAAGTGCCAGTTAACAGCATAACATTTTCAAATCCAGAAATTGCTAATCTATTCCTTTTAGCAGAAAATCTCATTATTGTCATTAGCACTATGACTGTGTACCTACTATGTGCTAGAGACTATACATACATGATCTCTTCTGTTCATTACAACAGTCCTGGAGGCAGGTACCATTATTAACCACTGTTTACCAATAAACAATCTGAGGCTCAGAGAAGTTAAGGATATTACCCAAGGCCACAAACATGGTAAGTGGCAAGCAGAATCAAAACCAGTTCATCTTGATTCCAAAGCCTATTCACATTCTACTATACTCATAAGATGTGAAATTATTCAATGAGACCAAAATAACATTTTCACTACAGACTTTGCAAGGCACTGGACTATTTGGAATTCTGAATTCTGAGAATTTTTTTCTCCCACTTGAGGGAACAATTTCCTAGTTTTGAGGCTTTGTTCAATAGAAATTTGATGGATGAAGCAGGTACTGGAGAACACAGAAGGGTGGAGGGGGTCAAGCATATTCAGCAACTAGAGTCAGAGCGTGTGCTCCCTGGGTTTTGTCTGTTCACATAAGTGAAAATAAGTTTCCTCAAAATGTGAAATGAAATAAACAAACACAAACCATTAAGCCACATTGCTGTTAACTGAAGTTCCAGCTTCTTAAAGGTATTGTTTCAAAACATTTGACATAAGAAAAACTACTGAACCATTAGAAAAATAAAAACATTTTATACAGGGGCTCCTGGTTGGCTCAGTTAGTGGAGCATGCAACTCTTGATCTTGGGGTTGTGAGTTTGAGCCCCATGTTGGATGTAGAGATTACTTAAAAATAAAATCTTAAAAAAACATAAAAAACCCCACTTTCAAATCACCAACACCATCAATGCTTCAAAAAGCTCTACTTATGCTTACAGAAGGGGTCTCTGATGGATATTGAATACTGGAATTTGAATGGAACCAAAAAAACCAAATGCTAGGACTAGCCACATCCATTTGCTAAGTCACACTTTACGAACTGAAGCCAAATAGTCTCACTGAACTGTAATCTGAAACAAAGTGTGTTGTTCATGTGAAAGAATGAAACTGGGCCACTTTCTTAAACCAAAAGCAAAATAACAAAATGGAATAAAGACCTAATATGAGACCTGAAACCGTCAAAATCTAGAGACATCAGCCATAGCAAATTCTTACTAGATATGTCTCTTGAGGCAAGGGAAACAAAAGCAAAAATAAACTACCGGAACTTCATCAAAACAAAAAGCTTCTGCACAGCAAGGGAAACAACAAAACTAAACAGCAACCTACAGAATTAGAGAAGATATTTGCAAATGCCGTATCTAATAAAGGACTAGTATCCAAAACATACAAAGAATTTATACAACTGAACACTCAAACAAATAGTCCAATGCCAAATGGGCAGAAGGTATCAATAGATATTTTTCCAAAGAAGATGTACAGATGGCCAACAGACACATGAAAAGATGCTCAACATCACTGATCATCAGGGAATACAAATAAAAAATACAATGATATTTCTGTTCATGTCTTTTGCCCATTTCATGATTGGATTGTTTGTTTCTTTGGTGTTGAGTTTAATAAGTTCTTTATAGATCTTGGAAACTAGCCCTTATCTGATATGTCATTTGCAAATATCTCCTCCCATTCTGTAGGTTGTCTTTTAGTTTTATTGACTGTATCCTTTGCTGTGCAAAAGCTTCTTATCTTGATGATGTCCCAATAGTTCATTTTTGCTTTTGTTTCTTTTGCCTTCGTGGATGTATCTTGCAAGAAGTTACTGTGGCCGAGTTCAAAAAGGGTGTGGCCTGTGTTATCCTCTAGGATTTTGATGGAATCTTGTCTCACATTTAGATCTTTCATCCATTTTGAGTTTATCTTTGTGTATGGTGCAAGAGAGTGATCTAGTTTCATTCTTCCGCATGTGGATGTCCAATTTTTCCAGCACCATTTATTGAAGAGACTGTCTTTCTTCTAGAGGATAGTCTTTCCTCCTTTATCGAATATTAGTTGACCATAAAGTTGAGGGTCCACTTCTGGATTCTGGATTCTGTTCCATTGATCTATGTGTCTGTTTTTGTGCCAGTACCACACTGTCTTGATGACCACAGCTTTGTAGTACAACCTGAAATCTGGCATTGTGATGCCCCCAGCTATGGTTTTCTTTTTAAAAATTCCCCTGGCTATTCGGGGTCTTTTCTGATTCTATAAAGAACTTATTCAACTCAACACCAAAGAAACAAACAATCCAATCATGAAATGGGCAAAAGACACGAACAGAAATCTCACAGAGGAAGACATGGACATGGCCAACATGCACATGAGAAAATGCTCTGCATCACTTGCCATCAGGGAAATACAAATCAAAACCACAATGAGATACCACCTCACACCAGTGAGAATGGGGAAAATTAACAAGGCAGGAAACCACAAATGTTGGAGAGGATGTGGAAAAAAGGGAACCCTCTTACACTGTTGGTGGGAATGTGAACTGGTGCAACCACTCTGGAAAACTGTGTGGAGGTTCCTCAAAGAGTTAAAAATAGACCTGCCCTACGACCCAGCAATTGCACTGTTGGGGATTTACCCCAAAGATGCAGATGCAATGAAACGCCGGGACACTTGCAGCCCAATGTTTATAGCAGCAATGTCCACAATAGCCAAACTGTGGAAGGAGCCTCAGTGTCCATCGAAAGATGAATGGATAAAGAAGATGTGGTTTATGTATACAATGGAATATTACTCAGCCATTAGAAATGACAAATGCCCACCATTTGCTTCAACGTGGATGGAACTGGAGGGTATTATGCTGAGTAAAGTAAGTCAATCGGAGAAGGACAAACAGTGTATGTTCTCATTCATTTGGGGTATATAAATAATAGTGAAAGGGAATATAAGGGAAGGGAGAAGAAATGTGTGGGAAATATCAGAAAGGGAGACAGAACATAAAGACTCCTAACTCTGGGAAATGAACTAGGGGTGGTGGAAGTGGAGGAGGGCGGGGGGATGGGGGTGAATGGGTGATGGGCACTGAGTGGGACACTTGACGGGATGAGCACTGGGTGTTATTCTGTATGTTGGTAAATTGAACACCAATAAAAATTAATTTTTTAAAAAAATAAATTCCAAAAGACATGCATATTGTCAAATATTCCTTTTAATACCCCAATCTCTACCCCATGAGTTAATGTTGTATGCAGTTTGGTATGTATAGCTCTAGAAAATTTTCTATGTACCATAAATGCAGGCAGTTGAACAAAAGAAATTCAATTTTTAATTCTGGTAATGCCAGGTGCTGCGGACCACAGGACAGTTAGGAAAACTAAAAAAAAAAAAAAAAAAAAAAAAAAAGATTCTTATTCATCTTCCATCTTTCATCCATCATAGCCTTGGCTGGCATGGCATGGCTCTTTGAGACCCCTGTTGTTTGGTGGCAATGCATGTGCTGGATAACTGGTGGGCTGTCCATTAATAAGATGCTTGGTGAGACATATGTGGGACCCCTATACTTCAGCACGTTTTTACTTAAGCAGCCTAGAACATAGGCTGAACATTTTTAGCATACATGGGTTGTGGCTGAAGACAAACATCAAGGCCAGCCTGAGAGGTAAGATGTCTTGGTGTAGGTAAAAGGCCAACATCTTTGGTAAATATGACTTTTTTTGTGGGTGAGTTGTCATGCTCCTGCTTACTCTGCTCTAGTCCTTCTTCTCAAAACAAAAAACCTTAGTCAAGTTAACTTAGTTAAAAGTTCTTAGTTAGGATCCAAATAAATACAATCATAAAAAAGAGGCGAAATAACAACCGACACTACAAAAATACAAAGGATTATGAAATTACAATGATAAATTACATGCCAAAAAATTGGACAATCTAGAAGAAATGGATAAACTTATAGAAACAGAATCTTCTAAAACCTAATCAAGAAGTGGAAAATCTGAACAGACTGGTTACTAATAACAAAATTGAATTGGTCATAAAAACTCCCAACAAACAAAAAGTCCAGGACTAGAAGGGTTTGTGGGTAAATTCTATGAAACATTTAAGAAAGAGCTAATACCTATTCTTCTCAAACTATTAAAAAAATAGAAGAGGAAGGCAATCTCCTAAATGGGTGAAGATATTTACAAATGATATATCCAAAAGGGGTTAATATCCAAAATATATGAAATGTATAAAAAGCTTATGCAGCTTAATGCATACAAAAATTGTATTTAAAAAGGGACAGAAGACTTGAATAGACATTTTTCCAAAGAAGACATACAGATGGCCAACAGACACATGAAAAGATGCTCAACATCACTAATCATCAGGGAAATGCAAATCCAAACCACAATGAGATGTCACTTTACACGTGCCAGAATGGCTAAACACACACACACACACACACACACACACACACACACACACACACACTAACAAGTGTTGTTGAGGATGTGGTGAAAAAGGAACTTTTGTTCACTGTTCTTTAAAATGTAAATTGGTGCAACCAGTGTGGAAAACAGTATGGAGGTTCCTCAAAAAATTAATGATAGAAATACCATATAATCTAATAATTCCACTACTAGGTATTTACCCAAACAAAATGAAATCACTAATTCAAAAAGTTATATGCAACCCCATGTTTATTGCAACATTATATACAATAGCCAAGATATGGAAGCAACCTAAATTTTCACTGATGGATAAATAGATAAAGAAGATGTGGCATGCATGCATATAAAGAATAAAAAAGAATAAGCCATAAAAAAGAATAAGATATTGCCATTTGCAGCAATATGGATAGACCTAGAAAGTACTATGCTAAGTGAAATAAATTACAGAGAAAGACAAATACCATTTGATTTCACTCATATGTGGAATCTAAAAACAAAACAAATGAACAACCAAGCAAAGCAGAAAGAGTTCTATAAATACAGAGTAAATAAAGTAAAATAAAATAAAAATAAAGTAAAAAAAAATATATAGAGGACAAACTAACGTTTGCTGAGGGTAGGGTGTGTGGGGAGATGGGCAAAATGGCTAAAGGGGAGTAGGAGATACAGTCTTTCAATTATGGAATGTATATATTATGGAAATGAAAGGTACAACATAGGAAATATAGTCAATTGTAATGGCACTGTATGGTGACAGACAGTAGCTACATTTGTGGTGAACATAGCTTAATGAATAGAGAGGTTGAATCACTATGTGGTACACCTGAAACTAATGTAACATTGTCAGCTATAGTTTGATTAAAAAAAGTTCTTAGTGGAAGAGTCCCAGGTGCAACTGAGAAAAGTGACATATATAGATGGTTGGTTCATGGCTAGGGATTAACCAAGCCAATTTGCTTTGGAAGGGATAAAGATATAGGAGTCAGATTTTTTGGAAAACAGAACAGTTTTACATTTAGTTCGTCATCCAGAGCACCCTCCAGGTCTTACACATTTAAGTACCTTTCCCTGTCACCCACTCACAGATTTTATAAGCTATTGTCCTCCTTGGGTCACCAGTGAAGAAGCACTGTAAGAGTGGAGGTCAGGTATTTGGCCTGGAATAAGGATTATGAAAACCCCAGCAATGTGTCAAAGAAGTGAAAAACTAGTGGAAGCCAAGTGTATTGCACCCTGATGTCTACTTCTGAGAACCAAGTTCAATAGAGTCAGATTTCAGCATGCTTGCAAGCATTCACTTATTCACTCCTCACCTCATTTTACCGAGAACTAGAGGAAGTTAAGAATCTCAGGTGTTCTATCCTACCTTAAAAGTACCACACAAGGGGAAGTGAGATCTCTTTCTCCAAAGTGGATAACTACCAAGCAGCAGTAGGGTTGTGCCTAGGCTTGTAGAACTAAGGAGATTATAAAACTCATTGGTTCAAGGAATATGTTGCCTTTGAGATGCCTGGGTGGCTTATCTGTCTTTGGCTCAGGGTGCAATCCTGGGGTCTGGGATCGAGTCCTGCATCAGGCTCCTTGCAGGGAATTTGCTTCTACCTTTTACTTGTGTCTCTGCCTCTCTCTGTGTCTCTCATGAAAAAAATGATTAAAATCTTTTAAAAATATGTTGCCTTGTTCAGGGAGTTACTAGTCTAATGATGTCTAAAGATCCCTTCAGTTAGCAGCCTATAATGTATAGACCCACAGAATGGCAGAGGTGGAATGGGCCAAAAATCATACAGTCAACCTCCCTAATTTTACCATAGACCTGGGAACACCAATGAACACCAATGCACATAGCCTCATCAGACCATGGCCTTGCCATTCATCCTCTCCTGTGGTTACCACTGGCCTATTAGAGATCAGATGGCTTTGGGTTATGAGAAAGGGTCCTTTTTCCTTGCGGCTTTTATATTTCCACTCCTCTATGGGCTTTGTATTTGTCTTGCTTCCCAGTTCTAACTATGAGAAGGAATTAGTTTCATACAGAGTACCCCCAACACTTTGCCACTGCCAAATTTCCTTTTGTGATATTCCCAATATAACAAATTATTTTTTAATCTTGCCAATAGCTAGGGGAATGAGCCTGAGGGGTGTGGAGGTTCACATCATGAAGCAATTAATTTATTAATAATTCTGTGGCTACCCTTGGTTCCATTAATAAACAGGCATGGCATGTGTGCCTTTCCCTAGGCATCTTATTAAGCATTTGATAAAGCAGTTATTAGCATTAGCATCACTAATACCTGACACTGGCTGTGTTCCTCGCATCTGAAGATTAACTTTACAGGGCAGGAAGCAAAGTTGAGAAAAGAAGCAGCAAGCAGAAAAAAGGTCCAGAGAGAGGGAAGATGTATTGTTGGAAGTAGACTGGGTAGCTTACATCAGTGCTTCCCAGAAATTAGAATTTTGTATAAGTGTACAAATCATTTATTTAAGAATGCATAGGTTGGTTGGCTTTTATTTCGTGGAATAAAAATCCTCTACAAGCAAAAATCTCCATTATTTCATTTAAAAATTCAAAAAAGTAAAAATGATACTTTAGCTCCAAAAAAGTAGAAAGGACAGAATAAATTTAGAGTAAGTTTAATTTGTAAAAATCTCACTGCATTGTTCTGATTCTTCTAATTTCAATACAGACCAGTAGAAATATGGTCATAGACTGAACTGGTCCACATAGTGGCTTCTGGAAAGTTCTGGTCTATAACCTCAGCCTTTTGGAGTCAACATACTGGCTGGTCTGATGTAACATTGGTTAGTTTTCCAGAACAGTAAGGTGTGAATACATAGGGCAGGACACTTCTGGATCAAAAGGGTAGAAAGATGGAAGGATGATTCTTCCCACTATCTTTCTGAAGCATGAGGGTATGCTAAAAGCAGGGATGTCCTATGTGCAGAAAAATAACAGGCTTTTCGGAAGCAATGTGGTACAGTCCCTGGGTAAAGCCAGGTAGTCCCTGGGTAGCCTCCCCAAAGTATAATCTCCTATCTTCCCTAATGTGCACACTTAGGAGGACATATCTTTTCTAAATACTGGTTTCTCGCATTATGTATTGACGAGATGAAAAGAGCCTTCTAGTTAGAGTCCAAATGCTAAAATTCTAGTCCTGGCTCTGACACTTAGTCAGCTGTGTGATTTCTGGAAAGTCACCTGCCCCTTCCATTTGAGACATGGTTTCCTCACTGGGATAATGAGGGAGTTAGACTAGATATGTCTGCAGGCCCCTGTAACTTTGACATCCTCCCTTCACTACTCTATCCCTCATCCAAACTGGCCTCAGTTCATTCCCTGGCCACTGTTTCACTTGGGGCTGATGGAGGCTTCCGTGGTAGCTCAGTCCTTGGTTACCAGCAAGTTTCCTATCTGGTCACTGCTGGATTGGTGGCAGAAGCTTCCTCATCCTGTTTTTACTCTTTTGCCCCATTACAAGTTCAGTAAGGTCAGCTCAGGACTGCATTTCCTCTACATCTGTGCATTATATTACCAAAAGAATGCTTCATGCTGGGGTCTGCTAGCTGAGAAGTAAAGGTCATTTCACTAATTGCTCATGGCTTTCTAGCTATATGCTATTTCTCTAATAACCTAATTTGTTCATTTATGATAGACAAGATATCCTTTGGTCCAAAAACCCTTTCTGAGTGGATGTCTTTATGGTCTGGAGGCTTCTTCCAGATCAAGTTGCTCTCCTACATTAGTTATTGCTGGAGTTGTGCTATTAAGACAAGGAAAAGTGGAGAAAGTGGGAGTTAAACTGGAGATGGAACAGAGGATGAAAAAAATGCAGTTGAAGCAGAAGGGTCACTCTTCCAAACACTCCATTCCTTCACTCTATATCTCCCACCAAGGGGCCACTATAAGCCAGACAGACCTGAATTCATACTCCAGCTCTGTCACTTATTAGTTGCGTGATCTTGGACAGTTTTCTTAACATCTCTTCAGTTTTCTACATTTGTAAAGTTGGGAGGATTTTTATGCAGATTTGATGTAAATATACACATAAAGTAATTGGAATGTAGCAAGCATTCAATAAATGGTAGCTATTGTCATTCCTTAAAACAGCTCCGTGGAACTTTCTATTGCTATATAATGAAATCTTTACTACCCTCCTGGGCAGATGTGCATAATCTCCCTATGTAGGCATGCCTATCAGAAAGATGGCCAGTCTCTTCAGAAGGGTGAAATGCATATACCCAGGGAATAGGTCACTGTAAGATGCTACAGGCTTCACTATATCCCAGAGAAGCTAGCCTGAAAGCTTCTGGATCCATCCTGGTGGTCATGAATCTTCATGGGGTAAAGTGAAGACTATAAAGGTGTCCTTTTCCTACCTGTGTCTGGCTTATGGTGTTTATAATCCTGATAGCACTGCAAGATAAATATTACATCCCATTTTCCCACTACAGAAAGAAGCAAATTAGTTTCATATGCTACTGTGGCCTTGGAGGTGCCACACTCTACTTACTAGGTTAGCTCTAAGATAATGTTCATGCTCACAACTATCTAGTTATACTCATCCTTTTGCGTGGGGGGCCAGGAAAGTAAGGTGTTCCCCTAGAGGACAGACACAAAGATGAAAAAGAAGGCACAAAAACACAGACATAAAGGCTATCAGAGACAATGTTATATATTTGCCAAATCTTGTTTTATTTTCATTTTCTTGGGCTCGCGGGAAAGTTACATTTCCCATCTACCCTTGCAAGTGGGTGGAAGCCATGTGACTGCATCCTTGCCAATGGAATGTGGAAGAAATGATATATGCTTCTCTCTAGCAGGGACTTTAAAAAATTTTTAGCTCTCTTTTGCCCTGCTGCACAGAACTTGGACCTCATGTTGAAATGGTGCCATCACAGAATGGAACGTGCTTGGATTCCCAAGTTATCCAAGTTGGAGGATAGCCCCTGATGACTCTCATCAGGTTTTATATGTATATGAAAGAAACTTTCATTGTGCCAAGTCACTGAGATGTAAGAGTCTATTTGTTATTGTACCATAGCCTATCTTTTCCTGACCAATGCACATACCAGTCATATATAGTTAGAAATACATATATAATCTAAGGAGTAAGTAAAGAAATAAATGGCAGAGAAAATGGTTTGGCATGCCAGGGTGAAGGAATAGTGAATGACAATGACAAAGTAGATGGGAGTAACACAAGTAGGAAGACAGTGCAGGAGTGTTTGGAGTGAAGAGTAAATGAACCCAAGAATGCCTGGCCCTCTATGCTTCCTGGTTCAGATAAGAAGAAAAACATCTTTAGCTCTCCCTGAAGCTGTTCCCCCATACAGAAGGACACATCAATGCTGGGTGAGAAATTTCCAGTTTCTTAGATCAGGCCCATGTATTACATGTATCTTTATTGAGCAGATGCTGGTTGTCAGCAACCCCTTGAGCTAGGAGCACTTTTATAGATTGTTCAGTGTGTATTTTCCTTAAATCTTCCTAAGCAGAAAGGAATTTTCCTGTTTTCAGTCTTGAGAATAACAAAAAGATGTCTCTTCTGGCTGGGCACAATGGCTCAACCCATCCAGGTTGTCCTCTCAATCAGAGGTACCAAATATTACATTGGAGAGTGGTCTCTGCACTCCAAGCAAGGTATGTACATCTAATTCACAAAATGCCAAAGATCCACTCTGGAGTTGCTGTTTATGTCTTCTCCAAGCCTGGTCCATTACCTGCCAATAATCCAGACTGTCCCTTAAAGTTCCCCTAAAGCGGGATCCCTGGGTGGCGCAGCGGTTTGGCGCCTGCCTTTGGCCCAGGGCGCGATCCTGGAGACCCGGGATCGAATCCCACATCAGGCTCCCGGTGCATGGAGCCTGCTTCTCCCTCTGCCTGTGTCTCTGCCTCTCTCTCTCTCTCTCTCTCTGTGACTATCATAAATAAATAAAAATTAAAAAAAAAAAAAAGTTCCCCTAAAGCCCATATGTTTTAGTTTAGGAGCATTTCCTCTCGTGCTGTTGTCAGTAGACATGGGGAATGCCTATTATCCACTCTGGCTAATTGCCTTCATCTAGCTTAGCTTCTTCCCTAGGCTGCTGAGTTAACTGCCTTTCATTAACCTAGGAAAACTTCTTGGAAAGCCTTCATTGGTGAGTGTTCTGAGCCTGACAGCAGCTGTTTTCCTTCCAATGTCTAAGGAAGTTATTGAGCATTTCACAACTTCTTGATGAAGTCTTAAGAGGAAGTGAATTCTCAGCTAGGTTGGGCCATCCACCGTCGCCCAGGGGACTGTACAGTGGCTTGAGTAAAACGTCATCTTGGCCTATTACAGCAGTGCTGCTTTGCCAAAGTACACAAGGCCAGCCACTGCACTCTGCCATGAGCTGAGCCAAAGCAATGGAGGGCAGAGTGCAAGAACAGCAGGGCTTCCCTGACCTGACAAGTCAGGTGGCCAAGCCCCAGGCCAGTCAGTTCTGTGCCATGCAGGAGTCATTGCAGCCAAGTTAGCACACTTGTTTCTACCCAGCCAGGCTGAATGCAGCACAAATTTCTAAGAAATGCCCTTTTTGTTTCTGCTCTTAAAAGAGGTGTTGAAAAGAACTAGAGAGAAAGAAAGGATGAAAGAATGGGGAAGGAGGAAGAGAAAATGAAATGAAATAAAATGGAGCAAACCCTTGCTTCTGAATGTCCCTGAGCCAATGACAATGAGTCATGTTGAGATCATATTTGCACATAGCTGGATAACCAGAATGTGTGTACCTGGTAAATTCACAGTACCGGAATTATGGCAGGAACTTAAGAAGCAGGAGGTCCTCTCTGCCCTGGGATGGCTTATCCTGCTATCTAAACATATCCACATAGACTTTAGGACAATTCCAAGAAAGTGAAGCAGATGTAAAGTAGTACAGTCTAAGTGGATTTATTGAAGTGCTTAGGTAATTTCCCTCATTCAGCTTAGCACCCCAACTTGGGGATGGACAACTGGATTTCCTTTTTTTAAGTTTACTTATTTATTTAAGTAATCTCTACACCCAATGCAAGGCTCTAACTCATGACCCCAAGATCAAAAGTGCCATGCTCTTCCAGCTGAGCCAACTGGATTTCTTAAGTCCTACTGTCTTACCAATTGGCCCAAATTGCACCTTCAGGTCATTCATAGTCTCCCTCTGGTTGCAGCTTTTGTGGAGTTCTGATACCTCATTAGAGTTTCAGGTAAAACACCAGACACCAGCAACCCAGTATCTCCATTATACTTAGTGCAGGAGGGGAGACTTAAAGGCCAACATTATGAGGAACTGTGTTGGTTCTAGTGACATTGAAAGGGAGTAGCAGGTACATCTTCAATGGACAGAGAGGAAACAAGCACATTCTCTAAAGAACTATGGGCAGGGGTGCTGGAACAGATGTGGGTTTTTTCTAGATCCTTTTCAACCCCCCAAATCTGTCCTTAGTACTGCTATTTTAAAAAGAACCTTTTATTTAGAAAACTTTAAACTTGGCTTCCTTGACCCCTAGCCCTTCATTGTAAGGGTGTAGTTCTATCATTCAGCTTCCTTGTAGCAGTTAGCCTTTTTAGGAAATCTGTGTGTGTGTGTGTGTGCATGTGTGTGTAACTATATGTTTATTTCTTCCCAAAGAAAAAAGATACCTGAAGAGATATACAGACACACCTAAAGGTGCTCCCTCCCTGCAAGCCATCTCAACCCATCCACCAAGATAGGCTCAAATTATAGGAATTCCTGAAACCAGGGTACCCACCAGCCCACACTTGAAATTGCTCCCAATATTGCCTTCCGCCTTCAACAAGCACCTGTGCATTTCAATAAAGCCATCAGGACTAAATGGTGTCTGAACAAACAGGGGAGCAAAACAGTATAAGTGACAGAGAAGAGGGCAATGCATTACTCCTTTTAGATTAAAGTTGCTTTTCCTCTGGATCTCTAAGAAGGAAGACATTAAGGTGACAAGATCCTAGGGCAAGAAGGGACTTTGAGAAACAGAGTCACATTTAATCCACCCCAGGCAGTGTCACAGTATACTTTTTTTACAGAAGTTTTTAGAAATTCTCTTAATTAATGTTTGTAAATGTTCCCTTTTGTCTAACTTCCATTCCTTGTGTTGCCACAAGCTCATTACTTCTTGGTTTGCAGATGATGTAAGTAGTAATGAGTGGGCTGTCCCACTGTGTCCCTCACTGTCCCCTATAGTGGGGTACTATGGGGTATACAAAGGAGGTAAACCTTCAAGATCAGGTCATCCTCTCTGCTTGGTAAAGAATCTGGTTGCAGTTTGGACAGCTCAGAGCCCCAGCCTGAGGAAATGACATAGGTTGCTGGCCTCAACAGGCCAGGCTAATAAGAGCCAGCAAAGAAATCCCGCTGAAGCATGTGACACTTGCCCAGAAAACATTCAGAACCATTTTTACTCTTATTATTTCTGGGAAGTCCTACAGGAATCCTCAAGAGTCAGAGCACTTCTTAATTTCCTGGGGACTTTAGAGATTCCTGGCACAACTAAAGAAAAACCAAACCAGAAACCAACTTATTTCTCCAGCTTTTCTGTAGAGGTGTTATTTTCAGTTCTCTGCATCTAGCTTGGAGGGTCCCTTTCTACTAATTCTCTGCATCCTAGAGGAAAAACCGATTCTTGTTTGATAGGTCATGTGTTTCCACTTAGCATGAGGCAGTCAATGTATTATTCTCATGCCATATTATTGGTGGTGGGAGCTATGTGGATTGAGGCCTGTTAATGACATTTTAGAGAAGATGTGACAAAGGCATTAGTTTGTTGAGTAGCATCCAAGCTGGGATACAGTGTGAAAAATATAAGAAAGTGCAAACATATAGACACATGCACACACAGATTCATAAGGGTCTTGGCTTTTTTAACCTCCTCTCCCTAGCACACCCCCTTCACACACACATAAACAGCTATAGCAGCAAAGCCTGGCCTCCCATATGTACCCAAATAAGAGCTATAGTGCTCATATCTGGATTGAAGAAGTCAGATTTTTTGTAACTCTCTTCCTCTCTCACAAATTTTCCTCCAACCTAGGTGATCTCTCAATAAAAATGGAAGGGAGTTGGTTCTTCTTAATGTCCTCCCTGCCCTGTGGCCAACTTGCCTGCCCTCACTGCCACATCCTACTAAAGCACCCACCTATCCTCAACTTACCTTCTTTCTAGTGGCTTCTTCAGGGGTTGACATTTCCTTGTGTTTTTCTTGCCCATAATAGTGCACATCAGAGTGGCAACCTGGAATGAGAAAGCCGGCAAAAGCTGAAGGGACCATTGCACTTCTGTGCCCTGTCCAGACTCCTCTGTGGTCAAAGACTTATGAAGCTTCAACTGAATGTGGCTCTATGGGTTATGCAAAGGAGGAGAAAGCAGGTTCTGATCTCAAGAACCACACAGCGTAGCTAGGAGGAAGAGATTACCATATCCACTGGATACTGAAAAACTGGATATAAAGGCAGAGAGTTGTACTCATTTGTGAGCAACTGCATTCTTACTGTAAGAGCTGAGAAGCCATGGAGATATCCTGGTGAAATAGAATAGTCTGGGAAGATTTTTTTACAGGAGGTAGGAACTGACCTAGTGTCCAATGAGTCTCACCATGCAGCCCATACTGTGATGGATTGGCAATCAGCTTTGCCTGGATGTGTTGAGTTTGGAGTTGGGACAGAGGGGCTGGGTGAAGCCATAACATGACTCTTCTAACTATAGCCCTCCTGTGATTCTCTGCCTCCCTAGGTTGGCCTTCTGCACCTCCACCTACCCCGCCAGGTATCATCTCCTTGAGCTTGGAAATTTTACCAAGCAGCAGCTGGAAACCAGGCATTGGCTGCTAGAACAATATTGGCTGAATTTCAAGTTGCTTTAAGACCTTCAGAGGGGGAAATCTGCTTTGCTCTTGCTCATTCTAATGAAGACCATGTGCTCTGGTTCCCACAGAAACATAATTGGTGGAATACTTTCTCCAATAGTTCATCTTGGGGATTCAACAGCAAATACAAACTTGAGTTGCTGTGGAAGGGATGCTGGCTGCCTGGGCTAAAAATCAGTGTTCCTGAGTTCCCAGTGAGATTGCTTGCCCTCAAAAAAGAGAAGATATTGGGTCTCTGGAAAGGGCACAAGATTTTGACATTTCTCTCATTCCCTTTTTCATGGGGAAAGACAAGAGTTTCTTCTATCAATAGCCAGAGGTAACTAGCATGAGAACTATGGCCCACTTCAAAAAGCCTTGAGATTATACTGAATGAGGAGCTGGGCATTTCTGCAAACAACTTCTGTCCAGAAGAGGCTCCAGAAATGTCAGGTGTTCACTGTAGTGTGCTCTGGTCTAATGGGAAGCCAGGGACCTGAGCTCTAGCCCCAGCCTAAAGATATCTCCCTCATTAATGCATCAGAGGTCTCTGCTGGTTTGATCTCTTTCCCTTTGGGATAATCAGCCCTGCTGCTCTCTTCTAAAATGGAGATGATCTGTATAACCCTTTAGCATGAATGCGCAAATCTGACAAACTTCCCTCTCACTGGAGAACAGGGAAATAGGGTGAAAGTGGTGATGGGGGGGTGGTACAGATGTGGAAAAGTGGTTGCCAAGGGTGCGTATTTTCCTGCCTTCACAGTGCTGGTCAGGGATAGTCCTAGCTTTCCTACAGTCTTGCTGTTGTTGTTTTGTTTCCAGAATGGATAAGAAGTAGAGCGTTCTTACCTCCTTCTACTTATACCCTATTTGGAAAGTTAATTTTCAGAGATGTTGGCCAACCTCCAGTTGGACTTGGCTGGAGAGAAGGACCAAATCACAGGGAATTCCTGCTGCCATCAAGCAGCACTATACTTATGTCATCTGTGAAGGATTTGGAAAGATCTTTAGGGATGAAGAACCCGTGGTCCTTTGAGTATCCATTTCCAATAATTAGGCCCCTTTGTCATCAAGTTTCTCTGTTAGCTGGTTTCTCATTCTGTGATTTGCAGGAGACATAGGGTCTAATGCTAGCTTTCCTCTTACCTAATCTTGTAATCTTGGCAGTAGTCATTTAACCTCTGTTTGCACTAGGTTATGAACCATGCAAAAAAGTGGTCTTATGGTTCACAGTCACATTTTGAAGGGAGGGCAGAGCTGGAGAGAGGGAGGGGGGGTAGAATAAAGTCAGGCAGGGAAAGGAATGGAGAAGAGAGGTAGTAGGTTATTTTTTAATTAAAAATTCTATTACTGAGCTTGAAAACCCACCTTATTCTCTAGACTTGGCTCTGAGTGACTTTTTGCTGTTTGCTAAAATCAAATCCACCCTCAAAGGACAAAGATTTATCACCACTGAGGATATTCAAATGAATGTGCTGCCGGCTCTGAAATCAGTTGTTAAAGAGGAGTTCCAAAAAACATTTTGAGCAATAGCAACATCATTGCAAAAATGTACAGGGATTTAGCCTCCCAAGGTGCTAAAGGGGACACCACTTCTATGTATGTGCGTGTCCTAATAAGCTTGTGAAAAAGCAGCAGTCACATTACATTTTGGTCATATTTCAAATTATTGCCTGTTTCCTCTCCTTTCATTCTCAATAGGGATTGGCAACAGCTAGTTGCCAAGCTTTGTAGGGAGCAGCTGAAAGCCATGTGGGATTTTTACCTTAGCTTATGCTATACCTGTGGCTATTAGCTTCTCTTCACTGTACATGCAATAAAACGGTATCATAGGAAATTAGCACTTGTATGGTGCTTTATATTTTTCAAGGCAGTTTCATATCCAGATGATAATCTCATAGAGTGAAGGAAACTCATCTTATTTACCTTTGAATACCCAAACCCTAGAACAATGCCTCACCCATAACACTCAATAAATGTTCATGGAATGAAATAGCTATCCTCTCGTTTTATCCTTGAAACATTGGTAAAGAAGGCAGACTATGTATTATTCAAGGTATTATTTATATTTTACAAGGACCCAGGACACAAAGAGTACAGTGTATATGGGGGTGGAAGCAGTTTACTGTAGTGTTTATGACCATGAGCTTTTGGAGACAGTTCTGAATTCCAATTTGGACTTTGCCACTGATTAGCCATTGACCTTGAGTCAATTACTAAACTTGAATTTTCTAAACTGAGGAATAGCATCTTCAGGTGAGGATAAAAATAGTCTCTACTTCCAGGGTTGTTGTGAGGATGAAATGTGATGATCTATGCAAGGCACTTGGCATAGGGCTGACATAGTAAGTAAACATACAATCAATGGTTGCTATTCTTATGTAGTGAGCTATTTAGTTTATACAGCTAGTTGGTGGCAAAGTCCAAGCTGGAATCTAGGGCTAACTTTAAGGGTCAAGTTCTTTGCACAAGACAAGGTAGAAATAAGTGCAAGAGAAAGTGGTCTAGATTCTAGGGATTTGGTCAGCAAGTGGAAAATGGAAGCTCCAGGATGCTCTTTGTGCTTCTTACATAAAGGATCTTCTGAAATGGATGTTCAAGATCCTGTTGTCCAATCACTGTACCTTGAAAATATTGTCCCAGGCTTGAAGAAGATCCTTTTGTGACTTAGTCATTCCATCAATGGAAACCAGACCTTCTTTCAGTCCCCAATGTCACCACAGAGCTAACTATACATATCTATATCTATTTATATATACACATACGTTTAAGTAGCTGGATAAAAGTGAAACAGAGAGTGGCCACTGATTACAGGATGAAATCTGAGGCAGCATCTCCTTTCATTCCAACTTCCAATCCCATGGAACAGAGCTAAGCAGAGGCCCATGTTGGCCTGTTTCCTGATTTCAGAAACATAAATCCAATCAACTGAAATGCCTCCTGTTTATACTGGCTACCCAAGGCCCCTTAAGACTTTACACAGGAAGTCATTAAAATTCCTTATATTCTCTCTAGGCAAAGGCATACCCAGTCAAGAGTCTTCCTTCTTCTTTCTATACAGAAGAGATCTAGGTATCTAGCAGCCTTCTATTCAGGGGAAGACACTTTCTCTCTCTTTGGAGACTTGCGGATTGTCCCATCTGGGAGTCCTGAGTGGCAATTTCAGTGAAATACCAAATGATTCTTGGCAGATCTGGGAATGGCCTCTTATCTCTGCCATTGTACCTGAGAAAGCCCATATTCTTCCTTCACAATGCCTACCCAACCTGATTTCTTTTTTTTCCCTCCTATAGTCACACCTGAAAAAACAGGGCCTCAACACAGGCTGAGAAATACAGCCCCAGAGAGCCACAAACCCTTCAATCTTCAGTGTTTGGAAGAGCAAAGAACCAAATCTCCACTTCTGTTTGGCTCTTTGAAACTCAAAGCCTGAAACATCCTGTTCTTTTGCCACATCTGCTTCCTTACCATACAGCTGGAGCTGCTCCAGTGGGCAGAAGGATGAGTTTGAAAATGCTCATCTTAAACTTTACATGTGGCTTGTCATCAACCTACAAGGAGAACTTAAACTAAAGTGTGGTATTCTTCTCATTCCTTCTTTTCTAATTAACAACATATGATATCCACTCCCTTCTCTCACTCCCCTTTCAGGAGCTTTCCCCCTGTCCTTGTGCTTAAAGCCCAGAGATTCTTGAAGTTCAGGCCAGCATGAGCCCATGACTTACCCAGGTCTTGTCTTCTTCCCTAAGAGGAGTCACAAATTACTTCTTTTTATGTACTAAGCTTCTGCCTGCTGAACAAATACTCAGCTTCACCCTGAAAAGACAAGGATAAGGGCACTTGTGGTTCTATGCTTTTTTGGTTTGACAGGCATTTCCTGGCCTAAGCTCTCACACTGAGTACAGACAGCAAGCAAACAAGCAAGCTCTGAGCCAGCCTTTCCCAGACTTGGTTGTTTTGACCTCATTAGCCCAAATTTACATTTTCTGGCTCTCTTCCAAGCTTACAGCACTCCCACTTATGCCCTTCTTGTTCCAGCTGTATGTTTTTAAAGAGTGACTTCCCCAATGAGAGAGAGAGAGAGAGAGAGAGAGAGAGAGAGATATCAGGGGGCAAGAGACGAAGACAGACAGACACATGCTTATCCCAAAGGAACAGCCTCGTGGCAAATTCAATGGGAAGTTATTTGAGGACTTAAGGATCTTCTTCATGTTTCACAGAACACATGACCAGAATAACTCCAAAACCTTTATGTGGGACTCACATTTCTTTATGCTTCCATTTATAATCATGGGGTCCCCTAAATTCCATCTTGGGAAAGAATTTTTGTGCTTGGCTACAGACATCCCATACAGCCCATGCCTCATAAGGGACCGAGGGACAACTATTCTTAGGTCATACTGAGATCTGCTCTTAATGGATGCACAAACAAAAACGTGGACAGAAATATGGCCTGAGGGTTCCCAGACCTCAAGACCACCCTTGAAGCCCACAGGAAGGCCCTGCCTCTATACACATATTCACAAAGAGCCTTCCCTATCACACAGAGAGCCCACATGGGAAATATCCTTCCTCTGCCTGAATGGGCTGATTGCCTCTATTAAGTGGGTTAGAGTAACTAGGTTTTGTTCCTTGTGACATATTTCATGGTTTCCTCAGTTAAAAGGTGGCACTTATGATAGTGTCACAGCTACAAGGGTGCTAGTGGCTAAAGAGACATGTATGGCTACCTTTAACTCTTACGAATAGGTCAGTAGAGGAAAAAAAAATACATCCTAGAATGACACAAAGAAGGAAAGGAGAAAGTGTTTCATTATATTTCACAGGGCCTAAACACCCATGCCTAGAGACCATGAACTAAGGCTCATTTCTACTCCATGTCCAAATAATGTCTATACTAAAGCTATTATTTGCAGTGTTTCATACTCTTTGGCTGGCAATTGGCTTCAAAGTTTTGCTCATAGCAAACCACCTCATTTTTTCCCTGCTGGGTATAGGGTACTATGTTCATGGTATCCTTATTCTAGGGGACATGGGATAGGAATCATGTTGAGGATGAAAATTCTCAATGTCTTAAGGGTAGATTTTGAGACAAGGCTCCCCAAGGGTGAGGACCTCTTTCTTCCTTTTGTTCTGTTATTGGGAGTACTGGCTCAGGGTTCTTACTCCTTACAGGCCATGTGACCATCAAGTCCACAATGTGGTTCCTATAGTCAAATTTATTGTCATATAAGTGAATGAGCTTGGTAACATAGTCATTAAGGGCAATGCTGGCCTAAACATCAAAGGTAGAGGAATAGGTGTCACTGTTAAACTAACAGGAGACAATCTTATCCTCTGTATAGGTCAGGATATCCTTCAAGGGGCTCTCCAGGGATCCCTGGGTGGCGCAGCGGTTTGGCGCCTGCCTTTGGCCCGGGGCACGATCCTGGAGACCCAGGATTGAATCCCACGTTGGGCTCCCGGTGCATGGAGCCTGATTCTCCCTCTGCCTGTGTCTCTGCCTCTCTCTCTCTCTCTCTCTCTCTCTCTCTCTGTGACTATCATAAATAAATAAATTTAAAAAAGGGGGGGCTCTCCAATGCCTGATTTAGCACCTTATTTTTTTAATTTAATACCTTCTTGATGTCACCATATTTGTTTTCTTTTTCAGAGTGCTGGTCAGATTCATGGCAAACATGCTGGGGGTAAAAGCACAGAAGACTGTGCCCATTGGACTCCCATTCAACTCAGGAATGACTTTGCCCACAATCTTGGCAGTGTCAGTGTTTGCAGAGATGATGATCTGAGAAACACCATGACCAATATGCCACAGTTTTCTAGAGGTGCCATCCATATTTTTCAAGGCGGAAGTGATGGTATGAACTGTGATCATAAGTCCCTCCATGATCCCAAAGTTGACAAAAGTGCATAATCTTGACCAAGGTGCCAAGGGGTTCATGGTGCAGGAGGCAATGTTGATAACCTTGAGGTAGTGATCATATCTCTTATGATTTCCTTCCATCCCAAACATGGGAATGTCTGAGAAAGGGGAAGAGATGATGAGCCTCCAGCCTTAAGTGAGCTCCAGTCTTCTCCAAAGGAAGGAAGAGACGAGTGGACTCCACAACATATTTAATACCAGATTCATTTCATTTGATGTTGGCAAAATTTCACTCCTAGAAGATGGAGATGGGCTTCATGCTGTTGACAAAAATTCCCTTTATCAGCCTTGGTGGTGCTGAATTTTTTTCATGGGTGGAATCACATGTGCAGATGATGTAGCTGAGGTAGTTATAAATAGTGATGATATCTACATTGTCACGTATGGAAGCAGCCTGCAGGCTAGGTGTTAAATACAGCCAAATTTGTTTATTCCAGCCTTTACTATCATGTCTGTGGAATGGGGTTGCCACTGCTAAAAATGGTGCAGCTATGTGCTGAATAGAGGAACAGCCAATGAACCATATCATTTTTAATGGTCAGATATTAGCTTAGGTATGAGACTTCATTGCTCCCCAGCAATTACCAAATTGTATTCATTGAACAAAGTTTTATTTCAGGCCATCATACCTCTCCTTCCATGTCCATGTTGCTTAGTCTACAAAGAAATTACAACCACACTGGGTTTCCTATAAAAGCTGGGTCTTCGGCAGCTATAACAACAACATTACCAGAATTCCCTCCAGTTTTTCTCAATCAGTAGCATTCGCCATATATTTAATGCCTATTTCAAACCTTAACCTCTCTTCTCAGACTTCTTCACTCCACCTACCCCTTACTTTTTTTTTTTTTTTTAAATTAATTTTTATTGGTGTTCAATTTACCAACATACAGAAAAACACCCAGTGCTCATCCCGTCAAGTGTCCACCTCAGTGCCCGTCACCCATTCCCCTCCAACACCCGCCCTCCTCCCCCCTTCCACCACCCCTAGTTCGTTTCCCCGAGTTTGGAGTCTTTATGTTCTGTCTCCCTTCCTGATATTTCCCAACATTTCTTCTCCCTTCCTTTATATTCCCTTTCACTATTATTTATATTCCCCAAATGAATGAGAACATACACTGCTTGTCCTTCTCCGATTGACTTATTTCACCCCTTACTTTTATAGCAAGTTGCTTTGCTTCCTCTATCACCAAGATGATTGAGATCATCTGGGACAGAAAGCACACCAAGCATTCCATCTTGACATAGTGACAATTATCCCTCATCTAGGTCCATCCTTGTCTTCTTACTTTCTGTGGTCTGGATATCACTTCACATATGCTCTGAGATCTTCACTAATTTTCCTTTTGCTCAAATCTATCTTCAATCATTCCCAGTCTTCTAGTTCCTTCCCTTCAGTATTTAAAGATGGTCAAGCTTTATTCTAACAACAATAAACAAAAAAACAAACAAGAAACCCTCAAAAACATCTCCAGCTATCATAATATGCATTTCATTATCTCACTGCAGTAGGAACTCTCAACCCATCACAGCCTGTTGCATTCTGGCTGAGACTACTTTAATGGCATCTCTTAACTGTCAAATTCAATTTATTTATCTCATCACTACCTGACTTTATTTTCTGTGTCACTTGATACTGTTGGTCACTTCCTTCTACCTAAAACTTCACTTCCTTTCCTTTCTTGACTTCCATGACAGTATTCTTTCCTGATTTTGTTCCCAACCTTTAGGATTACTCTTTCTCAGTTTCCTTTGCAGGCTCCTCCTCCTCCTCAACCAAACCTTTGAAAATCATTTTTTCCCAGGGTTCTGTTGGCCAAACTCGAACTTCATCTTGTCACTTCACTCCCTTTCCTTGGGTTAACTCATTCATGCCCATGGCTTTAATGACCACCAATATAATTACAATTTCAAAAGCTAGATTATCAGACTAGATTTCTTCCATGAGTTGGAAGTATGTTTACTATTACCTACTGAACATATCCATTGGAAATCCATAGCCAACTCAAAATCAGTATGTTCAAAACTTGAATTAATTTTTGCATTTTCTTCCCCAATTCTGCTAATCGTTTAACTTCTCTTATTATTAGCTAGCTGCTCAAGGCAGAATCATGATTGGCACTACCAATAGCTTGCTTTCTTCCATTTTCCACATCCACTCATATCTTTCATCTCCATCCCTCCTCTCCAAGATAACTTATCATTATTACTCCCAACTGGTCTGGCTGCATGTCTCAACCTTCTTCCAATGTATTATTCTCTAATTGCAGAGAAAGTGATCTTTCTAAAATGAAAATCTGATCATACTTTCCCCTTGTTTCCAACACTCATTGACTCATAATTTCCATTGCTTCTCTAACTTTCTACCTGAAATAGTCCCAGAAGTTTGGAGTAGAGTTAGAATCAGTTCAGTGCAAGTAGAAACTTTTCCTTTTTTTACCTTAATTATTCATAGTCATCTAGCATTCTATTCCATATTATATCCGTGTTTAATATAAAATTACATATTTATACAATGGAATATTACTCAGCCATTAGAAATGACAAATACCCACCATTTGCTTCAACATGGATGGAACTGGATGGTATTATGCTGAGTGAAATAAGTCAATCGGAGAAGGACAAACATTATATGGTCTCATTCATTTGGGGAATATAAATAATAGTGAAAGGGAATAGAAGGGAAGGGAGAAGAAATGGGTGGGAAATATCAGAAAGGGAGACAGAACATGAAGACTCCTAACTCTTGGAAATGAACTAGGGATGGTGGAACGGGAGGAGGGCGGGGGAGTGGGGGTGGATGGGTGATTGGCACTGAGGGGGGCACTTGATGGGATGAGCACTGGGTGTTATTCTGTATGTTGGCAAATTGAACACCAATAAAAAATAAATTTATTATTAAAAAACATTGAAAACAAAACAAAAAAATAAATAAAATTACATATTATCATATTTCCATTAAATTAAAAAAGTGTTTAGATAAAATTGATGCTTCAAGAAAATTAGCCATGTTTATCTTAGAAATTCAAGTATCCTTTTACACACCATCTCCTACTCTAGTTTGAGAAGCTCAGGGCCCACAGGAACAAGTCCAAACTCATTAGCAGGGAGCATGAAAAGGTCATCTTTAAGTTTTAAAAAAAGATTTATTTATCTATCTGAGGGGGGGGGGAGAGAGAGAGAGAGAGAGAGAGAGAGAGAGAGAGGGAGAATGAATGAATCTCCAGCAGACTCCCTACTGAGTGAGGAGCCCAACTCGGGGCTCCATCTCAGGACCCTGATATCATGACCTGAACTGAAATCAAGAGTCTGATGCTTACTCAACTGAGCCATCTAGGTGTCCCCTTAAATTGTTTTTTATTTGAACATAGTTGACACCCAATGTTATATTAGTTTCAGGTATAAACCATAGTGATTCAACTTATCTATACATTCTGCTATGCTCACCACAACTGTAGCTACCGTCTGTCATCATACAATGCTATTACAATATCATTGACTATATTCCCTATCCTATACCTTTTATTCCCATGACTCATTCATTCTGTAACTACAAGTCTGTATCTCTCACTCTTCTTCACCTGTTTTGCCCATCTCTCCACTCCTCTTCCCTCTGGCATCCCTTAGTTTGTTCTCTGTATTAATAGGTCTGACTGTTTTTTTTGCTTGTTTGTTTACTTTTTTTTTTTTTTTTTTTTAGATTTCACTTATATGTGAAAATCTTTTTCACATGGTTTTGGCCTTTCTCAGTCTGACTTTGTTCACTAAGGATAATTCCCCCTTTGCTCTTCACCTATATTGTTGCAAATGGCAAGTTTTCATCCTTTTTATGACTTCAAGATATTCCTTGTATATGTTTTACTACAGCTTCTTTATCCATTCATCTATCGATGGACACTTAGGTTGCTTCCATACCTTGGCAATTGTAAATAATGCTGCAATAAACATAGAGGTGAATATATCTTTTCAAATTAGTGTTTTAGTTTTCTTTGTGTAAATATCCAGTGGTGGAATAATTGGATCATATAGTATTTCTCTCTTTATTTTTCTGCAGAAACTCCATACTGTTTTCCACAGTGGCTGTACCAATTATGTTCCCACCAATAGTGCACAAGGGTTCCTTTTTCTCCACATCCTCACCAACACTTGTTATTTCTTGTCTAAACAGTCATCCGTGATTAAGCCCGAGTGGTTCTCAATGAAGGAGGTGGAGTACTCCTTTAGAAGTGTTTAGAAAAGGGGGGGGGGTCCCTGGGTTGCTCAGCGGTTTGGCGCCTGCCTTTGGCCCAGGGCTGATCCTGGAGACCCGGATTCCAGTCCCCCATCGGGCTCCCTGCATGGAGCCTGCTTCTTGCTCTGTGTCTCTGCCTCTCTCTCTCTCTCTGTCTCTCATAAATAAAATCTTTAAAAAAGGAGTGTTTTTAAAGGTGTATTTGTGGCAGAATGTTTTGATTATTATAACTGGGGAGTTTTTCTGGCATTTAATGGGGAGAAGACATGGATATCAAATGTTTTGCAGAGAGACAAGCTCACCTAATAAATAATTATCCTGGGCAGCCTGGGTGGCTCAGTGGTTTAGCACCACCTTCAGTCCAGGGCGTGATCCTGGAGACCCAGGATCAAGTCCCATGTCAGGCTTCCTGCATGGAGACTGCTTCTCCCTCTGCCTGTGTCTCTGCCTCTCTGTGTCTCTCATGAATAAATAAATAAAATATTTAAAATTAATTAATTAATTATCCTGTTGATACCTACCGTCTATCTCTTTGCCTCACTTCTCACTGTGTTCTCTCTTCATATCCCACAATGAACATTGTCGTGTATATACCTTTGACAAATTATACAAATATATCTTTAGTCTAAGTGTCAGACAGAAAAGAAGCCTCTTGATCAAATGGTGCATGCATTTATAATTTTTATTCATATTTTCAAATTACTCTCCAAAATGTGATATACACTTTTGTCAATAGAGTATGATAGTACTCATTTCTCCACACCGTTCCCACCACTGGTTTTTATCAATCTTCAAAAATTTTGTATATATGATAGGTGAAAAATATCACATTGTTGCCAACTTACTCTCTATAAAGGCTGTACCAATCTATTTACACTCTCCCCAGATGACTCTATATATCTGTAACCATGTCATAAATCTCTTGGGAAATTTCTAATTTGAATCCACTCAGGATGAAGATTATGCCTGCTGTCAGGTACCAGAAACCTGTGGTATTTTCTGTGTTAGTAGTTGAGCCCCAGTGGTCCTTCATCAATTTGTTTGTCAAGATACCCTTCAAGAAAATACTTCCTGAACAGAAGAAAAACACCTTAGCTCTTAAAGAAAATGTTAATATGGTTACAAAGAGCAAAAATCAGAAAAGGAAATCACATTACTAAATCAAATTGTGTATTCAAGGAGCAGTTGCCTTTGAGCACAAAACAGACCAGGCCTGAAAGATTAGGATCTCCTTGCAAATATCAACTTGTCAAATGTTCCAATAGTTATGCTCATTTAATTCATTGTAGTCCTGTTGGAGAAATGTGGTTAAAGATACTTGGAGTAACTGAGAAGTTCCAATTAACTTTCAAGGCTAAGTGATAATATCTACCTAATATGTTATCAAGTTTTAATGAAATAAAGTCAAGCAGAAAAAGCTCAGCACCCCATACATTTAGTAAGTTGTAAAAGAGCATGACTATGTCAACAAAGTCATTTCTCTGATACTGAGAAAATGATATGGCTGCAATAACATAGCTGTATTTTAAAGTTCACAATGAACAAGCTACTGATAAAACACCCCTGACAGCCCCACAACAAATCAATGATAAATAAACAAGCTTAACTTTCAAACAAATAAACAGAAGGAAGGAAGAGGAGTCATTAAATGCAGCCCTCCTGGAGGCCAACTCTGGAGGCATTGGTAGTAACTTGAGAAGAGGCGCAAGCTCTGCTGGCCTTTTTGCTTTAGGGCTGATCACCTATGGCAATACTTAAGGTAAGGAAAGAAGTCATCACTCTTCCAGGCCCTGTATTAGGAATGTTAACACTGCCTTACCTCCATAGCATATGTTACCAAATCTGTTCTTTCAAAACATCTGCATCTCTCTTTTCCACTCTCTAGCCTCTTCCATCAGTCATTATAATCTAAGTGAAAGTTATTCTCCATTCACAATTAATAGTTTATTTGAAATGCTCAACTCATTCTAGACACTGCTCCAAAAAACAGGTATACACTGAATCCTGTGTTAATGAGAGGATATTGAGATGATCATTCTATTTTCCAAAGAAGTGACTACATTTCCCAGAAGGAAAGTCAAGTGATTCTTCAGTGACCTGTGCATCTAAGACATGACTTGGTTTTCTGGGCAGATTACCATACAGTGACTCAGTGTCTCATCAGGAAGCCACACTTGTTGATGAGGTCAGCCATTCCCCTTGTCCCTAGGATTTCAGTTATCAGAAAGCACATCAGTAACTGATTTTGCCAACAAAGAACTTGGAAAGACAAGTTTCTATAACACTGTGTTTTCTGTCCAGACTTACTTCAGTTAGTGCCTACATTTAGTTCATCAGTACCTGGAGGCACAGCACAGTGCTAGACACAATAGAGGGGTAAAAAAAAAATTATAAGATGTAGCCGCTAGCCTGGAATAGTCTATTGAGGAGACAAACCTTACATGAGGCTGGATGAACAGGCTTCATGGAGTTATGAGAACTTGGCATGGAAAGGAATTGGAGAGATGGAGGGGAAGGCATTTAGGTCAGTTCAGAACTTTATTGCTTTTGGTCTGAGGCCTTTAAAAGACTTACAGAATAAAGTAGATATAATGTGCTCTTAAAAATAAACTATCAAGCAAAACATAAGTTAGAAGACTTTTTTGAGTTTGTTTAGGAAACATTTTCCTGTTGTTTTCATAAAAGGAATTGTCAAGCGAATAGTATAGTTGGATTAATAATAGTGTTTAAAATAGTTTTAGTTCACATTTCTTACTGATTGGCAGAAATAGAGAATCTGGTGGTTTTTAAGCTGCCTGGGTCAAAATTAAACCATTTGCATCTTCTAGCATTAAAGTTGACATTAGTTAAAATGATCACCCAACTCCCATCAATATTTCCAGTATGCTGGTAACTAAAACCCATCAGCTCAAAGGAGTGATGGAACGATTTTTTTAAAAATCTCAGAAGTAGGTACACTGAATTGGAGGAGGAGATGGAATTTGCCATCTTGAGTGCAATAGGTATAGTTTGGGAGCGGGATATTATAAAGGTTTGCTGATGCCCAGACAAGGCAAGATTGACCAGGGAAACAAGTCTATACAGTCCTGTTCAGATATCTGATTCACCTGGCTTCTCTCTCATTCTACTAAGGTCCCAGCTCAGCTGTTACCGCCTCAGTCATTGGCTGGCTTTCCCTGTATAAAATCACACACTATCACTCTCTATCCTCCCGTCTTGCTTTATAATTATCTGAACATATGCTTATTGTCTCTTTCCCCAATTAAAATGGACACTCCATGAGGGCAGAGACTTTCCTGCTTTATTTTACTGGTGTATCTCCAGCTCCTAGAAAAACGCCTGGCACAGGATCAATAAATAAATTTGGATCACCTCATATTTTGAAGCAATGATCTCATATAGATTACAACTTGTTTTAGAAATGGTTTGTGATTTGGGAAGGCATAAAGGCGCCCTACCCCAGACAGTTCCACCTCTTCAATGAAGTCTTTCTTCCCTGGTAACCTTCTTTTTCTGAACTCTGAATGTAAGCACCTTAATTTGTAATTGTCATTGTTCCATGTGTATGGAATTTATAAGTTCTTTGAGAATGAGGAAAATATCCTTTTTTATCCTGTATTTTGTATCATGCCTACCATGGCACAGAGCACATAGTAGGCATTCTATGTGCCTACTTCACTACCTCTTGATTAATTCCAGGTGGGGAAATTGGCAATCATAAGCTGTTTGAAGTGAGCTTTTTTCTTTTTTTTCTAAGACAACCTAATAATCAACTGGAGTTAAAGACATTGCTCATAAACCCCAACAAATCATTTTAACTATAAAGGTAAATGTGATCCAACACTGTCCCTTGGGCACTCTTCACACTTGCTAATGAATAACTTAGGGGCTTAGAAAAAAATGAATTATAGGGTCTAGCCTTTTGGGGGGGGGGGAGTTGTCAAATGAACACATTAATTTTTCCATCTGCCTTTGCCCTGGGCTATGTGGGTTGCCATGAGGTGGACAGCCTGCAAAGATTGCTTGCTTGCCATTTCCAGATTTCTTCTTCTAAGTGGTGGATGTTACATTCTTTCCGGAATGTGAAGATATTGGAATTCAAGCTAATTTCTGGAGGCAATAAATTCTCTAGCCCTGGCCTTGGGTTAAAGCAGTGTTTGGGTTTCCTGCCTGCCCCCACAAATTTCAGTGGCTTCTGGAAGCCCCAAACTACAGCCAAAGACTGTTTTATTCCAGAGTATTCTAATGCAATCTGTGAAGTGAGGTGTTTCCTAAACCCTTTTAAGGTGATTGTTGGCTCCCAGCATACCTTGCACCGAGCTCACATGTCTTATCCAGAAGGTATGCTTCTACATTTTGGGATGCCTACTCAGGGATGGTGCCCTGCTTGTGGCACTAGCCAGGTGTGTGTCTCTTCAGTGCTGTAACTAACCTAAGGTGAATGCAGATTCATTGCCATACTGTTTAAGATGTTCATTCGTTGCTCCTCATTTCATTTCAAAATGTGCATGAATCTACTAGCCTTTTTCTCTTTTGTCTGCAATATTCTCTGCAGAACTGAATTGAGATATGGATTTCCCTTAGGTCAGCTTGCTTTCATTTTTTATTTTATTTTATTTTTTGTATATTTTTTATTGGAGTTCGATTTGCCAACATATAGTATAACACCCAGTGCTCATTCCATCAAGTGCCCCCTCAGTGCCCATCACCCAGTCACCCCATCCCCCCTCCCGCCTCCGTTTCCACCACCCCTTGTTCATTTCCCAGCGTTAAGAGTCTCTCATGTTGGGATCCCTGGGTGGCGCAGTGGTTTAGCGCCTGCCTTTGGCCCAGGGCGCGATCCTGGAGACCCAGGATCGAATCCCACGTCGGGCTCCCGGTGCATGGAGCCTGCTTCTCCCTCTGCCTATGTCTCTGCCTCTCTCTCTCTCTCTCTCTGTGACTATCATAAATAAATAAATAAATTAAAAAAAAAGGAGTCTCTCATGTTCTGTCATCCTCACTGATATTTCCCACTCATTTTCGCTCCTTTCCCCTTTATTCCCTTTCAATATTTTTTATATTCCCCAAATGAATGAGACCATATGTTTGTCCTTCTCCGATTGACTTACTTCATTCAGCATAATACTCTCCAGTTCTATCCACATTGAAGCAAATGATACGTATTCATCGTTTCTAACGGCTGAGTAATATTCCATTGTATATATAGACCACATCTTCTTTATCCATTCATTTTTCAATGGATACCAAAGCTCCTTCCAAGTTTGGCTATTGTGGACATTGATGCTATAAACATTGGGGTGCAGGTGTTCTGCCCTTTCACTGCATCTGTATCTTTGGGATAAATCCCCAGCAGTGCAATTGCTGGGTCATATGGTCAAAATAGTTCTATTTTTAACTCTTTGAGGAACCTCCACACAGTGTTCCAGAGTGGCTGTACCATCAAAATCCTAGAGGAGAACACAGGCAACACCCTTTTTGAACTTGGCCACAGCAACTTCTTGCAAGATACATCTATGAAAGCAAGGGAAACAAAAGCAAAAACTAACTATCAGGACTTCATCAAGATAAAAAGCTTCTGCACAGAAAAACAAACAATCAACAAAACTAAAAGACAACCTACAGAATGGGAGAAGATATTTGCAAATGACCTATCAGATAAAGGGCTAGTATCCAAGATCTATAAAGAACTTATTAAACTCAACACCCAAGAAACAAACAATCTAATCATGAAATGGGCAAAAGACATGAACAGAAATCTCACAGAGGAAGACATAGACATGGCCAACAAGCACCTGAGAAAATGCTCTGCATCACTTGCCATCAGGGAAATACAAATCAAAACCACAATGAGATATCACCTCACACCAGTGAGAATGGGGAAAATGAACAAGGCAGGAAATAAGAAATGTTGGAGAGGATGTGAAGAAAGGGGAACCCTCTTGCACTGTTGGTGGGAATGTCATCCTGCTTTCAATTGCAACATTCCTTACAGCTGATGATAAATATCAGAATCAGCTTTCCTACCAGAGTGCTATCTGTCCTTAATGCCAGTAACTTAACGTTTTTGGACATGTGAGAGTCCATTTGATTTTGCAACACTTCCGTTTTCTTTATATTCTCTTAGAAGGAGACAACTTTTGGTAGGCAACTTTAATGACCCATGTAAGGAGCAGTGGAAATCAAGAGAGATACTAGATGAGAGGTCAGTATGCCTGGAGTCTAATTCCGGAGCTTAACCATGCTTCTGCACCTGAGTCTTTGTGACCTGTGTAAGTCACTTGCCACATTTAGACCTCAGCTTCATTTGTGACATGAAAGGCTTGGACCAAGTAGATCAACATTTTATAAACCCTGATGCATTTTAGGCTCACTGGGCAGAAACAGCAGTGAGAATTAGAAATACTGATTCTGGGGCTGTACCCCAGACCTACCAAATTAGATTACATCATGGTAGGCATCTATATTTTTTTATAAAGATTTTATTTATTTATTCATGGGAGACACACAGAGAGAGGCAGAGACATAGGCAGAGGGAGAAGCAGCCTCCATGCAGGGAGCCCAATGTGGGACTCATTCAGAACTCCAGGATCATGCCCTTGGCTGAAGGCAGACACTCAACCGCTGAGCTACCCAGGCCTCCCAGCATCTATACTTTTTTTTTAAAGCATCACCAGTAAGTCTGATTATCTATCTATCTATCATCTATCTATCTATCTATCTATCTATCTATCTATCTATCTTTCTTATTCAGTAGGTCTGGGTTAAGGCTAGAGATTTGCTTTTCTGGCAAGTTCCCACGTGGTGCCTATGCTGAACTTTGAAGTAGCTAGGGGATAGAATTTTGATGGTTCTTACTTGGGGATGAGTTGCCCCCCTCTGCAGGTAGTGTTGCGGATAGAACACATTAGCCAAATCTGGCAATCTTAACTCCAGGGGACATTTGGCAAAATCTGGAGACAGTTTTGGTTGTCACAAATTGTGTGTGTGTGTGGGGGGGGGAGATTATTACTGGCATCTAGTGGGCAGAGACCAGGGATGCTGTTCAGTATCTTACAATGCACAGGACAATCTCCTTCAAGCAAAAAAATAATCTGGTCTAAAATGTCAATAGTGTCAAGGTTGAGAAACCCTGGAGTAGATGATCTAATTTAAGGTCTCTTCAAATCTTTACATTACTGTGTATGATTTTGGCATATAAGAAAGGCATATATTTTGATCAGTGATCAATGGTTGCCAAATCAGTGTTTTCTTCCCTAGCCAAAAACACTATCACAACAGGAACTTTTCCAACAAGTCTTTCAAGATCTTCTATACATTTTCTTTCTCTGGGAATAACAATTGAGCACTAAGAACAAAAGGAATGGTGAGTGTGGGATCCCAAAGCGCCTTCAGTAATCAACTCAGTGTAACCCTTTCAACCCAGGGATGAAGAAATCAAGGCCCACAGAGGGAAAGTGGCCAGAACAAGCTGTGTTTTTTTAAGGAAATTCTCCACATACCTGAGGCTGTTAGGGTATTTAATTATTTATAAAATGTCAGTAGTACTACCTGCTTCTAATTGACACACATTCTCAAAATAAACTGGATGAGATTCATTTTCCCTTCATTTGAAGATCATCACCCCTCACCCACACCTCAGGTTCCATTTTTATCCACATAATGAAAGTGATTTTCTAAAAAGCTAAAGTTACCTTATTCACTGAATACATTCATTCTGATAGGGCACACTTTGGAAGAAATCACCTTGGCTTGTAGTGGTAATGATCATAAATATTTATTGAGGATTTATAATTACTGGGCATTGTTATAAGTGCTTGACATGGACTAACTCATCTTCCCAACCTTATTTAAGAGATAAGGAAACTGAGGAACAGAAAAGCCAAGTCACCTGCCCATCGTTACAAATAATAAGAGGTAGAGTTAGGACTTAAGCATGGCAGTTGATTCTAGGGCCCATGCTATTTGCCATCAAATGAGGCTACTTCTCAGAGCTTGTAGTTTACTAAGAGCTAGGAGCAACTTGAAGGAAGGGAGTGTGTCATTTGTCTTCATATCCTCAGAGCCTAACACAATAATTGGCACATAGTCATAGCTCATTATTTGTAGATGACTTGAGTGAAGGCTAAGACTTGATGCTCTTGGCAAAGAAACTCAGAGGCAAGTGAAATGGTTTTCTGCTTATTTCCCTTTCCATGGGTGTTAGCAAGAGTTTGCACAAGACCTAACTGCTACTCTGTTGTCTGAATAATTAGAATTTTTCTTCTGAGTCAAATGGTGTTTATATTGGGGAGGAACAGTGAGGACAGTGAGATCTGTGAGGAACTATTCATTTGGCCTAGGTGAAGGGTCAGCAGTGAGAATGCTCCAAAGCAAGAACCAAGGAGTTCAGTCTGGGCTCTGCACCTGGAAGTTTGCTCCCTCCACCTCTTGCTGCCTTTGATGCCATTTTTGTGCTGACAGCTGTCAACTCAGACTTGAGCAGATGAACCTATAACCACAGTGGGAGATATCCCCTTCTTCAAGAAAGAAGCATGAGAAGAGATCAGGCAAGACTCAGATTAGATGTTCCTCTTTCCCTTTAATGGAGGTAGAATGATCTTATGGAAAGATTAGTGAACATTGAAGTCTGACAGACCTAGAGTCTCATTCTGGTTCTGCTACTTATTACCTGAGTAACTTTACCTAATTATTAGCCTCAGTTTTCCTGTACTGCATGGAGTTTTTAGGAAAAAAATTTCCATGTTACATGGAAATTACATTCAACAAATGTTAGCTTTCTCCTCCAGCAGATCTGCCCTTTGCTCTGAGCCTCATGGAAAGAGTATGATTCCTGAGGCTGCAGGCCATCTATAATTTGTCAGCACATAGTCATCTATTGCCCTTTACTTCCTTCCCTCTTTCCTTACGGTAGCAGAATTACAAAGTGATATATATGTTGACCCTGTGATGTTGAAACCCAGGAGAATCCTCAATATTCAAAGAATATCAAGAATAGGAATGGCCAGCTAACTGCCAAAATAGGTCATCATATTGAGCTGGTATAAAGAGAATATAGACAATAATATTGTATTAACTTTGTATGGTGATGGATGGTGACTAGACTTATTATGGTGATCATTCCATAATGTATATCAATATTGAATCACTGTGTTGTACACCTGAAACTAATATAATATTGTATATCAATTACACTTCAAGAAAAGAACAAAGAAATTGTGTGAGTCAAAAGGCTTGGAGTAAACGTAAATGTCCTTAAAGGAATTTTCTGCATATATGCTGGTATTCTGTACAAAGGGATTTGCTATCTCAAGGTAATCACTGAGACTACCTTGGCAACTGGGAAATGGTGGAAGAGAAAGAGGAAGCCCCCAGTAATAGAATTCTGCAATCCAGACATAAATTCTATCCCAAGTACTCATTTGTTTTGACCAAGTATTGTTTCTGAGGACAGGAAAAGAGTACCACCAGGAAGTAGAAGCTTGTTCATATATGAATACAGCAAAGCCACTCCAGACATGCTTTTCCCTCTACACATGATAGAATTTCACCTGCTTCACAGATGCTCTTGTGTCAAGCATTTGCTATCAATAACTTTTAAAAGCCAAGATTTCTGGACTGCATGTGAGTTAAATTTGTAAATACTTCTGTGATATGGAAGAAGAGCTGTAGAATTTGGGCTAGAACAGGAAAGCTAGGAGTAAAAATAGATCAGGGCCTTCCCAACTTAACAAGAACATGCCTCATCTTTACAACAATATAAGAAGAAACCCTTAAGAAACACTTGAATTGTGCTTCATAGTAACATATTAGTCCTGAGCTTTTGGCCCAGATATGATGCTAACCAGCTTTGAGACTTTGGGGAATTCACTTTTCTGTGCCTCAGTTTCCAAAGTTGTTAGAGGAGAGGACTAAAGTAGACAATATTCTTTTAACACTCCAAGTTGATTCTATGGGAGTGCTTGGGATAGACCTGGATGTTGATCTTATTTTAGAAAGGCAAGCTGGCAGCTTGTCTTTTCCTTTGGAATCTAACACAGGCAGAGTATCAATAGATTCCTGTCTCTTGTTTCAGTTCTATCAAGATATGACTGACCAATTTTAAGGGGAGGGGTATGGTGGAGGGAGAGACAGAAAGCAATGCCTGTGCTCTGACTATGCCATGTGTTTTGTATTTGCTTAGATTTACACGTGGCCCAAAGCCTGTTTGTTCTCTGCCTGTATTGTTTCAACTTCCATCCATTTCATTGGTTCTATAAATTGGCTTTATCCCAATTCTCTCTGTTTTGGTCATTAAAGTTCAAATTTATTCCTGCCTTTATGTACAATTCCCTTCTTTCTTTGATAATGAAATCTATCTCACTCCCCAAAACAGTGGTCGGAAACTTGAAAGCAGGCTTGTTACTGCTCCCTTCATTGTATTCAGTTTCCTTTGGATTTGCTCTTTACAGCAGTGTCCAATATCTTGGACCTCAAATTCCTCTCTGATGGGCTGAATGAAGCTTCTTATGTGTGAGGAGGCTGGGTAATCAAGTGCCCCTTGGGGATATATTGTTAGGATTGCCACAGCAAACAGACCTAAAGTAAAAAAAAAAATCAAACCAAAATAATATAGTCCTAGTCCACTGAAGCTCTTTGGCTGGTAAACGGCTGGTAAAAGGCTCTCAACATTTGCCAAGAGCTGAAAGGGTCCCACCTCACTTGAACACATAAGGGAGCTGTATCTGACACAATGGCAGTTTATTCTGCCCAGGAATGTACTGGTAAATGTTTAACAACTGCCTCAGTAGGGGAAGAGGCCCTGATTTGTAGTGTTTGCCAGTTTCCATGGTGAAAATACTCCCACGATGGTCAATTGCTAGCTAACAGCATGGTGTCACTAAGCGTGGAGTTGGAAAGAGATGAACACAATTGGACCTTAAGAGCTAGTGCAAGGCAAACTCTAGCACACTACCCAGTATGATGGGCCGAACCATCACAAAGCCTCCAGACCTGGGTTCTCTGGTGTGTCAATGGTTGTGGAAGAGAGAACTTAATGCTGTCCTACCTTTCTAACCTACTCCTTGGCAAAGAGATATCAGGGAGTGGAAAAAGGGAGTGGCCATGAAATTAAACAGGTGCAACTACAAGGAATCTGGGTGTCCTACCTGAACTGCATTCCTGAAGGCTTGACAGATGTTCATCAGGCGACCTGGAAGAGCAACAACAGAGTTCATATCCTGCCTGGATGACAGAGAATTTTTTTTTTAAAAAGAGCTTACATGGCTCTTTCCATATGGAAGGGGGAAAGGGAATATTAAATCAGTGTTTGTTCTTCAGTCAACTGTGGTTTGTGTACAAAACTATATATATATCCATCTCTATTGTGGGCAAGTAGAGAATAAACCTTAGTGTCAAAGAAGCAGCTCTCTAACACGTTGGATAATGTCAGGGCTGGACTCCACACTAGCAAAACCAACCTGAACAAAGGATGGTCATCTTGTCAGCCCTTTAGACTATTGAAAAATGAACACTGTAGCTCTAATTTAGACACATTTCTCTAGACTCTGCTTCTTTTGTCTTTGCCAAAACAGAGAAGAAAGTCCATGGTTTTGTTGTCTGCAAAATGAAGATACTTGGCAATATGTGTAGTGCCAGAACTACAAGGACAGTCCCTGGTTTAGAATATTAAACTTTAGAGCCAGAAGGACCTTGGAGAATAAAACTTCAACACTTCAAAAGCAGTTTTCTCATACGTCCAGGAATGTTAGGACGCTCTAACAAAACCAACCTGAACAAAGGGCAGCCATCCTGGCAATGGTTTAGCATGTTACAAAGTGTAGACTGTATCTCCACTTTAGCCACACTTTCCTGAACAATTTGCCTTGTAAGTAGATACTGGTGCTGGCTGCCCTCTCTTCTGCCTTGGCCAATACAGAGCAGGGCACTATGGCAGGTAGAATGTTACTGATCATAGAATACAGATCTTTGGGACTATAGCTGGCATCAAAATGGTAAGTTCAAGAAGCTAATGTTAAGGTTGGAGGAACACTTTATAGAAACAATAGACCATGGTTCCAGCTTTAGAAATGAGTGTAAAATACCACATACTTAAAAATCCCCAGGAGGAAGATTCAGACACATAATGTTTCATCCAGCATGTTTTTATTTTTTCCTCTATAATTTTTTTTTAATTTTTTATTTATTTATTTATGATAATCACAGAGAGAGAAAGAGAGAGAGGCAGAGGGAGAAGCAGGCTCCATGCACCGGGAGCCTGATGTGGGATTCGATCCTGGGTCTCCAGGATCGCGCCCTGGGCCAAAGGCAGGCGCCAAACCGCTGCGCCACCCAGGGTTCCCCTTTTCCTCTATAATTTATATCAGGGTTAGTTTCAGCCTGGGTCCCCAAAAACCTTTTAAAGAAAACCCCCTTCCCATTTAAGTCTCTAGAAATAATTTGCAACATACCTTGATAATGGAAACTCCATTCTTGGCCACTAACAGACTCAGAGACCTATAATTTAACAGAACTGCCTAGAATATTATTGTATTTCAGGAGCCAATCACCAAACTGATTTTCACAGTTAATCTGATCCACTTCTTTGGTTTCTCTGAATGTGGGTTGATCATTTGATGGACATTATCAGATTTATTTAGCTGTATGTCTAACCACTTGCTTAGTAAAGGACTCTCAAATGACTTCTCAGAATTGTTTTATATATAACAGCTAACATTTATTGAGTACTTGCTATGTGTCAAGTTTTGCTCTAAGGATTTTTTATGTAATATATAATCCTCCCAACCATCCTCTGAAGGAAGTACTACTATTATCCCATTTTATAGATGAAGAAACTGAGACACAGAGAGTTGAAATAACTTGCCCATGGCCACACAGCTAATAAGTGGTAGAGCCAGGACTCAAAACTTGGCAGTCTCAAAAGTCCTTTTATTTAGCCATTATACTGATGTAATTTTACCATAGGCATGGAATTTAATTAAAAAAGAAACCAAACCCTTCCAGCCTTGAAGTCATGAAGATGAGTTTTGATTCTGGCTCTGCCACTGGCTTCTGAGACCTAGGAAAAGTCCATCTATTTCTCCATGACCACATTATGCAAAGGAATTCAATAGAAAATGTATACCATGAGCAAGCTTTTCAAAAGAAAGTTGTTGTAAGGATCCAAGGTGTTACTGCTTCTCACTCTTTTACAGATTCCATGAAAAAGATTTGCTTTTGCTGGCTGTATGTTTTGTAGTTTGACCCCCATTGCTCTTCTTTCACTCTCTTCAGGAGAAAATCCTTAGAAGTTAGACTTGAAAAATGTCCAACAGAGCAGTCAACCCCTTGCTTGTTCAGGCAGGGTTGCTCCCCATGACACACCTCATGTGTTTTTGTTTAGTGTTTCCAATCTTCTTAACAGAGTACGCTTCTTCCCCTGAACACTTTGTCAGAAAATTTCTCCAAATCCTTTCTTTCTTCTATAGGGTGTATACGTTACATTGGGTTGTAAACTTTCAGTTCTAGACCAGATAAAAATGTGAAGCACCGAGAACTGTTTTTTGAAGGCTTTGCCCAGGCCTATTATTCAGCATCATCATCAATGTTTACAAGGTACTGAACTTTGTATGTACCATAAAAAAGAAAACACCCTGGTTATCACAGGAGACACTATAATTTGGGCTGTGCTGGAGAGAAGGAGAAAGCCCCTAGTAACTAGGTTTATAGGTGATATTTTCATACAAACTAGAGAGCAGTGACAGGAAATCCACACTGTGGCCTAAATACCAAATTTAATAGGACGTCCAAGAAGAAAGTTAATATTCTTTATTGCTTCCTTCTCTATCTTGTCTCCTTCCATGCAAGAAAGATTCATGGCTTCATAAATGATCTGAAGTAGAGTCTCTTGGTATGTTATCATCCAAATCAAGACACTCTTTAGTGTACTCTTATACGAATCAAGAGAGCAGGAGTAAATTGAATTGTCTTGGGCAAACTGGAGCAGTTTCCCTATCCTGGAGGTTGTTAAAACTTCCCAGAACTTGAAAGCGTGGATTCACAGTAGAGGACTCTATGCTAGATCCAAGTTTGATGTCAATGGGTGCCCTTACAATTGCCCAGAACAGCACAAGGAAATAAGACAGTTCCCTGGGAAGCATATCCAGCCAGGGTATCAGCTGGGGTTTTTGTGTGCATATTTGTGCAGTATCTTCTTAGAAGAAATTGCCATGCTGATTATATAAAGGAAGAACAATTAGCACATTAATTAATTAGAATCTTGTTTTTAATTCTGCTGTGAAGAGTAATCTTTTGTTAGGGTGAATGAGATCCTAAGCTTACCCTAAGCTTTAATTATATAGTGTTATTATTTTAAAATATTGGCTGGCCGTACTCCAAGATACAAGAGTGTTTAAATTTAAATACTCTAGAGGTAATTTAAACACATTATAATTTACTGACAGGTAGTGATGACCCAAAGGAATTCCAGATTGCTGTAGTTCAAACAAATGATTAAGATGATAACAGACTCTAAACTATGGTAATCACATTTTAAAATTCTCTTGGCCAGGGAGCATGAGTACTTGTAAGTGGGTGTGCATCTGTTTATGGATGTCTTTGAGCTGTCATGAGAGGCTGCAGCATGAAGGTGTTGGAGAGTTGCAGCTTTTTGGGGAGTCTAGCTTGTTTTTGGATTCTTGCTCTAGTATAAACCATATTAGCTGCATGACTCTTGGTAAGTTACTATCATTTTTAAGTTTGTAAAGTGAGATTAATGATACCCCTCTCAAATAGTGCTTGTCAAGATTAACGAGCCAACACATGTAAAATTCTGGGCATATAGTAAACTCCTGATAAATAGTAGCTACTACAATTTACATAGATATTTGTAGTTGTATATTCTTGTGTGTACCTCTAGGTTTATATTTTCCAGATGTCCATATTTGACTTCGTATCCATGTGCTTACCTGGGTATACAAATGTATATTTTGGTGTTTGGTGACGTGTATATGACTCTCTGTGTCTATATGAGTATAGAAATCTTGGTATATGCATGTATTGTATGAGAGTCTATGTGTATGAAGGAAAGATATATATCTGCATAAATGAATGTATATAACTTTGTTTTCTTTTTTGAAGTTTTTATTTAAATTCCACTTGGTTAACATACAGTATACTATTAGTTTCAGGTATATAAGATAGTGATACAACACTTCCATATAACACCAGGTGTTCATCATAACAAGTGCACTCCTTAATCCTCATCAGCTATTTCACCTAGCCCCCTCATCTCCTCTCCAGTAACCATCAGTTTGTACCCTACAGTAAATAATCTATTTCTTTGTTTGCCTCTCTCTTTTCCCTTTGTTTTGTTTCTTAAATTCCACGAGTGAAATATTATAGTATTTGTCTTTCTCTGACTGACTCATTTAACTTAGCATAATACTCTCTAGCTCAGTCCATGTTATTGCAAAAGGCAAGATTTCATTCATTTTATGGGTGAGTAATATTCCCTTGTATACGTATACCACCTCTTCTTTATTCATTCATCAGTTGATGGACCCTTGGGCTGTTTCCATAATATGACTACTGTAGATAATGCTATAAGCATCAGGGTGCATGTATCCCTTTGAATTAGTATTTTTGTATTCTTTGAATAAATACCTGGTAGTGGAATTGCTGGATCATAGAGGAAATTTCAAACTGTCTTCTAAAGTGGCCGCACCTGTTTGCATTCCCGCCAACAGTGCAAGGGGTTCTCCTTTCTCCACTTCCCCTACGACACCTGTTGTTTCTTATATCACTGTGTATCCTGTAGTTCATGATCTCGAACTAGGCTGTGAACACCACATTTAGCATGACTTTTCTATTTCCAGCAATGCCTTACATTCCATGGCCTTGATTTCATCCTTATTTAGGTGGCCCACATAGTGATGATGATTTCTTCCTTTTATGTGTTTCTTCCTTTATGAATTTGTGTGTGTGTGTGTGTGTGTGTGTGTGTGTGTGTGTGTGTGTGTGTTGGAACCAATAGCTCCTTAGCCCATAGTTAGGTACTTCCTTTCTCTTGCTTTATCTTTTCCTGCTCCCAAATAGCTTCTCCCTTCCCTTTGCTGCCTTGTCTACTGACTTACTTGGTTTTTAGCCCACTTAAATCAGGGGGAGAAACATCTGAAGTAGGTGTGACAGCAGTCCTTGGCTCTGAAACATATTGTGAGTTCATTCAATGTAAGCTCAAATTTGGGCCCCTATGTGTTCAGACAGAGAGATTAACATATAAATGAAAGAATATACAGGTTGGAGAATCACCAGAACCAAACTGAAAGGCAGGTGCTCATTTTTGTGGTACAATTTTAGTATAACCAGGAAGTCCTCTCCACCTGTAAATTGTTCTCAGAATGGCCTGCCATAGCATCTGGAAGTCCACAATTCGGTCTTCTGAGTGATGGGGAGTTTTCCCTGTACCACAGTCACAGCTGCAGTGCCTAGCTTTGTAGAACCCCTGTTACATTAAAGAGTGCCAAGATTCTGTCCCACGTGGTCAACCCATATATTCAAGTTCTGAAGAGTCTTAGAAGTTTCCAGGATCATTCTGCTGAGACTTAAAATTGTCACTGAGGGAGGAAGCCACTAAGAGCAAACAATCCTTGCCTTCCCCTTTCTGCCTTTCCCTGATTTCAAATTAACAGTTTATTATCAAGCATCAACCACATGAAATCCCTAGGTTGGGAGTAGAGACCAGGCACAAACATGCCATCTCTTTCCTCTCTCTCTCTTCTCTCCCTCTCTCCCCCTTGCATTCTTTACCCTAGCATCCCCCCCCCCCCATTGCTGCTCAGAACAAAGCAGATCAGATATACCAGTGTTAAACCATTTTGGTTATCAGTACTCAGGAGTTTTGGTACTTAAAACAGGGCATGGGGACAGCTTTCTGCATTCATGCCTGCACTTAAGCAGTGCCCCTACATTCTGAAATTAATCTCTTTCCCCTTGCTTAAGCCAATCTCCCATTTCTTCCACAGTAGAGACCATCTATTTGTCAGGAAGAAAGCTTTCTGATTAAATTGATTTAATGTGTGAATGATAACTGGCTTAATGTGCTTATTTTCCAAAATAATAATGAATTTTGAGGGAGAACTTGCTAAAAATAAATAATCCTAGACTGGTGGGAGTTTCACCTACTCCCTTAAGGCTTTCTGTGCCTCTCAAGATACAGCCCATAAGTAAATTAATACTTTGTTCTTAATGCTCATAAAATGCTAAAATTTGTCCAACCACTTTTGTTTTCAACAAGCCTCACAGCTTAATGATGCAAATGCCATAAGCTTTTCTTTGACATAAGGGCTGCTAGGCACCATAGAATATCACCCTGGAGGCATGGTGAAGTAGGGGCAGGAAGAAATCACTCCTATTCTTTCCACAGCAACTAAAATTAAACCTTCCCATAGTAGAAGTCTAACCTAGTCCCACAGACCCCTATGTAATTGTTGAATTCATTTCCACAAATCTTAAGAACTTCTCTCCCTTCTCCCTCTCTTCTTCTCCTCTTAATTCTACTTCTTCAGAAAGTATTTAAGGACCTAATTCTACCTTGTGATCTATAAAGGGAGCCATATCACTCTGAGACATGGCTTCTTTTTTTAAAGATTTTATCTATTCATGAGAGACAGAGAGAGAGAGAGAGAGACAGACAGACAGACAGAAACAGAGACACAGGCAGAGGGAGAAGCAGGCTCCTCACAGGGAGCCCGATGTGGGAATCTATCCCAAGACTCTGGGATCATGCCCTGAGCCAGAGGCAGTCGCTCAACCGCTGAGCCACCCAGGCATCCCTGAGACATGGCTTCTAAGAGGGAAGACTCTAAGGTAGAAAACCCTGAGGTGTATGTATTTATATGAGGCAGATAGCTGAATATACTGAAATAAATTGTGAGATGATATTCTTAATAAGTCATAGTAAGTTATACAAACAATAGTTAACATTTTTTTGAGCACTTGCTATGTGCTTGGTACTGTATTAAGTGCTTTGCAGGCACTATATCCTCTACTCGTTGAAAGTATTACATGGTTATAGTTAAGAAATAGAATGCCTTGGGGCACTTGGCTGGCTCAGTCAGTGTAGCATGTGACTCTTGATCTCGGAATTGTGAGTTTGAGCCCCACATTGCATGTAGAGATTACTTACAAATAAAAAAGAAATAAAGTACCAGGATTTACATTCTAGTGCCACCACTTACTAGCTGTATGACTTTGGGCAAGTTATTCAATTTCCCTTTGCCTACGAAGTCTTTAAATGGAGATAGTAAGAGTAATTGTCTTATAGGGTGGTTGGGAGGATTATGTGAGATACTCCATTTAAAGGGCTTAAAGCAATGCCTGATTCCCAATACTTGGTTAATTAATACTATTCCAGAAATGGGCCCTCAACTCTATGGTCAACTCATCTTCAACAAAGCAGGAAAGACTATCCACTGGAAAAAGGACAGTCTCTTCAATAAATGGTGCTGGACAGCCTCATGCAGAAGAATGAAACTAGACCATTCTCTTACACGATACAAAAAGATAAACTCAAAATGGATGAAAGATCTAAATGTGAGACAAGAATCCATCAAAATCCTAGAGGAGAACACAGGCAACACCCTTTTTGAACTCAGCCACAGCAACTTCTTGCAAGATACATCTATGAAGGCAAGGGAAACAAAAGCAAAAATGAACTACTGGGACTTCATAAAGATAAAAAACTTGGAGAGGAGGGGCAAGATGCCGGAAGAGTAGGGTCCCCAAATCAGCTGTCCCCAACAAATTACCTAGATAACCTTCAAATCATCCTGAAAATCTACGAATTCGGCCTGAGATTTAAAGAGACCAGCTGGAATGCTACAGTGAGAAGAGTTCGCGCTTCTATCAAGGTAGGAAGACGGCGAAAAAGAAATAAAGACACAAAAGGCATCCAAGGGGGAGGGGCCCCGCGAGGAGCCGGGCTGAGGCCGGGGCGAGTGTCCCCAGGACAGGAGAGCCCCGTCCCGGAGGAGCAGGAGCTGCACCAACCTTCCCGGGCGGAAAGGCCTCCCGGGGAATTGGAGCAGGATTCCCAGAAAGGCGGGGATGCCCTCGGGCTCCCTGGGACACTAACAGAGGAACTGCGCCCCGAGGGAGATGCGCCGAGCTCCCTAAGGGCTGCAGCGCGCACGGCGGGACCCAGAGCAGCTCGGAGGGGCTCGGGCGGCGGCTCCGCGGAGGGGCCTGCACCGCCGGGAGCGCGAATCCAACAGCACAGGCCCCGGAGCACAGGGCGCCGGGACACAGCCCAGGATCCGGCCTCCCCCGGGACAGGCAGAGGCCGGGAGGGCCCAGGACAGCAAGGACGCTCCTGCCCCAAGCTGAGCAGATCAGCGGCCCCGCCCCGGAGCCCCCAGGCCCTGCAGACGGAGAGCCCCGGAGCTACTGCGGGAGCTGACTCCAGGGTCCCAGAGCTGCCCCCGCCACTGTGGCTGGGGCCTCACGGTGTAAACAACCCCCACTGAGCCCTGCACCAGGCAGGGGCAGAGCAGCTCCCCCAAGTGCTAACACCTGAAAATCAGCACAGCAGGCCCCTCCCCCAGAAGACCAGCGAGACGGACCAGTTCCAGGGGAAGTCAAGGAACTTAAAGTATACAGAATCAGAAGATACTCCCGTGTGTTTTTTGTTTTTGTTTTGTTTTGTGTCTTTTTTTCATTCTTTCTTTTTGATTTCTGATTGCATCCCCCACCCCCCTTTTTTTCTCCTTTCTTTCTTTTTCTTCTCTTTTTTCCCTTTTTTTCTTCTTTCTCTTTTTTTCTTTTTCTCTTTTCTTTCCTTCTCTCTCTTTTGCTCCTTTTCCCAATACAACTTGTTTGTGGCCACTCTGCACTGAGCAAAATGACTAGAAGGAAAACCTCACCTCAAAAAAAAGAATCAGAAACAGTCCTCTCTCCCACAGAGTTACAAAATCTGGATTACAATTCAATGTCAGAAAGTCAATTCAGAGGCACTATTATACAGCTACTGGTGGCTCTAGAAAAAACATAAAGGACTCAAGAGACTTCATGACTGCAGAATTTAGATCCAATCAGGCAGAAATTAAAAATCAATTAAATGAGATGCAATCCAAACTAGAAGTCCTAACGATGAGGGTTAACGAGGTGGAAGAGCGAGTGAGTGACATAGAAGACAAGTTGATGGCAAAGAGGGAAACTGAGGAAAAAAGAGACAGACAGTTAAAAGACCATGAAGACACATTAAGGGAAATAAACGACAGCTTGAGGAAGAAAAACCTACGTTTAATTGGGGTTCCCGAGGGCGCCGAAAGGGACAGAGGGCCAGAATATGTATTTGGACAAATCCTAGCTGAAAACGTTCCAAATCTGGGAAGGGAAACAGGCATTCAGATCCAGGAAATAGAGAGATCCCCCCCCCCCAAATCAATAAAAACCGTTCAACACCTTGACATTTCATAGTGAAGCTTGCAAATTCCAAAGATAACGAGAAGATCCTTAAAGCAGCAAGAGAAAAAAAGTCCCTGACTTTTATGGGGAGGAATATTAGGGTAACAGCAGACCTCTCCACAGAGACCTGGCAGGCCAGAAAGCGCTGGCAGGATATATTAAGGGTCCTAAATGAGAAGAACATGCAACCAAGAATACTTTATCCAGCAAGGCTCTCATTCAGAATGGAAGGAGAGACAAAGAGCTTCCAAGACAGGCAGGACCTGAAAGAATATGTGACCTCCAAACCAGCTCTGCAAGAAATTTTAAGGGGGACTCTTAAAATTCCCCTTTAAGAAGAAGTTCAGTGGAACAATCCACAAAAACAAGGACTGAATAGATATCATGAGGACACTAAACTCATATCTGTCAATAGTAACTCTGAACGTGAACAGGCTTAATGACCCCATCAAAAGGCGCAGGGTTTCAGACTGGATAAAAAAGCAGGACCCATCTATTTGCTGTCTACAAGAGACTCATTTTAGACAGAAGGACACCTACAACCTGAAAATAAAAGGTTGGAGAACCATTTACCATTCAAATGGTCCTCAAAAGAAAGCAGGGGTAGCCATCCTCATATCAGATAAATTAAAATTTACCCCAAAGACTATAGTGAGAGATGAAGAGGGACACTATATCATACTCAAAGGATCTATCCAACAAGAGGACTGAACAATCCTCAATATATATGCCCCGAATGTGGGAGCTGCCAAATATTTAAACCAATTAATAACCAAACTCAAGAAATACTTAGATAATAATACACTTATACTTGGTGACTTCAATCTAGCTCTTTCTACCCTCAATAGGTCTTCTAAGCACAATATCTCCAAAGAAACGAGAGCTTTAAATGATACACTGGACCAGATGGATTTCACAGATATCTACAGAACTTTACATCCAAACTCAACGGAATACACATTCTTCTCAAGTGCACATGGAACTTTCTCCAGAATTGACCACATACTGGTCACAAATCGGGTCTGAACCGACACCAAAAGATTGGGATCGTCTCCTGCATATTCTCAGACCATAATGCCTTGAAATTAGAACTTAATCACAACAAGAAGTTTGGAAGGACCACAAACACGTGGAGGTTAAGGACCATCCTGCTAAAAGATGAAAAGGTCAACCAGGAAATTAAGGAAGAATTAAAAAGATTCATGGAAACTAATGAGAATGAAAATACAACTGTTCAAAATCTTTGGGATGCAGCAAAAGCAGTCCTGAGGGGGAAATACATCGCAATACAAGCATCCATTCAAAAACTGGAAAGAACTCAAATACAAAAGCTCATCTTACACATAAAGGAGCTAGAGAAAAAGCAGCAAATAGACCCTATGCACAGCAGAAGAAGAGAGTAATTAAAATTCGAGCAGAACTAAATGAAATCGAGACTAAAAGAACTGTGGAACAGATCAACAGAACCAGGAGTTGGTTCTTTGAAAGAATTAATAAGATAGATAAACCATTAGCCAACCTTATTAAAAAGAAGAGAGAGAAGACTCAAATTAATAAAATCATGAATGAGAAAGGAGAGATCACTACCAACACCAAGGAAATACAAACGATTTTAAAAACATATTATGAACAGCTATACGCCAATAAATTAGGCAATCTAGAAGAAATGGACGCATTCTTGGAAAGTCACAAACTACCGAAACTGGAACAGGAAGAAATAGAAAACCTGAACAGGCCAATAACCAGGGAGGAAATTGAAGCAGTCATCAAAAACCTCCCAAGACACAAGAGTCCAGGGCCAGATGGCTTCCCAGGGGAATTTTATCAAATGTTTAAAGAAGAAATCATACCTATTCTACTAAAGCTGTTTGGAAAGATAGAAAGATATGGAGCACTTCCAAATTCGTTCTATGAGGCCAGCATCACCTTAATTCCGAAACCAGACAAAGACCCCACCAAAAAGGAGAATTACAGACCAATATCCCTGATGAACTTGGACGCAAAAATTCTCAACAAGATGCTAGCCAATAGGATCCAACAACACATTAAGAAAATTATTCACCATGACCAAGTGGGATTTATTCCCGGGACACAAGGCTGGTTCAACACTCGTAAAACAATCAAAGTGATTCATCATATCAGCAAGAGAAAAACCAAGAACCATATTATATTCTCATTAGATGCAGAGAAAGCATTTGACAAAATACAGCATCCATCCTGATCAAAACACTTCAGAGTGTTGGGATAGAGGGAACTTTCCTCGACATCTTAAAAGCCATCTACGAAAAGCCCACAGCAAATATCATTTTCTTTTTTTAAAATAATTTTTAATTTTTATTTATTTATGATAGTCACAGAGAGAGAGAGAGAGAGAGAGAGAGAGAGAGGCAGAGACACAGGCGGAGGGAGATGCAGGCTCCATACACCGGGAGCCCGACGTGGGATTCGATCCCGGGTCTCCAGGATCTCGCCCTGGGCCAAAGTCAGGCTCCAAACCGCTGCGCCACCCAGGGATCCCCAAATATCATTTTCAATGGGGAAGCACCGGGAGCCTTTCCCCTACGATCTGGAACAAGACAGGGAAGTCCACTCTCACCACTGCTATTCAACATAGTACTGGAAGTCCTCGCCTCAGCAATCAGACAACAAAAATACATTAAAGGCATTCAAATTGGCAAAGAAGAAGTCAAACTCTCCCTCTTCGCTGATGACATGATACTCTACATAGAAAACCCAAAAGCCTCCACCCCAAGATTGCTACAACTCCTACAGCAATTTGGTAGCGTGGCAGGATACAAAATTAATGCCCAGAAATCAGTGGCATTTCTATACACTAACAATGAGACTGAAGAAAGAGAAATTAAGGAGTCAATCCCATTTACAATAGCACCCAAAAGCATCAGATACCTAGGAATAAACCTAACCAAAGAGGTAAAGGATCTATACCCTAAAAACTATAGAACACTTCTGAAAGAAATTGAGGAAGACACAAAGAGATGGAAAAATATTCCATGCTCATGGATTGGCAGAATTAATATTGTGAAAATGTCCACGTTACCCAGGGCAATTTACACGTTTAATGCAATCCCTATCAAAATACCATGGACTTTCTTCAGAGAGTGAGAACATATTATTTTAAGATTTGTGTGGAATCAGAAAAGACCCCGAATAGCCAGGGGAATTTTAAAAAAGAAAACCATATCTGGGGGCATCACAATGCCAGATTTCAGGTTGTACTACAGAGCTGTGGTCATCAAGACAGTGTGGTACTGGCACAAAAACAGACATATAGATCAATGGAACAGAATAGAGAACCCAGAAGTGGACCCTGAACTGTATGGTCAACGAATATTCGATAAAGGAGGAAAGACTATCCATTGGAAGAAAGACAGTCTCCTCAATAAATGGTGCTGGGAAAATTGGACATCCACATGCAGAATAATGAAACTAGACCACTCTCTTTCACCATACCCAAAGATAAACTCAAAATGGATGAGAGATCTAAATGTGAGACAAGACTCCATCAAAATCCTAGAGGAGAACACAGGCAACACCGTTTTTGAACTTGGCCACAGTAACTCCTTGCAAGATACATCCACCAACGCAAAATAAACAAAAGCAAAAATGAACTATTTGGACTTCATCAAGATAAGAAGCTTTTGCACAGCAAAGGATATAGTCAACAAAACCTAAAGACAACCTACAGAATGGGAGAAGATATTTGCAAATGACATATCAGATAAAGGGCTAGTTTCCAAAATCTATAAAGAACTTATTAAACTCAACACCAAAGAAACAAACAATCCAATCATGAAATGGGCAAAAGACATGAAGAGAAATCTCATAGAGGAAGACATGGACATGGCCAACATGCACATGAGAAAATGCTCTGCATTTCTTGCCATCAGGGAAATACAAATCAAAACCACAATGAGATACCACCTCACACCAGTGAGAATGGGGAAAATTAACAAGGCAGGAAACCACAAATGTTGGAGAGGATGCGGAGAAAAGGGAACCCTCTTCCATTGTTGGTGGGAATGTGAACTGGTGCAGCCACTCTGGAAAACTGTGTGGAGGTTCCTCAAAGAGTTAAAAATAGACCTGCCCTACGACCCAGCAATTGCACTGTTGGGGATTTACCCCAAAGATTCAGATGCAATGAAACGCTGGGACACCGGCACCCCGATGTTTCTAGCAGCAATGTCCACAATAGCCAAACTGTGTAAGGAGCCTCGGTGTCCATCGAAAGATGAATGGATATAGAAGATGTGGTTTATGTATACAATGGAATATTACTCAGCAATTAGAAACGACAAATACCCACCATTTGCTTCGACGTGGATGGAACTGGAGGTTATTATGCTGAGTAAAGTAAGTCAATCGGAGATGGGCAAACAGTGTATGTTCTCATTCATTTGGGGAATATAAATAATAGTGAAAGGGAATATAAAGGAAGGGAGAAGAAATGTGTGGGAAATATCAGGAAGGGAGACAGAACATAAGGACTCCTAACTCTGGGAAATGAACTAGGGGTGGTGGAAGGGGAGGAGGGCGGGGGGTGGGGGGGAATGGGTGACGGGCACTGAGGGGGACACTTGACGGGATGAGCACTGGGTGTTATTCTGTATGTTGGTAAATTGAACACCAATAAAAATTAATTTTTAAAAAAAAAGATAAAAAACTTTTGCACAGAAAAAGAAAGAATCAACAAAACTAAAAGACAACCTACCGAATGGGAGAAGATATTTGCAAATGACGTATCAGATAAAGGGCTAGTTTCCAAGATCTATAAAGAACTTATTAAACTCAACACCCAAGAAACAAACAATCTAATCATGCAATGGGCAAAAGACATGAACAGAAATTTCACCAAAGAAGACATAGACATGGCCAACACGCACATGAGAAAATGCTCTGCATCACTTGCCATCAGGGAAATACAATCAAAACCACAAAGACATAACCACCCCACACCAGTGAGAGTGGTGAAAGTTAACAAGACAGGAAACAAATGTTGGAGAGGATGTGGAGAAAGGGGAACCTTCTTGCACTGTTGGTTGGAATGTGAACTGGTATAGCCACTCTGGGATACTGGGTGGAGGTTCCTCAAAGAGTTAAAAATAGAGCTACCCTACGACCCAGCAATTGCACTACTGGGGATTTACCTCAAAGATAAAGATACAGATGCAGTGAAAGTCCAAGACATCTGCACCCCAATGTTTATAGCAGCAATGTCCACAATAGCCAAACTGTGGAGGGAGCCTCAGTGTCCATTGAAACATGAATGGATAAAGAAGATGTCGAATATGAGTGGCTGGAATATTACTCAGCCATTAGAAACGACGAATTCCCACCATTTGCTTTGATGTGGTTGGAATTGGAGGGTATTATGCTGAGTGAAGTAAGTCAATCGGAGAAGGACAATCATTATATGGTTTCACTCATATAGGGAATATAAAAAATAGCGAAAGGGAATAAAGGGGAAAGGAGAGAAAATGAGTGGGAAAAATCAGAAAGGGTGACAAAACATGAGAGACACCCTACTCTGGGAAACGACTAAGGGGTAGTGGAAGGGGAGATGGGTGGGGGGATGCGGTGACTGGGTGATGGGCACTGAGGGGGGCACTTGACCGGATGAGCACTGGGTGTTGGGTGTTATACTATTTGTTAGCAAATCGAACTCAAATATATATTATCTTTTGTTGATGATTCTCCCATTTACCTTATAAGGTAGTACTATTATTATCTATACTCCAAAGATTATGAAACTGAGGCTCAGAGAAGTTAGTTAACTTGATCAAGATCTAGTAGATAGTAAATAGTATAACTAGTGTTCAAACTCAGGTACATGTGACTTCTCATTGAATTACTTAGCCTCTCCCTAATGCATGTGACAAAGAAAAAAAACCAACGATCAATATGTGAATTCTAGCTTCATTTATATTGTTTGGTGTAATATCTTCTTAATTTTTACTTGTGCTTTTTCTACTTTCATCTGATCATTAGTAAATGTTATTGAATTCCAATTCACATATATGCATTTAAATTTTGCATCTGTATTTCACAACAAAAGACCTAGCCTCTGCTAATACTTTTATACCCTAATGCCTATAAGAAAAACATAGGATTTCACTTAGGCTACCAAATTTATGTATTGTACATAGCATTATGGGTAGAATTCGGAGTCTTGGATTTATGAACTATTTGTTTGTGGAGCAGATATTATTCTCTGTTAAATCTTTGAACAGAACAAATTCTACTGATATCAAGAAAGGGTAAATGTACTTCAATAAAGTTGAGGCAATGAGGGCTAAGTACATGATCAGGGAGGGAAGAATAGCTGTGGGTGTTTCATGTCCAGGCTGAACCAAAACAAACAAACAAAACAAAACAAAAGAAAACAAAATGAAAAAACCCAAAAATCAAAACAAAAACCACCTCTCACTTGGCCAATCAATCTTAGAAGAATGGAGGATTGATGGGATTTCAGTAGCTGTTTACATGATATGAAAGACCATTTGACTGCCTGAAGGAAAAGTATCCCAGGGAGAACATATTGTTTTGGAAAAGGTTCAGAGGTGGGTGTGGGATGTTACTGCAGGGAACCTGAAACAGGTGTGCCTTCACACATGAGATGTAACCATAAAGTGATGAATGTCACTTCTTTTGATACAAACATAGCAGAACTTTATATCCCAACAGTGTTGTCTTCTTCAAAGGAGACATCTTGGGAGTCCAGATTCTTAATGCAACTCAACATACCTTTGAAAATTCTTTTCTGGCTTAACCTTGAGAGCCATATGTGCTAACTGTGCCCATTCCTTTAAGACAGAAAGTGGAAATAAATAGACTAGCTGGAAGATTGAAATAAGGCTCAGGGCTTCTCAGCCTTCACCTTTGATGATCATTCAGAAGCTGGAAAGGTGGCCTCTATACCAATAAGGTAAATGGAACCATCTTACTTGACTAAAGATGGTGAGACTTATATGACTTTTGAGATCTTTCCCTAGGTTTAACTCCTGCATTTCATGTTTATCTTGAGTTGATGTTCATTCTGTCAGTGTTCATTTACTTGCAAATGGGGAATTAAATGGAATTAGATGAAAATATTTTATACTTTTTGCCCTTTATGAAATAGACTCCATGTGACCAGATGAATTTCATCCGGGTCTTAATGGATAGAAACAAAATAAGAGAATTTTCAGAGGAAGCTGGTCTGGTACAAAATAGAATAGACAGCTATCATTGAGTGGTCCAAGATGTCTGAGGACTGTTATCCTAGAAGCCCATTCAAAGAGGTTGGTTGGGTATATGGGGTTTGTTTTGCCAGGGGCTTCACAGAAATGGACAAGTATGAAAGAAACAATTGTCATTTAGGTTTGATTTAACAATGAGAAAATATATGGAACAAATACACATAGTCTGGGGATAGAACTTGGGTTTGGGATCAATGTACCCAAATGTCATTAAACAGGGGCTAGATGAACACTAGGGCTCATGAACTTTTACACTGTGAATATAAACAATATTGCTACAAGAATTTAAAGTTTAAAAGGGGAAAAAAAGAGGCACCTGGATGGCTCAGTGGTTGAGCGTCTGCCTTTGGTTCAGATCGTGATCCCGGGGTCCTGGGATCTAGTCCTGCATCAGGCTCCCTGAATGGAGTCTGCTTCTCCCTCTACCTATGTCTTTGCCTTTCTCTCTCTCTCATGAATAAATAATAAAATCCTTAAGAAAAAAATAAAGGTGAAAAAGAGATGAAGTTAAAGGTGTTAGTGTGTCAAATGTTAGTTAAGAAGAATGAAGTATGACTCCATAATATTTATTAAGCATCTATTATATTCCAGATTCTTAAAATGTATTGCTTCAAGGGGTGCCTGGGTGGTACAGTGGGTTAAGTGCCTAACTTTTGGTTTTGGCTTACGTCGTGATCTCATGGTTGTGAGATGGAGCCCCATGTCCAGCTCCACACTCAGTGTGGAGTCTGCTTGGGACTCTCCCTTCTTCTCCCTCTGCCCCTCCCACTTATGCTCTCTCTCAAATAAATAAATCCTTTAAAAATGTATTATTTCAAAACAAATCTGTAAACTAGAGGTTAATTTACCAATTTTTAAAAAGATTTATTTATTTATTTGAGGCAGGAGGGGTAGAGGGAGAGGGAGAGAGGAAATTTCAGAGTCCAGAGTGCTAACCATTACACTATGGAAGGGAGAGAGGAAATTTCAAGCAGACTCCCCGTTGAGCATAGAGCCTGATGTGGAACTCCATCTCACGTCCCTGAAATCATGACCTGAGCCAGAATAAGAGTGTGACACTTAAGTGACTGAGCCACCCAGGCACCCTGTTACTTTGCCCATTTTGATGATGAGAAAATTGAGGCTTAAAGAGGTAAAGTAACTTGCCTAAACCCACATAGCTAGTAGTTGGAAGAGCTAAGATTGAACATTGATTTCACTGACTCCAAAACTCATGCTCTTTGTTAGTATATTAAACCACTCTTTAAGGATGGGTGCTTCTTGGTATACAGATAGAGAAGAATAGCTGGAAGAAAAGTGTTTTCAAAAAAACAGCTAATAGTCTGAAGGAGGAAGGCCTAAGCATGTGGGCAGCAATTGGATTCCAGATTGGTTCTTCCAATGACAGGGAATGTTAGAGGAGAATTAGGTAGTGTTTTGAACAGATTATAAACTGGTGGCCTGTTGGCCAGATCCAGCTGGTGCACATGTTTTGTTTGGACTGCACAGTGTTTTCTAAAATATCAAATGTATTGCCAGTATTTTAAAAGGAATTTTTCACATAAAAATTCCAGTTTCTAGCTTCTCTTAAAAAAAAAAAAAAAGATCTGGCAACATGGGGCCCGATATCCTGCATGGCAAAATCATCTGGAGCCAGATTGTACACATACCGGGTACTTGCTTTCCAGTTTCCCAAAGTCTTCAGCACATCCTACACTTGAGCAGTTTTAGGCATCAGGTTATCTGCCTAGTCCCTATAAATATTTTGATTTATGACTAGTGGTTTAGATGGTCATACTGGATGGGTCCCTATTTTCTCTGAAGAAGATACCATCTTCTGAAAGAGACAGAAATGAAAGTAGGGTAAGATGCTTTTCATGAGATGATTCAAATGCTGAGATGTCTGTGTGGCTCATTTGACTAATGTCTGAAAGGAGCTAGAACCATTGTGGTGTCAGCCATCAGCCTACCTGGAGGTTGGTATGTTCCTTTTTAGTTCAGCTATTTGGGTATAGGAGTGGGGATACTATTTTTTTCTTCTTTGTTTATGATTCTGGGTTGGATTTTAAAACAGTTTTTAGTTGGCAGGCAGAGTGGACAGTGAAGACTTCCACTGTCTTTAATAAGGTGGACTTCAAGATACCAACAGTAGGGTCTGTTATCCATGACCAAATCAATGGTGGTCAGAGGTGTTAGTGTCTTTCTGAAATGAAGGTAGCAGCCTACAGGTAATAAAGGTGTCAGAAAGAAGATTGTCGGGGATCCCTGGGTGGCTCAGCGGTTTAGCGTCTGCCTTTGGCCCAGGGCGCGATCCTGGAGTCCCGGGATCGAGTCCCACATCAGGCTACCGCATGGGCCTGCTTCTCCCTCCTCCTGTGTCTCTGCCTCTCTCTGTCTCTATGTCTATCATAAATAAATAAATCTTTAAAAAAAAGAAATAAGATTGTCTATTAGGTGTTGGGAAGAAATGTGGGAAATAAAATACTAATCCAGGAGGATTTCATTAATTTTTTAAATATTTCCTTATTTGAGAGAGAGTGTGTGCATGCCAGGAGAGGGGCAGAGGGAGAGAGAATCCCGAGCAGATTCCCCGCTAAGTGCAAACCTGATGTGGTGCTCAATCCCAGGACCCTGAAATCATGACCTGGACTAAAATCAAGAGTCAGATGCTTAACTGACTGAGCCATTCAGGCACCCCTTTATTAATTTTTTTAAAAAGTGAGTTTACCAAGGGATTTCTATGTAGAACTATTATAATTCAATAATAAAAAGAAAAGTAACCCAATTTGAAAATAGAGAAATGGGGACGCCTGGGTGGCTCAGTGGTTGAGTGTCTGCCTTCAGCTCAGGGCGTGATCCTGGGGTTCCGGGATCGAGTCCCACATAGGGGTCTCTGCGGGAAGCCTACTTCTCCCTCTGCCTATGTCTCTGTCTCTCTCATGAATAAATAAATAAAAATCTTTAAAAAAAAGAAAATAAGGAAATTATTTGAAAAGACATTTCTCCAAAGAAGATATACAAATGGCCCATAAGCACATGAAAAGATAATATCTTTAGTCATTAGAGAAATTTAAGACCAAACCACAATGAGATAGCATTTTACACTCACTATGATGGCTTTAAGTGAAAAGACAGAAAATAACCAGTGTTGTTGAGAATGTGGAGGAGGAATTGGAATCTTCATTTATTGCTGATGGAGATTTAAAATGGTGCAGCAGCTTTGGAGAACAATCTGGCAGTTCCTCAAAAAGTTGAACATACAGCTACATATGACCCAGTAATTCCATTCTTAGGTATATACCCAGGATAAATAAAAATACATGCCCTCGTAAAAACTTGTGCATGAATGTTTATAGCAGCATCATTCATACTAAACAAAAAGTGGAAACAACCCCACTATCCACCAACAGACAAAGGACAAACAAAATATAGTATATCCATACAATGCAATTTTATTTAGCAATAAATAGGAAGTACTGATACATGCTACGATATTAACAAATCTTGAAAACATATATGCTAGAAAAGCATATATGCTAAGTGAAACTAGATTTAAAAAAAAAAAAAACCTTTTGTAGAACAGATATTTCTCCAAAAAAGACATACACATGGCCAACAGGTATATGAAAAGATGAAAAGATGCTCAACATCATTTGTCAGGAGAATGTGAACCAAAAGCATAATGAGATAGCACCTTATAACCATTAGAATGGCTACTATTAAAAATGTGTGTGTGTGTGTATGTGTGTGTGTGTGTGTGTGTGTGTGTGTTGGCAAGGTTGTGGAGAAATTGCTACGTAGATGGTGTAAATGTTGGTAAGAATATAAAATGTAGCAGCTATGGAAAACAGTATGGACATTCCTCAAAAAATTAAAAATAGAACTACCAAGTGATATAGTAATCCCACTTCTGGGTATATATCAAAAGAATTGAAATCAAAATCTCAAAGTGATATCTGCACTCCCATGTTCATTGCAGCATTATTCACAATAGCCAATATATGGAAACAACCCAAGTGTCTATCAACAGATGAATGGATAAAGAAGATGTATATACATACAATGGAATATTATTCAGTCTTCAAAAAGAGATAAATACTGCCACTTTGAAAACATGGATGAACCTGGAGGACATTAGGCTAAGCCAGTCATAGAAGAACAAATTCTATATGACCCCACTTAAATGAGGTATCTAAAAATAGTCAAACTCATAGAATCAGAGAATACAGTAATGGTTGCCAGGGACTGGTGAGGTGGTAGGAGAAATAGGGAATTGTTATTCACTGTATATAAAGTTTCAGTTATGCTAGATGAATAAATTCTAAAGGTCTGATGTAGTCAACAATATGGTTTTGTGTACTTCAAAGTTGTTAAGAGGGTAGATCTCATGTTAAGTGTTCTTAACACAAACTCTTCCCCCACCAAAACAAAGAGACATAAAGAAACTCAAGGAGTCGTTGGATATGTCTATTATCTTGATTGTGATGATGGAATCATGAGGTTTATATTATGTCAAGGTCGTTAAGTAGTACACATTAAATATGTGCAGTATATCAATTATACTGCAATAAAGTTCTTAAAAATACTGTATGAATCCATCTATATGAAATGTCCAGAATAGGTGAATACTGGTTGCCGAATCATTGGGAGAAGGGTTTGGAAGGAATGGGGAATGATTGCTAATGGATATAGTTTCTTTTTGGGGTAATGAAAATATTCTAAAAGTAGATAGTGTTGATGATTACACAATTCCGTGAATATACTAAAAGTCACTGAATTGTATACTTTAAATGAATGAACTGTATTCGTTATACTTTAAATTATATCTCAATACAGCTGTTTAAAATATGAATTTATAAAACAGACATAATTGTTGCACTTCATTGTTTCCTAGACATGGAAAAAGAAAAATTAAAGAGACTCTGGTTTTAATTGGATCCTCCATTCTTTTTTAACTCTTTTTCCCCTCCTAGAGATGGGAGAAAAAGCCTTTAGGCCATTGCCACTTAGGAATTCAGCTTAAGTAAGTTAGTGAAGAAGGCTGAGGATAGTTGCTCAAGCTCAGACCTTCCTTTCAAATTGTGTGTCTATATGAAAAGTCTCTCTTGTCTCAGTGCTCATTTGTATGCTCACCTCATCCTTTACTCCTCAGTGTATCTGGTTTCTTCCTGAGTATAGTTGGAGATAAATATCACTGACTACAAAAACCAACCAACTAACCAACACAAAACGCCATGTAGAATTCCCAAATCTAGTATTGGAAAGGACCTTGAAATGAAGTAATATATTCTAGGCAATCTTTACATGAACATATGTACAATGAAAGCAATTCCATACTTTTTTTCTATCTGGCAGTTTTTTCCTATTGTGAAATGTAAGTACAGTACTGAGAATTCTCAGAGAATATCTAAAGGAGGAACTCCGGTTTTCTAGGAAAACGCCTTATGACTCTAAGAAAGCAAGTAGGATAGAGAAAAAAAAAAAAAACGGCTATCTGGCTATCTTTTTGGGATGGAAAGGACTCATCATTACTGAAGACCTTATAAACAGTTCTAAACAGGCAGACAGTACTTCAGCTCTAAGACCACAAATAAATTACCCTAGCTATGATAAAGAGCTTTTCTATTGATGTGGAAAGAACAACTCTAAAGTGGAAACTCCCTGGGCAATTCCTAGTCGTTCTAAGACTTCCCTTTCTCAATTTGAGACTCAATGATTTCCTTCTGTGGTTTTATCAATGGGCCAGAGGCCTGATAAGATTGCTTCCTTCCTACGCTTGGAACTCTGCCATCTCACTTGGAAGAAGTAATACACTTGCCTTTCTGGCCTGGCTCAGAGCTCAGTGGAACAAGAGGCACAGGAGATGTGAGGCCATGAAATACAAAGGCAGACTGGTATGACTAGACCATGGGTGGACTGGAGTGGGCCTGAGTCTTCTATATTCATCTCTGTATATGGTAATCAACTTGCTTTGTTTGCCCAGCCGTGAAGTTCCTGGAGAACAATTGGACCAATAAGGTAGGGAGTAAAACTTCCATTGGCTCTGCCCTCTCTTTTCACTAATCAGTTTAAAAAGAGTCACAAGGTAACCTTTCAGCTTTGGGAAATAACCCTCGTAATCCACTAGTGCTATCCTCATGCCCAGTATCAGCCTTTTCCAGAAGGATAATAGGCAAGTCTCCTATCCCAGAGACCTCATTTATAGTCATGCTTATTATCCTGTCACCTAAGGGTTATTCCTTTGGTTTAACCTGTATGAAAATGCAACAGTCATACAAGGGAAGAGTGACACATTAAGCCATCAGCTTTATTTCACATGTTTGGAAGACTTCATTTCTTGTTTAGCAGAAGGAAAAACAGGTCTCTGAGGGATTAGAACAAGGCATGCAGTAGAGAGATCACAAGCCAGGGCGTTGGACAGAGGGAATCAGGATCAAGGAGGACAATGAAGGACAGGTGGAAGGATGCTGGGACAGTCAGCCTTGCTGTAGTAAGACTTGAGCTCAAAGGAGAATTTTAGCAAAGGGATTCTTCTGCCCTTCTGGCTCACCCAAGAGAACTGAGTGACACAATTGCAGAGAATAGCATGGCAGCAAGAGATTACGCGACAAAAGAGATCTACTTGCAGTGTGGTATCTTTGTCAGCCACTAAAAGGTAGGTGATAGCTGGCTTTTAACCAAAAAGGGATTTGATATGTCTTGCTGTTTGTGGATGTGTGGGTTTGGTACCCTGACAAAGAATATAGGGAGAGAATGGGGTAGAAGGAACAAGAATAAAGGTGCAGTGAGCGGGGAATGGGAGGAGGGATGGCAAGCCCCATGGCATCAAAGGCCCTTGTCTGAGGCCCTCTGAGAAATGCTTTGCTGTTTCTTTTACTCCTTTGTCTTTCCCTTCTCTCCTCTCCCTCTTTGTCTCCTTTCTTGCTCTTATTCTCCTAAGACTTTCTGCCTCCTCCAGACTGTGTGTTTCAAGAATGCCAGTGGTCCTCTTTAGTCTGCCATTGCCTCTGGCCCTATCTCAGTCCCAGCTGGTGTCCCTGAGGACCAGAGGCTGCTGGCAGACATTATTTTCACAAATCAAGTCACATATTGGGCCCAAAGTCTACATACGCAGTGCTAATTATCAGCCCATCAATTAATGGTGAGCAGCTGTACACTTTGTGTGTTTTTCCAGAGCTGCACAGGGAGCCCTGGTAGCTGCTCATTGGCTTGGGCTCTGGTTCCCAGTGGACTTGGAAGGAACAATTTGTTTTGGCTGTGGGTGACCTGTTAGAATATAATTTCTCTGCTTCTCCTTGGTGTCCAGACTGTTTCCTATTATCTTGTCTGATAGTCAATAAGGACTTCTCCAGCACAGGATGCAGCTTTGATAGCAACCTGAACAAAGAGGATGGGAGCACAGAAGGAATCTCACCTTATCCAGCAGCCTATTCCTCCTTCCTAGGCATCAACCTCCTCCCACTCCACATCTAGGCTGTTTTTTGTTTGTTTGTTTTTGTCTTTGTTTTTTGCACCATAAGTTACCTCCTTATGGATTATAGAAGGTTAGAGGAGCCATGCCTTCCATTGTACCCAAGGGGACACTGGGAAGGTAAGGTGGGGAGCAGGACTCCCTTTCCTAACCTCTTTTTTCCCCTCCTAGAGATGGGAGTAATAGGCATAAAACACTTTTTCATAGATACTTCAAAACTTAACCACTTCCTTGAGGCTCTAGATACCCTGGGTCCTCTTGCCTCCTTTGGATTCTTTCATTTAGGAGTTTTGCTGCTGTTGAAGCTAACATCTGGCATGAACAGAAGGAAGGGTCCAGGGAGTCTGTTGACTTCCATGAACTAAGCAGAGTTCCAATAGTTATAGAAGCTGGAAAGAGGTAATGGAAGGTCATTGCATGGTGAAGAAGACTAGAAGGCCTTTCTGAGAGTACTCCAGAAAGTTTGATAGTCTCCAAACATTCTACATGTGCTACTTCAGCTTTCTGTGCACGTGGTAGATGCTCAAGAAATCCTTCCTGAATTGAAAGGGAGAATGAAGTCATGTTCTTTGAAGTCACTACCTAGCTTTCATTATCTCCATACAGATTTCTTGGAGAGGGGTTAGAAACAGATTTGTATCAATCCCCAAGACTTCCCAGATCACACTGTATATGGGCTATACTCATGATCACATGTGGGAGAAAATCCTTTTTTGACAAAAGCAAGCACCATCTGTAACATGTGTTAAACCCTAAATGACTGATGGATTGTTTCAGATTCAGAGAGGTGAAGTGACTTACTGAGCTTCTATATAGCTGGACAAGGATGAAGGTGAAAACATAACTCAAATATTCTAACTCATACTATTAAAAGTATAACTTATTGTGCTAGTTACAATGATGAAAATGGAAATTTTATTTGACAGTTCTACATATTGTTAATTTAAGGATCATCAGTTCACCACAAACAGGAATAGGGATATAGAATTATAGTGATTCATCAGCTGCAAAATGCCTGCCCGTACCCCCAACTAAACTGTATTCTAAGAACTTTATAAAGAGTTGTAACAATGCTAATTAAAATAATACTTTGCACATGCTCATGATTAAGATCCTTCAACATTTCATCTCTTCTGTGTTTCCATGGCACATTTCCCTTTGAATGCAAATACCTTTTTCATTTTATGTAATGTTAAGTACTACAATGATTCTTTCTGCACATTCATTTTCTTCTTGAAAACAAGTTTTTTAAAAGCTTGCATTCACTGATTTAGAGAAGCATGCTTTACTTTTAATATCACTGTATCTAAGTTGTTGCTAGCCAAGCCTTAATTATGTTCCTGTTTTCTGTTCCCCTTCCCTCTTTTCTGTCTTATAATTATAAATAGTGTAATGTTCAACTTGACTGGCTTGCATTTAGCACTTTATCCAAAGACCCTAACAGAGGACCTGGGGATGAGCCAGTATTTCACAAGTTTGGTTTGAATATGTACTCCAGAGGTTTCCCAAGTCTCCAGTCTGCCAAGTTGGCTTAGCAATCTCCCCAAAATCATTTCTCCCACTGTGATCTGTCCCTTGGACTACCAGGGGATCTATTCAATTGGGTCCTTGTCTTCTAAGAGCTCCAGGTATGCTGGTATCTGAGGCATAGCTAAACAAACCCAGCAGGAAATGGGGAGCTGCCTGTGTTACCACCATCATAAGAGCCATTCCCCTCATCCATCTTTCATCTCAACTCTCAACAAACATTAAGCACTTGGTTGCAGAGGAAAAGACCCATTCCCTGGACTCCTGGGGCTCCTATTCTGTAAGGGCCAGGGACATCCTTAACCATCAAACACACAAAAGTGAACAATATGCATGAGAAATGATGAAGGGACAGCACTGAACAATGAGGGGTGTGTGTGTGTGTGTGTGTGTGTGTGTGTGTGTGTGTGTTTCAAAGCTACATAAGTTGAGGGAATTTTTCTAGGCCTTTTGTCCATTTCAGATATTTTGGGGCAAGAATGTCCATAATCTAAATGAGTCTCTTACAGTACCCTTTTAAGCCCATGTCTATATGTTCCCTCTCTCCTCATCTCTTTAGGAAGGAAAAGAAAGTCCTATGGTAAAGCTATGTGCAGTCATACTTTTATTTAGTAAAGGCACAAACATAGCCATTTTAGTTACATGTGTTACCCTTCTCTCCTATCTTTTCTTCCTCTTTCCATTGTCCTTTTCAGCCTCTTCCCCACCCCTTCTCAGTCAATCTGTTCTCTTTTTTTCCTTTCTTCACTCCTAAGAGTATCTCTTCTAGACATTATAGCTGGGGGGGGAGAGAGAGAGAGAGAGAGAGAGAGAGAAGAGAAGAGAAGAGAAGAGAAGAGAAGAGAAGAGAAGAGAAGAGAAGAGAAGAGAAGAGAAGGGAAGGGAAGGGAAGGGAAGGGAAGGAGGAATAAAACAAAGGTAGCTGAGTGCTTTATAGAAGGGCAAGTATTTCTCTAGTTCTTAGCATATAGCTTATAGCTTCTCTGGATTCCCTTCACTTTTAAAGAAACTAATAGCAATTAGTACCATATAATGAATAATTATTATGTGCAAGTGATTTTGATACATTATTTTATTTCATTCTTATAATAACTCTGCAAGTTGACATCATTTCTCCCATTTTACAGATGAGAAAACTGAGGTTCATCAAGGTTAAACAAACAGAGCCAAATAGTCAGGGTTTAAATACTGGCTCTGCTATCTACTAGGTAAGTGAACTTGGATATGTTGCTTTCCTCTGTGTCCTGATTATCACAATTTCTCTATTCTAGAAAGTCACATAGCCTATATTCCACTTGCCAAAAGCCTGTATTTTACTCAATTGTTAAACTCCTAGGTACTCATTTGTTAATTGGAGAAAACGAATCCAGATGTACTGCAAGATACTCCTTCTCTTCCCATGGGGTTCATGAACATAGCCAAAAACCTTCGGAAGACTTGATTGGTGGGCATTTCAGGCCATTCATTTTTTGCACAATCAAACATGAAAAGACATACCTACTTGGTGTTAGCCATGCCAGGTGCAGAGGATATACTGGTGAACAAGAAGACATGGTCCTGTTCACATGGAACTTTCATTCTAATGGTCAAGGCAGACATTAATTATATTATCACACAAATATATGCAAAAGTGAAACTGTGGTAAGTGCTACAATGGAACCAATGGATAAGATCATGGTATTGTGAGTGATGGACACAGGGTAAACTCCTGTAGAGAAGTGATGATAGAAGCAATATCTGGAAAAAGATGGAGAGTTAATTCTCAAGAATTGAGAAAGAACTTGCCAGAAAAGGAAATTGCTTACACCTTGTAGCATGAGGGAGTGGGGCAAATATGAAGAACTGACAGCAGGTGAGCATGGCCAGAGTGCAAGGAATAAGCAGTGTGTGGTAAGGTATAGTCAACATGTCAGGCTAGTGGGCATTATTTTTGAGCATATAGGCACATGTGGTACCCTCCCATTGTACTATATAAGTATGGTGATGGCACATCAAAGATTTTCAAAGACATTAATGAATTCAAATATTCCATTGTGTTGCTGCCATAAGCACATTTACAGCATCAGTTCACATATTCTAATTTATCACTTAAAGAATATGGTAGCTGTATGCATTCTCAGTTCCCTGGGTCATATCTACTTTGTGGGATAAATGGATTGGCCATAGGAAGTTTCCAAATAGTGAAGGGGGATTAGGGCTTAGTATATACCATTGGAAGTGATGGAGGCACTGGCTAAGTATCTCTATAATTGACTCTTCATCATTTATTGATTCCCTTTTCTGCTTCCCAACCTCTCACCACCTTGAGGGGAGGAGTTTCCAGGGACAGTAGCTTGAATTTTCCATGGTAGTGACCTAGAACTGTAGGAAGCAGAAAGATTCAGAGAATGAGGGCAAGCCTGTTCTTAGAGAGCACTGAGAGAGAGTCAAAAACTGAGCATGGGAAGCCTAAGGGGTAAATAATGCAGGGCCACAAATAGAAGAGAGTTTCAAGAAGGTCTGGAGCCAGGTATGCAAAGGAACAGAGCAGAAAGTGAAGAGGAAGGGTAGGAGTGAAGTGAGAAGGTTTAAGGCAATGCCTCAAATGAGGCCCTGAGGTCTGTGACTTGTTTTCTTTGGCCACCTGCCACATAGTGTGTGGGTGAGTTGGCCCAGTGGGGCCGGGACTTCCCCTGCTTTGCCCAGTGAGAAGTTGTGACTTACTCAGGAGCATTCTTGAGGTGAGAGACTGCTTCCCACAGGTACTGTACTAACTCACAGCCTTCTTCTTGCACCAGCTCCCACAACTGGCCACTTAAGAGCTGAAAGTTTCAGCACCTTCTCTTCCTTTGCCCAGTTGTCATGAAAGGGCATAGGCCCATAGGGAGGGATATGGGTAGGCTGGGCTTGACCCAGAGTGCTGGAAGCCACCTACTCACTATGTGGGCAGATTTTTTTTAAAAAAATATTTTATTTGCTTATGAGAGAGAGAGAGAGAGAGAGAGAGAGAGAGAGTAGGGGAAGAGGGAGAAGCAGGCTTCCCACTCAGCAGGAAGCCCAACATGGGGCTTGATCTCAGAACTCCAGGATCATGACCTGAGCCAAAGGCAAACACTTACCTGACTGAGCCACCCAGGTACCCCATGGGCAGGGTTAGTAGAAAAGAGAAGTTGAATGTGTTCACAGTTTCTTGAACTGTAAATAGACCCAACAAGTTCTTCAAGCACTTTGTAGGGTGGATATAACGTAACTTGGGAAACAATAGTGTTCAGTAGTTAAAAGTGTGGGATTTAATGGCATATAGACCTGAATTCAAACCTCAGCTCTGCTATGTGATGGTTATGTAATCCTACATGAGTCACTAAACCTTTCTGTGGCCCAGTTTCCACAGTCGGAGAATGAGGATAACAACACATAAGACTGTTGAGCAGCTAAAGTGAGGCTACTCATGTAAACTATTTAGCATTGTGCCTGGCATATAATAAATGTTTAATAAGTAGTAATTATTATTTTTAAAGATTTATTTAATTTATTTGCATGTGAGAGAGAGAGAGCTAGAACAGGGGGAAGGGCATAGGGAGAGGAAGAGGAGCAGACTCCCTGCCGAGCATGGAGCCCAACATGGGGCTCAGTCTCAGGACCCTGAAATCATGACCTGAGCAGAAACCAAGAGTTGGTGGTAGTAGTAATGATTATTTTATTGGGAAGAAAGCTGGATCTGCTATATGATTTTTCTCCCCAAGTATTTGGAATTTATGGAGGTTAGAATGGTGTTTAGTAATGCAGAAAAGTGGCAAAGATGGAAATTGCCATTGCAGTGGTTGGGTTAAAGGTACATTCCAGTTGTAGGAAGTTCCAGAATGGGAATTCAATGATAGCAACCTGGGAAAATCAGTCACAGTGCTGCACAGCATGTGCTAACAGAGGTTTAGTCTGATGGCCCTTGGCAATGGTCCAAGGCTGCCTTATTGGGCACTAGGTCTGGGGTTTAGCTGATTAGGGAATAGCTAAAACAGCCAGGGACAGGCAGAACAGAAGATAAATGTTCCTTTGCCTAGGAAACACCGAGATGGTCAAGTCTGGGAGAGCTATGCTAAGACAGATACAGCCTGCAGAGCCAACATCAGGAGGTAAATATCCATAAGGACCAGTTCAGAGACAATGAAGCCCAGAGCAAAAGGAAAGTGAGTGGGTTCAAGACAATTGCCATAGAAAGGGCTCTGAGGGCTGGTATTTAGCTTTATTGCCTGCCAGCTAAACAGTGTATTGGTGGATTGAATGGAATTGTTTGGTATGGGCTGGGGCAGGCAGTAATAACAATCTTGTTGGTAGATATAATTTCTATTTTATAGGGGAGGAAGCTAAAAATTAAAGATGCCCAGCAATTTGTCTTATGTCACACAGTTCATCACTGGCAAAGATGGGAAGGTAGGAATGATTCCTAAGAGGACAGTTAAGATAAAATGAAAAGTAAAGCAAAGTTTCTTCATGGAGGGTGGCGTAGGGGTAGAAACCATAAGTACAAGGGAATGCTGGCAGTTGTTATTCTCTCTGAGATTGTGTTGATTAGAATTGCAACATCATAAGGGATGCAGTATGATTTTGTGGTTAAGGAGTACTTCTGGAGCCATACTGCTTGGTTTTAGAACCCAGCTCTGCTATTAGTCAGCTGTATGACCCAGAGCTAAAATTACTTAACCTCTCAGTGCCATAGTTTTCTCATTTGTAAAACAAGCAAATAATAGCACCTGGTTTTTAGGGTTGTTATGTAATTTAATTAGTTAATATAATCAAAGTATTTAGAAAGTTCAATAAAATAAGCATCTAAAATTTAAGTGTTAGTAATAATAATAGTAGTAGTAGTAGTAGTAGTAGTAGTAGTAGTAGTAATAGGGTTGTTGCAAGGACTTAGATAATACATAGAAAATACTTAGCATATGCTTGCATGTAGTAAGTGCTCCATAGATGAATCATTATTATTACTATAAATGTCTGAAAACATTTAAGATTATGCAAGCATTGGCCTGAGAAGGACTGAAGTAGTCTCACAAAACTCCTAACTTTATGCTAGAAATCTGAGAGGTCCACACTCCTCTCCTTGCAAATACCACCCATTCTCTCTGATACACTATTTTGCCTTCTATTTTAGAGGAGGAGCGGAAGAGGCAGAGGGATAAAGAGAATATTAAACAGACTCCATGCCCAGTGCAGAGCCTGATGCAGAGCTCAATCTCATAACCCTGAGATCATGACCTGAGCCAAAATCAAGAGTCTGACACTTAACCAACTGAGCCACCCAGGTGGCTCTCTCTTGTACACCTTTTTATTCACAAAAAATGAACTGTCTCAGGAGGCAGAGTGCTTACATCATTGCAGACACTGAAGTATCATAGGTTGGATAACTGCTAATCAGGGTTGCGGAATAGGGGATTGATAGATAATAATGATAGTTAACAGTGATAATAAGTACTCTTATCCCTCTTTTGCTGATAAGAAAACTGAAGCACAGAGTAGCCAACCTCTTTGCCCAAGATTACATAACTACTAAGTGGCAATGGTCCCTTCTAAATCCCTAACATTCTCCTGTGAGACATAGCAGATTCCGTACTAATACTGCAATATGAATAAGATTATTGGCTCCCCTTTTCTTTTGGCCAGGATGAAGGGCAACAGTGGTGAGTTCTGGATTAGAGGAATTAAAAAAAGAAAAAAATATATTCAACAAAACCCAGTAAGGCTGGGGGGACCTCTAACACAAACTTGGTCACTCATAATTTTCTATGGGGCAGCCTTAAGGTTTGAATCTAACCTTGTGAGATTAGCACTGTCTGTATTCTCTCTCCCAAGAGTCCTAAGGGGACCTCAGGATCAGTACAAGCCCAGAATAGATGACTGAGGACCCAAATGTTCCCATAAAATTGTTCTGCCAGATCTACAAGAAGGTAACTTGCATTTTGCTTGCTGAAATGGACTCTATTTCAGTCATTAATTTGATCTCCTGCCAGAACTGCATTCACAGAAGAGTGGGCAGGGGGGGGGGAAGAGAGGGTATTCCAGGCATGTAGGACAGCTCAGAGACAGAAGCAAGCATGTCATATTTACTCACTCAGATAATAATATTATTTGGCTAGAACAATGAGTTCAAATCAGACAGTAGCAAGAACTGAAGAAAGTTCAGTAAGGAGGGTTTTGTTAGAGAGGCCTTTGATACATAAGAAATTTAGACTTTCTACAAGTGGTGGTTATATGTGCAAGAGAATGACATCAAAACACTCTAGAAAGATTCTTGATGACCTACACACACTGTACTGAAGTAACACAAAATTTTGAAGAGAAGACTTGAAGATGGGGAGGCTGTGTAATAGCTCACCATGAAGGGAACTTGATGTGGGACTAGATGAAAATGAGGTAAAAGCCACAGGAAGAGAACTGGCAAAAACGGATAAGAAAAGAATTGATCAATATCAAGGAAATCTCTGTTTTATTTCATCACATCTTTACTGAAGATAATTCCTCTGCCTGGAACCACTTCCTACCTTTCTTTATTTGACACACACTCATCTTTCTAGACTTAATCCATCCTTCAGGTTATATTAAAATGATTTGTCCATGTATTTGTTTTCTCTACTAGATTTAGAGCTCCTTGAGGACAGTCTCTATGTCTATCCTTTCTCCCTCTCCCTTCTCTCTCTCTCTCTCTCTCTCTCTCTCTCCTCAAGTAGGCTCCATGCCCAGTGTGGAACCCAACACAGGGCTTGAATTCATCACCCTGAGATCAAGACCTCAGCTGCTGAGATCAGGAGTCAGATGCTTAACTGACTGAGCTACCCAGGCTCCTTTCTTTCTTTCTTTCTTTCTTTCTTTGTTTCTTTGTTTCTTTCTTTCTTTCCTTCTTTCTTTTTTTCTTCTTTCTTTCTTTCTTTTTTTTCTTCTTTCTTTCTTTCTTTCTTTCTTTCTTTCTTTCTTTCTTTCTCTCTTCTTTCTTTCTTTCTTCTTCTTTCTTACCTTCAGTATTTTTTTAGTACCTGCTATGTTCCAAGGAGATCAAGAAAAAACTTGGGATATACATTCCACCTGATTATGAGTTTAGAAATTGATGGCATGTCTTACGTGAAGCTATCTTAATGACTACCAGAGAAAATGAAATCTTCTGCTTTCACTAGCATAGAGGATGTGGTATAATGAAAATATATATTTGGCCAAAAAAATAGAAGAGGAGAAAACTCTTCCAAACACATTTTATGAGATCAGCATTATCCTGATACCAAAACTAGAAAAGAATGCCACAAAAATTATAGGCCAATATTCCCAATGAACATATATGTAAAAATGCTCAACAATGTAGTAGCAAACCAAATTAAGGAATACATTAAAAGGATCATACACTATGATCAAGTGGGATGTAACCCAGGGGCGCAATATGCTATACCACATTAACAAAATGAAGGATAAAAATAAAATAAAGGATAAAATGAACAGTAAAAATCATATTACTATCTCAACAGATGCAAAAAAAAAAAGGCATTTGACAGAAGTCAACATCCATCTATAATTAAAAACTCAACAAAACAGGTATTGATGGAATGTACCTCAACATAATAAAGGCCATATATGAGAAGCCCACAGCTAATATTACAGTCACTGGTGAAAAACTGAAAACTTTTCCTCTAAGATAGGAACAAGAAAATTATGTCCACTCTTCCTACTTTTACTGAACATAGTATTAAAAGTCCTAACAAGAGCAATTAGTTAGGAAAAAGAAATAAAAAGCATCTGAATTGGAAAGGAAGAAAACTGTCACTACTTGCAGATGACATGATACCGTGTTTAGAAAACCCTACAGACTCATCAAAATATTGTTAGAGCTAATACACAAATTCAGTAAAGTTGCAAAATACAAAATTAATGCACAAAAATTTGATGTATATCTTTACACTAATAAACTATCAGAGAAATAAAGAAAATCCCATTTACAATTTTTTATTTTTCTAGAATTTATTTATTCATTTTTGTATATATTTTTTTTAATATTTTTTTTATTTATTTATGATAGTCACACAGAGAGTGAGAGAGAGAGGCAGAGATACAGGCAGAGGGAGAAGCAGGCTCCATGCACCGGGAGCCCGACGTGGGATTCGATCCCGGGTCTCCAGGATCGCGCCCTAGGCCAAAGGCAGGCGCCAAACCGCTGCGCCACCCAGGGATCCCCATTTTTGTATATTTTTTATTGGAGTTCTATCTGCCAACATATAGTATAACATATAGTATAACACCCAGTGCTCATCCCATCAAGTGCCCCATTCAGTGACGATCACCCAGTCATCCCATCCCCCTGCCCATCTCCCCTTCCACTACCCCTTGCTCACTCCCCAGAGTTAGGAGTCTCTCATGTTTTGTCACCCTCTCTGATTTTTCCCTATAATCCCTTTCACTATTTTTTATATTCCCCGTATGAGTGAAACCATATAATGATTGTCCTCCTCTGATTGACTTACTTCACTCAGCATGATACCCTCCAGTCCTATCCACATCAAAGCAAATGGTGGGTATTTGTTGTTTCTAATGGCTGAGTAATATTCCATTGTATGCATATATCACGTCTTCTTTATCCATTCATCTTTCAATGGACACTGAGGTTCCTTCCACAGTTTGGCTATTGTGGACATTGCTGCTATAAACATTGGGGTGCAGGTGTCTTGGTCTTTCACTGCATCTGTATCTTTGGGGTAAAACCCCAGTAGTACAATTGCTGGGTCGTAGGGTATCTCTATTTTTAACTCTTTGGGGAACCTCCACACAGTTTTCCAGAGTGGCTGTACCAGTTCACATTCCCACCAACAGTTCAAGAAGGTTCCCCTTTCTCCACATCTTCTCCAACATTTCTTGTTTCCTGTCTTGTTAATTTTCACCATTCTCACTGGTGTGAGGTGATATCTCATTGTGGTTTTGATTTGTTTTTCTCTGATGGCAAGTGATGCAGAGCATTTTCTCAGGTGCTTGTTGGCCATGTCTATGTCTTCTTTGGTGAAATTTCTGTTCACGTCCTTTGCCCATTTCATGATTAGATTGTTTCTTGGATGTTGAGTTTAATAAGTTCTTTATAGATCTTGGATACTAGCCCTTTATCTGATAGGTCATTTGCAAATATCTTCTCCCATTCTGTAGGTTATCTTTTAGTTTTGTTGACTATTTCTTTTGCTGTGCAGAAGTTTCTCATCTGGATGAAGTCCCAATAGTTCATTTTTGCTTTTGTTTCCCTTGCCTTCATAGATGTATCTTGCAAGAAGTTGCTGTGGCCAAGTTCAAAAAGGGTGTTGCCTGTGTTCTCCTCTAGGATTTTGATGGATTCTTGTCTCACATTTATATCTTTCACTCATTTTGAGTTTATGTTTGTGTGTGATGTAAGAGAATGGTTTAGTTTCATTCTTCTGCACGTGGCTGTCCAATTTTCCCAGCACCATTTATCGAAGAGACTGTCCTTTTTCCAGTGTATAGTCTTCCTGCTTTGTTGAATATTAGTTGACCTTATTGTTGAGGGTCCAGTTCTGGGTTCTCCACAGAATGGAGAGATGCACAGAGAACTCCAGAGATTTATGAAATGTTCCTCTCTAGTACTCAGCAGAGTACTGATTAGCACACGTATGTGAGGAAACTACTAGATGCTGATGGAAAGACTCATTCAGAAAGATTAGGAGAAACAATACTCAACACTCACACCAAGCTCATTTCCCCCAGCCAGATTGGAGATGCTTATAATTCATGAGGCATTGTGTAGAGTTTTTAGAGGGGATCTTTCTTCAATAGTAGAGAATCCTTAATCATACGCTAGATACTGACTGCTCTGGACCAGCCTAAAAAACCTTAAACACAAGACATGAAAGATCAAAGTATTGTCAAGTAATTTCACTGCATCTCAGAACAAGATGCTCAAGAATGTTTATTGAAATACAAAAATATTGAGAAAGAATGACATCAGTAAAATAGCAGAGCAGGTATTTTACAGTCTTACTCCCAAAGGACATCGATTTTGACAATCACTCATTACAAGAATGTCTGTGTGGAAGTCCAAGAGTCTAGCAGAAAAGTTCTAGAACACTGTTGTAGCAAGGAAAATATGAGATTGGACACACTGAAGAACACCAGAGGAATAATTTTTCTTCACCCACCTCACACTTGCCCCAACATGGTACAGCCCAGTGCCAGGAGAGACCTTCTTGATCTATGATTTTTTTCCATGGAAAAAGTGAGAGTGAGTATTCTCCAGCAGTGTGGAATGCTGCCAAAGAGGTTTACTCCCTATCTTGCACCATCCAGAATACTGAGGTATGCCGCACAACTGAGGGGCAAGGAGATGCTTGCAAGAATAGCAGCAAGGGACCTCAGAGGATTTCAAAGGAATGCAGATGCTACTGTTTCGTGAACTCCATCAGGAAGCCTACCTAAGAGGCACTGGGGAATACTTTACTTGTGGATTCCCCAACTGGCCTAGTCACCCCCAATGCTCCATATACCTCACCCCCCACACACACCCCGCCCTGTGGTCAGCTCCTGGTGCACATGAGGGTGACAAGTATGAGCCTTTTCAGATGGCTAGTAAGCATACACAAAAAGCCAGCCCAACTTTGTGGGATTGAGAGAAAATACACAAACTGGAGCATTCAGCACTGCCCTTGAGAAAGCACATAGCAGGCTCAGCACCTGATCTGGCTTTGCAGGATGGAGAGAAGGCATAAAATCTTTAGAATCCTGCTCCCCCCACCACACACCCCAGCAGGGACAAGAAGTGTGGAACAGGTGTATCCATAGAAAATGTCTGAGAAAGCCTCAGAATCCCTAGCAGGGTAATGGAAGTCATTTCTTTCTCAAAGCTGCCTTCCAGTTAGTAAAAACTGAAGAAGGTCAATTCTACTTCAAATGCAAAGACAAGACACAAGACTTCAAGGAGTAGGAAAATCAAAGAAATATACTACCAAAGGAACACAATGTTCCAGAAACTGACCTCCCAAAAATAGAGATCTATAGTTGTCCAATAAAAAATTCAAAATGGTTTTTGAATGCAATCAAAGTTAGGTTGTTATTAGGTTAAAATAGACTGTTATAAAAGCTATTTTATGTGAGCCTCATGGTAACCACAAAGCACACTGGTATACAAAAGACAAAGAGAAGGGAATCAAAGCATACCAGTACAGAAAATCATCAATTCACAAAGGAAAACAGCAATAGAGGAAGAAAGGAACAACAAAAAAGCTGAAAAACAATAAAATGGCATTTGTAAGTTCTTACATTATAAGAAATTACTTTAAATGAAAATAGATTAAATTCTCTAATCAAAAGGCATAGAGCGGCTGAAAAAAATAAGAACCAAATATATCCTACCTACAGGAGACTTACTCCCACTTTGAGAATACAAACAGGCCCAAAGTGAAGGGATGAAAAAAGATATTCCATGCAGATGGAAACCAAAAGAGAGAAAAGGTAGCTATCCTTCTATCAGACAGAATAGACTAAGTCAAAAACTGTAAAAAGAGGCAAAAAGGGTTATTATATAATGATAACAAAATCAATTTATTAAGAATACATAGCAATTATAAATATATATGCACCCAGCATTGGAGCACATGAATATATTAAGCAAATACTGTGAGATTCAAAGGGAGAACTAAACAATACCATAATAGTAAGGGACTTCTATACTATACTTTCAACAAAGTATACATTATTGAGACAGAAAAACCAATAAAGCAACATTGGACTTGAACTATACTGTAGACCAAATTGATCTAAAAAACATATACAGAACATTCCTCTAATAGCGACAGACTTCACATTCTTCTTAAGTGCATACAAAACATTCTCCTGGATAGATCCTATGTTAGATCACGAAACAAGTCTTAACAAATTTAAAAAGATTGAAATCATACCAAGTACCTTTTCCAACCATGCTGGTATGAAACTACAAATCAATAACTAAAGGAAAACTGGAAAGTTCACAAATACGTACACACTCCTGAGGAATCAATGGGTCAAAGAAGAAATCAAAAAGGAAATTTAAAAAGTCTTGAAAAAAATCAAAATTGAAACACTACATACAAAAACTTACGAGATGCAACAAAAAGTCTGAGAGGGAAGTTTATAGTGATAAATGCTTACATTAAGAAAAAAGAAAAATCTCATATAAAAAAAAAAACCCTAACTGTATACTACCAGGAAATAGAAAAGAAAAAATAACCTAAAACCAAGGCTAGTACAAAAAAGGAAATTACAAATATCAGAAGAGAAATAAATGGAGACTAGAAAAACGATAGAATAGATCAAAAATAAGAACTGTTTCTTTTAAAAAGATAAACAAAATTGACAAATCCTAATCTAAAATAAGAAAAACAGAGAGAAGACCCAAGTAAATAAAATCAGAGATGAAAGAGAACACATTATAGCTCACACCACAGAAATACAAAGGATCAATAAGAGATAATTTTATTTTATTTTATTTTTAAACAAATTAATTTTTTATTGGTGTTCAATTTACCAACATACAGAATAACACCCAGTGCTCACACCGTCAAGTGCCCCCATCAGTGCCCGTCACCCATTCACCCCCACCCCCTCTACCCTCCTCCCCTTCCACCACCCCTAGTTCGTTTTCCCGAGTTAGGAGACTTTTTTTTTCTCCGTTCCCTTATATTCCCTTTCACTGTTATTTATATTCCACAAAAGAATGAGAACATACACTGTTTGTCCTTCTCCGATTGACTTACTGCACTCAGCTTAATACCCTTCAGTTCCATCCACCTTGAGGCAAATGGTGGGTATTTGTCGTTTCTAATGGCTGAGTAATATTCCATTGTATACATAAACCACATCTTCTTTATGCATCTTTTGATGGACACCAAGGCTCCTTCTACAGTTTGGATATTGTGGACATTGCTGCTAGAAACATCGGGGTGCAGGTGTCCCGACGTTTCATTGCATCTGCATCTTTGGGGTAAATCCCCAACAGTGCAATTGCTGGGTCGTAGGGCAGGTCTATTTTTAACTCTTTGAGGAACCTCCACACAGTTTTGCAGAGTGGCTGCACTAGTTCACATTCCCACCAACAATGGAAGAGGGTTCCCTTTTCTCCGCATCCTCTCCAACATTTGTGGTTTCCTGCCTTGTTAATTTTCCCCATTCTCACTGGTGTGAGGTGGTATCTCATTGTGGTTTTGATTTGTATTTCCCTGATGGCAAGTGATGCAGAGCATTTTCTCATGTGCATGTTGGCCATGTCCATGTCTTCCTCTGTGAGATTTCTCTTCATGTTTTTTGCCCATTTCATGATTGGATTGTGTGTTTCTTTGCTGTTGAGTTGAATAAGTTCTTTATAGATCTTGGAAACTAGCCCTTTATCTGATACGTCATTTGCAAATATCTTCTCCCATTCTGTAGGTTGTCTTTTAGTTTTGTTGACTGTATCCTTTGCTGTGCAAAAGCTTCTTATCTTGATGAAGTCCCAATAGTTCATTTTTGCTTTTGTTTCTTTTGCCTTTGTGGATGTATCTTGCAAGAAGTTACTGTGGCCCGGTTCAAAAAGAGTGTTGCCTGTGTTCTCCTCTAGGATTTTGATGGAATCTTGTCTCACATTTAGATCTTTCATCCATTTTGAGTTTATCATTGTGTATGGTGAAAGAGAGTGGTCCAGTTTCATTCTTCTGCATGTGGATGTCCAATTTTCCCAGCACCATTTATTGAAGAGACTGTCTTTCTTCCAATGGATAGTCTTTCCTCCTTTGTCGAATATTCGTTGACCATACAGTTCAGGGTCCACTTCTGGGTTCTCAATTCTGTTCCATTGATCTATGTGTCTGTTTTTGTCCCAGTACCACACTGTCTTGATGACCACAGCTTTGTAGCACAACCTGAAATCTGGCATTGTGATGCCCCCAGCTATGGTTTTCATTTTTAAAATTCTCCTGGCTATTCGGGGTCTTTTCTGATTCCATACAAATCTTAAAATAATTTGTTCTAACTCTCTGAAGAAAGTCCATGGTATTTTGATAGGGATTGCATTAAACGTGTAAATTGCCCTGGGTAACATTGACATTTTCACAATATTAATTCTGCCAATCCATGAGCATGGAATATTTTTCCATCTCTTTGTGTCTTCCTCAATTTCTTTCAGAAGTGTTCTATAGTTTTTAGGGTATAGATCCTTTACCTCTTTGGTTAGGTTGATTCCTAGGTATCTGATGCTTTTGGGTGCAATTGTAAATGGGATTGACTCCTTAATTTCTCTTTCTTCAGTCTCATTGTTAGTGTATAGAAATGCCATTGATTTCTGGGCATTGATTTTGTATCCTGCCACGCTACCAAATTGCTGTACGAGTTCTAGCAATTTTGGGGTGGAGGCTTTTGGGTTTTCTCTGTAGAGTAGTATCATGTCATCGGCGAAGAGGGAGAGTTTGACTTCTTCTTTGCCAATTTGGATGCCTTTAATGTCTTTTTGTTGTCTGATTGCTGAGGCGAGGACGTCCAGTACTATGTTGAATAGCAGTGGTGAGAGTGGACATCCCTGTCTTGTTCCTGATCTTAGGGGAAAGCCTCCCAGTGCTTCCGCATTGAGAAAGATATTTGCTGTGGGCTTTTTGTAGATGGCTTTTAAGATGTCGAGGAATGTTCCCTCTATCCCAACACTCTGAAGTGTTTTTGTCAGGAATGGATGCTGTATTTTGTCAAATGCTTTCTCTGCATCTAATGAGAGGATCATATGGTTCTTGGTTTTTCTCTTGCTGATATGATGAATCACATTGATTGTTTTACGAGTGTTGAACCAGCCTTGTGTCCCGGGGATAAATCCCACTTGGTCATGGTGAATAATCTTCTTAATATGTTGTTGGATCCTATTGGCTAGTATCTTGTTGAGAAATTTTGCATCCATGTTCATCAGGGATATTGGTCTATAATTCTCCTTTTTGGTGGGGTCTTTGTCTGGTTTTGGAATTAAGGTGATGCTGGCCTCATAGAACGAATTTGGAAGTGCTCCATCTCTTTCTATCTTTCCAAACAGCTTTAGTAGAATAGGTATGATTTCTTCTTTAAACGTTTGATAGAATTCCCCTGGGAAGCCATCTGGCCCTGGATCCTGTGTCTTGGGAGGTTTTTGATGACTGCTTCAATTTCCTCCCTGGTTATTGGCCTGTTCAGGTTTTCTGTTTCTTCCTGTTCCAGTTTTGGTAGTTTGTGGCTTTCCAGGAATGTGTCCATTTCTTCTAGATTGCCTAATTTATTGGCGTATAGCTGTTCATAATATGTTTTTTTTAATTTTTTTTTATTATTTATTTATGTAGTCATACAGAGAGAGAGAGAGAGAGAGAGAGAGAGGCAGAGACATAGGCAGAGGGAGAAGCAGGCTCCATGCACCGGGAGCCTGACGTGGGATTCGATCCCGGTCTCCAGGATCGCGCCCTGGGCCAAAGGCAGGCGCCAAACCGCTGCGCCACCCAGGGATCCCTCATAATATGTTTTTAAAATCGTTTGTATTTCCTTGGTGTTGGTAGTGATCTCTCCTTTCTCATTCATGATTTTATTAATTTGAGTCTTCTCTGTCTTCTTTTTAATAAGGTTGGCTAATGGTTTATCTATCTTATTAATTCTTTCAAGGAACCAACTCCTGGTTCTGTTGATCTGTTCCACAGTTCTTTTGGTCTCGATTTCGTTGAGTTCTTCTCAAATTTCAATTAACTCTTTTCCTCTGCTGGGTGTAGGATCTATCTGCTGTTTTTTCTCTAGCTCCTTTATGTGTAAGGTTAGCTTTTGTATTTGACTTCTTTCCAGTTTTTAATTGATGCTTGTATTGCGATGTATTTCCCACTTCGGACTGCTTTTGCTGCATCCCAAAGACTTATTTTTTTAATAAATTAATTTTTATTGGTGTTCAATTTACCAACATACAGAATAACACCCAGTGCTCATCCCGTCAAGTGTCCCCCTCAGTGCCCGTCACCCATTCCCCCCCACCCCCCGCCCTCCTCCCCTTCCACCACCCCTAGTTCGTTTCCCAGAGTTAGGAGTCTTCATGTTCTGTCTACCTTCCTGATATTTCCCACACATTTCTTCTCCCTTCCCTTATATTCCCTTTCCCTATTATTTATATTCCCCAAATGAGTGAGAACATACACTGTTTGTCCTTCTCCGATTGACTTATTTCACTCAGCATAATACCCTCCAGTTCCATGCACGTCGAAGCAAATGGTGGGTATTTGTCGTTTCTAATTGCTGAGTAATATTCCATTGTATACATAAACCACATCTTCCTTATCCATTCATCTTTCGATGGACACCGAGGCTCCTTCCACAGTTTGGCTATTGTGGACATTGCTGCTAGAAACATCGAGGTGCAGGTGTCCCGGCGTTTCATTGCATCTGCATCTTTGGGGTAAATCCCCAACAGTGTAATTGCTGGGTCGTAGGGCAGGTCTATTTTTAACTCTTTGAGGAACCTCCACACAGTTTTCCAGAGTGGCTGCACCAGTTCACATTCCCACCAACAGTGGAAGAGGGTTCCCTTTTCTCCGCATCCTCTCCAACATTTGTGGTTTCCTGCCTTGTTAATTTTCCCCATTCTCACTGGTGTGAGGTGGTATCTCATTGTGGTTTTGATTTGTATTTCCCTGATGGCAAGTGATGCAGAGCATTTTCTCATGTGCCTGTTAGCCATGTCCATGTCTTCCTCTTTGAGATTTCTCTTCATGTCTTTTGCCCATTTCATGATTGGATTGTGTGTTTCTTTGCTGTTGAGTTTAATAAGTTCTTTATAGATTTTGGAAACTTGCCCTTTATCTGATATGTCATTTGCAAATATCTTCTCCCATTCTGTAGGCTGTCTTTTAGTTTTGTTGACTGTATCCTTTGCTGTGCAAAAGCTTCTTATCTTGATGAAGTCCCAATAGTTCATTTTTGCTTTTGTTTCTTTTGCCTTTGTGGATGTATCTTGCAAGAAGTTACTGTGGCCAAGTTCAAAAACGGTGTTGCCTGTGTTCTCCTCTAGGATTTTGATGGAATCTCGTCTCACATTTAGATCTCTCATCCATTTTGAGTTTATCTTGGTGTATGGTGAAAGAGAGTGGTCCAGTTTCATTCTTCTGCATGTGGATGTCCAATTTTCCCAACACCATTTATTGAAGAGACTGTCTTTTTTCCAATGGATAGTCTTTCCTCCTTTATCGAATATTAGTTGACCATACAGTTCAGGGTCCACTTCTGGGTTTTCAATTCTGTTCCATTGATCTATGTGTTTGTTTTTTTCCCAGTACCACACTGTCTTGATGACCACAGCTTTGTAGCACAACCTGAAATCTGGCATTGTGATGCCCCCAGCTATGGTTTTCTTTTTTAAAATTCCCCTGGCTATTCGGGGTCTTTTCTGATTCCACACAAATCTTAAAATAATTTGTTCTAACTCTCTGAAGAAAGTCCATGGTATTTTGATAGGGATTGCATTAAACGTGTAAATTGCCCTGGGTAACATTGACATTTTCACAATATTAATTCTGCCAATCCATGAGCATGGAATATTTTTCCATCTCTTTGTGTCTTCCTCAATTTCTTTCAGAAGTGTTCTATAGTTTTTAGGGTATAGATCCTTTACCTCTTTGGTTAGGTTTATTCCTAGGTATCTGATGCTTTTGGGTGCAATTGTAAATGGGATTGACTCCTTAATTTCTCTTTCTTCAGTCTCATTGTTAGTGTATAGAAATGCCATTGATTTCTGGGCATTGATTTTGTATCCTGCCACGCTACCAAATTGCTGTACGAGTTCTAGCAATTTTGGGGTGGAGGCTTTTGGGTTTTCTTTGTAGAGTAGTATCATGTCATCGGCGAAGAGGGAGAGTTTGACTTCTTCTTTGCCAATTTGGATGCCTTTAATGTCTTTTTGTTGTCTGATTGCTGAGGCGAGGTCTTCCAGTACTATGTTGAATAGCAGTGGTGAGAGTGGACATCCCTGTCTTGTTCCTGATCTTAGGGGAAAGCCTCCCAGTGCTTCCCCTTGAGAATGATATTTGCTGTGGGCTTTTCGTAGATGGCTTTTAAGTTGTCGAGGAATGTTCCCTCTATCCCAACACTCTGAAGTGTATTTGTCAGGAATGGATGCTGTATTTTGTCAAATGCTTTCTCTGCATCTAATGAGAGGATCATATGGTTCTTGGTTTTTCTCTTGCTGATATGATGAATCACATTGATTGTTTTACGAGTGTTGAACCAGCCTTGTGTCCCGGGGATAAATCCCACTTGGTCATGGTGAATAATCTTCTTAATATGTTGTTGGATCCTTTTGGCTAGTATCTTGTTGAGAATTTTTGCATCCATGTTCATCAGGGATATTGGTCTGTAATTCTCCTTTTTGGTGGGGACTTTGTCTGGTTTTGGAATTAAGGTGGTGCTGGCCTCATAGAACGAATTTGGAAGTACACCATCTCTTTCTATCTTTCCACACAGCTTTAGTAGAATAGGTATGATTTCTTCTTTAAACGTTTGATAGGGGGATCCCTGGGTGGCGCAGTGGTTTGGCGCTTGCCTTTGGCCCAGGGCGCGATCCTGGAGACCCGGGATCGAATCCCACATCAGGCTCCCGGTGCATGGAGCCTGCTTCTCCCTCTGCCTATGTCTCTGCCTCTCTCTCTCTGTGACTATCATAAATAAATAAAAATTAAAAAAAAAATAAACGTTTGATAGAATTCCCCTGGGAAGCCATCTGGCCCTGGACTCTTGTGTCTTGGGAGGTTTTTGATGACTGCTTCAATTTCCTCCCTGGTTATTGGCCTGTTCAGGTTTTCTATTTCTTCCTGCTCCAGTTTTGGTAGTTTGTGGCTTTCCAGGAATGCGTCCATTTCTTCTAGATTGCCTAATTTATTGGCGTAGAGTTGTTCATAATATGTTTTTAAAATCGTTTGTATTTCCTTGGTGTTGGTAGTGATCTCTCCTTTCTCATTCATGATTTTATTAATTTGAGTCTCTCTCTCTTCTTTTTAATAAGGTTGGCTAATGGTTTATCTATCTTATTAATTCTTTCAAAGAACCAACTCCTGGTTCTGTTGATCTGTTCCACAGTTCTTTTGGTCTCGATTTCATTTAGTTTTGCTCAAATTTTAGTTAACTGTCTTCTTCTGCTGGGGGTGGGGTCCGTTTGCTGCTTTTTCTCCAGTTCCTTTATGTGTAAGGTGAGCTTTTGTATTTGAGTTCTTTCCAGTTTTTGAATGGATGCTTGTATTGCAGTGTATTTCCCCCCTCAGGACTGCTTTTGCTGCAACCCAAAGATTTTGAATGGTTGTAAATTCATTCTCATTAGTTTCCATGAATCTTTTTAATTCTTTCTTAATTTCCTGGTTGACCCTTTCATCTTTTAGCAGGATGGTCCTTAACCTCCACGTGTTTGAGGTCCTTCCAAACTTCTTCTTGTGATTAAGTTCTAATTTCAAGGCATTATGGTCTGAGAATATACAGGGGACTATCCCATCTTTTGGTATCGGTTCAGACCCAATTTGTGACCCAGTATGTGGTCTATTCTGGAGAGAGTTCCATGTGCACTTGAGATGAATGTGTATTCAGTTGAGTTTGGATGTAAAGTTCTGTAAATATCTGTGAAATCCATCTGGTCCAGTGTATCATTTAAAGCTCTCGTTTCTTTGGAGATGTTGTGATTAGAAGATCTATCGAGGGTAGAAAGAGCTAGATTGAAGTCACCAAGTATAAGTGTATTATTATCAAAGTATTTCTTGAGTTTGGTTATTAATTGGTTTAAATATTTGGCAGCTCCCACATTCGGGGCATATATATTGAGGATTGTTAAGTCCTCTTGTTGGCTCGATCCTTTAAGTTTGATATAGTGTCCCTCTTCATATCTCACTACAGTCTTCGGAGTAAATTTTAATTTATCTGATTTAAGGATGGCTACCCCTGCTTTCTTTTGAGGACCATTTGAATGGTAAATGGTTCTCCAACCCTTTATTTTCAGGTCGTAGGTGTCCTTCTGTCTAAAATGAGTCTCTTGTGGACAACAAATAGATGGGTCCTGCTTTTTTATCCTGTCTGAAACCCTGTGCCTTTTGATGGGGTCATTAAGCCCATTCACGATCAGAGTACTATTGACAGATATGAGTTTAGTGTCCTCATGATATCTATTCAGTCCTTGTTTTTGTGGATTGTTCCACTGAACTTCTTCTTAAAGGGGAATTTTAAAAGTCCCCCTTAAAATTTCTTGCAGAGCTGGTTAGGAGGTCACATATTCTTTCAGTTCCTGCCTGTCTTGGAAGTTCTTTATCTCTCCTTCCATTTTGAATGAGAGCCTTGCTGGATAAAGTATTCTTGGTTGCGTGTTCTTCTCATTTGGGACCCTGAATATATCCTGCCAGCCCTTTCTGACCTGCCAGGTCTCTGTGGAGAGGTCTGCTGTTACCCTAATATTCCTCCCCATAAAAGTCAGGGATTTCTTGTCTCTTGCTGCTTTAAGGATCTTCTCTTTATCTTTGGAATTTGCAAGTTTCACTATTAAATGTCGAGGTGTTGAATGGTTTTTAATGATTTTAGGGGAGGATCTCTCTATTTCCTGGATCTGAATGCCTGTTTCCCTTCCCAGATTAGGAAAGTTTTCAGCCATGATTTGTTCAAATACATATTCTGGCCCTCTGGCCCTTTTGGCGCCCTCTGGAACCCCAATTAAACGTAGGTTTTTCTTCCTCAAGCTGTTGTTTATTTCCCTTAATATGTCTTCATGGTCTTTTAACTGTCTGTCTCTTTTTTCCTCAGTTTTCCTCTTTGCCATCAACTTGTCTTCTATGTCACTCACTCGCTCTTCCACCTTGTTAACTCTTGTCGTTAGGACTTCTAGTTTGGATTGCATCTCATTCAATTGATTTTTAATTTCTGCCTGATTGGATCTAAATTCTGCAGTCATGAAGTCTTTTGAGTCCTTTATGATTTTTACTAGAGCCACCAGTAGCTGTATAATAGTGCTTCTGAATTGGCTTTCTGACATTGAATTGTAATCCAGATTTTGTAACTGTGGGAGATAGGACTGTTTCTGATTCTTTCTTTTGAGGTGAGGTTTTCCTTCTAGTCATTTTGCTCAGTGAAGAGTGGCCAAAAACAAGTTGTATTGGGAAAAGGAGCAAAAGAGAGTAGAGAAAGAAGGAACGAAAAGAGAAAAAGAAAAAAAAAGGACGAAAAAAAGGAAAAAAAGAAGAAAAAGAGAGAAAAAGAAAGAATGGGAAAAAAGGGGTGGGGGAAGCAATCAGAAATCAAAGCAAACAAACAAACAAACAAAACACGGGGGGGGGGGGTATCTTCTGATTCTGTATACTTTAAGTCCCTCGACTTCCCCTGGAACTTGTCGTTCCAGCTGGTCTCTGGGGGAGGGGCCTGCTGTGCTGATTTTCAGGTGTTAGCACTTGGGCGAGCTGCTCTGCCCCCTTCCTCGTGCAGGGCTCAGTTCGGGTTGTTTACCCCGTGAGGCCCCCAGGAGGAACAACGACAGTGGCAGCCGCCAGCTCTGGAGCCCTGGAGTCAGCTCCCGCAGTAGCTTCAGAGCTCTCTGTCTGCAGGGCCAGGAGGATTCAGGGGCGGGGCCGCTGATCTGCTCAGCTTGGGGCAGGAGCGTCCTTGCTGTCCCGGGCCCTCCCGGCCTCTGCTTGTCCCGGGGGGAGGCCGGATCCTGGGCTGTGTCCCCAGTGCCCCGTGCTCCCGGCCTGTGCTGTTGGATTTGTGCTCCCGGCCGTGCAGCCGCCTCTCTGCGGAGCTGCCCCCGAGCCCCTCCGAGCTGTTCCCGGAGCCGCGCAGCCCCCTCTGCACGGAGCCTCTTCCTCTGTTGTAGCCGCCGCCGCTGCCGAGCTGCTCACGGGGCCGCACACCCCCTCTGTGCAGATCCGCTGCCCGAGCCCAGCCGAACTGCTCCCGTTCATTGTGTGTGCTCTGCAGCCCTTTAGGGAGCCCGGCGCACTCTCCTGGGCGCGCAGGTGTCTGTTAGTGTCCCAGGGAGCCTGAGGGCATCCCCGCCTTCCTGGGGTCCTGCTCTAACTCCCTCCGGGCACCTTTCCACCAAGAAGATTGGTGCAGCTCCTGCTTCTCCGGGACGGGGCTCTCCTGTTCTGGGGGCACTCGCCCCAGCCTTAGCCCGTCTCTCGCGGGTCCCCTCCCCCTTGGATGCCTTTTGTTTCTTTATTTCTTTTTCACCGTCTTCCTACCTTGATAGAAGCACGAACTCTTCTCACTGTCGCATTCCAGCTGTTCTTTCTTTAAATCTCAGGCCGAATTCGTAGATTTTCAGGATGATTTGAAGGTTTTCTAGGTAATTTGGTGGGGACAGGTGATTTGGGGACCCTACTCTTCTGCCATCTTGCCCCTCCTCCGGATCAATAAGAGATTGCCTTGAACAATTACATGCCAACAAATTGGATGACTTAGAAGAAATGGATACATTCCTAGAGACATACTACCTACCAAGATGGAATCATGAAGCATGAAAATCTGAAGAGATCATTAATGGGTCAAGAGATTGAATTAGTAATCAAAAACCTCCCCACAAATAAAAATCCCTTACCTGATAACTTTACTTGTGAATTCTATCAAACATTAAAAAAATAATAGATACCAATCCTTCTCAAAGTCTTCCAAAAATTGAAGAGGAAGGAATACCTCCAAATTCATTTTACAATGTCAGCATTGCCGTAATACCAAAACCAAAGACTCTATACCAAAAAATTATAGGCCAGTATCTCTTATGAATACAGATGCAAAAATCCTCAATGAAATACCAAACCAAATTCAACAACACCTTAAAAGTATCACGTGGGGGGCGCCTGGGTGGCTCAGTTGTTGAGCATCTGCTTTTGGCTCATGGTTTGATCTTGGAGTCTTGGGATTGAGTCCCACATTGGGCTTGCTGCATGAAGCCTGCTTCTCCCTCTGCCTATGTCTCTGTCTCTCCCTTTCTGTGTCTCTCATGAATAAATAAATAAAATCTTAAAAAGGCAAATAAAAGTATCAACTGGGATTTATCCCTGGAAGATAAAGATGGTTCAACATGCACAAACCAATAAATGTGATACACAACATTAACAGAATGAAGGACAAATATCATATGATCATCTCCATAGATACAGAAAACACCTCAGATAAAATCCAACATCCTTTTATGCAAAAAACTAAAAAATTTGGTATAGAATGTACCTTAACATGATAAAGGCCATGTATGACAAGCCCATAGTTAATATAGTCAACAGTGAAAAATTGAAAGTGCTTCCACTAAAACCAAGAACAAGGCACGGATGTCCACTCTCATCACTTCCATTCTAACATAGTACTGAAATTACTAGCCAGAGCAACTAATCAAGAAAGGGGAATTAAATGTATTCAAATTGGAAAAGAAGTAAAATTGTCTTTTGTGAAGATTACATGATCTAATATATATAGAAAACCCTAGACTCCACAAAAAACTCTTAGAATAAATAGACTCAGTATAATTGCAAGACACAAATCAATGTAGAAAAATTATTTGCATTTCTATACACTTAAATGAACTATCAGAAAAGGAAATTAAGAAAATGATTTCATTTACAATAGCACCAAAAACAATAAAATACCTAAGAATAAATTTAGCCAAGGCGATGAAAGACCTGTACAGTGAAAGCTGCAAGACATCAATGAGAGCACTTGAGAAAGAAACAAGTAACTGGAAAGATGCTGTGTTCATGGATTGGAAGAATTAATAATATTAAAATATTCATACTGCCCAAAGCGATGTATAGCTTCAAGCAGTCTCTATCAAAATTCTATGGTATTTTTCACAGAAATAGAAAAAAACAACCCTACAATTTGTATGGGATTATGGAAGACCCTGAATAGCCAGCACACTCTTGAGAAGGAACAAAATTGGAGGCTTCACGCTTCCTCATTTCTAACTTTATTACAAAGCTGGAGTAATCAAAACAGGCATAAAAACAGATGCATAGACCAATGTAGCAGAACAGAGAACTCAGATATAAACCCACACATATATGGTGAACCAGTCCTTGCCAAGGGTGCCAAGAACACTCAATCAGAGAAGGATAGTTTTCTTCGATAAATGGTATTGGAAAACTAGATATTCACATGCAAAATAGTGGAACTAGATTCTTACCTTACACCACACACAAAAATTAACTTTATCTGGGTTAAAGAATTAACTGTAAGACTGAAATTATAAGAAAAGCTATTGGCAAACTGTATTACTGATAAGGGGTTAATCTCCAAAACATATAAAGAACTTATACAACTCTGTAGCAGAATAATAATAATCATCATCCAATTTAAAAATAGGCTAGAGGGGATCCCTGGGTGGCTCAGCGGTTGACCGCCTCGTGCCCAGGGCCTGATCCTGGAGACCTGGGATCGAGTCCCATGTTGGGCTTCCTGAATGAAGCCTGCTTCTGTCTGTGTCTCTGCCTCCCTCTCTCTCTCTCTCTCCACCCCGCCCCCCATCATGTCTCTCATGAATAAATAAATAAAATCTTTAAAAAAAATAAAAAATAAAAATAGGCTAGAATCTTAGACATTTTTCCAAAGAAGACATACAAATGGCCAACGGGTACATGAAAAGGTATTCAACATCACTAATAATCAGAAAAATACAAATCAAAAGCACAATGAGATAGTACCTCATGTCTGTTAGGATGGCTTTTATCAATAAGATAGCAAATAACAGTAAGGTTATTTGAGGTAAGGATGTTTTAAAAAGGAAATTTTTACACTGTTGGTGGAAATATGAATCAATATAGCCATAATGGAAAATGGTATAGAGGTTACTAAAATATTAAAAATGGAGGTGCCATATAATCCAGCAATCTCACTTCTGGGTATATAGCCAAGGAAAAATAAATCAGTATGTTAAAGAGATATTTGTACTACCATGTACATTTCAGCATTATTCACAATAGATAGATATGGAAACAACCCAAGTGCCCATTGATTGATGAATGGATAAAGAAAATGTGGTATAAATATGAATGAAATATTATATGGCCACAAGAAAAAATGAAATCTTGCCATTTGCAACAACATGGATGAACCTATAGGATAGTATGCTAAGTTAAATATCCAAAGACAAATACCATATGATCTCACTTATATGTGGAACGTTAAAAAAATAAACAGCTAAATTTATAAAAATAGTAGAATGATGATTACCAGGGCTGGAGATAGTCACTGTTTAAAGGATACAAGACTTCAGTTATGGGGCGCCTGGATGGCTCAGTGTTTGAGCATCTGCCTTTGGCTCAGGTCGTGATCCCAGGCTCCTGAGATCGAGTCCCACATCCAGCTCCTGGCAGGGAGCCTGCTTCTCCTTCTGCCTCTGTCTCTGCCTCTCTTCTCTGTGTCTCCCATGAATAAATATATAAAATCTTTTTTAAAAAAAATACTTCAGTTATTGGATTAATAAGAATTATTAAGATATGGGGATCTAATGTACATCATGGTGACTGTAGTTAATAATACTGTGATGTGTATTTGGAATTCACCAGAAGAGTAGAACTTAGGCATTCTCAACAACTGCAACAACAAAAACTGGCAACTATGTGAGGTGATAGATGGGCTAACTAATCAGATTGTGATAATCATTTCACAAAGTAAATCACTTCACGTTAAATTATTGTGCTGTATATATAATTGTGCTATATATATAATTTTAAATATCATAAAACACAATTTTATGTATCAATTGTACCTCAATAAAGTTAAAAAAATCCAGTACAAAACAAGATACAATTCACAATGTTGCATATCCAATAAAATAATTATCAGTCATAGAAAAGCAGGAAAATACAATTCATAATGAGTAGAAATATCAACAAGACAGAACAAATCCAGAATCGATACAGATATTAGAATTAACAGGCAAGATCACCAAAATAGCTGTCTTAACACTATTCCACTATTTGTGACTATATCCCCGATAGAAAAACCCAAGTAAAATTTCTAGAAGTGAAATATATATTATGTCTGAGATGAAAAACATACTGAATGGAATCATGGCATATAAGACATTGCAAAAGAGAAGATTAGTGAACTGAAGGTATATTGATAGAAACTAAGAAAAATAAAACTCAGATAAAACCAAATGAAAAGAGCATTAGTGTTTGTGGGACTGCTTAAAGTGGCCTAATTTACATGTAACTGCAGAAGTAGAGGCAAATATTTCAAGGAAGAGTCTCTGAAAATTACCAGAAATAAAGAAGACTATCCCATAATGATAAAGATTTCAATTCACCAAGAAGACATAACAATCCTAAATGTTTATGTCCCCACTAACACAAAGTACATGAACAAAAAATAATACAACTGCAAGGAGAAATAGAAAAATAGACAATTATAGTAGAAGATTCCAGGATCTTTTTCTGAATAACTGATAGAAATAGAGAAAAAAAATCACAAGGAATATAGTAGACTTGTACGGTGAAATTAACCAACTTGACCTAATTAACATTTATAGGGCACTGCATCCAATAGCAGCAGAATATATATTCTTTTCAAGTGTAAATGTTCATAGGACGTTTGCCAGGATAACTCATATTCTCTCATATTCTGGGCCATAACACAAATCTCAATATATCTTTAAAATCAGAGCAAAAATTAATGGACTAGAAAACAAAAACGAAATAGAGAAAAATCAATGAAACCAAAAGCTAATTCTTTACAGGACTAAGAAACTTCTAGCTTTTCTGATCATGAAAGAACAAAAGAAGAAATAAAACCCAATACTCACAATGGGAGAAGTAATATCACTACAGATTATATATATGTTCAAAATATATTAAGGGAATATTTTAAAAAAGATTTTATTTATTTATTCATGAGAGACACAGAGAAAGAGAGAGGCAGAGACACAGCCAGAGGGAGAAGCAGGCTCCATGCAGGGAGTCTGATGTGGGACTTGATCCCGGGACTCCAGGATCATACCCTGGGCCAAAAGTAGGCTCTAAACCGCTGAGCCACCCAGGCGTCCCTAAGGGGATATTTTGATAACTTTATGCCAGTACTTTTGGCACCTTAGATAAAATGAACAAACTATTTGAAGAATGCAGCCTAACAAAGCTTAACAAAAAATAGATGACATGAATAGCCCTATAATTATTAAGGACATTATATTTGCTGTTAAAACTTCCCGGAAAGAAAACTACAAGCTTAGATGGCTTCACTTGTGAATTCCATCAAATATTCAAAGAAGAGTTAATACCAATTCTTTACAAACTCTTCCAAAAAATAAAAGAGGAGGGAATACTTCTCAAATTATTCAGTGGGTCCAGTGTTACCCTTATATCCAAACCAGAAAAAGGCCTCATAAGAATACTGTAGATCAATATCCATTATGAATGTAGATGCAAACATCCTCAGTAAAATACTAGCAAATCAACTTCAACAACATATAAAAATAACTATACACCATGACAAGTGGGATTTATCCCAGGAATGCAAGTCTGCTCAACACACTAAAATCAGTCAGTGTATTACACCATAAGAGGACACAAGACAAAAACCATATGACAATCAATAGACACAGGAAAATAATTTACAAAATTTAGTATGTGGGTGATGGGAATTAAAGAGGGCATGTGATGTGATAAGCACTGTGTATTATACTCAACTGACAAATTATTGAACTCTACATTAGAAACTAATGATATGCTATATATTGGCTAATTGGATTTAAATTTTAAAAAGAAAAAAAATCAACTGTACTTCTATATGTTAGTAAAGGTGAATAGAAAACTAAAGTGTAAAAATGAAATTTAAAATAACATACAAATAGTATATAGTTTGTGATAAAGACAACAAAAGAGGAACTAGACCCACACTGTGAAAATCACAAAATGCTGCTGAGAGAAATTAAAGACCTAAATAAATGGAGAAATAGATGTTGTTCACAAGGCCAGAACCCTAGACATTAAGATGCCAATCTTTCCCAAATTGACCTGTAGATTCAATACACTCTCAGCCAAAATCCCAGAAGTCTTTTCTGTAGAAATTAATAAACTGATTCTTTTTTTAAAAAAGATTTATTTATTTATTCATGGGAAACACACACACAGAGAGAGAGGGGAGGGGCAGAGACATAGGCAAAGGGAGAAGCAGGCTCCTCGCAAGGAACCCGAAGCGGGACTTGATCCCAGATCCTGGGATCACGACCTGGCTGAAGGCAGGTGCCCAACCGCTGAGCCACCCAGGCGTCCCAATAAACTGATTCTAAAATTTATATGGAAATACGAATACCCTAGAATAGATAAAACAACTTTTTAAAAGTTTTTATTTGATCTTATTTTTAAGAGATTTTAAATATTTCTTTATCTATCATCTATCTATCATCTATCTATCTATCTATCTATCTCTCTATCATCTATCTATCTATCATCTATTTAAGAGAGAGTGAGAGAGATAGAGTATGAGCTATGAGGAAGTACAGAGGGAAAGGAAGAAGCAGACTCCCTGCTGAGCAGGAAGCACAGTGCAGGGGGCGAGGGGGGGGGGCATCCCAGGACTCTGAGATCATGACCTGAGCTGAAGGCAGATGCTTAACCAACTGAGCCACCCAGATGCCCCTAAAAAGTTTTTATTTTAATTCCACTTAGCATACAGTGTTATATTAGTTTCAGGTATACAATATACTGATTTAACACTTCCCTACTTTACCCAGTGTTTATCATGACATCTATACTGTTTAATCCCCATCACCTTTTTAACCCATTCCCCTACCCGTCTCCCTTCTGGTAACCATCAAACTGTTCTCAATAATTAAGAGTCTGTTTCTTAGTTTGTCTCTGTCTCTTTTTTTCCCCTTTACTACATTGTTTTATTTCTCAAATTCCACATATGAGTGAAATCATATGGTATTTGTCTTTCTCTGACTTATTTCGCTTAGCATTACTCTAGGGGCACCTGGGTGGCACAGTTTGTTAAGTGCCTGCCTTTGGCTCAGGTCATGATTCCAAGGTACTGAGATGGAGCTGATCAGGCTCCCTGATCAGTGGGGAGTCTGCTTCTCCCTCTCCCTCTGTGCTTTCTCTCTTAAATAAATAAATAAATAAATAAATAAATAAACAAACAAATAAAATCTTTTTTAAAAAAGTATTATACTCTAGATGCACTCTTGTTGCAAAATGCAAGATTTCATTTTTTATGGCTAAATAATATAATAAATATTATATATTCATTATATTATGTATAATATTATGTATCATATATATGCTATTATATATATATATATCACATCTTCTTATCCATTAATTTATTGGGCTGCTTTCTTAGCTATCTTAGCTATTGTAAATAATACTGCTATAAACATAAGGGTGCATGCATCCCTTTGAATTAATATTTTGGTATTCTTTGGGTCAATGCCTACTAGTGTGATTGCTGATCATAGGGTAATTCTATTTTTAACTTTTTGAGGCACCTCCATACAGTCTTCCACAGTGGCTGCACCAGGTTGCCTTCCCATCAATAGTGCAAGAGGGTTCCTTTTTCTCCACATCCTTGTCAATACCTGTTGTTTCTTGTGTTGTTGATTTTAGTCACTCTGATAGTGGTGAGGTGATATCTCATTGTGATTTTGATTTGCATTTCCCAGATGGTAAGTGATGACAAACAGCTTTTCATGTCTGCTGACCATTTGTACATCTTCTTTGGAGAAATGTCTGTTCATGTCTTCTGCCCAGTCCAGTTTTTAATTGGATAATTTGTTTTTCGGGTGTTGATTTGTATAAGTTCCTTATATATTTTGGATACTAACCCTTTATTGGATAAGTTATCTGCGCATATCTTCTCCCATTCTGTGGATTACGTTTTAGTTTTGTTGATTATTTCCTTCACTGTGCAGAAGTTTTTAATTCTGATGAAGTCCCAATAGTTTATTTTTGCTTCCCCCCACCCCTTGTGCCAGGAGACATCTAGACATATCGGCAGGCTAAGGCCAATGTCAAAGAAGTTATTGCCTTTGTTCTCTTTTAGGATTTTTGCAGTTTCAGGTCTCACATTTAGGCCTTTAATCCATTTTCAATTTATTTTTTTGTATATGATGTAAGAAAGTGATCCAGTTTCTTTTTTTTTTAAAGATTTTATTCATTTATTCATGAGAGACACAGGCAGAGGGAGAGGGAGAAGGAGGCTCCATGTAGGGAGCCTGATGTGGGAGTCGATCCTTGGTCTCCAGGATCACAACCTGGGCTGAAGGCGGCGCTAAACCGCTGAGCCACCCGGGCTGCCCTCATTCTCCTTATTAAAGAAAAGATTGATCAAAGCCTCTCTGGCTCCTGCCTGAGCTCACACCTTTTATCAGAACCCCAGCTCTCAATTTACCTGAAAATAAGAAGATCCTGTGAATCCAGAGTGCATTGAGAACTCCACCTGGGTTTTCACCTCTCCACCTATCTGGCTTCTTGTTACATAAATACACAACAGAGCTACCACCTCTCCCCTCCACTTGCCTCCCCTGCCCCAACTGTGAACTAACCCCCCAACAGCAATCTCGGTGAACCAGATGGCCCAAAGTTTATGCTTCTACAAGTTCCTTGGATTCCCAGGACTGGTCTTTCAGAATGAGGGACAAGGCGAGGCTTACTATTCAGACAGCAGTCAGGAAGGGAAGCCCAGGGTTATGAGATAATATGAAGGAATTAGAAATGCCAGGTGATTCAGCCCAAAGCTGAGGGAAAAAAAGAAAAACTAAGCATTTCACTTGACTACATATAAAAATATAAGGAATTAGTCATTTAAATAGACTTCCTATGTATGCTTAGCAATGACCATAAAGCACAGTTATTTCTATGTTGACAATTCAATATTTATCAAAATAACTTAGTTATAAGCTGTATTTGATCACAACAGCAAACTCTGTTCATAAATACTCAAGTTCCACAGTGGTTGCTTCTGAACAACTACTTTAGGACACATATTTTGAACACAAGGAAGGACACAAGGACACAAGAAAGGACACAAGGACACAAGGTGTTATATCTTGGAAATGTTGAAGCAAGAAAGAAACATGCTATTTTTGAAGGTTAATTTGCTCAAAAGGTACGGTAAACCCTGAACGTCTTTTCCTGGATGTCTTCATTAAACAACACCAATAAAAATTAATTTAAAAAAATAAACAACTGTCTTTTGATACCATACAAAATGAATTTGGAGACACAGCAAAGTGTATCTGCTTAATGCATTTTTACATTTGAAGGTCCTTCACCTTCCTATGATCAGATTTTCCACCTCTTCTCAACATATGTATACCTTTCTAAGTTGTTAAATCACCAGTTATCTCTACTTCCACCTTGTGTTGTAGTCATAGCTTCAAAGTGATCTGTGTGGTATCCCTAGGAGAAGGGGGCCACCAAACATAAGTGTATCTAGGCAAAAGAAAATCTCTTTCCCTCCAACGCTATTTTTGTCCCCTGAGCATGTTGGAAGATATACTCTCCAACTATTCCTGATTCTTCTGGAAAAGGGGGTATTTGAAGAACCTCTGACATTGGGAGAACTATCTCTTGACAGAAAAAGAGGAGGGACACCTGGGTGGCTCAGTGGTTGAGCGTCTCCCTTTGGCTCAGGGCATGATCCTGGAGTCCCGGGATTGTGTCCCACATTGGGCTCCCTGTATGGAGCCTGCTTCTCCCTCTGCCTGTGTCTCTGCCTCTCTCTCTGTCTCTCATGAATAAATGAATAAAATCTTGAAGAAAATAAAAAAAGAGAAGGAAAAGTTACTATTATGTTTGGAGTGGAGTTCCCACCAATCTGGGCATTCTAGAAAACCCAAGCAGGTATGAAGCCACTGTATCCTGGGTTCTAGCAAAGAGCCATATCCTGATGAAGCCTGCTGTGTGTATCTTAACTTGTAGGTGCCAGGGTGGAAACTAGGCTGCCTTCAACATTTTGAATTTATTTCAAAATAATTTGTTCCACTTATTTGTTCCTTTTTTTTAACCTGGTCTTTTTCCCCCCTTCATTACATTATGTAAGTTTACTTGGAAAAAGATGATTCTGGGACTTTAAAAATATTTACTAAGAAGGAGGGAAATACCCTGCTTTCTTCACACTGTGCTGTGCCAAGTTGTAACATTTTCTAGAGTTAACCAAGACCAATGTGTTCCATCCCTGGACTTTGCATGCTTTCTATATTTAAAGTTGTTCAAAGAAGGAGCATAACATTTTACTTTGGGAGACCTATTATTATTTTCCAAAATTCAGTGCAGTACAGATGATTGGGATGAACATTGGCTTAGGGCTATATTCTCTGAGCTTCACTTTCCTCATCTGTAAATCAAGAAGGGGAAACTGCATCTCTAAATTTACACTCTATAACGTTTCTTCCATTTCTGACATTTGATGATTTTTAAACTCATTTATAGACTCACTTAAGTTATTAAATATTTACTGAGTATGTAACATGTGTCAGACGTTGCATTGACAAGGGTAGGATGGAGGTGTCAGATACAAAAGTGGAAAAGACCTGATTCCAGCTCTTAAAAAGTTCTAGTGGGTTTTTTCTCATGTCACCGTAAAGGCTTTGAACCTTTTCCTTAGGGGAATGAGGAATCATTGATGAATTTATTGTGTATGGGGGAGGGGTTAATAATAGATTTTGTTAACATTGAGAAAACCAAATTATCCAGTAGAAACCACTGAAGAGGCTGTTGCAGTGTTCCTGGCAGAAGTGAGGAGGGCTTGAAGTAAAGAAGATTTTAAAAAAGAGAGAGAGACCCATTTAATAGCTAGTTAGCAATGTAAAATTAGTAAAATTTGAGGGCCACTTAAATGCATAGCCTTGTTACCACTATACAGCATGCAAAGTGGTATGAGGGTCTGCCCTTGCCTTCAGAGCTTGAGGAGACAGTTATATGCTCCTTGGAAACTCAAGCAAAACAAAAATTTCACTGTGGAATGACAAAACTGGGAGACATAATTTGTTAGACAAGAAGGTGTTTGAAGCCAGTTGTGATGATTAATTCTTCTTTAAAAGTAGATACAAAGTACCCTAGGAGTTCAGGGGAGGAATGAAATGAATGAAGGCAACAAGGCATAGGTTGAGAGTACCATGTGATTTTTTTTTTTTGTGGAAAAGCATGTGATTGAGTTGGAGAGTAGTATGACATAGAGGGTTAAGCTATAATTGCAGATAAGTTTAGATTAGATAAATGGGAGTCAAATCTGGAAAGGTGCCAAAAGCCATGCTAGATAGTTAAGACTTTATTCTTAATGTAGTGGGAAGCTGCTGAAAATTTTTGAGCAAGAAAAGACAATCTGAAATGGGATTTTGGAAATGAATTTGATGGCAATGTGGAAGATGGACTGACGAATGGAAGGACTGTGGAGGTCAATTCGAAGGCCACTGTAGTATATTATGTCTGATCATTCTGCCTTGTTGCTTTCCCTCCCTAAACACAGGCACACACACACATCAACTACTTCTTTCTTCCCTGGGTCACTGAGGAAGCAGGTCCTTTTCTGTCTGGGTCCTAGGTCCGATTTCAGCAGCCTCAGGTTGAAATCACCACTCTTGATCCTGGCATATAGAAAAGGTTTCTTTTGGTGCGAGTTCAAGGCACATAGCCTCTACCCCATGCCACGTGGAGTTGAACTTCCCTTTATGATATATGCGCAGTTCAGAGTCAAACACATATTTGGCAGGCATGAAATTCTTATCTCACCCCACTGCCTTTCTTGAAATGTCCAAGATTTTCCTTTAACATTTACATAAAATATCATATCTTGCAACTTCAGGTCTACTATGTCTAACAGACAGAACAGGCCCACAGTGACTTCTGGAGAGAAGGTAGTCATAACAGGCATCTAAGAACTGTGGTGACTTTCACACAGCTGGTTCAATTATCTCACGGTGGAGAAAATTCTCTTCCCCAGAGCAACATCTCTTTGATTTCCTAGAATGTGAGAGCTAATGGGTTCATTAGAGAGAATTCTCGTACAGATGAGGTGACTGAGACCCAGAGAGAATAAGTAGATTTTCCTAGATTACCCTCTAATTAGTGACAGAACTGGAACTAGATGCAGTTTCTTAAGCTCCAGGTCAGCCTTCTTATTATTATATTCAGCACCCAAGGCAATGTTGTTCTGATTCCTGTTGCTGCACCCTAGAGAAAAATTTCCTTTTATGCAGCCATTTTTCAGGAAATTGAAAATCTAAAGATAAGGAAGATTAAGTGACCTCTAAGCGTGATTTTTTTTTTTCTAAGCGTGATTAATAAGCTACTTGGAATTTCAAAAGAAAGTAATACGAGGTAACACCTTGAAGATCACAGTGCCCAGGAGAATAACAGCAATGGCAATAAAATATTTTAAGATATTTCTGAATTTGTAGAATACATTTTGATGTCCCTAATATTGTCTTTTATTTGTTGTTAATGGACATTCAATAATTCAAATATCTCTTTTAATTAAACATTTTGAGATAATTGTAATTATTATGGAGCTATAAGAAACAATACAGCAAGATCAAAATTACACTTTTCCCAGCGTTCTGTAATGGTTAACATTTTGAAAAACTATAGTACAATATTGCAGGATATTGACATTGATACAGACAAGATATAGAATATTTCTGTCACCACAAGGATTCCTTATGTTGCCCTTTTATTGACATACCAACTTTCCTCCTGCCACTTCCTCCCACCCAGTTTCCATAACTCCAGACAACCACTAGTCAACTTTTCATTTATATAACTTTATCATTTCAAGAATATGTAAATGGAATCTTACAGCATGTAACCTTTTGGAATTGGCTTTTTTCACTAGGCATAGTTCTCTGGATATGCATTCAGGTTGTTTCATGTATCAATAGTTTGTTTCTTTTTATTGCTAAATGATATCCTGGGTGTGGATGTACGCAGATTGTTATTTAAATCACCCCATTGAAAGAGATTTGGATTATCCCCAGTTTTTGGCTATTACAAAGAGAGCAGCTATGAACATTTGTGTACAGGATTTGCGTGAATATAAGCCTTCATTTTTCTGACATAGAAGCCCAAGAATATGATTGCCGGATCACATAGTAGTTGCATGTTTAGTTTTCTTAGAAATTACCAAACTGTTTTCCAAGTGGCTGTATCACTTTATATTTCCACTAACAATGCATAAGTGGTCCAGTTACTCTGCATTCTTAATAGCATTTGGTGTTGTCACTATTTTAGCCATTATTGTAGTGATATCTTATTGTGGTTTTTTTTTTAAAGATTTTTATTTATTTATTTGAGGGGGGCACTTGACGGGATGAGCACTGGGTGTTATTCTGTATGTTGGCAAATTGAACACCAATAAAAAATAAATTTATTATTTTAAAAAAGGATTTTAGGGATCTCTGGGTGGCGCAGCGGTTTGGCGCCTGCCTTTGGCCCAGGGCGCGATCCTGGAGAACCGGGATCGAATCCCACATCGGGCTCCCGGTGCATGGAGCCTGCTTCTCCCTCTGCCTATGTCTCTGCCTCTTTCTCTCTCTCTGTGACTATCATAAATAAATAAAGATTAAAAAAAATAAAAAAAGGATTTTATTTATTTATTTGGAGAGAGAGGCAGAGACACAGGCAGAGGGAGAAGCAGGAGCCATTCAGGGAGCCTAACGTGGGACTCCATCCCGGGTCTCCAGGATCTCACCCTGGGCTGAAGGCGGCGCTAAACTGCTGCACCACCAGGGCTGCCCTCTTATTGTGGTATTAAGTTGTGTTCCTAATGGATAATGATGTTGAATATCTTTTCACGTGCTTATATTCCATCTGTATATTCTCTCTGATGAAATGTTTTGTCACCTTTTTTTGCCAGTTTTATAATTGGGCTATTTGTTTACTGTTGATCTTAGAAAATTCATTATATATTCTGGTTATGAGTACTTTATTTGATATTTGATTTGCAAACACATTCTTCCACTTAGTGGCTTGTCCTTTCATCTACTTTACAGGATCTTTCTTTTTTTTCTTAAAAACTTATAAATTTCACTTAGCTAACGTACAGTGTTATGTTAGTCTCAGGTGTATAATATAGTGATTCAATACTTCCATGCCTCACTCGGTGCTTATCACAAGTGTGCTCCCTCATTCCCATCATTTATTTCACCTATCCCACCACCTACCTCCCCTCTGGTAACCATCAGTTTGTTCTCTATAGTTAAGAGTCTGTTTCTTGGTTTGCCTTCTCTCTCTCTCTCTCTCTCTCTCTCTCTCTCTCTCTCTCTCTCTCTCATCACAGGGTCTTTCTCAAAGCAAAATATTTTTACTTTGGTGAGGCTCAATGTATTAATTTTTCCTTTTCTGAATTGAGCTTTTGGTGTCAATTCTACAAACTCTTTGCCAAGCCCTAGACCCCTAGAATATCTTGAAGATATGCTTCTGTGTTTGTTTATCTAAAAGTTTTATAGTTTTACAGTGTACATTTAGGTCCATGAAACAATTAGAGTTAATTTTTGTATATGTTGTAAGACAGGTCAGGGTTCTTTTCTTAAGTTTTTGTCAATGGATGCCCTCTTGCTCCAGTACCATGTTTTAAAAAGAGTCCTTCCTCCATTGTATTACTTTTGCATCTTTATTATTAATCAGTTGGGCACATGTGTGTGGGTGGATTTCTGGGTTCTCAGTTTTATTTCATCGTTTCTGTGTGCCTATCACTTTTTCAGTATCACAGTCTTGATTACTGTAGCTACATACTGTCTTGATATTGGGTAGAGTGATTCCTCCCACTTTATTCTTATTTTTCAAAATAGTTTTAGCCATTCTAGTTCTACTGTTTTTTAAAAAATAAAATTTAGAATAATATTGTCTATAGCTACAAGAAATATTGCTAGGATTTAGGAGGAACTATGTTAAATTTGTACATTAATTTTGGGAAAAAATGACATCTTTGTTGAATTTTTAAATCTGTGAACACAATGTCTTTCCATTTGTTTAGATCTTTTATTTCTTTTGTTAGCTTTTTATAGTTTTCAGTATACAAGTTCTATACATATTTTGTTAGAGTTATACCTAAATATTTAATTTCCTGAGCAATTGTAAATGGTAATGTGTCTTTAATTTTGGTGACCTTATGTTTATTGCTAGTATATAGAATCTCTATAATTGGTTTTAGTAGGTGTGTCTTGTATCTAGTGATCTTGCTGAACTAGTCCTAGGAGGTTTTTTGTAGATTTTTTTGGAATTTCTATGTAGATAAATACAAATCAAAACCACAATGAGATACCACCTCACACCAGTGAGAATGGGGAAAATTAACAAGGCAGGAAACCACAAATGTTGGAGAGGATGTGGAGAAAGTGGAACCCTCTTACACTATTGGTGGGAATGTGAACTGGTGCAGCCACTCTGGAAAACTGTGTGGAGGTTCCTCAAAGAGTTAAAAATAGATCTGCCCTACGACCCAGCAATTGCACTGTTGGGGATTTACCCCAAAGATACAGATGCAATGAAGCGCCAGGACACCTGCACCCCGATGTTTCTAGCAGCAATGTCCACAATAGCCAAACTGTGGAAGGAGCCTCGGTGTCCATCCAGTAGTAATTCTTTCCATCCAAAGCAGTAATTCTTTCACCTCTCAGTATAATGTTAGTTCTAGGTTTTTTAAGATGCTCTTTATGTTGATGAAATTTCCTTCTGTTCCTATTTTTGAGAGATATTATCATGAATGTATGTTGAATTTAGTCAAATTCCTTTTCTGTATAGATTGATATGTTCATGTGATTTTTCTTCATTAGCCTGTTAATATGGTGGATTACACTGATTCATTTTCAAATCTAAATCAGCCTTGCATTCCTAAAATAAATTTTATTTGGTTATTGGGTATAATTTTTATTGCAGATTGCTGACTTCTATTCTTACCATTTTGTTAAGGATGTTTGCATCTATAGTCACAAGGCGTCTTGTCTGTAGTTTTTATTTTTGTAATGTCTTTGTCTGGTTTTGTTATCAGGATAATACTGACTCCATAATACTCTCTTTTCTATGAGAGATTTTGAGAATTGGTGCTAGTTCTTCCTTAAGTGCTTGTTAGAATTCTTCAGTGATACCATTTGGGTTTGGGGACTTCTTTTCAAGAGCTTTTATTTTATTTTATTTTATTTTATTTTTAATTAATTTTTATTGGTGTTCAATTTACCAACATACAGAAAAACACCCAGTGCTCATCCCGTCAAGTGTCCACCTCAGTGCCCGTCACCCATTCCCCTCCAACACCCGCCCTCCTCCCCCCTTCCACCACCCCTAGTTCGTTTCCCCGAGTTAGGAGTTCCAAGAGCTTTTAAACTAGGAATTCAATTTACTTAACTAACAGCTTATAGGGCTATTCAAGTTATCTTTTCATATTGAGTGAGTTGTGGTAGTTTGTATTTTCTAAGGAATTAATCTGTTTCATCTAAGTGTATAGGGTTGTTTGTGGCAATTCTCTTATTTTCCCTTTGATGGCTACAGGGTCTATAGTGATATGTTTTATTTCATTCCAAATATTGGTAAGTTGTTTATTGTCCCTTTTTTGTCAATCTTGCTAGACGTTTGCCAATTTTATGGATCTTTTCAAAGAGCCAGTTCTTTGTTTTATGATTTTCTTGTTCTGTTTTTAGTTGTATTGATTTTTGCTCTATGTTTATTATTTTCTTCTTTTTGCTTCCTTTGTGTTTATTTTGTTCTTCTTTTGCTAAGTTCTTTAGGTAGGAATAATATTATTGATTTGAAATTTTGCCTCTTTTCAAATGTGAGCATTTAGTGCTATAAATTCTCCTCTCAGGATTGCTTTAGCTATGTCCCATATGTTTGCATGTTATGTTTTCATTTTCACTCAGTTCAATATATTTTTAAATTTCCCTTGAAACTGCCTCTTTGACTCATGGATTATTTAGAAGCATGTTCTTTAGTTTCCATGTGTTTGAATATTTTCTATTAATTTTTAAGTTTGATTTCATTGTGGTCAGTGAGCTCACTCTGAATTATTTCAGTCTTTCAGATTTGTTGAGATTTGATTTATGGCTCAGAATGTGGTCTAGTTGGTAAATGTTCTGTGGGATCTTGAAAAGAATACGTATTTAAAATATGTATTCTGTTGCTTTTGGCTAGAATGTTCACATTATTGAATTTTTCTATCATCTTCGTTGATTTTTGGTCCTATCAATTCCTGAAAGAGGGGTGTTAAAGTCACAAACTATAGGGTTTTAAAAAAATTATTCATTTATTCATGAGAGACATAGAGAGAGGCAGGACACAGGCAGAGGGAGAAGCAGGCTCCAAGTGGGGAGCTCCATGCGGAACTTGATCCCAGGACCCAAGGATCACAACCTGAACCAAAGGCAGATGCTCAACCACTGAGCCACCTCTGTGCCCCACAAACTATAATTCTATATTTATCTATTTCTTCTTTCAGTTCTGTCAATTTTTGCTTCACCTATTTTGCACTCTGTTGTTTGGTGCATATACATTTAAGATTTCCACATCTCCCTGGTGGATTGACCCCCTTATCATTTGTAATACTCTATCTTAAGTAATTTTATTTGCTCTGAAGTCTATTATGTCTGATATTAATGTAGCCATTCTTGCTTCCCTTTGACTAATGTTACCATGATATATCTTTTTTCATCCTTATACTTTCTGTAAATGACATATGGTTGTCATTTTTTTGAGTCATATTTTTAATTCACTCTTGCACTTTTAAAAAATTGGTATACTTAGATTATTTATAATTAATGTAATTATTGATATGTTGGGGCTTAGATCTGCCTATTTACTCTTTGCTTTCTGTTCTTTTTGATTTTTCATTCCGTGTTTTCTTTTTTCTTCTCTACTGTGGGCTATTGGAGTAGACATTTATAATCACACTATACACTGTTATGATAGTTCTTCAAACATCAAACATAATTAGAAAACTCAAGATGAAAAGAAAAGTATACTTTACTGATATTTTGGCTCTTTCATTTGTTTTATATTCTTTTTTTGTTTGTTTTATCTTCTTGAAGTTGGAAGATTCCTTCTTTTATTGTTTCTTTTCTGCTTAGAGATTCTTTGCCATTCATTTTTACAATAGGGCTCCTGGCAACAAAATTTCTTAGTCTTCTTTCACCTCAGAATGTTTTAATTTGTCTTTTATTCTTGAGTGGTATTTTCTGCCAGATATAGGAATCTGGATTGACAATTCTTTTCTTTCAGCACTTGAAAAAGGCAGTGCAACTTCCTGCTGGTCTCCATGATTCCTTATGAAAAATTTGTGTCATTCAAATAGTTTATCTATTATAAGTAAGGTGTCATTTTTTTCATTTATTTCAAGATGATTTTTTTGTCTTTAAATTTTCAGTAGTTTGACTATAATGTGTTTTGGTGTGGATTTCTTTGGGTTTTTCTTATTTGAGATCCACTCAGCTTTCTGAGTGTGTTGTTTTATATCTTTTGACAATTTTTGCAAGTTTTTAAACATTATTTCTTTAAGTACTTTTCCCATTTTGTCCTCTTTATTTTTTCCTCTGGGACTCCAATGACATGACTGTTAGATCTGAGACTCTGTTCACTTTTTTTCCAAACTATTTTCTCTTTGTTGTTCAGATTGAGCGATTTCAATTGTTCTCCCTTCAGGTTCATGGGGTCTTTTCTTTTTTTCTTAAAGATTTTATTTATTTATTTATTCATGAGAGACACACAGAGAAAGGCAGAGACACAGGCAGAGGGAGAAGCAGGCTCCACACAGGAAGCCCGAGGCAGGACTTGATCCTGGGACCCTGAGATCATGCCTTGAGCCAAAGGCAGATGCTCAACTTCTGAGCCACCCAGGCATCCCCATGGGGTCTTTGTTCCCTCCATTCTGCTGTTGAAGCCATCCTTTTGTTTTTTCTCTTCTGGTTTTTGCATTTTTCAGTTCTCAAATTTTCATTTGGTTCTTCTTTATCTCTATTATTTCTTGCTGAGGTTTTTCTTTGCTGAGACTCTATTTTTTGTTTGTTTCAAGCATGTAATCTTGTGTTTAAGTATTTATAATGAGACTGCTTCAAAATATTTATCAGATGAGACGCCTGGTTGGCACAGTTGGTTAAGTGTATGACTCTTGGCTTTGGCTCAGGTGGTGATCTCAGGGTCATGATCTCAGGGTCATGAGATCAAGCTCTGCACTGGCTCCATGCTCAAGATGGGATCTGCTTGAGTTCCTCTCTCCCTCTGTGCCAACCCATCCCCTGCCCCCCCGGCTTGTGCTCCCTCTCTAAAATAAATTAATAAATAAATCTTTTAAAAAATAAAGTATTTCTCAGGTAATTCTAATATTTCTGTCATCTTGACACCAATTGACTGTCTTCCTTTATACAGATTTATTGAAGTATAATTGATATACAAAGTACTGTACATATTTAATGTGGACATTTTGATGAGCTTGGGCAGATGTGAACACCTATGATACCATTTTGTTCAGTTTGGGATTTTGGTTCTTGGTATGATTTGTGACTTTCTAAACTGAAACCTGGATATTTGGGGTATTATTATATGAGAGTTTGGATCTTATTTAAATCTTCTACTTTGCTAGCTTTTCACCCTGCTCTGGCAGAGAAAGTAAAGACTTTGTTACTGTCAGGTAGAGGTAGAAGTCCATTTTACCTACTTACTTAGCCTCCTTTGACACTCAGGTGGGATGGGGTTCTCATTATTGTTAGCTGGGAGTAGTATTTTTGGTTTCCTACTACTGATATCTTCCTGGCTTGGAGAATAAGAGTGCCTCATTATGCTTTCCACATGGTATTTAATGACACAATGGGGTAGAGTGGCATTATGACTGCTGGTTAGCAGTGAAAGTTCTTACTCTCCACTAGTCTTCCTTTGATACCATCACAAGCAGGGAGGGTAGAAGTGCCTCATTACTGCTAGGTGTTGGTGGAAGTTCAGTTTCCCCATGCAGTCTCCCTTGACACTGGGTGGGGGGGATGAGGATTTGACTTTGTTACCAGCTGGCAGTGAAGAAAGTTCTTGTTTCCTATTTGGCCTTCTCTGACGCAAGTCTGGTGAGGGTGTTATGCTGCCTGGTTAGAGATCCCAGAGTGTTGTGGGCTCCCTACCTTTCCTTTACTGGTATGGATAGAGGTTGGGCCACCATGTTTTCTGTAGTGTTTAATTTGAATAGAGCAATTATTACCTAAAATGCTTTCTGTCTTGCAAAGCTGTCCCTTTCCTGGCCATTTGGCTAGAAAGAGCAGGCTTTTGTTAGGACCTTTTCTTTTTGTTTGTTTCTAGATGTAGGCATTTCCCAGTTGGAAGTTTCTTTATTCCCATGTCTATGATATACGAGGCAACAGGAAATCTCAGAAACTCCGAAAACTCACCACCATAACATTCTCTGGGTCCCAAGTTTCTTAGGCAGTCGGCTTTCTTCTCTCTAACTTCCAGAGTTGTTTATTGTTTATTTATACATAATGTACAGGGTTTTTACTTGTACATTATTGGAAGGAATAGTAGAAAGTAAATCTGCTCCATCTTCCCACAATCAGAAGTAATCAAATATCTCTTTTAAGGAAACTAATTTGTGAGTGTATATACACACATTCATCTAAGTACATGCCTTTTTTCCTTTCAGGGAATCTTCATGGGCATCTGGCCATCCATGAAGTATCCCAGAAGAGTCCAGTGGCTCTACACTAAAAAATTATCTTGTATCTGAATTAGTACCACTAACAATGATAATTCTAATGAAAAACTTGTTTACTTGTCCAAGAAGGTACATTACATTGGCATAAGACAGTGTTGTGCAGTGTTTAGGAATACAAACTTTGGAGCCAGACACTTTGTGAGTCCCAATTATGTTGCTGTGTGATCTTGAGTAAGTTACTTAACCTCTCCATTCTTCAGTTTCCTCATCTCTAATATGGGGATAATGACAGGACTTATCCGAAACATGGGAGTCAGAACTAAATGAGCTAATATCTGTAAAACATTTAGAACAGTATCTGCTTTATTATTAGCCAGAATAATATGTAGTGTTGTGCTTGCATTCTATACCACTAAGAGGGATGTCTTCTTTCCCTCCCAAGTTATGAACCTGACCCACTTTTCCAGTTTTATCTTACACCATTATCAACTAGTTCTCTATACCAATTGCTATGGGTATTGTTCAGTTTCTTAAACACAGCACATGCTCTTTCAGCTCTGGGCCTCCGTACTATATTTTACTCACGCTTCAGATCTCAGGGAGGCCTTTTTTGCATTACAGAGGAACTTGGGTCTCCCTGCTTTGTGCTTCTACAGCATTTTCCACTTCCTCTACCACTTATGATCCTGACTTCAAGTAGCTTCAGACTCAATGGAGGGTGAGCTCTTGTCCCTTGTGGCCCCAACTTGGGTCTCTTGGGCCATAATCAGCAGTTTGTGATAATAACGATTCTGGAACTAGTGAAGCTGAGGCTGGAATTCAAATAGTTTGAGATAGGTTTGAACACAGTTTTGAGTATACAAATTTGGACAGGAACTTGGAGAACAAAGCAGAACAAAAGAAAATACAAAAGAAACCTCACTAAACCTGCTTTATAATTTCATTTTAAATGCAGCTTCTTAGTCTTTAAACTTTTAAAAAATAACTTCACATGCAACAACAGTTTAGTTATACTGAAATAGTTTTTAAGTGAAGAAATTCATTATTGGCATGCAGAGTCTAAAATAAAAAGTGAATAAATGCTGACTTGGCAAGCCAATTCTGAAAGGTTGCCAACCTCTGGCTTAGATGCCAGAAGCCCCAGCCTGTGGCCTTCAGTTGCTGATAATCAACATTATCAGCATATGCCTCCCAACTTAGAAGTCATGTGCACCTGGAACCCATTGGTCCTTTTTCTCAGGCCTTTTTCCCCCACTTCTTTCCTTTACTTTTAATCTTCCTGTTAGTCTACCTATGTTATATTTTTTCTAAATATCTCATCCATCTTTCTTTTGTGTCCCATACTATTCCAAGGTCTACTTGGCTTTTTATGGGGGGGGGGTGCATGTTGGAGGCAGATAAAATATGCAGCAACTATCTATTATCAAAGCTTGCTTCTTTTTGTCCTTAACGTCTCCTACATATGACACTGGATTCCCACCATCACCACAGTTGGTCAGGCTCCCATTAGCTAACTGCTTTTCTTACCTTCACTATCTACCTTCTCCAATGTATTCTGAATGCCATTGCCAAATCATTTTCCTACATGGCACCTATTATCACACTATTTTATCCTTTTGCCTCCATGGTAAAGGCCAAAGATCTTAATCTGGTTTCAGTCCCACCAAAATCTAGTCCCAATTCATTTTTTAAAAGATTTTATTTTATTTATTCATGAGAGACAGAGAGAGAGAGGCAGAGATACAGGGAGAGGGAGAGGCAGGCTCCCTCTGGGGAGCCTGATGTGGAACTCGGGACTCGATCGCAGGACCCCAGGATCATGCCCTGAGCAAAAGGCAGACGCTCAGCTGCTGAGCCACTCAGGTGTTCCCCCAATTCACTTTTTAAGCCATATCACATATTATGTCCCTACCCAGAGCATGAACCTGGACATGGTATAGCACTTTCTTAAATTCCCTACAGAGGTTTCTAAATTACATCTTTTAAAATCTCACTCAAAACCCTCTTCTTTTTTAAAACCTTTCTGGATATATCACCTTCTCATCTTTTTATTCGCCTCTCCTCCCTTCCACAATATACACAAATACATGCTCATTCAGAACTTTGACATTTAACCTATAATGCTACTCCAAGTCCTGCTGTCTCTTCTAAATGAGGCTGAGACAGTATTCACATATATTTCCCACTCCCCTATATTCCTTAGCCTTCCTTGCAATTATTGGGGTTATGTAAATTGTACTGACCAATGAACTGTGAGCTGAAGTAACATATGATACTAACGAGTTGAAGCAGTTTAAGAGCCAGTAGGCTTTATCCATCTCTTCTCCTCCCCTGCTGTAGTGACCTTGGAATCTATGTGTTGAGCTGGCAAGATTTCAACATGAAGGAATTTGAATTTTAAGCCACTTGATGGAAGAGAACTCCTACCAACCTGCTTCTGACTACATGAGTGCAAAACAAACCTTGTATTGTTAATCTGCTGTTATTTCCTGGTTTATCTGTTGCATTAATTATTCTAATTCATTGGGTAACTTCAAGAATGTAACCTTACAATTTCTTGGGCTCCCTTAATTCCAACAAATATCACATCTATTTCGCTTTAGCAAGTCTGTAACAAGATCCTAGAGTTGATCATCTTGTAAAACTTGCCTATCTCCAGAACCTTTTATTTGGTTATCTCACCCTCTGATTAAAGCATCCTAATCTTCCTCCTCTCAATTTTCCCACTGCCACTAAACGTGTTCTTCAATATCATTTAGGTTTCTAAATCTTTGAATTTGGAGGAGGTGGGGCAAGATGGCGGAAGAGTAGGGTCCCCAAGTCACCTGTCCCCACCAACTTATCTAGATAACTTTCAAATAATGTTGAAAACCTACGAATTCAGCCTGAGATTTATTTTTTCTAGGAAATATATTTATCTTTATTTTATTTTATTTTTGAAATAAATTTATTTTTATTGGTGTTCAGTTTGTCAACATATAGAATAACACCCAGTGCTCATCCCATCAAGTGCCCCCATCAGTGCTCACCACCCAGTCCCCGCCCACCTCCCCTTCTACCACCCCTAGTTCGTTTCCCAGAGTTAGGAGTCTTTCATGTTCTGTCTCCCTTTCTGATATTTCCCACTAATTTTTTCTCCTTTCCCCTTTATTCCCTTTCACTATTTTTTATATTCCCCAAATGAATGAGACCATATAATGTTTGTCCTTCTCTGATTGACTTATTTCACTCAGCATAATACCCTCTAGTTCCATCCACATCGAAGCAAATGGTGGGTATTTGTCGTTTCTAATGGCTGAGTAATATTCCATTGTATCCATAAACCACATCTTCTTTATCCATTCATCTTTCGATGGACACAGAGGTTCCTTCCAAGTTTGGCTATTGTGGACATTGCTGCTAGAAACATCGGGGTGCAGGTGTCCTGGCGCTTCATTGCATCTGTATCTTGGGGGAAAATCCCCAACAGAGCAATTGCTGGGTCTTAGTGGCCTGAGATTTAAAGAGAGAACAGCTGGAATGCCACAGAGAGAAGAGTTCACGCTTCCATCAAGGTAGGAAGCCAGGGAAAAAAATAAAGAAATAAAAAAGCATCCAAGGGGGAGGGGGTCCCCGCGAGGAGCCGGGCTGAGGCCAGGCGGCGAGTGCCCCCAGGACAGGAAAGCCCAGTCCCGGAGAAGCAGAAACTTTACCAATCTTCCCAGACGGAAAGGCGCTCACAGGGAACTCGGGCAGGATTCCAGGAGGGGCGGGGATGCCCTCAGGCTCCCAGGGGTACTAATCGAGGAAGTGCGCCCTGGGCGAAAGCGTGCCACACACCGCGGGCGAGCTCTCTAAAGGGCTGTAGCACACTCCCTGCACTGCCCGGGAGCAGCTCCGGTGGTGGCTTGGGCTGGCGGCTCTGGACAAGGGTTCTGCTCAGTCCCAGGAGCATGATTCCAGCGCTGCACGCCCCGGAGCCCAGGGCGCTGGGGGACACAGCCCAGGATCCGGCGCTCCCCCCTGGACAGGCAGAGGCCGAGAGGGCCAGGACAGCAAGGATGCTCCTGCCAGCAGGCGGCCCCAAGCTGAGCAGATCGGCACCCCCCGCGCCCGGAGCATCCAGGCCCCAGCAGACTGGGAGCTGCGGTAGTTACTGCAGCAGGTGACTCCAGAGCTGGAGAACTGGCCGCCGCCAGTGTTGTTGTTCCTCCTGGTGTCACCTTGTACCTAGGATTGATCAGGGCCACCAGGGAGCAGGGTCCTCATAAGATAAATAGCTTCCACACACCTGATAATCAGCACAGAAGGCCGCTCCCCCAGAAGACCAACTGGAAGGACAGGGGAAAAGTAAGTTATTGACCAAGTAGCACTGGAAAGTTCCAGGGTCCAGGGACTGTTTTTGTTGTCTGTTTGTTCCCCCCCTTTCTCTCTTTTTTTCCTTTTTCCAGTACAACTTGTTTTTAGCCCCTCTGCATTGAGCAAAATGACTAGAAAGAAAAACTCACCACAAAAAAAGAATCAGAAACAGTACTCTCTCCCACAGAGTTACATAATTTGGATTACAATACGATGTCAGAAAGCCAATTCAGAAGCACAATTATAAAGCTACTGGTGGATCTAGAAAAAAAGCATAAAGGATTCAAGAGACTTCATGACTGCAGAATTTCCATCTAATCATGACGAAATTAAAAATCAATTAAATGAGATGCAATCCAAAATGGAGGTCCTAATGATGAGGGTTAAGGAGGTAGAAGAACGGTTGAGTGACACAGAAGACAAGTTGATGGCAAAGAAGGAAGCTGAGGAAAAAAGAGAAAAACAATTAAAAGACCATGAGGATAGGTTCAGGGAAATAAATGACAGCCCCAGAAGGAAAAATCTACATTTAATTGGGGTTCCAGAGGGCGCCGAAAGGGACAGAGGACCAAAAAGTGTATTTGAACAAATCATAGCTGAAAACTTCACTAACTTGGAAGGAAAACAGGCATTCAGATCCAGGAGATAGAGAGATCCCTCCCTAAAATCAATAAAAACCGTTCAACACCCTGACATTTAATAGTGAAACTTGCAAATTCCAAAGATAAAGAGAAGATCCTTAAAGCAGCAAGAGACAAGAGAGCCCTAACATTTATGGGAAAAAGTATTAGGTTAACAGCAGACCTCTCCACAGAGACCTGGCAGGCCAGAGAGGGCTGGCAGGATATATTCAGGGTCCTAAATGAGAAGAACCTGCAGCCAAGAATACTTTATCCAGCAAGGCTGTCATTCAGAATAGGAGAGATAAAGAGCTTCCAAGAAAGGCAGAAACTGAAAGAATATGTGACCACCAAAGCAGCTCTGCAAGAAATATTAAGGGGGACTCTGTAAAAGAAAAAGGAAGTCCAAGGAAATAATCCACAAAAACAGGGACTGAATAGGTATCATGATGACACTAAACTCATATCTTTCAATAGTAACTCTGAACGTGAATGGGCTTAATGATCCCATCCAACACTCTGCAGGGTTTCAGAGTGGATAAAAAGCAAGACCCATCTATTTGCTGTCTACAAGAGACTCATTTTAGACCTAAGGACACCTAAAGCCTGAAAATGAAAGGTTGGAGAACAATTTACCATTCCAATGGTCCTCAAAAGAAAGCAGGGGTAGCAATTCTCATATCAGATAAATTAAAGTTTATCCCAAAAACTGTAGTAAGAGATGAAGAGGGACACTATCATACTTAAAGGATCTATCCAACTAGAGGACCTAACAATCATGAATATTTATGCCCTGAATGTGGGAGCTGCCAAGTATATCAATCAATTAATAACCAAAGTTAAGACATACTTAGATAATAATACACTTATACTGGGAGACTTGAATATGGCACTTTCTACAATTGATAGATTTTGTAAACATAGCATCTCCAAAGAAACAAGAGCATTAAATGATACACTGGACTAGATGGATTTCACAGATACTTACAGAACTTTACATCCAAATGCAACTGAATACACATTCTTCTCAAGTGCACATGGAACTTTCTCCAGAATAGATCACATACTGGGTCACAAATCAAGTCTTAACCCATACCAAAAGAATGGGATTGTACCCTGCATGATTTCAGACCATAATGCTTTGAAATTAGAACTAACCCACAAGAAGTTTGGAAGGATTTCAAACACGTGGAGGTTAAAGACCATCCTGTTAGAAGATGAAAGGGTCAACCAGGAAATTGTAGAAGAATTAAAAAGATTCATAGAAACTAATGAGAATGAAGATACAACTTTTCAAAATCTTTGGGATGGAGCAAAAGCAGTCCTGAGGGGGAAATACATTGCAATACAAGCATCCATCGAAAAACTGGAAAGAACTCAAATACAAAATCTAACCCTGTTCCTAAAGGAGCTGGAGAAGGAACAGCAAATGAAACCCTCACCCATCAGAAGAGGACAGTTAATAAAGACTTGAGCAGAACTTAATGAAATCGAAACCAAAAGAACTGTGGAACAGATCAACAAAACCAGGAGTTGGTTTTTTGAAAGAATTAAAAAGATAGATAAACCATTAGCCAGCCTTATTAAAAACATGGAGAAAAGACTCAAATTAATAAAATCATGAATGAGAGAGATCACCACCAATACCAAGGAAATACAAACGATTTTAAAACCTTATTATGAGCAGCTATACACCAATAAAATAGGCAATCTAGAAGAAATGGACGTATTTCTGGAAAACCACAAACTACCAAATCTGGAACAGGAAGAAATAGAAAACCTGAACAGGCCGATAACCAGGGAGGAAATTGAAGCATTCATCACAAACCCCCCAAGACAGAAAAGTCCAGGGCCAGATGGCTTCCCAGGGGAATTCTATCAAACTTTAAAAGAAGAAACCATACCTAGTCTACTAAAGCTGTTCGGGAAGATAGAAGGAGATGGAATACTTCCAAACTCATTGTATGAGGCTAGCATCACCTTAATTCCAAAACCAGACAAAGACCCCACCAGAAAAGGAGAATTATAGACCAATATCCTTGAGGAACACAGATGCAAAAATTCTCAACAAGATACTAGCCAATAGGATCCAACAGTACATTAAGAAGATTATTCACCATGACCAAGTGGGATTTATCCCCAGGATGCAAGGCTGGTTCAACACTGGTAATGCAATCAATTGAGAGATTATGTCAACAAGAGAAAAAAAGAACCCTAAAATCCTCTCAATAGATGCAGAGAAAGCATTTGACAAAATACAGCATCCATTCCTGATCAAAACTCTTCAGAGTGTAGGGATAGAAGGAAGATTCCTCAGCATCTTAAAAGCCATCTACGAAAAGCCCACAGCAAATATTATTCTCAATAGGGAAACACTGGGAGCATTTCCCTAAGATCAGGAACAAGACAAGAATGTCTACTTTCACCACTGCTATTCAACACAGAATTAGAAGTCCTAGCCTCAGCAATCAGGCAACAAAAAGAAATAAAAGGCATTCAAATTGGCAAAGAAGAAGTCAAACTCTCGCTCTTCACAGATGACATAATACTCTACGTAGAAAACCTAAAAGACTCCACCCCAAGGTTGCTAGATCTCATATAGTAATTCAGCAGTGTGGCAGGATCCAAAATCAATGCCCAGAAATCAGTGGTATTTCTATACACTCACAATGAAACTGAAGAAAGAGAAATTAAGGAGTCAATCCCAAATGCTTTTGGCACCCAAAAGCATAAGATACCTAGGAATAAACCTAACCAAAGAGGTAAAGGATCTATACCCTAAAAACTATAGAACACTTCTGAAAGAAATTGAGGAAGACACAAAGAGATGGAAAAATATTCCATGCTCATGGATTGGCAGAGTTAATGTTGTGAAAATGTCAATATTACCCAGGGCAATTTACACGTTTAATGCAATCCCTCTCAAAATACCATGGACTTTCTTCAGAGAGTTAGAACAAATTATTTTAAGATTTGTATGGAATCAGAAAAGACCCCGAATAGCCAGGGGAATTTTAAAAAAGAAAACCATAGCCGGGGGCATCACAATGCCAGATTTCAGGTTGTACTACAAAGCTGTGGTCATCAAGACAGTGCGGTACTGGCACAAAAACAGACACATAGATCAATGGAACAGAATAGAGAATCCAGAAGTCGACCCTCAATTTATGGTCAACTAATATTTGACAAAGCAGGAAAGACTATCCCCTGGAAAAAAGACAGTCTCTTCAATAAATGGGGCTGGGAAAATTGGATATCCACATGCAGAAGAATGAAACTCGACCATTCTCTTACATCACACACAAACATAAACTCAAAATGGATGAAAGATCTAAATGTGAGACAGAATCCATCAAAATCCTAGAGGAGAACACAGGCAACACCCTTTTTGAACTCGGCCACAGCAACTTCTTGCAAGATACATCTATGAAGGCAAGAGAAACAAAAGCAAAAATGAACTATTGGGACTTCATCAAGATAAAAAGCTTCTGCACAGCAAAAGAAACAGTCAACAAAACTAAAAGACAACCTACAGAATTGGAGAAGCTATTTGCAAATGACATATCAGGTAAAGGGCTAGTTTCCAAGATCTATAAAGAACTTATTAAACTCAACACCCAAGAAACAAACAATCCAATCATGAAATGGGCAAAAGACATGAACAGAAATTTCACCAAGGAAGACATAGACATGGCCAATAAGCACCTGAGAAAATGCTCTGCATCACTTGCCATCAGGGAAATACAAATCAAAACCACAATTAGATACCACCTCACACCAGTGAGAATGGGGAAAATTAAGAAGACAGGAAGCAGGAAAATTAAGAAGAAACGTTGGTGAGGATGTGGAGAAAGGGGAACCCTCTTGCACTGTTGGTGGGAATGTGAACTGGTGCAGCCACTCTGGAAAACTGTGTGGAGGTTCCTCAAAGAGTTAAAAATAGATCTGCCCTACAACCCAGCAATTGCACTGCTGAGGATTTACCCCAAAGATACAGATGCAGTGAAACGCCGGAACATCTGCACCCCAATGTTATAGCAGTAATGTCCACAATAGCCAAACTTTTGAAAGAGCCTCGGTGTCCATCGAAAGATGAATGGATAAAGATGTGGTCTATGTATACAATGGAATATTACTCAGCCATTAGAAACGACAAATACCCACCATTTGCTTTGACGTGGAAGGAACTGGAAGGTATTATGCGGAGTGAAATAAGTCAATCGGAAAAGGACAAACATCATATGGTTTCATTCATTTGTGGAATATAAAAATTAGTAAAAGGGAATAAAAGGAAAGGAGAGAAAATGAGTGAAAATATCAGTGAGGGTGACAAAACATGACAGACCCCTAGCTCTGGGAAACGAACAAGGGGTAGTGGAAGGGGAAGTGGGCGGGGGGTTGGGGTGACAGGGTGTTGGGCACTGAGGGGGGCACTTGATTGAATGAGCAGTGGGTGTTTTGCTAAATTTTGGCAAATTGAGGTCCAATAAAAAATTTTAAAAATAAGAAAAATAAAAGAACTAAGAAGAAAAATAAACAAATACATAATTAGTTAATTAATTAATTAATTAAATCTTTGAATTTTCTCTATTCTCCAAGTTTTTCACTCTTTCCTGGCTTCATATTCCATGCAGAGCTGGAGCAAATTCTCATTCCTTTTTCTATACCCTCACTTTTGTTCTTAATTTCTTAACCTATTTATTTTTCCATGACCTCTGTCTTGCAAATATCCAACATCAGATGCACATAAGGATCCATTGTCTTTACTGTTAATCCTAGGTTGTGAAGTGCTACTGCAGAATATAGCAAAAGCACACTGTAGGCATGATTTCCTAATTAAGCATTCTAATCTCACATGTATTCTCAAAATTGCTGAACTTCTGTTTTTGTTCTAATCAGTTCTTTTTCTTTCATTTGTCACTAATGTCTGTGAGAAATTTATCCTACTATTCTTAATACCCCCAAGTACACTTCTCAGATGATCTTGCTTCCTCTCAGAGAAATTAAATCCACCTAGAAGTACCTTATACCAACCATTCTGTGTTTGTTTTCTTTCTTCTTGTCATATAGGAAGAATTGCCCTTACCTTTTCCAAGACAAGTCATTCCACTCTTGATTTGTCTCCACAGAGTCTTTATTCCATCAATTAGCCCCCTCACCTATTCTATGTCTTTAAGCCTTCTTTTTTGCACTGGCTTTTCATATTTTGCGTGCAAACATGCGGAAATACTCTCTATCTTAAATGAATCACCTTCCTTCAAGAGTGTCTCTTCCTCCAGCTATCACCTTATTCCCTTAACTTTCTTTGCAGCTAAGCATGTTTTTTATTTAAAAAAAAAAAAGCAGTTTGTACTCAATAACTCTGCCTTTGTCTCTGACTTATTACTCAATCTGCAGCAATACGGTGTCTGCTTTTGTCTTCTAAAACCACTCTCACTAGAGGCATAATGAATAATTAAACCAGATCAAATTACCTCTTTTTCTCAAGTAGGATAAACTACTTGACTTCTCAGCAATATGGAAAGTCTCTCTTCTGGTTTGCACAATATGAGTCACCTAGTTCTTTGTCATCTCTGATTGCTTCTCTTTCTCTATCTCATCCTTATATGTTGGTCCTACCAATGGTTCCACCTTTAGTTCTCTTCTCATATGAATCTAGACATTTTCTCCTTCCACAATATACACATATACATGTAAATTCTACCTACTTCTATGCCTTCAACCCATCTATTCATAAATGATTCCCAATTCCATCTATCTTCCTTACTTCTAGCACTTCACTGCCTAGATGTTCCACAGGAACTTCAATCTCAGTCTGTCCAAAACTATATCCTCTAAGGTCGGGTTCTTGCTGCTAATATTCTCAGAATAATATCAAGTCCATTTCCCCCCACTTGCTCAAGACAGAAACCTGGAAATGATTATCCTCTTCTTCATCCTCATTGTCTCTTTTCCTTTACTCCTCAAAATACTTGCACTGTCAGTGCCACTTGAAAATTTTATGAATTTGCCTTTTTTTATCCACTGCCCAAGTTTGGGCTCTTGTCCTATTTTACCTTCACTTCTCCAAAGCCTCACAAATTATATCCCTGAATTTGAGATCTCCTGCCTGCAAATCATTGCCTATCCAAATTGGCCTTTCAAAAACACAAATCTGATCATGTCATGCACTCATTCCAAAAGCTTAGATTGCTTTCCATCATCCATAAAATAAAGTTCAAAATCTTTAGCATAGTATATGACGTCCTTCTTGATTGACCCAATCCTAATTTTATAACCTTATCTTCCAGCACTTTCCCTCCTTTCCCTGTGCTCTAACCACATATTACCAACTCCTCAAAATATTACCACTCCTCAAACACTTCATTCTCATAATCAAAACTACTATGCCACTTGCCTATACTATTCTTTCAGTTTGACCATTATGAACTTTTTATTAATTCTATTTCAGTCTTTATTCTCTCTGTGTTTCATTTTGAAATTTTCTGTTATCTCTTCAAATTCACTATTTTTATCTACAGAACCTAATTTTCCCTTACTTCCATACAGTGGAATTTTCAGACATTGTGTTTTTCAGCTCTATAATTTTCATTTGTTTCTTAATAATTCCATTCAGTTTCTCATTATGTTCATGTATACCTATAAACGCTAAGCATATTTATAATAGCTGTTTTACATTTCTTCCCTGTAATTCTATCACCTCTGTCATTTATGGATCTATTTCTATGGAATGGTTTTTCTCCTGGTTATAGGTCACATTTTCTAGGTATTTTGCATATTTAATAATTTTTTTTATTGGAGGATGGAATTGTGAATGCTACACTGTTGAGTACTGGATTTTCTTGTCTTCCGTGAAAGACTATTGAACTTTGGGGCACCTGGGTGGCTCAGTTAGTTAAGTATCCAACTCTTGATTTTGGTTTAGGTCATGATCTCATGGGTCATGGATTCAAGCTTCGAATTCGACTCTGCCCTCAGTGGGGAGTCTCCTTGAAGATTATCTCCCTCTGCCTCACCCTCCATGCATGAGCGAGCTCTCTCTAACATAAATAAATACATCTCTTAAAAAATACAAAGACCGTTGAATTTTGTTTTGGGAGACACTTGACTTGTATGTAAGTTTGATTCTTTTAATGTTTTTAAGTTTGTGAGATAAGTGTAGGATAGTCTTTACTCCTGGCTAACTTAGTCCTACTAGAAAGGCATGATGCTTCTTGGCTCCCTATTTTTCCTGAGTGAGCCCTAAGGTGCTGAATAGTCTCTTTACTCTAGCTGGTAGGAACTTAAATGTCTTCAAGTTCTATGTGAACTCTGAGAATAGTTTAGCTCACAGTTCCCTGATCATTCATTGCCCAGAATTACAGAGTTTTGCCTAGTGTGTGCAGGGATTATTATTTTAGCAACAGACTCCAGCAGACCTCTAGGCAGGTTTCTAGAGCTGTTTTCTCTGTGTATCTTCCTCTTCCCCAGATACCTCAGCCTTCTTGAATACTGATTGATCTCTGTGTTCTCAACTTGGTGAAATCACTATGCTCTACTTGGATTCCTCTTCCTGCAGCATGGTCTGGAAAGTGCCTCAAGGCAGAAACCCAGGGTTCACTTCATTTGTTTCCCTTCTCTCAGGAACTGTAATACTGTACTTTCTGTTACTCCATGTCTGAAAACAAATGTTTCTTTCTCATTTCTACTCTTTAGGACTTGAGAAAAAAAAGGCTCTCAGTAATTAAGTCACCTGAATGACTTAGCAACAAGGTCATAGGGTCATGCCATTCAAATTTCCATCCTTTGACTCCAAAAAGCAGTGTTGAGACATTAGTTCTATGCATCTTCAAAAGTCCTTTTTCCCAGATAAAAAAAGATTCAAATCGGAGGGAATTAATACTTCTGCTATTCCCATACTCCTGCCTTCTACTACATGTTTTCATCAGACTGTGTTGAGTGTATTCATCTAGAGAAGCCAAAGGCTGAGAGAGAAAGAAAGAGAGAGCGTGCAAAAGCGATTTCTCCCATTTGTCTTTAATCAGTAACTTTTACAGATGAATAATCAGGATTTTATTTCTACTATCCTTACCAGACACAGTGGTAGCCATGGATGGCTTATGGCTGGACATGTGTTGTTTCACTGTACAAAATCATTTTAAAAATGATGACACAAGTCCAGGTGAAAAAGTAGATGCCATGATGCAAAACATCTTAGCAGCAACAGCTCAGAGGAGCTCTGATAAAGATCACAGAAAAGATATTCTGTGGCCTGTGTATAGTATTGCTAATCAGCAGTCTAATTTGCCTCCTGCTAGATTGACATTGTGCCTTGGTTGTTAATGAGACTTCTTAAAGCCAAGGAGATTTAGAACACGTTGTACTGGCAGGTTGCCATAGTTCTGAGAGATCTTATTCCTGTGGGATTTCAGAGAGTCCACAGACACACCAAGTTACTTCCCAATAATATGACAAAAGTAAAAAAAAAAGATTAATATTGTCATTCTTGACATTAGATGAAGATTTTTAATTAGTATGCAAGAGAAACTTCGTTTACAATGCAGATGCTACCTAGTAAAATTGGATGACAACTATTTACCCTCTCCATCTCTTGCTCCCAACATTCTTTCCTTCTTTTTTTAACTCATCTATTCTTTACCCTACCCCCAGCCCATTTAAAGTCAGTCATATGAGAGTTGTGGCATGTTTAGTTTTTGGACTTACTGAACTTCCATCAAGTTGATGGATGACAGGGCCAGGAAACAGAATCATAGATGTCTTAGCTTGGGGGACAGAACCCATACTCATCATCTATCTTGATTTGGCAGGTGAAGTAAGGGCCAAAAACAACTGAGACGATCCTGTCTCCCACTTAATACCCCATTTGCCGCTACTGGCTTCTTGCTAAGTTCCAGAGCGTGTTGCTTTAAAAAGGCTAGAAATCAGAAAAAAAGATGTATACATATACATAAAATGAACTAAATCCAAATTCAAAACAAATTAACCAAACTAACCCCCCAAAAGAATGAGAATTGTAAAGTGGACAAAAAAAATCACTTTGTCTATTTAAATCAGAAGTCCTATTTCAGAAACAGCTCTGATTTCCCTTCAGCAAGTGATAGACTTTATGTCCTCTGAGCCTTGACAACAAGAAATTGTGTCTTGTTGAATTTAGAAGGGTTTTTTTTTTTTTTAATAACTGCTAGGCACCTATGCACCACTGTTGTAATTTGATAGGCAAAGCTGACCTTCCATTGCCAATCAATAAAATATTTGTTTTCTCAGCACAATGCTAGGCTCTCCCACAATTCCTTCACTTTCTTGAATTGTAGACTCCATTTCTTTTTTTTTTTATTTTAATTCCACTCTAGTTAACATAGTTTTCTTTTTTTTAGTTTCAGATGTACAATATAGCAATTCAACAATTCCATATATTACTCAGTGCTCATCAAGATAACTACTTTTTATCTCTTTCACTTATTTCACCCATTTCCCACTCACCTCCCCTCAGGAAACCTCTGCTTTTTGTCTATAGTTAAGACTCTGTTTTTTCGTTTGTCTCTTTCTCCCCCTTTGTTTGTTTTGTTTCTTAAATTCCACATAAGTGAAATCATATGGTATTTGTCTTCCTCTGACTGACTTAGTTCACTAAGCATTATATTATCTAGATCCATCCATGTTGTTGCAAATGGCAAGATTTCATTCTTTTTTGCTGAATAATATTTCTTTGCAAATATATACCAAATTTCCTTATCCTTTCATCTATTTTTAAAAGATATTTATTTATTTATTTATTTATTTATTTATTTATTTATTTATTTATGTAGGTTCCATGCCCAATGTAGGGCTTGAACTCACAATCTTGAGGTCAAGAGTCACATGCTCTACCATGAGCCAGCCAGGCACCCCGCCCACTCATCTATTGATGGACATTTGGGTTGCTTCCATAATTTGGCTATTGTATATAATGCTACAATAAACATAGGATGCATACATCCCTTCAGATTGGGATTTTTGTATTCCTTGGGTAAATACCCAGTAGTGTGATTACTGGATTATAGGATAGTTCTATTTTTCACTTTTTGAGGAACCTTCAGTACTGTCTTCCACAGTACTGCACCAGCTTTCATTCCCAACAGTGCTTGAGGATTCCTTTTTCTCAACATCTTCACCAATACCTATTGTTTCTTGAGTTTTTTATTTTAGCCATTTTGAAAGGTGTGAGGTGATATCTCATCATGGTTCTGATATGCATTTCCCTGATGATGAGTGACACCATGCATCTTTCCATGTGTCTATATGTTTTCTTTGGAGAAATATCTGTTGATGTCTTCTGCCCATTTTTAAATTGGATTATTTATTTTTTGGATGTTGAGTTGTGGAAGTTTTTTATATATTTTTGATATTAACTCTTTATTGGATATGTCATTTGCAAATATCTTCTCCTATTCAGTTGGTTGCCTTCTACTTTTTTGGGAGAGAGAGAGAGAGCACACATGGGAGCAGGGGAAGGGGGCAGCACAGAGGGAGAGGGAGAAAGAATCTTAAGCAGGCTCTGCACCCAGCATGGAGTCCCATGTGGGGCTCAATCTCATGATCCTGAGATAATGAACTGATCTGAAATCAAAAGTTGGACACTTAACCAACTGAGCCATCCAAGCGCCCAATTGCCTTCTAGTTTTGTTCATTGTTTCCTTTGCTGTGGAGAAACTTTTTATTTTGATGTAACTCCAGTAGTTTATTTTTACTTTTGTCTCCTTTACCTCACAAGACAAATTTAGAAAAATGTTATTGTCAATATCAGAGACATCACAGCCTGTGTTCTCTTCTAGGATTTTTGTGGTTTCAGATTTCATATTAAGGTCCTTAATCCATTTTGAGTTTATTTTTGTGTATTGTGTAAGAAAGTGGTCCAGTTTCTTTCTTTTGCATATAGCTGTCCAGTTTTCCCAACATCACTTGTCAAAGAGACTGTCTTTTTTCCCACTGGATATTCTTTCCTGCTTTGTCAAAAATTAGTTGACCATATAATTGTGGATTTATTTCTGGGTCTTCTACTTTCTCTAGATGGGGAGAGAAAGAGAGAGGGAGGAGCAGAGAGAAAGGGAGAGACAGAATTTGAAGTGGGCTCTATTCCTAGTGTGGAGCCTGACAGAGGTCTCAATCTCATGACACTAAGATCACGACCTGAGCTGAAATCGAGTTGAATATTTAAATGACTGAGCCACTCAGATGCCCCTGGACATATTATTTTGTTCCATTGATCTATATGTCCATTTTTAAAGATGGTACCATACTGTTTGGATTACTACAGCTTTATTATATAACTTGAAGTCCAGAATTGTGATGCCTCCAGCTTTGCTTTTCTTTTTCAAGATCGCTTTGGTTGTTCAAAGTCTTTTGTAGCTCCATACAAACTTCAGGATTGTTTGTTCTAGTTCTATGAAAAATGCTGGCATTTTGATAGGGAATGTATTAAGTGTGTAGATTGCTTTGTGTAGTATAGACATTTTAACAATATTTGTTCTCCCAATCCATGAGCATCTTTCCATTTCTTTCATCAGTTCTTTTTTTTTCAGTTTTTACTTTCTTGAGTCATTTATTCTTTTTTTTAAATTTTATTTATTTATTCATGAAAGACACGGAGAGAGAGGCAGAAACACAGGCAGAGGGAGAAGCAGGCTCCATGCAGGGAGCCCGATGTGGGACTTGATCTGAGGTCTCCAGGATCAGGCCTTGGGCCAAAGGCAGGCACCAAACTGCTGAGCCACCCAGGGATCCCTCATCAGTTTTCTATAGTTTTCATAATACAGGTCTTTTGCCCCTTTCCTTATGTTTATTCCTAGCTATTTTATTATTTTTGGTGCAGTTGTAAATGGGATTGTTTTCTTAATTTCTATTTCTGCTGTTTCATTAGTAGTATATGGAAATGCAACAAATTTCTGTACATTGATTTTGTATCCTGTTACGTTATTCAATTAATTTATCACTTCTAGTCGTTTTTTGGTGGAGTCTTTAGGGTTTTCTATATATAGTATCATGTCTTCTGCAAGTAGTGAAAGTTTTACTCCTTCCTTGCCAATTTGGATGCCTTTTATTTCTTTTTGTTTGATTGCTGTGGCTAAGACTTCTTGTGCTATTTTGAATAAAAGTGGTGAGAGTGGGCATTGTTGTCTTGTTCTTAATCTTTGGGGAAATGCTCTCGGTTTTCCTCATTGATTATAATTTTCATGGTGGGTTTCATATAGGGTCTTTATTATATTGAAGTATGTTCCCTCTAAACCTATTTTGTTGAGGATATTTAATCATGAATGGATGTTATAGTTTTTCAAATGCTTATTCTGCATCTATTGAAATGTTCATATGATTTTTATCTTTTCTCTTATTGATGTGATGTATCATGTTGGGTTTGTGACTATTGAACCATCCTTGCAACCCAGGAATAAATCCAACTTGATCATGGTGAATGATTTTTTTAATGTATAGTTTGTCCTGGTTTGCTAATATTTTGTTGAGGATTTTTGCATCTATGTTCACCAGAGATATTGACCTGCAGTTCTCTCTCTTTTTTAAAGATTTTATTTATTTATTCATGAGAGGCACAGAGAGGCAGAGACATAGGCAGAGAGAGAAGCAGGCTCCCTGCGGGGTGGGGGGACACCCAATGCGGGACTCGATTTCTGGACCCTGGGATTATGACCTGAGCCGAAGGCAGATGGTCAACCACTGAGCCACCCAGGTGCCCCAGTTTTCTTATTTGTGGTGTCTTTACTTGGTTTTCGAATCAGGGTAATACTGGGTTCATAGAATTTGGAAGTTTTTCTTCCTTTTCTGTTTTTTAATAGTTTGAGAAAAACAGGTATTAAATTTTCTTTAAATATTTGGTAGAATTCACTTGTGAAGCCATCTAGTCCTGGGCTTTTGTTTGTTGGGAATTTTTTTTATTACAATTCAGTTTCATTGCTGATAACTGGTCTGTTCAAGTGGGCTCCATTTCTGCTCACTGTAGGGTGTTATCCTCCTATTTACAAAAGTTTTCCCAACTTCAGTTATTCACATATAACTTCTCAATATTTGTCATGGTAGAATAATACCCATACTTAATTTATCAAACATATCTCTTATTATCAATTCATTTTTAAAAAGTCTTTCCCAGGGTATTATATATGTATATTTACTTATTTTTAAATTATGTATATATGTATATGTACACACATGCAATTTGACTTGTGTAATTGTGTACCACTTAAAACCATTTCCCGGGATCCCTGGGTGGCGCAGCGGTTTGGCGCCTGCCTTTGGCCCAGGGCGCGATCCTGGAGACCCGGGATCGAATCCCACGTCAGGCTCCCGGTGCATGGAGCCTGCTTCTCCCTCTGCCTGTGTCTCTGCCTCTCTCTCTCTCTCTCTCTCTCTCTCTCTCTCTGGTGACTATCATGAATAAATAAAAAAAATAAAAAAAATAAAAAAAATAAAAAAAAACCATTTCCCATAATACTAGCAATATATGGGGTATATATGTATCAAAATTTAGGAAACATTGCTTTGAGGAATAGCTGAAAGGATTTAATGAAATAAAATGGAGCAGTGCTTCTTTTAAGTCATCTTGAGATTTAGGAGAGCTGTGTTAAAGACTGCTCATTTTCCACTAAAATCCATTCTTCCCTTCAATAATGTACAGTTGTAAGTTGAAAGCAGTTGCTTATCCAGGACTTCTTGCATCTGAATGTGTGTGGATTTATGAATATTCATTGCCAATGAATGTGGGCAAAAATATGGCCACTTCCAAACCAAAGCTTGCAAGAAGTAGTTGTAACCTCTTTTATGTTCTCTTTCCTTTCCTCCAGCTGGATGCAGAGATAATGAGGAAGTCCTGGGGCATAGATTCTCTATACTGGCTATAGATTGGAATTACCAGAGGGACTTTTATAAATATATCAAGTTCCATCCGAAACTACGATAACCATCCCAAACCATCCTAAACTACCATAATCTCTAGAGGTAGATCCCACGTGACATACTAGGGCTGGATTCAATGTCTCAATATTGTTAAAATGTCAGTTATCCACAGATGGATCTTTACAGTTAATATGATATAAATTAAAATTCCAAAAAGCTTTTCTTATAGAAACTGACAAGCTAATTCTAAAATATACATAGAAACGCAAGCAACACAGAATACTCAAAACACTGTGGAAAAGAAGAATAAAATTGGAGAACTTCACCATATACCACCTGATTTCAAAACTTACGATATGCTACTTAATCAAGACAGTATGGCAGGCAGCCTGGGTGGCTCAGTGGTTTAGCGCTTGCCTTCTGCCCAGGTCATGATCCTGGAGACCCGGGATCGAGTCCCATGTCAGGCTCCCTGCATGGAGCCTGCTTCTCCCTCTGCCTGTCTCTTTGACTCTCTTTCTCGCTCTCTCTCTCTGTCTCTCATGATTAAATAAATAAAATCTTTTTAAAAAAAGGACAGTATCGAGCTGACACGAAGATTGACAAGTTGATCACCCAAACAGAATAGAAAATATAGAAATAGCCCCGTACATTTATGGTAAATTGATGTTCATCAAAAGGGAGAAGGGATTTCAATGGAAAGAAAATTGTTTGCAATAAATAGTGCTTGAAAAAAGTGGATATCCATATGGAAAGAATGAACCTTGACCCTTAGCTCACACTGCATACAAAAATTAACTCAAAGTGGAACATAGACCAAGCTAGATAAAACTATAAAATTATTAAAAGAAAATATGAGAGTATCTTTATAACCTGGGCACAGACATAGGCATAGAGGGCAATAACCATAAACAAAATTATTTATTAGTTAGATTTTGTCAAAATTTAAAATGTCCGTTCATCAAAAGACACTATTAAGAAAAAGAAATTGATGACTATGCTAGTCACAGTATAGGTGAAAATGTTCACAAGACATATCTCACAAAGGGCTTATATCCAGAATATATGAAGAACATTTAAGACTCAATGATAAGATAAACAACTTATTTTCAAGGGTAAATATTTGAACATTTTGTAAAGAATGTATACAAATGGCATATATATATACACACAAATAAATTATCAATAAACACATGAAAATATTCTTAGCATCATAAGTCATTAGGGAAGTGGAAATTAAGAGCACAATGAAATACAACTACACAACCATTAAAATGCCTAAGATTATAAAGCTTGATAGTTCTAACTGTTGGTGAGAATGCAGGGCAAGCAGAACTCTCCTACGTTGCTGCTGGGAATGTAAAATGGCACAAACACTTCAGGAAAAATCTGACAGTTTCTTTTAAATTAAACCTATATCTTCTATATGACTAGCAAGTCCACTTTTAGATAATTATTCAAGAAGAAAGAAAACATATTTACTGGAACTGCTGTACATGAATATTCATAGAAGCTTTATTCACAATCACACAAAACGGGAAAGAAACCCCAAATGCCCATGGTTAGGTGAATAGATAAATTATAGTATAGTTCTTTAACAGACTACCTAATGATGAAAACAGAAAAATTAATCATACAATGACATGGACAAATCTGAAAAATATTATGCAAATGAATAAAGCCAGGAATGTATGATTTAATTAATGTAAAGTTCTGGAAAATTCAAAATAATCTATAATGATGGAAAGCACATCAGCTGTTACCTAGATATGGGCATGAACAACATTGACTGTAAAGGGGCACATGAACACTTTCTTTGGTGGTGAACATAATCTATATCTTGATTATGAAACTACATGGGTAAACACATTTTTCAAAATTCATAGAAATGTACACTTTAAATGGGTGCAGTTTATTTTTTATAAATTATCAGCAAACTTTGATATTTAAAAAGTTCACCAGTGGGCGCCTGGGTGGTGCAGTTGGTTAAGCAACCAACACTTGGTTTGGGTTTAGGTAGTGATCTTAGGTTAGTGAGATCTAGCCACCCATCAGGCTCCCTACTAATAGTGGTGTCTGGTTAAGGCTCTCTTTCTCCCTATCCCTTTGCCCCTCCCCCCTGCTCTTTCTCTTTCTTTCTCTCAAATACATAATTTTTTTTAAAGTTCACTAGGGCATTGTAATGTGCAGTCAGTTTTGATAACCATTGCTCTATGGCCTTGCTTCTCCAAGTACTATTCCTTAGATCAGTAACATTTGATTCTTTGGGAGCTCATTAGAAATGCAGAATCTCAGCCCTCCTCCTCCCACCTAGAAATGCAGAATGACAATCTGTATTTTAACAGGATCCACAAGTAATTTGAATGCACATGAAAATTTGGGAAACATTAGCATGGGGAATAATAAAATCTTGAGCCAGAGGGAGGCAGCCTGGGCCCTGAATCTCTACATGGAGGAAAGCCACCTGCTGACCAGGAACACTAGCCTTATAATCTAATATGAATAAGGAATAAACATCTCTTATAGTTGAGCCATTTTAATTTTGGGTCTGTTTGCTATGGCAGGTTAGCTTATAACAAGACTGATCATGACTCCTAGAGGGTTTAAGTGCACAGCATAAAGTGATCTCAGTGGACAATAACTTTGAAGTTTCATGTTCATGTTTCATCTTTATTTTTTTCATTTTATTTTCATACAATTATTTATTATCTTTATTTTATTTTATTTTTTATTGGTGTTCAATTTGCCAACATATAAAATAACACCCAGTGCTCATCCCATCAAGTGCCCACCTCAGTGCCCATCACCCAGTCACCGCTACCCCCTGCCCAACTCCCCTTCCACCACCCCTAGTTCGTTTCCCAGAGTTAGGAGTCTTTCATGTTCTGTCTCCCTTTCTGATATTTCCCACTTATTTTTTCTCCTTTCCCCTTTATTCCCTTTCACTATTATTTATATTCCCCAAATGAATGAGACCATATCATGTTTGTCCTTCTCCGACTGACTTATTTCACTCAGCATAATACCTTCTAGGTCCATCCACGTCGAAGCAAATAGTGGGTATTTGTTGTTTCTAATGGCTGAGTAATATTCTATTGTATGCATAAACCACATCTTCTTTATCCATTCATCTTTCGATGGACACCAAGGCACCTTCCACAGTTTGGCTATTGTGGACATTGCTGCTATAAACATCGGGATGCAGGTGTCCCAGCGTTTCATTGCATCTGTATCTTTGGGGTAAATCCCCAGCAGTTCACGCTTAATCTTTAAAATTCATTCAAATCCCTTTCTATTTCATGATGTATTTGTGGTTGTTTGAATGTAATAATAATGTTTCCAATTATGTTTTGGTTAAATAACATCATTGCTTTCCTCTAAATCTGGAAGTAAACTGAAACTCCAAGAAGATATATCATATCTATCCTGTTGCTACCCTTTCTTCCAAGGGAGAAGTGTTCACTGTTTAAGAAGCATGAGGTTGTATAGAAAGTGTATGGCACAAAGAAGAAATTAAATGTTTTTCTTGTCACATGTAGAATGGTCAGATTTGAAAGATAGTTATCTGCAAACAGTACTTTAAACAATAGGAATGACTTTGCTCCTCTGACTCTCTAGTCTCTAGTATGCAATTTCAGAGACTTTAACAGGCTCAGCATGGAGAGGAAATCATGCATATTCTATACAAATTAAGGACCAAAAATGATTCTTTATACTTGTAAAAGTTGGTGTGAGAAAGTCCAGGGCCAGAGGGCTTCCCTGGGGAATTCTATCAAACATTTAAAGAAGAAACCATACCTATTCTACTAAAGCTGTTTGGAAAGATAGACAGAGATGGAGTACTTCCAAACTCGTTCTATGAGGCCAGCATCACCTTAATTCCAAAACCAGACAAAGACCCAACCAAAAAGAATTATAGACCAATATCTCTGAGGAACATGGATGCAAAAATTCTCAACAAGATACTAGCCAGTAGGATCCAAGAATACATTAAGAAGATTATTCATCATGACCAAGTAGGATTTACCCCCGGGATGCAAGGCTGGGTCAACACTAGTAAAGCAATCAATGTGATTCATCATATCAGCAAGAGAAAAACCAAGAACCATATGATCCTTTCAATAGATGCAGAGAAAGCATTTGACAAAATACAGCATCCATTCCTGATCAAAACTCTTCAAAGTGTAGGGACAGAGGGAACATTCCTCAACATCTTAAAAGCCATCTACTAAAAGCCCACAGCAAATATCATTTTCAATGGGGAAGCACTGGGAGCCTTTCTCCTAAGATCAGGAACAAGACAGGGAGGTCCACTCACACCACTGCTATTCAGCATAGTACTGGAAGGCCTAGCCTCAGCAATCAGACAACAAAAAGAAATAAAAGGCATTCAAATTGGCAAAGAAGAAGTCAAACTCTCCCTCTTCGCTGATGACAGGATACTCTACATAGAAAACCCAAAAGCCTCCACCCCAAGATTGCTAGAACTCATACAGCAATTTGGCAGTATGGCAGGATACAAAATCAATGCCCAGAAGTCAGTGGTATTTCTATACACTAACAATGAGACTGAAGAAAGAGAAATTAAGGAGTCAATCCCATTTACAATGGCACCCAAAAGCATCAGATACCTAGGAATAAACCTAACCAAAGAGGTAAAGGATCTATACCCTAAAAACTATAGAACACTTCTGAAAGAAATTGAGGAAACACAAAGAGATGGAAAAATATTCCATGCTCATGGATTCCAATCCATGAGCATGGAATATTTTTTTTTTAGAGGAAAGACTAGACTTTTTGTTGCATATTCTTATTTTACTTCTGGGCCCATTAAAATAATGATAGGCACCCAAGTGTATAGATACATAGTCCCTTTACTCTAGATGCTCACAGATTTGCAAGGATGAGAACATTTAAATAAATATTTGTAGTACAAGGTGGTAAATGCAGGCAAAGGAGTAGATGCTGCATGTACGTATTGCTCTGAACACACATGTGCTATTCGTGCATTACTAGGGGAAGGGTTATGGCCGGCAAAGTGTCATTGGCTTTACAGAGCAAGTGGAGCCTAACAACATTATTTTTAAAGGATGATAAGTAAAGGGATAATTAATATTGTGAAAATGTCAATGTTACCCAGGGCAATGTACACATTGAATGCAATCGCTATGAAAATACCATGGACTTTCTTCAGAGAGTTAGAACAAATTATTTTAAGATTTGTGTGGAATCAGAAAAGACCCCGAATAGCCAGGGGAATTTTAAAAAAGAAAACCATAGCCGGGGGCATCACAATGCCAGATTTCAGGTTGTACTACAAAGTTGTGGTCATCAAGACAGTGTGGTACTGGCACAAAAACAGACACATAGATCAAAGGCACATAATCCAGAATCCAGAAGGGGACCCTCAACTTTATGGTCAAATAATATTCGACAAAGCAGGAAAGACTATCCACTGGAAGAAAGACAGTCTCTTCAATAAATGGTGCTGGGAAAATTGGATATCCACATGCAGAAGAATGAAACTCGACCATTCTCTTGCACCATACACAAAGATAAACTAACAATGGATGAGAGATCTAAATGTGAGACAAGATTCCATCAAAATCCTAGAGGAGAACACAGGCCACACCCTTTTTGAACTCGGCCACAGCAACTTCTTGCAAGATACATCCACCAACGCAAAATAAACAAAAGCAAAAATGAACTATTGGGACTTCATCAAGATAAGAAGCTTTTGCACAGCAAAGGCTACAGTCAATAAAACTAAAAGACAACCTACAGAATGGGAGGAGATATTTGCAAATGACATATCAGATAAAGGGCTAGTTTCCAAGATCTATAAAGAACTTATTAAACTCAACACCCAAGAAACAAACAATCCAATCATGAAATGGGCAGTAGACATGAAGAGAAATCTCACAGAGGAAGACATAGACATGGCCAACATGCACATGAGAAAATGCTCTGCATCACTTGCCATCAGGGAAATACAAATCAAAACCACAATGAGATACCACCTCACACCAGTGAGAATGGGGAAAATTAACAAGGCAGGAAACCACAAATGTTGGAGAGGATGCGGAGAAAAGGGAACCCTCTTGCACTGTTGGTGGGAATGTGAACTGGTGCAGCCACTCTGGAAAACTGTGTGGAGGTTCCTCAAAGAGTTCAAAATAAACCTGCCCTACGACTCAGCAATTGCACTGCTGGGGATTTACCCCAAAGATGCAGATGCAATGAAACGCTGGGACACCTGCACCCCGATGTTTCTAGCAGCAATGTCCACAATAGCCAAACTGTGTAAGGAGCCTCGGTGTCCATCGAAAGATGAATGGATATAGAAGATGTGGTCTATGTACACAATGGAATATTACTGAGCCATTAGAAACGACAAATACCCACCATTTGCTTCAATGTGGTTGGAACTGGAGGGTATTATGCTGAGTGAAATAAGTCAATTGGAGAAGGACAATCACTGGTCTCATTCATTTGGGGAATATAAAAAATAGTGAAAGGGAATAAAGGGGAAAGGAGAAAAAGTAAGTGGGAAATATAAGAAAGGGAGACAGAACATGGAAGACTCCTAACTCTGGGAAACGAACTAGGGGTGGTGGAAAGGGAGGAGGGTGGGGGGTGGGGCTGAGTGGGTGGTGGGCACTGAGGTGGGCACCTGACGGGATGAGCACTGGGTGTTATTCTGTATGTTGGCAAATTGAATACCAATAAAAAATAAATTTATTATTAAAAAATAAACAAACAAAAAGGTTGGTGTGAGGATCTGTAGCTAACCTACTGAGCCCTTACTATGCACCAAATCCTGTGCTGGCCATTTTCCTGTGTATGACTTTGATACGAGTCACAACTTTAGAAAATAGTATTATTTACAATAAATTTTGAATGAGGTTAGTGAATTTCTGAGGTATCAGGTAGCATGCCAGACCTCACAGTGAATTGAATATTAAACTGTCTGACTCTAGCACTATCCTCTTTTTGCAACAGCCTTGAGCCCTGGGCAACCCCTTATCTACTTTTTTATCCTAATGTATTCCCATCATTATAAAAGAGATGGGACCCTGAGACAGAAAGAAAGATCAAGATCCAGTGAGCCAGTGAGAACTCTTTCCTGTATAGAGGAGCAAGGGAGCCAGTTAAAAACAGATGGGGCGGGGATCCCTGGGTGGCACAGCGGTTTGGCGCCTGCCTTTGGCCCAGGGCGCGATCCTGGAGACCCGGGATCGAGTCCCACATCGGGCTCCCGGTGCATGGAGCCTGCTTCTCCCTCTGCCTGTGTCTCTGCCTCTCTCTCTCTCTCTCTGTGACTATCATAAATAAATAAATAAAAATTAAAAAAAAAACAGATGGGGCAGCCCCCTCATCATCGTCCCCACTTCCCAATATTCTGAAGCTCAGTGCACCTCACACCTGTCTCCTCATTCTTTCTTGCTACTTTTTCAGTCAACACACTGTCCCTTCTGCAATCTCTAGGCTTTTCTTTCGTGTCTCCAGGCCACCTAATTTCTCTTTAATATCCATTGATTCCTAAACACTGGCACCATGACCCCACCCTCTGTCACCATCCTTTGCACCTCCACCCTCACTTCCTTTACTCCTGCTCTTGCTGCTTCTTTAACTTCTGCTCAGCTCTCAAAGCCCTATTAGGGCCCCACCATTGGCTCTGCTTTTACAATGGCTCAGTGGTTTGAGATTAAGTAAAACATCACTAATTTGTTCTAATTGGGGGGAAAGGTCAGTCTGCCTTAAATGAAAAGTATGAGTGATAGGATATTTGGTGGGAGAAAACGCAATCTCATTACTTTCATGTACATAAAGTAATCCCAATGATTACGACAAGAGGATAAAAGGCAAAGCTATATGCTTTGGAGATCCGTAAGTGTTTGACAAATAAGTGTGTTTCATTTATGATTAGTACATTCAGTTTGGGAATACAAATGCTGCTACTAAGGTCTTTGCACTGAAGTAGGCTAATATTTCTCTGGTTTACACAATTAGTTTGTGAAGAGTGCTTTTTTCATTATAGATACAGGTACAATCTCATTAGAAGGATCCAGCATTTTAGACCTACTTCCTTTTTTTTAATAATAAATTTATCTTTTATTGGTGTTCAATTTACCAACATACAGAATAACACCCAGTGCTCATCCCATCAGGTGCCCACCTCAGTGCCCGTCACCCATTCTCCCCCACTCCCCGCCCTCCTCCCCTTCCACCACCCCTAGTTCATTTCCCAGAGTTAGGAGTCTTCCATGTTATGTCTCCCTTTCTGATATTTCCCACACATTTCTTCTCCCTTCCCTTATATTCCCTTTCACTATTATTTGTATTCCCCAAATGAAGGAGAACATACACTGTTTGTCCTTCTCCGATTGACTTACTTCACTCAGCATAATACCCTCCAGTTCCATCCACGTTGAGGCAAATGGTGGGTATTTGTCATTTCTAATGGCTGAGTAATATTCCATTGTACACATAAACCACATCTTCTTTATCCATTCATCTTTCGATGGACACCGAGGCTCCTTACACAGTTTGGCTATTGTGGACATTGCTGCTAGAAACATCGGGGTGCAGGTGTCCCGGCGTTTCATTGCATCTGAATCTTTGGGGTAAATCCCCAACAGTGCAATTGCTGGGTCGTAGGGCAGGTCTATTTTGAACTCTTTGAGGAACCTCCACACAGTTTTCCAGAGTGGCTGCACCAGTTCACATTCCCACCAACAGTGCAAGAGGGTTCCCTTTTCTCCGCATCCTCTTCAACATTTGTGGTTTCCTGCCTTGTTAATTTTCCCCATTCTCACTGGTGTGAGGTGGTATCTCATTGTGGTTTTGATTTGTATTTCCCTGATGGCAAGTGATGCAGAGCATGTTCTCATGTGCATGTTGGCCATGTCTATGACTTCCTCTGTGAGATATCTCTTCATGCATTTTGCCCATTTCATGATTGGATTGTTTGTTTCTTGGGTGTTGAGTTTAATAAGTTCTTTATAGATCTTGGAAACTAGCCCTTTATTTGATATGTCATTTGCAAATATCTCCTCCCATTCTGTAGGTTGTCTTTTGGTTTTGTTGACTGTATCTTTTGCTGTGCAAAAGCTTCTTATCTTGATGAAGTCCCAATAGTTCATTTTTGCTTTTGTTTATTTTGCGTTGGTGGATGTATCTTGCAAGAAGTTGCTGTGGCCGAGTTCAAAAAGGGTGTTGCCTGTGTTCTCCTCTGGGATTTTGATGGAATCTTGTCTCACATTTAGATCTTTCATCCATTTTGAGTTTATCTTTGTGTATGGTGCAAGAGAGTGGTCTAGTTTCATTCTTCTGCATGTGGATGTCCAATTTTCCCAACTCCATTTATTGAAGAGACTGTATTTCTTCCAGGGGATAGTCTTTCCTCCTTTATCAAATATTAGTTGACCATAGAGTTGAGGGTCCACTTCTGGGTTCTGGATTATGTGCCATTGATCTGTATGTCTGTTTTTGTGCCAGTACCACACTGTCTTGATGACCACAGCTTTGTAGTACAACCTGAAATCTGGCATTGTGATGCCCCCGGCTATGGTTTTCTTTTTTAAAATTCCCCTGGCTATTCGGGGTCTTTTCTGATTCCATACAAATCTTAAAATAATTTGTTCTAACTCTCTGAAGAAAGTCCATGGTATTTTGATAGGGATTGCATTAAACGTGTAAATTGCCCTGGGTAATATTGACATTTTCACAACATTAACTCTGCCAATCCATGAGCATGGAATATTTTTCCATCTCTTTGTGTCTTCCTCAATTTCTTTCAGAAGTGTTCTATAGTTTTTAGGGTATAGATCCTTTACCTCTTTGGTTAGGTTTATTCCTAGGTATCTGATGCTTTTGGGTGCAATTGTAAATGGGATTGACTCCTTAATTTCTCTTTCTTCAGTCTCATTGTTAGTGTATAGAAATGCCACTGACTTCTGGGCATTGATTTTGTATCCTGCCACGCTACCAAATTGCTGTATGAATTCAAGCAATCTTGGAGTGGAGACTTTTGGGTTTTCTATGTAGAGTATCATGTCATCGGCGAAGAGGGAGAGGTTGACTTCTTCTTTGCCAATTTGAATGCCTTTAATGTCTTTTTGTTGTCTGATTGCTGAGGCTAGGCCTTCCAGTACTATGTTGAATAGCAGTGATGAGAGTGGACATCCCTGTCGTGTTCCTGATCTTAGGGGAAAAGCTCCCAGTGCTTCTCCATTGAGAATGATATTTGCTGTGGGCTTTTCGTAGATGGCTTTTAAGATGTCGAGGAATGTTCCCTCTATCCCAACACTCTGAAGGGTTTTGATCAGGAATGGATGCTGTATTTTGTCAAATGCTTTCTCTACATCTAATGAGAGGATCATATGGTTCTTGGTTTTTCTCTTGCTGATATGATGAATCACACTGATTGTTTTACGAGTGTTGAACCAGCCTTGTGTCCCGGGGATAAATCCGACTTTGTCATGTTGAATAATTTTCTTAAAGTACTGTTGGATCCTATTGGCTAGTATCTTTTTGAAAAATTTTGCATCCATGTTCATCAGGGATATTGGTCTATAATTCTCCTTTTTGGTGGGGTCTTTGTCTGGTTTTGGAATTAAGGTGATGCTGGCCTCATAGAACGAGTTTGGAAGTACTCCATCTCTGTCTATCTTTCCGAACAGCTTTAGTAGACTAGGTATGGTTTCTTCTTTAAACGTTTGATAGAATTCCCCTGGGAAGCCATCTGGCCCTGGACTTTTGTGTCTTTGGAGGTTTTTGATGACTGCTTCAATTTCCTCCCTGGTTATTGGCCTGTTCAGGTTTTCTATTTCTTCCTGTTCCAGTTGTGGTAGTTTGTGGCTTTCCAGGAATGCGTCCATTTCTTCTAGATTGCCTAATTTATTGGCGTATATCTGTTCATAATATGTTTTTAAAATCGTTTGTATTTCCTTGGTATTGGTAGTGATCTCTCCTTTCTCATTCATGATTTTATTAATTTGAGTCTTCTCTCTCTTCTTTTTAATAAGGTTGGCTAATGGTTTATCCTTCTTATTAATTCTTTCAAAGAATCAACTCCTGGTTCTGTTGATCTGTTCCACAGGTCTTTTGGTCTCGATTTCATTGATTTCTGCTCGAATCTTTATTAACTCTCTTCTTCTGCCGGGTGTAGGATCTATCTGCTGTTTTTTCTCTAGCTCCTTAATGTGTAATGTGAGCTTTTGTATTTGAGTTCTTTCCAGTTTTTGAATGGATGCTTGTAATGCAATGTATTTCCCCCTCAGGACTGCTTTTGCTGCATCCCAAAGATTTTGAACGGTTGTATCTTCTTTCTCATTAGTTTCCATGAATCTTTTTAATTCTTCCTTAATTTCCTGGTTGACCTTTTCATCTTTTAGCAGGATGGTCCTTAACCTCCACGTGTTTGAGGTCCTTCCAAACTTCTTGTTGTAATTTAGTTCTAATTTCAAGGCATTATGGACGGAGAATATACAGGGGTCGATTCCATTTTTTTGGTATCGGTTCAGACCCGATTTGTGACCCAGTATGTGGTCTATTCTGGAGAAAGTTCCATGTGCACTTGAGAAGAATGTGTATTCAGTTGAGTTTGGATGTAAAGTTCTATAGATATCTGTGAAATCCATCTGGTCCAGTGTATCATTTAAAGCTCTCGTTTCTTTGGAGATTTTGTGCTTAGAAGACCTATTGAGGGTAGAAAGAGCTAGATTGAAGTCACCAAGTATAAGTGTATTATTATCTAAGTATTTCTTGAGTTTGGTTATTAATTGGTTTAAATATTTGGCAGCTCCCACATTCGGGGCATATATATTGAGGATTGTTAAGTCCTCTTGTTGAATAGATCCTTTAAGTATGAGATAGTGTCCCTCTTCATGTCTCACTACAGTCTTTGGGGTAAATGTTAGTTTATCTGATATAAGGATGGCTACCCCTGCTTTCTTTTGAGGACCATTTGAATGGTAAATGGTTCTCCAACCTTTTATTTTCAGGCTGTAGGTGTCCTTCTGTCTAAAATGAGTCTCTTGTAGACAGCAAATAGATGGGTCCTGCTTTTTTATCCAGTCTGAAACCCTGCGCCTTTTGATGGGGTCATTAAGCCCGTTCACGTTCAGAGTTACTAGTGACAGATATGAGTTTAGTGTCCTCATGATATCTATTCAGTCCTTGTTTTTGTGGATTGTTCCACTGAACTACTTAAAGGGGAATTTTAAGACTCCCCCTTAAAATTTCTTGCAGAGCTCTTTTGGAGGTCACATATTCTTTCAGGTCCTGCCTGTCTTGGAAGCTCTTTATCTCTCCTTCCATTTTGAATGAGAGCCTTGCTGGATAAAGTATTCCTGGTTGCATGTTCTTCTCATTTAAGACCCTGAATATATCCTGCCAGCCCTTTCTGGCCTGCCAGGTCTCTGTGGAGAGGTCTGCTGTTACCCTAATATTCCTCCCCATAAAAGTCAGGGATTTCTTGTCTCTTGCTGCTTTAAGGATCTTCTCTTTATCTTTGGAATGTGCAAGCTTCACTATTAAATGTTGAGGTGTTGAATGTTTTTTTTTTATTTTAGGGGGGGATGTCTCTATTTCCTGGATCTGAATGCCTGTTTCCCTTCCCAGATTAGGAAAGTTTTCAGCTAGGATTTGTTCCAATACATATTCTGGCCCTCTGTCCCTTTCGGCCCCCTCTGGAACCCCAATTAAACGTAGGTTTTTCTTCCTCAGGCTGTCGTTTATTTCCTTTAATCTGTCTTCATGGTCTTTTAACTGTCTGTCTCTTTTTTCCTCAGTTTCCCTCTTTGCCATCAACCAGTCTTCTATGTCACTCACTCGTTCTTCCACCTCGTTAACCCTCGTCGTTAGGACTTCTAGTTTGGATTGCATCTCATTCAATTGATTTTTAATTTCTGCCTGATTGGATCTAAATTCTGCAGTCATGAAGTCTTTTGAGTCTTTTATGCTTTTTTCTAGAGCCACCCGTAGCTGTATAATAGTGCTTCTGAATTGGCTTTCTGACATTGAATTCTAATCCAGATTTTGTAACTCTGTGGGAGATAGGACTGTTTCTGATTCTTTCTTTTGAGGTGAGGTTTTCCTTCTAGTCATTTTGCTCAGTGCAATGTGGCCAAAAATAAGTTGTATTGGGAAAAGTAGCAAAAGAGAGGAGAGAAAGAAGGAAAGAAAAGAGAAAAAGAAAAAGAAAAAAGGAAGAGAAAAGAAAAAAGAGAAGAAAAAGAGAAAGAAAGAGAAAGAAAGGAAAAAAAGGTTGGGGGAAGCAAACAGAAATCAAAAAGAAAAAAAAAACAGGGGGATGTATCTTCTTACTCTGTATAGTTGAAGTCCCTTGACTTCCCGTGGAACTTGTCCGTCTTGTTGGTCTTCTGGGGGAGGGTCCTGTTGTGCTGATTTTCAGGTGTTAGCACTTGGGGGAGCTGTTCTGCCCCCTGCCTGTTGCAGGGCTCAGTGGGGGTTGTTTACCCCTTGAGGCCCCAGGAGGAACAACCACAGTGGTGGGGCCAGCTCTGGAGCCCTGGATTCAGCCCCCGCAGTAACTACGGAGCTTTCTGTCTGCGAGGCTGCTGATCTGCTCAGCTCGGGGCAGGAGCGTCCTTGCTGTCCTGGGCCCTCCCGGCTTCTGCCTGTCCCGGGGGGAGGCCGGATCCTGGGCTGTGTCCCGGCACCCAGTGCTCCCAGGGCCTGTGCTGTTGGTTTCGCGCTCCCGGTCGCACAGCTGCCTCTCTGTGGAGCCTCCGCCGGAGCCCTTCCGAGCTGCTCCCGGGCCGCGCAGCCCCCTCCGCGCGGAGCCTCTTCCTCTGCTGGAGCCGCCCCCGAGCTGCTCCCTGGCCGCCCAGCTCCCTCCGTGCGGAGCCGCCGCCCGAGCCCCCCACCCCCCGCAGCTGCTCCGGGAGCCGCGCAGCCCCCTCCGCGGAGCCGCATCCCGAGCCCCTCCGAGCTGCTCCGGGTCCCCCCGTGCAGCCCTTAGGGAGCTCGGCTCACTCTCCCTGGGGCACAGGTGTCTGTTAGTGACCCAGGGAGCCCGAGGGCATCCCCGCCCTCCTGGGGTCCTGCTCTAACTCCCTGCGAGCCCCTTTCCGCGGGGAAGGTTGGTGCAGCTCCTGCTTCTCCAGGACGGGGCTCTCCTGTCCTGGGGACACTCGCCCCGGCCTCAGCCCGGCTCCTCGCGGGGCCCCTCCCCCTTGGAGGCCTTTTGTTTCTTTATTTCTTTTTCCCCGTCTTCCTACCTTGATAGAAGCGCGAACTCTTCTCTCTGTAGCATTCCAGCTGGTCTCTCTTTAAATCTCAGGCCGAATTCGTAGATTTTCAGGATGATAGGATGGTTTTCTAGGTAATTTGGTGGGGACAGGTGATTTGGGGACCCTACTCTTCCGCCATCTTGCCCCTCCCTCTAGACCTACTTCCTTATATCACACGGTGTGTGGAATGAGTGGTTTGTTCTGCTAATTCTCCAAAAGGAGTACTGGTGAACAACAGCAAACATGTTCATTTCTCCGGTTGCCTTCTATGCAAGAGTTACTATCAATAAAAACAAACAAAAAACACCAACCCTATTTGGTTCTATTCTTTGTGGATGAGGATGAGGAAGTGTAGGGAAAGAACTTTTTAGACACAAACAGAGCCAAATCTCAAATTTTGGTCTTGGTTTGGAATCTATTAATTCTGAATTAGTCAAAATTGAGGAAACAGCCTACTTCATTTTTATGCTTTAAGAAGCCAATTTGTTAAGCTAATTATAATAGTAAACAAGATTTTTCTGCAAAGATTTATAAAATTCCTTAAAACACCAATTTTCCATGCATTGTCTAATACTCTGAAAGTACTCTCTTGGTTTATGTGTAATTATTAAGCTAATTAGTTGAACTTTCTACCTATTTCTGGAAGCAGTTCCTTAGAGGAAATCCTACAAGGAAGCCCTTCTTCAGCCTATTTTATTTTACGAAGTATGAAAGCAAACAACCATACTTATTTTCTTTTCAAAGCAAACAACCATACTGCTTTTATTTTCAAACAGCTTATAATTAAAGTTTCCTGGCAATTCGAACTAGCCTTTCTCCACCCTTCCTTTTTCATGGCTCAGCAATATTTCCCCCCCTGGGCAATAAGCAAGAATGGAAAGAGAGGGGGCTAAGTTCTTACCAAAGTCTCTCTGAACCATTAGGAGGCCAGGACCCATGAATTCCTATACATCCTTATCTTCTTTCTCTGGCAGGGTGGAGAAAATATGGGTAACTGACAAAAACAAAACAAAACAAAATAAAACATTCCACCATAGTTTACCTTGCAGTCTTAGAAGGCTTCTCTGCTACTAAGAATGGAGATATGCCTTGGTATAGAAAGAAAATATGACATTTGTGGAGATTTTCTTCAGCTACTAGGAGAGTTGATTGATGTGAAACTACTACTTTTCTTAAAACCATAAACCAAGGACTACTACTTCCAATTGTAGGATTTTTCAGCTATAATAGAAGGATTCATGGAAGGGTTCCTTGAAGTTGTTCAGCAAGCCAAAGCTAGGGAGATAAGGGAGCAGCTTTTATTTACAAACCATTAGAAGTAAATTTGAAGGGATTAATTTTGTTTGAAAACCACAAAAATTGCTGACAAAGGTCATGAGGTTACTTCAAACTAGTGTGAATTTTGTGCTTTAGAGTTCATACAAACACACTGCTTGGAAAGGAGCAACCGGAATTATTCACTAGCAGAGTGTACTGAATGAGATGAAGTTATTGGATTCAAAAATAGTGACCCATACCTGGCAACTTTCAAGGCAAGTTCAGAAGGAAAACCATTGCCTGGAAATTTCAAAGAGAAGTATTAAAAGTGAGAATATGACGGGTTCTACTATAACTTTAGGAAGATAAGAAGGTAAGGGCCCTCCTCTATTTTCCCAAGCATGAAATTAACAGGATGTTTTAATGGTGGCATAATCAAATTTAATGTAATACAGACATAAACCAATATTTTTCAGAAAAGTATTTGCTTTTATGTTTTATGGTTTAAGTGAAAACTGGGCTGCATTCTAAATGTGTTTTGGTCATAATAGAGTTCTGATTTTTTCTGTAGCACTTTTAACACTAGAACACAAATCAAAGGGAAAATAGAATTTTGTTTACAAATTTCTGCGTATAGGTCTGCATGAATAGCTGTAACATGATTGAGGGTTAATTGAAAAAGTTTAAAAGAGTGTAACAAAAGTAGTCAAATAAACAAATCAAAGAATTATCAACTAATAAAAATCATTTGGCATCCTTTTCAGCACATGTTTTCTTACATGAGATACCTAATATTTGGAGATAGTCCCATCCCTTTGGGCTTTATGGTTAGAATCACAGACATTCTGAGTAGAAAGGAAATTTAGATGTTATCTAGTGCAGTAAGTTTTTTCAAACTTCTTTTCTTTGAATTTCTTCAATCAAAATCTTATTTGAAAACTCAACATAGGAACCTGGTAAAAGAGGCAAGTCTCTAATTAAAGTAGAAGTCAAGAGTCCTGAAACCTAGTCTATTTCCATATCACTCCTTCCCTCACATTTTCTGACTGAAAATCTGAGGTCTACAGAGAATAAGTGAATTGGTCAATTTCACTTAACACATGTTAAGTGATCTCCTAATTTTCTTCCGTTTCACTTTCTACCCCCTTGCACCTCTAATAAAAGAAACACATTTGTGCATATGCACACAAATGTCCCATCCCAGGTGGCCAGTAGGAGCTCATATTGGCTGTCACAACTACTAAAATATCATTGTGATTATCTTCATTAAATTCTATCCCAGGTATATTTGCATTTCTGCAGAGAAAATTGGGAAGAAGGCAATGGCAAAGCTAGTGAAGTGAATGACTTAAGATGGCATGACAGCACTGTGGCAAATTTACCTGTGTGTTGGCTTCCTCGAATCATACTTTATAGGCATTCTCATATTTACCCAATATTTAAGGCTAACCATACTGGTTTTAACCATTAGATTAAAAAAACCATACATATTTAAAAAGAGTGGCCTCAGACAAAAGTTTACCAGGAATTTGCAATTAGTCCATTTTGTTCTTTTTTATTAATTTTTATTGGTGTTCAATTTACCAACATACAGAAAAACACCCAGTGCTCATCCCGTCAAGTGTCCACCTCAGTGCCCGTCACCCATTCCCCTCCAACACCCACCCTCCTCCCCTTCCACCACCCCTAGTTCGTTTCCCCGAGTTAGGAGTCTTTATGTTCTGTCTCCCTTCCTGATATTTCCCAACATTTCTTTTCCCTTCCATTTTGTTCTTGAGATTTGAACAAGCAGGATGATAGTAAAAGGCACTCCCATTCTTATTTAGTGGTTTCATTTTACTGGGCTTCTTTCTGAATAGGGGCAATATTCCAGAATACTTTGCTTTGTTTTCTCTATGGCTAGCAGATTGGCCTGTATATATGTATGTGAGTAAATGAATACATGTGGTATGAGGGAGAGATAGAGATACTCATGGAAAGAGGCACATACAAAGAAACCAATACATAGAGACACAGAGAGTGATACTTACACACAGAGATACAGGGAGAGAGAGAGAGAGAGAGAGAGAGAGAGAGAGAGAAAAGAGAGAAAGAAATATAGTGAGTGACAGTGACAGAGAAATACTGCAAGACAGAGAGAAACAGTGACACACATATTACAGAGTGAAACAGAGAGGGCAATATTGAGACTGACAAATCGAGAGAGGTACATACAAAGAAAAAGAGTGACATCTATACAAGGCGAGACACACACACACACACACACACACACAGAGACTAAAGAAAACAGCTGAGAGGGAGTGACAGAGAAAGTGATGGAGAAACACTGAGGAAAATAATGGTGATAGAGGAAGAGAAATCGCTCTCATTTGTTTTCTTCCCCATTTGAAGCTTTCAAAGTGTGTGTGTGTGTGTGTGTGTGTGTGTGTGTGTGTGTTCCATATAAGTTGGATATCAAATTTCAGTATCTTCTTTTCAGAGACAACTACTCTGGGCAGTATCTGCTGCTCAGAGGCAAATACTTTAATCTGACTATAGAAAATATATTCCTTTTCCCCATTATGTTTACTAAATTTAATTGTTTGGGAATCATAATTATAGGAGCATGGAAGCCAAACCTGAATGAACCTGGGGCTGACAAGGAATCAACATGATGAATTGATCAGTGGTTTTCTAGGTCCCCTGACATTCATGTTCCCTTGACAATCCTGCTGTGCTATGTGCTTTCTGGGCTTAGTCTCCATGTAAGGCAGATGCAGGGGCTGGATGTACCCTATTTCTAATGTCTGTATGCCTGGCACTCATCACAGTCTTATGATCTTCCCTATGCTCTCAGCGAGGCGAGAAGGTGCTCACTTCAGCAGGAAATTCTCCATATTACCTATTCTGGCAGGAGACTTCCCACTGCTGTCTAACACTGTACACTGTAATAGTTCCCATGTAAAAATGACCAAAAAAAAAAAAAAAGAGGCTCAGTCTCACAAGTCCACACACTGTAAGTGGTTCTGATGACCAATCAGATCTAATAGTCTGCAGCCACTATTCACATACACACCCACACTTACACACATGTCCACTCATGTATGCATACACACACAGAGAAGAAATGAATGTTTATATTTACCACAAAATGTGTGCAAGAATGTTCAGAGCAGCTTTATTCATAATAGCTCCAAACTGGAAACCATCCAAATATACATAGTAGAGCAAGTAAATTATGGATAACTAATTACATATTCTTACAGAAGAATACTGTGCAACAATAGTAAATGAATTACTGATACACAACATGGATGAATCTCATGGACAGGAACTATGAATAAAGAAGGCAGACACAAAAGAGTATGTACTGTATGCTTTCATTTATACGAAGTTCAAGAACAGGCAAATATAATGAATGGTAATGGAAGTCAGAATGATGGTTACCTCTGCAGAGAGGGTATTAACTAGGAAGAAGCTTGAGGGAGACTTCTTTGGTGCTGAAATGCTTTGTATCTTGATCTAAGACAGGGGTCAGCAAATTATAGCCTCAGGGCCAAATTGGACCACCAACCCATTTTTTGTACATCTGGGGAGCTAAGGATAATTTTGTATTTTAAATGTTGGGAAAGGATAAAAAATAGAATATTTTATGACGTGTGAAAATCATGAAGTTCATATTTCAGTGTTCCTAAATATTTATTGGCATATAGTCACACCCTTTGTTTACATATTGTCTAAGACTGCTTTTGTGTTACAAAGTTGAATAGTTGTGACAGAGACCATATGGCCTGCAAAGCCTAAAATATTTACTCTCTAGCCTTGACAAAAAAAGTTTGCTGACCCTTGATGTAGGTCATAGTAACAAGGATATAGACATATGGAAAAGCTCATTGAGCTGTGCATTTAAGATTAATGCATTTTATGCACTTTATTGCAAAGAATTTTTTCAATATCTAGAGAAAGATTAATAAAAGGCATTGCTCAGATGCTTGATGTACATTAGATTAAAAAAATAAATGCTGAATTCAGTTCCTTCTTTACTTTCTTTGTTATAGATGAGAATTGCTCCTTTATACACCTTGTTTATGACTAAGGTATTATGTGAAACAACAGGAGAAGCAACTTTAATATAAATTAACCAATCAGGAAAGTTCCTTCAAATCATAAAACTCTGAGCAATGTCTTGCAAGTAGAAAAAATATAATTAATATGTCATTTCTTCTTATTTTTTAAAGATCAAAACACTAAAATGGAAAATTGTTTTGGCAATAGCAGAACATCTGACTCTCATTGGTGGTCAACCTGAGTCATTTATTAAATCATTGTTAAAGGCTATCATGACTTGTCTGAACAGGCATTTGTGTTATTTTTTTTGTGGCATTTGTGTTATTAACTTAAAAACTACTTTAAAAAAAAACCATGCTACTCTTTCACAGGAAAATATTGATTACTACGAAGAGCCCACTGTAATTCAAATGATAGTGACAAATGCACTATTATCATTTCTTGTTGGAAACTTGAAATGATGCAATTTACTTACATTGTCAAATTTGCTCCTAACTTTACTTTCATATTTTGGCTGTTTGCAATATTTATAAATTATACTGTATGTCAAAGTGTGAAAAAGAAAAGGAGAGCTGGAAAATATATTTACAATATGACTTCAGGGTGGGAAATGCAATTGTTTCTAAAAGGCAGACTATAAGTTTAAAATCACAGCCTGGCAGTCCCATGAGCCAGTGACAGACTTTTCATTAAATCTTGGCTAAATTGTATAGTTGTGCTGTTGCAGTAGTTGATGATATTGTTACAACCAAAGTTGTCAACTAAACAATCTGAAACTGATCCAAATAGAGAGGCAAAACAAAGCTAGTTGATTTTGTGAGTCAGTTGATGTTTCTTTTCCTCCTATTAGTGGCATTTTATATTCCTCTTTAAGTAGCACTCAGCCTCCAATATTCTGACCAAGCATGTATCACCTGTGTTGAAATACCTGAAAGCTTTTAAATTTGGATGGCAGGACTGCTCCAGTCTATCTCTGATTTCTTTCTTGTGAACCTTGTTCCCATTTCTTGAAGTGATGGATGGTTTTAGCTCCAATTTGAAGCCTGCCTAGCTTCAGACATTCATTTTTTCATGGGAAATAGCCCACTATGGGGTTGTTGGAAGATTAAACGAAATAATGCGTATGAAGTTACAAGAACACAGTAACATTCTATAATTGATCTGATATCAACTTTGTAAGAAACCCATTTGGTATTTATACCTAATTGGTGGTAATTGGATCTGAGCAGAGAAGGAAGCAACAGCAGTAATGTGCAACAGAACTTTCTGTGATAATGGAAATGTCCTGTGTCTATGCTGTCCAATTGAGTAGCCAATCGTCATAAGTGGCTATTAAGCACTTGAAATATGCTAGTATTACTAAGTGAATTTTTAATTTAATTTTATTTAAACTCAAATGTAAATAGCTGCATGTGATTAATGGCTACCATACTGAACCATATAGCTTTAGTGACTAAATTTTACTTGTTAAAGTAACTTTGGATTAGGTGTTTTTTTTCCTTCTTTTCTTTTCTTTCTTTCTTTCTTCTTTCTTTCTTTCTTTCTTTCTTTCTTTCTTTCTTTCTTTCTTTCGTTCTTTCTTTTTTTCTTTCTTCTTTCTCTTTCCTTCTTTTTTTTTTTAAGTGCCAGGGCCCCTTGGGAAGTCTGGTGAAAGTACTGGGCAATTTCTTGCCTGGTAACCATAAGTTTGTTCTCTACGGTTAAGAGTCTGTTTCTTGGTTTGCATTTTTCTCTCTTTTTTGTTTCCCCACTATGCTCATTTGTTTTGTTTCTTAAATTCCACATATGAGTGAAGTCATATGGTATTTGTCTTTCTCTGACTCATTTGGCTTAAATAATACTCTCTAGCTCCATCCGTGTCATTACAAATGGCAAGATTTCATATTTTATTATCGTTGAGTAATATTCCATTGTGTGTATGTGTGTGAGTATACCCCTGTATGTATGTGTGTGAGTATACCCTATCTTCTTTATCCATTCATCAGTTGATGGACACTTGAGCTGTTTTCATAATTTGGCTATTGTAGATAATGCTGCTATAAACATTGGGAAGCACTGATTTGCATTTCTTTGCTTTTAAAGGTGAAACCAGTAATGCACAGTGGGGTCAACGTGTCGCTGCTTTAGAAAACTGCTTCATGGGGCAGCTGGGTGGCACAGTCAGTTAATTGGTGGACTCTTGGATTCTGTTCAGGTCATGATCTCAAGGTGGTGAAATGGAGCCCTGTGTAGGGCGCCTTACTCAGGGGGGAATCTGCTTGAGATTCTCTCTCTCCCTCTCCTCTGGCCCTCCTCATGTTCTCTCTCTCTCTCTCTCTCTCTCTCTCTCTCTCTCATAAATAAATAAATCATTTTTGAAAAAAGAAAACTGCTTCAAGAGCCCTCCACTTTTTTCTTGATTGCAAATGGGGACCTCATAAGTTCAGCTTCTTCCCTCCTCATCCCTAGAAAAGCCTTGAATAGGTGGAATCATGTACTACAGATGGTCACAGAAAAAATAAATCTGAGGGGTGGGGCAGTCCACAGACTACTTTAGAGGGAAAACTGGTTGAGAATGGGGAGAGTTGGAGAATGGGCAGTTTTATGTGGACATTGGCAGAGATACGTTTAAGAAATTGCCTTACAGTGAATTACTTTTTGACAAGTCAAAAATGAGAGGGTCTTATGGTCAGAAATCTTCTCTATCTCCTATTGTAGGATCCAGAAAGTCTAAAGGGAGTGGAAATGATCATCAGTCCAAGTCAACATTGAATCCAGTGACAATGCATCCCCTCAGCCCCCAAAGAGAAAAAGTAAAAAAAGAAGTGAATTTGGAAAAACCAAAAAAAAAAAAAGGTAAAATTGAAGAATAAAATTGAATAATTCACCAAAAATAATTCCAAACAGTGAACCACTTGTTTCTCTGGACCCAAAGAAGATACTCCATATTGTCATATAATGAGAGTTTTCAAAGACTTTTTGTATACAAAAGATTCTTCTGTTTTTCCTGCTAAATTTCTATTTGTAATTAGAGGTTGTACACAAGGACATGTGTTTTGAGGTAAAATATTTCTTGTGGTGGTCTTATAAACAAAAGGTAAATTTTGTTATCCTTTCCTTCTACTGAAAGGGCTTAACATTTTTACCAACATCTACTGATGTTGGCCTCTCTTACTTATGTGTCTACAACTCATGTCCACATTTATCACGTGTTACTAAGTGTCACAGATCTCTTCCCTCCAAGTGAAATTTTACTAATTTTACTGATATCCAAGAGAATACTACACACAGAACTTCACTAATAACCAAAATGTACCAAAAAAACCCACCCAAAAACCCCCCAAACACCCCACCAACTACTGGACAATTTCTTAAAAATCTTTTTTTTCCTTTCTTTTTAAAAAATGGCTTTCTTGAGGTTTAATCTACGTACTATACAATTCACTCTTTTAAAAGTGTATAATTCTGTGGTTTTTAGTATATTTACAGATACATGCAACCATTGCCACTGTCAATTTTAGAACATTTGCAACACCTCAAGAACCCACATATCATTTAGCTGTTATCTCCTGTCCCCTCACTCATGTCCCTAGCCCTAAGCAATGAATAATCTATTTTCTTTTTTAAATATTTTATCTATCTATCTATCTATCTATCTATCTATCTATCTATCTATCTTCTCTATCTATCTGTGACACAGAAAGAAAGGTAGAGACATAGGCAGAGGGAGAAGCAGGCTCACTGCAGAGAGCCCAATGTAGGACTCAATGTAGGACTTGATCCCAAGATTTGGGATCATGCCTTGTCCCAGAGGCAGACGCTCAACCACTAAGCCATACAGGTTCTTTACTTTCTGTCTTTATAAATTTCCTTATTCTGGATTTTCACACTGTTAAGTGTTGAATTGTGACTCCAAAAGAAAAAAGTCCTAAAACCCAGTACCTAAAAATGTGACCTTATTCTGAAATCATTGCAGATATAATTAGTTAAAAAGAGGTCATCTGGAGTAGAGTGGGCTCTGATCTAATGTGGCTGGTGTTTTTATAAGAGGGAAATTTGGACATAGACACATGCAGAGGGAAAATGATGTGTAGAAACAGGGAGAAAAGAGCCATGTGATGATAGAGGCAGAGGTTGGAATGGTGAAAGCCAAGGAATACCAAGGACTGCTTGCAAACACTGGAATCTATAGGAGGCAAGTAAAAAATTCAACCCTGCAGGTTTCAGAGGAAATATGACTCTGATAATAACATAATTTTAGACTTCTAGCTTCCAGAACTGTGAGACAATAAATTTCTGTTGCTTTAAGCCACCCAGTTTGTGATACTTTGTTATGGTAAGCCTGGGAAATTAATATACATAGGAATGGAATCAAATAGCATGTGATCTTTTGTGACTGGTTTCTCTCACTTACCGTAATACTTTCGAAGTGCATACATTAGCATGTATCAAAATTTCATTCCTTTTTATAGCCAAATAATATTCCATTGTATGGCTGTATCACCTTCATTTATTTATTTTTCACTTTTTGGTTACTATGATTAATGCTGCTGTAAGCATTTGTGTACAATTTTCTGTGTGGACATATGCTTTAATTTCTCTTGGGTATATACCTAAGGGTGGAAATGCTGGGTCATATGGTATCTCTATGTTTAATCATTTGTGGAACTGACAGACTTTTTTCCAAGGTGGCTGGACCATTGTTACCATTAGAATATGAAGATTCTGTTTCTCCATATCACTGGCAACACTTGTTACCTGACTTTTGATTCTAGCCATCCTACAGGATGTGAAGTGGTATCTTATTGGGTTTAATTTCCATTTCTTTAATGACTAACAATGTTGAGCATCTTTTCATGTGCTTCTTAGCCAATTGTATATATTCTTGGAAGAAATGTCTATTCAAGTCCTTTGCTCATTTTTAATGGGTATTTGTATTTTTATTATTGAGTTTTAGTAGTTCTTTACATTTTCTAGATAAAAGCCCCTTAACAGCTATATGATTTACAAATTTCTTTCCTGTTCTGTGGATTGTTTTTTTTTTTTTTTTTTTTTTTTACTTACTTGATGGTATGCTTTGACATAAAAGTTTTTAATTTTGGTGAAGTACACCAATTTTTTTCTTTTTGCACCCATGCTTTGGGTGTCATGTGTGAAAATCCTTTGCCAAATCCAAGGTCATGAAGATTTACCCTTATGTTTCCTTCTAAGTGATTTATAGTTTTTGCTCTTATATTTAGGTCTTTGATGCTTTTGAGTTAATTTCTGTATATGGTCTGAGGCTAGACATCTAAATTCATTGTTTTACATGTTGCTACCTACTTATACCAGCAATTTGCTGTAAAGGCCATTTGTTCCCCCATTGAATAGTCTTGGCACCCTTGCTGAAAATCAGTTGACCATAGATGTATGGGTTTATTTTTGCACCTTCAATTTGTTTCCATTGACTTATATTTCTATCCTTTTGCCAGGATCACACTGTCTTGGTTACTGATTCTCTGGAGTAAGATTTGAAATTGGGAAGTGTAAGTCTTCCTACTTTCTTCTTTTTCAAGATAGTTTTGGCTATTCTGGATTTCTTGCCAGCTTTTAGAATCAGTGTCAGTTTCTACAAAGAATTCAGCTAGGATTCTGACAGAGACTGCACTGAATCTGTATATCACTTTAGGAAGTGTTGCTGAATTAAAAATGGTAAGTCTTACAATCCATGAGCATGGCATATTTTCCCATTTAGAGCTATAATTTCTTTCAATTACACTTTGTAGTTACCTAAGTTTTGCACTTATTTATTTAAATTTGTTCTTAAGTATTTTTTTCTTTTTATGCTACTGTTACTGGAATTGTTTTTAAATTTTCATTTCAGATTGTTCATTGAAAGTGGATAGAAATGCAATTGATTTTTCTATATTCATCTGTATCCTACAACCTTGCTCAACTCATTTATTAGTTTAATAGTTTATTTATTTATTTATTTAAAAATTTTATTTACTTATTCATGAGAGACAAAAAGAAAAAGAGAGATGCAGAGACACAGGCAGAGAGAGAAGCAGGCTCCATGTAGGGAGTGTGACATGGGACTTGATCTCCAGGATCAGGTCCTGGGTTGAAGGCAGCATCAAACCGCTAAGCCTCCAGGGCTGCCCAATTTTAATAGTTTTTTTTTTTTTTAAGTGGCTTCCTTAGGATTGTCTATATACAAAACCATGTAATCTGTGAATAAATAGTTTTACGTCTTCCTGTCCAATATTAATGCTTATATTTATTTTTCTTGCCTAATTGCTCTGGATAGAACCTCCAGTATATAAATAATAGTGAAAGGGAATATAAGGGAATGGAGAAGAAATATGTGGGAAATATCAGAAAGGGAGATAGAACATAAAGACTCCTAACTCTGGGAAATGAACTAGGGGTGGTGGAAGGGGAGGAGGGCGGGGGGTGGGGGTGAATGGGTGAGGGGGGCACTTGACGGGATGAGCACTGGGTGTTATTCTGTATGTTGGTAAATTGAACACCAATAAAAAATAAATTTATTTAAAAAAAAGAACCTCCAGTATAATGTTGCATAGAAATAGCAAGAGTGGATATTCTTGTCTTATTCCTGTTCTTGGAGGAAAACATTAAGTATATTAGCTTAATGGTTAAAGACCATTTTCATGGGGATTTCATAAATGCCCTTCATCAGACTGAGAAAATTTTTTTCTATTCTTAGTTTGTTGAGTTTTTTTTTTTTTTTTATGATAGGCACACAGTGAGAGAGAGAGAGAGGCAGAGACACAGGCAGAGGGAGAAGCAGGCTCCATGCACTGGGAGCCCGACGTGGGATTCGATCCCGGGTCTCCAGGATCGTGCCCTGGGCCAAAGGCAGGCGCCAAACCGCTGCGCCACCCAGGGATCCCTGTTGAGTGTTTTTTTAATCATAAAAGGGTGATGTATTTTGTCAAATGCTTTTTCTATGTCTACCAAAATGATTATGTGAATTTTATTCTATTTATATAATGTATTACATTAATTGATTGTTGGATGTTAAAACAATCTTGTATCCCTAGGCTATATCCCACTTGGTTATGATGTTCAATTCTTTTTATATGTTGTTGGATTCAGTCTGTTAGTATTTTGTTGAGAATTTCTGTGTCCCTATTTATAAGAGATATTGGTCTGTAGTTTCATTTGATATATTTTCTATGTTTAGAATCAGGTTAATACTGGCCTCATAGAGTGATTTAGGAATTGTTCACCACTATTCTATTTTTTGGAAGAGTTTGTGAAGAATTGGTGTTAATCCTTCTTTGAATGTTTGGTAGAATTCAGTAGTGAAGCCATCGGGGCCTGTGCTTTTCTTTATGGTTAGTTTTTTATTCCTAAGAAATCTCTTCCCTTGTTAAAAGTATATTAATATTGTCTTTTTTTTTCTTGAGTCAGTTTCAGTATTTTGTGTTTCTAGGAATTTGTTCATTTCAGCTAAGTTATCCAATTTGTTGGCATAAAATTGTTCATAGAATTCCTTTATAATGCATTTTATTTATGTAAGGTCAGTAGTAATATCTCCTCTTTCACTTTAGTTTAGTGGAGTCTTCTTTTTTCTTTGTCAAACTAGCTGAAGTTTTGTCAGTTTTGCTAATATTTTCAAAGAACTGGCTCTTGGTTTCATTAATTTTCTCTGTTTTTTTTTCTTCTATTTTATTAACCTCTTCTCTCTATACTCTTTCTTACTTTTTCTTCCTGCTTGCTTTTGACTTAGTTTGCTCTCTTTTTTCCCATGTCTCCTGGTGTTAGTTTAGGTTATTGATATGAGAACGCTTATTTCCAATGTAGGCATTTAGAGCTATAAATTTCCCTCTGGGAACTACTTTAGCTGCATCCCATAAATTTTAGTAGGTTGTATCTTTATTTTTATTCATGCCAAAGTATTTTCTGGTTTCCCTTTTGTTTCTTCTTTGATCTGTTGGTTGTTTAGAGATGTGTTTATTTTCACGTGTTTGGGTTTTCCCCCAAATTTTCCATGTATCAACTTCTAATTCCACTCCAATGTGGTCAGAGGATATAGTATTTTTTTCCTTTTTAAAAATATTTTATTTATTTATTCATTAAAGACACACACACAGAGGCAGAGGGAGAAGCAGGTTCCATGCAGAGAGCCCGATATGGGACTCGATCCCAGGACCACAGGATAACGCCCTGAGTCAAAGGCAGACGCTCAACCACTGAGCCACCCAGGCACCCCGAAAGGACACAGTGTATATTATATTTACCCCTTTAAATTTATTTATGTTTGATTTATGGTCTACCATACAATCTATCCTGGGGAATGTTTCATGTGCTTTTGAGAAAAATATATTTTAGGTTACTATTCACTTGGTCGTTCTATAGATATTTGATCTAGTTGTTGGCAGTACTGTTCAAGTCTTCTATTTCCTCATTGATTTATATTTTTGTTCTATCCATTATTTAAAATAAGGTATTGAAATCTCCAACCATTATTGTTAAATTGTCCATTTCTCCCTTCATTTCTGTCAGTTTTGCTTCATGTATTTTGGTGCTCTGCTATTTGGTGCACGTATGCTTATAATTGTTAAATCATCCTGACAAATTGACACTTTTGTCATTATAAAATGTCCCTCTTTATCTCTAGTAACATTTTCTGTTTTAAATTCTATTTTGTCTAATAGTAGTATAGTCACCCTAGTTTTCCTTTGATTGCTGTTTGCATGATATATACTTTTCCATCCTTTTACTTTCAATCAATTTTGTCTTTGAATCTAAATTATGTACAATGTAGACATCATACATTTAGATTGTGTTTTTTTAAATTGATTCTGAAAATTTTTGCCTCTATCTTTGAATTTTTAATTTATTCATTTTTAATGTTATCGTTATTATGAAACATATCTATTATCATAATTTTTGTTTTCCATATATCTTCCCCCCTCTAGTCCTCCCTTATTGCTTTCTTTTGCATTAAGTGAGTGTTTCTAGTGTAGCATTTTTATTTCATGAGTGATATGTACACTTATTTTTTGATACTATTTTTAGTGGTTGCACCTTAAGTTTTCAAGAGTTGATTCAGATTTCTACTAGCTTAATTCAAGTAATATGTAGAAATATTATTCCTGTAGAGCTCTATTCCATTTTTATCTCCTCTTGTGACATTATTCTTATACAGATTATATTTCACAATGGCAATCAACAGTACAAGCACACTCATACATTGTTATAATTGTTATTTTACCATTTTTGTCATTTCTTTAGCCCATTATATTTTTTCTCCTATCCATCTCCATTATGCTGTTTTGGTAAATATATGGCACAATACTGCATTTCTATATGTCATAGGTCTAACAATACATTATATACATACTATTTTATACTATTGTTTTTTTAAATGAGTTATGAAAAGAAAGAATAAAATTCACTAATTGTCTTTTATAATTACATAATTGCCTTTACTGGTGTTCTTTGTTCATGTGGACTTGGATTACCATCTTCCATGACTTGCTTTCATTTTTTTTCAATTGTTTTTATTGAAATTCAATTTGCCAACATATAGTATAACACCCAGTGCTCATCCCATCAAGTGCCCTCCTCAGTACCTGTCACCCAGTTACCCAATCCCTCCACCCACTTCCCTTTCCACAACCCTTTGTTTGTTTCCCAGAGTTAGGAGTCTCTCATGGTTTTTCTTCCTCTCTAATTTTTATGAAGGATCTTTGAGGGACAGCCAGATGAAGAGCCTACAGGGCAGGGTTCAGATGTGTCCTGAGTTCAGGAGCTTCTGTCCCCATGTAACAAGGGGGTGCCATTCACCTGGCACATTTCTTGCAGGGCTGGTTTAGAGGCCATGAATTCCCTTACCTTTTGTTTGTCTGAGAAACTCTATCTCTAAAAACAAAAAAAAAAAAAAAAGAAACTCTATCTCTCCATCTATTCCAAATGATAGCCTTGTTGGATAGGCTATTCTTTGCTGCAGATTTTTTCTTTAAGCACTTTGAATATAGTATGCCTTTCTTCTGGCATGCAAAGTTTCTGCTGAAAAATACACTGATGATAGCCTTGTGAGGTTTAACTTGAATGTAACTGTTTTCTTTTTTCTCACTACTTTAAAAGTTCTCTCTTATCACATTTTTTTTGCCATTTTAATTACTATGTGTCTTGGCGTGGACCTCCTTGGGTTGACTTTGTTGAGGGCTCTCTGTCCCTTCTAGACGTGGATTTCTGCTTCCTTCCCCAGATTAGGGAAGTTTTCAGCTGTTGCTTATTCAAATAAATTTTCTGCCCCTTTTTCTCTCTGTTCTCTTTCTTGGATCCCTATAATGTGAATGTTGTCATGCTAGATAGTGATGCTGAATTCCCTACATCTATTATTTTCTCTCACCTGCTCAATTTGATTGCTTTCCATTACTCTCTCCCCCAGGTTGCTGATTCATTCTTCTGCCTCCTCTAGTCTACTATTTATCCCATCTTGTGTATTCTTAATTTCATTTATTGAGTTCTTCATCTGATTGTTTCTTTTTTATGTTTTCTCTCTATTAAGGGTCTCACTGACGTCCTCCACTCTTTTGTCAAGTATCTTTATGATTATTATTTTAAATTCTCTATCAGCCTATTACTTGTATCCATATCATGTAGGTGTCTTGTAATTTGGTACCATTCTTTCATTTGGACATATTTTTCTGTCTCTTCATTTTCTCTAAATCCCAGTGTCCGTTTCTATGTGTTTGGAATGTTAGCTACATCCTCTGCTCTTGAAAGTAGTGCGTTCATAATGAAGAGGTCCTGCAGTGCGTGCAGTGCAGTGTTCCCTGTTCACCATAACCTGGTCCTTCAGGGGTGTTGCATGTGCCCTACTATTGTTGCTAAGCTGCATTTGCCTTCATTTAGTCATCTGCAGTGGCTCTTTTTGACTGTTGTGCATAGTGTTTGGCCTCTGTGGTGTTTGTGGGCCAGTCAGGGGCCACCTTGGGCTTCCATTAAGTTTGACCAGGCATTTTTCAGAGATACAGTAACACCAAACTCCAGAGCACTTTCCCTGTGTTGTCTCCTGAGAAGCTTTCATGGGTGGGTGAGGCTTTGTACTCAGTCCAGTTGTCTGCCCTCAGCCCACTGCTGAGGCTATAGTCTGACTGGTTTATGTGGTTATCTTCCTCTCATCCAAGAGCAAGAGTCACTTTATGTGGTGCTGGCCCCTGTCAGAGTTGTTCACACTGCAAGGCTTATGGGACTGCTTTGAATGGGCTTTGACCAAGAAAAAAGTGTATTGGAGGGGGCAAGTGTGCTAAGCTGAGGGGAAAGACATGTGGTGTTAGCAAGGTTTGCACTGGTCCTCTGGCGAAGGAGAAGGTTTGCACTGGTCCTCTGGCGAAGGAGGTTTGCACTGGTCCTCTGGCGAAGGAGAAGGTTTGCACTGGTCCTCTGGCAAAGCAGTCCCAACAACAGAGGGGACTATTGGGACTGAGGAAAGCCTGGCTGGAAGGGTTGGATCCATAGAAGTGCAAGGGGGGCATGTTAGTACATTAAGTAATAAGTATGGGCAATGCTCTGGTTCCCACAGGTGTCTGTGTGTCTAGGCTGGGATGTGGGGGAAAGAAATGACATCTGTCAGCTCCTTTGCTCCTGGGGAAGTCTTGCAATGATCCCCGCCTGTCCAGCATATGCTCTGAGGTTAGTAAACAGATCTCCCTTCCATATACTCCAGGTATTTTTCAAATTGCTTCTATGCTGCATTTCCATGTGCTATTTGTTATGTTGTCTATATAAGGGTAAGAACTTACTTTCCTCTTACCCTCCTGGCTCTCCCAGAGCTAAGCCCAGTGATTTTAAAGTTCCAGGTTTTTAAGTCTTGCTGGTTGTAAGAACTCATGATATTGGTTCCCTCTGGTTTTCAAAGCCAAATATTATGGGGATTCATCTTCCCCATGCTGCTTCCCCATGTGACTGCTTCTCTCCCCTCTCCACATTTGGGTTGTCCCTCCCTCCTGCAGATGGCCCATGGTCCATTTAGCTCCTGACCATGTGCCTGCCCTTCTTAACTTCTTCAATGTGGCCATTTCTCTACATTTAGTTGTGGAGTGTATTTTAGCAGTCTTTGGGTCATTTTCTGGGTTATTTGCACTGATCTGGGTGTTATCTTGTTGTGTCCATATGACAAGGTAAGCTTAGGCTCCTCCTCTGTTGCTATCTTCCTCAGACGTCTCCCAATATGTACTTTTTAATTAATGCATTAAGATAATAGATAGAATGATGTTTAAAATGCTATAATTTAAAAATGGTTATGAATATAAGCTGTATTCTAAAATGTCTGGTAAAACATTAATATAATATGCAGTTATCTATGGGGTGTCTGGGTGGCTCAGTCGGTTAAGCACCTGCCTTTGGCTCATGTTGTGATCCCATGGTCCTGGGATCAAGCCCTGTGTTGTGCTCCCTGCTCAATGGGGAGTCTTATTCTCCCTCTCCCTTTGGCCCTCTCCCTGCTCATGCTCTCTCTCTCTTGCTCACTCTGTCTCTCAGATAAAGAAACAAATCTTTTAAAATATTCAAATATCTGTGATTATTATTACTGTAGAAAAATTACAGGGATGGTTAAAACTACTATAATTTTTTTTGCTGGCATTCATAATTAAAGAAAATGCTACATTTTAATTATATATTAGTGAAAACAAAGGTGTAAATTTTTTCCCTACAAACTCATGGGCTTCCTGAATTATGTTTATGGACTTTTTGTGGGGTCTGTTGGTCCCAGATTCAGAACTCCTGCTAAATGCTCCCTGAGATAGGAAGAAAGTGATGAATTCTGAGAAAACTCATCCTGTTCTATAATCATTAAAGAACTACTAAGGTACCACAGATTTAGGCTATGGCAAAATCTAAGTGTCTTTTCTCAGTTTCTTTAATCTCCATTCCTTCTTCATCTAGACGGCTGAAACAATGATCTATATTTTTATCATTTCTTTCTCTGTTGTGTTTTCTCTCCTTCAAATCCAACCCATCTTCACTCTCTGAAATGGCTCAAGGTGTTTTTGTTAAAATTCTCCTCCGTTCTTGTTACCATGGTCACCTTACACAAACCCTCTTCAAACCTCTTCACTGACTCCCAAATTGCTTGCTATCAAGAATGGAACCTTATTATCTTTATCTGAAAAGCTCACTGTCAAATCACTTTGCTTCCATCTCTCATTTCTTCTCCCACAACGGTTGGATCAGGATGTGACATGTGCTGTGGCTGAAGGCCCTCATGATCTTGTAATAGTTTCAGTGGAAAGTCCTAGCACTAGGATCCAAGGGGAAGCTAGTTCTGTCATGTCTCAAAGAGATGTCACTCTGTACAAATTCACAGTGCCATTTTTGTTTGTTATTTTGGGATGTCATTGTTATTTGGAGGACTATTCTCCCAGTCCTCAGCCAAACCTTTGTTCATCTAACCTGCTTCTTTCCTTCTTTTTAAATCTTGGCTTAAGATGACTCTGATTTTGAAAGTATTTCCTCCATTTTCTTTCACTTCTGGAGAAAATCAGTGATTAATTTATAAATTTAGCTGTCAACACTAATCTCCAGAACATTTTTCTGTGCAACATTTCAACTTTTAAAAGCATATCCTAGTTTCTTTCATAAAATTGCAAACCAAACAGAAGTCTGCATATATGGTCTGCTTATTAAGGCCATTTGATTACACATCAATCTCTTAACCATACACTTTTACTCTTCAGCTAAGTTCTATAGCAATAGTACTGGGGAAGGGCTGTCACTAAATAGAAAAGATAATATGCATAAGCAAGTGACGGGAGAAAAAAACAGAACAATAAGCAATTCTTTTTGGTTCTCAACAGGTAAGGTTATTCTTTTTTTTCCCCATAAAACTTCTATAATGCAAAATATGGCTGTATGGCTGTTGGAAACAGTACAACAGAACCATTTCTGTGCTTGGGTAGATGACCCATTTTAATATCGTTTTGTTTGTCAACTGGTTACACAAATTCTCTACAATGATAATTTTGTATGAAAAGATTCCCCACACCTGTATATGTGATAGCCTTTTTCCATAATAAAAATACCTGATCCTATGCTTTTTGCACTATGTTGAGGAGAGTTGAACTGAATTGTAGACGGGTTCTTCAATGCTCATTTGTTTTGTTATCAAGTCGTTAAGTAATATGGATATGTGGGCGTTTTAAAACTCAATTTCTGCTCAATTACTCTTCTTGTCGCATTCTTAAAATCTTTCGGACTCATCCACTCCCCCAAGACCTAGCCTCCAAAATCACTGAAATAAGATAAAACAAATCCTGAGATGGATTTTGTTTGCATAATACTTCTCATATTTTTCTTCTGGTATTTGCAGACTAGAGAAGAAATAGAAGTCTTAGCAAAAGCACCAATAAAGCAAAATTCTTCTCTAATAAACTAGTTGGTGATCCACTGAACTGTATATAACAATGTAAAGTCAACAGGTGGAAAGGGGGAAGAGCCAGAACGGCAGGTTGCCAGTTTCTTTTTGCATATATTAAGTTTTAGAGTCTGGCAAAATATTGTGGAGATGTCCAGCAGGATGTTAGAAAGTCAATTATATTTTTATTTCACAAGTTTTATGTTTTGCATCAAAACACCCAACTCACACTCTTAGATATTTAAGTATTGAATGGACTTGAAAGCTTTATCTAGACAACTGCTCTGGGGTAATAGAAACAGTATGTGAAAAAAATGAATTAATGAATTTACTATTATTTTCTTGGTTCAGTCTTTGGTCCTTAAAACATGTAAGTCTTGGAAATAATTGGCTCTACATAATATACTTTTAGTCCTCACACTGTTTTACATAACAAAATGTTGAGTTACATCCATATTATTATGACATCATGAGCACCCCATTTTGCATTTTATTTTCCAGAAGCAACAATTATTATCTCTGTTATTTTCTTCATCTAAACATTTCTTCTGAACTCTAGAGTTCAGCTACCTTTCCAGGAAGTTGAAATCTGAAGGCTGGCCTCTTATAGATAAAAGAGAAGGATGTTTAATTATCTTTAAGAATTAAGCACATTATATTTCTAATGACACTAAGAAAGTCAATAAAACTGGATAATCTAATTGTCTCTCACACGAAAGAAATGTCCCTAGTAGCCTATTTATATATCTACCATTACCTAGGTAATTTACCCAAAAAGCTTCTGCTTTTATATGAATTACTTTAGATTGTTATATGGTTATTTTCAGCCTGAATTGTCCAGAGAGATATAGTATAGGTCCATGAAAGAAAAGCAGGCTGCCTTCAAATAGATGTGGGAGTGGGATTTATGCATTAGGTGCATGTTATTCATCACTGCTACCTTTGATGTTTGCAAAGAATACCTTTTGTGGAGTACACAGAAGACATGGTACATAGAAGCACTTAGAGATCTTTACACTCAAATCTAAATGATAATAATGGAATACAGATTATTATATAGGATTTGATGAAGACGTACACAGGCCAGACAAAGTATTTGAGTGGTGTTAGCTTTACTTCTATGCTGGTTACTTTTTGGAATCATATTGGATATCTTTGCAACAGATATTTTGCAAAATGTCAGTCAGGAATGGAGATTGAAAGCAAATCTGTTTTAATAAGTTGATTTACGATAAGATGATCAGATGACCCATACCTATCCAGTCTATACCATCTTAGTATAGGGGACCATTAAGTGAATTGTCAAGTAACTGTAAAAGTCCCACACTCAGGTCCAGTCAAGAGTCAAATTACCCTGAATCTATTTAAAGACTTTGGAAGGTTTTGTAAATTATAATACTTAAGTTAAATCAATAAAAATACTATTATGAACAACATGTAAACAAAATTTCACAGGTGTTCTTATGGGTTCTGAGCCCCTGATCCTGAACTTGTGAGGAAAATTGAGAGACTTAGACCAAGATTGGTGTTCCTTCTTTAGACTGGTTAGTGGGAAAGTATGAGCAGAATCTTCCTGGGTTGCCTTGTCCTGGCTGCAGCAATGCCCCTCTGACTCTGTAACATTTGCCAGACTCAGCCTGGAAACCATACAAAACGTTAAGGAATTGTCCTGTCCTGTAAATTTGGCCCATGATGATTGGTATACAACATGATAGCTTAATTTCAGGAGCATTTGTATTTTCTGTGTGCTTCCAGATTACTAACAATTCCATACTTGGCTCAGCATAATACCCTCCAGTTCCATCCACGTTGAAGCAAATGGTGGGTATTATGCTGAGTGAAATAAGTCAATCGGAGAAGGACAAACATTATATGGTCTAATTCATTTGGGGAATATAAATAATAGTGAAAGGGAATAGAAGGGAAGGGAGAAGAAATGGGTAGGAAATATCAGAAAGGGAGACAGAACATGAAGACTCCTAACTCTGGGAAACGAACTAGGGGTGGTGGAAGGGGAGGAGGGCAGGGGGTGGGGGTGAATGGGTGACAGGCACTGAGGGGGGCACTTGACGGGATGAGCACTGGGTGTTATTCTATATGTTGGCAAATTGAACACCAATAAAAAATAAATTTATTATGACAAAAACAATTCCATACTTGATAAACCAAAGCTTATGAAATATAATTTTCTTTTTTTTTTTCTTTTTTTTTTTTTAATCTCTGGGGAATTAATTCCTTTTTTTTTTTTTAAATTAATTTTTATTGGTGTTCAATTTACCAACATACAGAAAAACACCCAGTGCTCATCCCGTCAAGTGTCCACCTCAGTGCCCGTCACCCATTCCCCTCCAACACCCGCCCTCCTCCCCCCTTCCACCACCCCTAGTTCGTTTCCCCGAGTTTGGAGTCTTTATGTTCTGTCTCCCTTCCTGATATTTCCCAACATTTCTTCTCCCTTCCTTTATATTCCCTTTCACTATTATTTATATTCCCCAAATGAATGAGAACATACACTGCTTGTCCTTCTCCGATTGACTTATTTCACTCAGCATAATACCCTCCAGTTCCATCCACGTTGAAGCAAATGGTGGGTATTTGTCGTTTCTAATCGCTGAGTAATATGAAATATAATTTTCAAATGCTCACACAACTCCCAATAATATTATGCTAGAGAATGTTAGTCGTAGTCAACCAATAAAAAGGAATGAGCTCAGCAATATAGAGTGAGTTGACACCAGAAACCATGATCAATATTGAAAGCAGTAGTCAAATCTAGCCCTGGAGAAGGACTCCAATAAGTAGTTATCTGAAGAAGACTTTTCATGACATAAAGAATGGCATTTTTCTACATAATTAAGGTATATTACATATATATGTAATATAATATAAATAATATAGTAATATAATATATATTATCCTTAAACACTATGCTGAATATTTGTTGAAACAATTCTCATTTTTAAATATTTGATGGATTAAGCATCTCAGCATTCCTTACTGCATATGGGATAAAATACATATACAAAGAATGGCATTTTCAAACCAAGCTAGAAGCTGAATTGAGTTGGAAATGTAAAAACATGCCATCTATTCAGATGCTCCTAGAGATGATAAGGAGTAGTTATAGCAATAAATAGGGAGACAACAACTGTGATTTTTAATTTTAAATTCAATTAATTAACATATAGTGTATTATGGATTTCAGAGGTAGAGTTCAGTGATTCATCAGTCTTATATAAAACAGTGCTTATTACATCACTTGTCCTCCTTAATGTCCATCACCCAGTTGCCCCATTCTCCTACTCTCTCCTCTACAGCAACCCTCCATTTGTTTCCTATGATTGAATCATTTAGGGCTTGTCTACCTCTCCAATTATATCTCGTTTTATTTTTCTCTTCCTTACTCTATGCTCCTCTGTTTCTTAAATTCCACATATGAGTGAAGTCATATGATAATTGTCTTTCTCTGACTTATTTCACTTAGCAAAATACCCTCTAGTTCCATCCATGTCATTGCAAATGTCAAGATTTCATTTTTTTTCATAGCCAAGTAATATTCCATTGTATAGGGATGCCTGGGTGGCTCAGCAGTTGAGCATCTGCCTTCAGCTCAGTGCGTAATCCCAGAGTCCTGGGATCGAGTTCCACGTTGGGCTCCCTGCCTCTCCCTCTGCCTATGTCTCTGCCCCTCTCTCTGTGTGTCTCTTATGAAAAATAAATTTTATATATATATATAAATATAAATATATATATATATCGTATATCACATCTTCTTTATCCATTCATCTGTCCATGGACATCTGAGCTCTTTCCATAGTTTGGCTATTGTGGACATTGCTACTATAAATATTGGGGTGGAGGTACCCTTTTGGATCTTTGGAGTAAATATCTAGTAGTGCAATTGCTGGATCATAGGGTAGCTCTATTTTCAACTTTTGGAGGAACCTCCATACTGTTTTCCATAGTGGCTGCACCAGCTTTCATTTCCACCAATAGTGTAAGAGGGTTCTCCTTTCTTCACATCCTTGCCAGCATCTGTCATTTCCTGACTTGTTAATTTTAACCATTCTGACTGGTGTGAGGTGGCATCTCATTTTCTAAAATATTTTATTTATTTATTCATGAGAGAGAGAGAGAGAGAGAGAGAGAGAGAGAGAGAGAGAGGCAGAGACATAGGCAGAGGGAGAAGCAGGCTCCATGCAGGGAGCCTGACGTGGGACTCGATCCCGGGCCTCCAGGATCACGCCCTGGGCTGTAGGCGGCACTAAATCGCTGAGCCACCAAGGCTGCCCTGGTATCTCATTGTGGTTTTTAGTTTTATTTCTCTGTTGCTGAGTGATGTTGAGCATTTTTCATGTGTCTGTTGGTCATTTGTATGTATGTCTTCTTTGGATGAAAGTCTGTTTATATCTTCTGCTCATTTCTTGATTGGATTATTTGTTCTTTGGGTGTTGAGTTTGGTAAGTTCTTTGTAGATTTTGGATACTAGACCTTTAACTGATAAGACATTTGCAAATGTATTCTCCCATTTTGTCAGTGGGAGACAACCACTTTGTAACACCTTTTGTACAGAGTGAACAAATCGATGGTGCTTGGAGTATCTATCACTTTTCCTACAACTGATCTTAGCCCTGTTAATCAGGAACAAGGGAATCCTAGATTCTGCTATAAGAATTGTGGGAGAACTTGAATACCAGTTGTGTTTGCCCATAGAAATAAGTTTCTAGGAGCACCTGGGGGGCTTAGTCGCTTAGGCATTTGCCTTTGGCTCAGGTCATGATCCCAGGGTCTTGGGATGGAGTCCCATATTGGCTCCCTGTTCAATGGGAAGTCTGATTCTCTCTCTGCCTCACTCGTACTCTCTCTCCCTCTCCTCTCTCTCAAATAAATAAATAAAATCTTTAAAAAAATAGGCTCTAAATTTCAAGGAGGTGTGGTTAAAAGAGCATTATTACTCTCTTCAGCTATACTATAGGTTTAAATAAGCTTTTATAATCTAGTCTGGAAATTGAACTACCTCTGTTTCTATGGGGAAACTCTCTTTCTCTCTCTGGCTTCTCTAAAAGTCATAGTATGCATATTGGGACCTGCCTATCGATAGCTGGATGTCCACTTATTCCATTGACACTAACATTGGAAAAAGAACTTGGGAACTCATAGAGAAAATGCTTTCAAATTCATTTTCCAAACTACCCAGGAATACCAGCCTTATTGATTTGTGGGCACACCTCAATTTAACCCAAAAGTGCCATTTACTCAGCTTGCTTTGCTTTTCTTATTTACCATCCTTAGCTTCAAACGTCTCTTAACTGTTCCCTGAAATTAATGTCACTCTCTCAGTGGAAATGTTTTTGACCCCTAAGGAAATTTCAAATAATGGATCACAGACTTTGAAGGTAATATCAAAGATGATTTTCAAAGATCATTTTTTAGGTTGTTAAAGTTTTTTAAACAATTTTTAATTAAGTTAAGTTTTTTAAGTTCTAATTTCTTATATTTAAGTTGTGAGAAATCATTTTCTTAAGTTTTAAAGTTTTAAGTTTTTTAGGTTTTTAAAATTCATTTGTTTGAATTTTTTAAAAAGCATAGACTGTATTTTGGAGGGTTTATTAGTTGTATTTTTCAGGGAGTCATTCCTTTTCTGCCCTGCTAGATCATAATTGTTATGAGCCAGGGGCTATAGTCTGTGGTAGCACTGTCTGTAGTTTTATTTCATGCATTGCAAAGAATTGATGTTTAATGAATGTTTTAGATTGATAATCAATATGATTCATATTTTCTTAAGCCTGGTATTTCTGTTATAGGCATGTAAATAGTAGTAAATCTCATCTTGCCTGTTTTGAATGGAACATAGTACATGTAATAGAAAAAAAACTTGCAGAAAATTGGAAGAACATATAGAATGGATCATGACACAGTTCCAAAATTAGCTTTTAATAAAAACCAAATGGAAGAGAATATAGAAGACCCTAGAAGATGGAAATATAAATCTCATTTTTTGAGCACAAGAACAGAAATACATATTGAAGCTTAGAACACAGTCTGACAGCTTGGGTGTAACTCTCATTCTACAAACTACTCTTCCTTTCTCCCTCAATTCTTGAGGCTTCCCAGGCCCCCTCCCCAAATCTTATCCTGTTGACTAACTCACCTCTGACATTTAATTCATTAGCTCTTATTTCATTTCTTTGTTGGAAATGGCTCCAAATATTTTTTAAAAAAACCTATTTTTAAAAAGATTTTTTAAGTTATCTCTACGCCAAATATGGGGCTTAAACCCACAACCCTGAGAATAAGATTTGCATGCTCCACTGACTGAGCCAGGCAGGCACCCTTCAAAAACAAACAAACTTATCTTATTGTCAATTTCTGCAGTTTGTTTCTAAATTGTCCTGAATATATCCTAAAGAGTGATGTTTTCCTCAATTTATAAATGCATACCAAAATGCAGTTTAACAAATCTAGCACCCTAATGAAAAAAAATTGCACAAATTGATATTTTAATACCTATATTATATCCTTTAAAACATGCAAATGAAGCCTGAATTGTTATTGAAGAGATGAAAAATGAAAAATGATGATGTTGGCAAGAACAAGAGTACGAATATTCATGAAGAAGGACAAGCATTTATTTCCGTAAAATGTAGTGCTTTTCTTCCCAGGAGAGGCCATCTGGCCTCTTTGATTGCTAGTTAAAACCAATTAGCACAAAATGGGACACTACCTTATTGGGTTTCACCACAAGCCTTCTGGTTTCATCCTTAATCTTACGGTTTCCTCTTCAATGTTTTCTGTTAATGGTACAAATTGAAAACAACAACAGCTACAACTTATGTTTAAGCTGAGTACAGTCTACCAGGGCTCAAGCAAACATTCCTCATTAATATCTATAATGATTGCCTTATCCCAGAGAGGCAGAGATGATCATAGTTCAAACCTGCTCACACACACAAACTGTTCTCTCGGCCATTGGAACCGCCAGGCAGCCAGCTTACTCTTTGCCTATGCTGCTGGCACCTGAGGTCCTGGGAGTCGCTCAAGTAGAGTGGCAGTAGTGTCAGAAACATTGATGACCCTGATTTCACACATATTTCCTCAAAGTGAGTCATGATAGAATTAGAGTGAAAGAAGCTGGCATTGCTTTACACTGAAAACAAGAATAATAGTGACTTGAGTTAGCTACACGTTATAATCCCTGGTACATAACTCCAAGTCTTTCAATAGTGCCTATTTTCTCAGTGTTTTGTTCCAAGCTTCATCCCATTAACTATTTACTAGTGAATTCTGTTCTCTCAGTCTAAATTTTCTTCTTAATAAAGCATTTTCCCCCTGGTTATTTTCTACCATCACTTTTCACTTTTTCTTGTATCTGGCCACTTCTTCAGATAGTCTTCATTACTTTCTAAATTAATTTATTCTTCTGGAGAAGATAAAAAGAGATAGCACCTAGCCACCCAAGTTTTAATCAGATATATCCACTACCAAATTTGCATGCAATTGTGATAAATTAACTACGTAAATAGTATAGAGTATATCAGTGTTTCCAAAGAATGACATGCATACTATTTGTGATATGTGAGATGATTTTAGGTAGTATGTTGATGAATATTTTTATGATAATACTTATATATTTATTTTATTTTATCAATATACACTAACACACATACATATATATGTCTAGCACTAGAAAACTGTGATTATTTAGATTCTCTTGCCTAGGATAAAAGTAAGGTTTCTAAAGAGGAGGTAAGCTAATTTTTTAAAACAAGTAAATGATATGTTAACAGATATGGCAAAATCACGAAAATGGTACCTCAAAGACAAAGTTTGGGAAACATCTATGTCCACTCTCTTATATTTGTTTGTTTGTTTTAAGAAGTCTCCCATGTTTTAATGCCCTGCTCTACAGCACTTGCCAGCTGTGTGACTTTGGGCAAGTCTTCCTCATTGAGTCTCAATTTTCTCATTCATGAAATGCATTGGTAAGAGCACATCTCACAGGGGTGAAAAACAAAAAAACACAACCTTCCTTCCTGAAGTAGATAAATATATCCAAATTAGGGATTCAGCCTTAAAAATGGTCAATGAAGATAGTGTGAACTGAAGGAAAACTATAGTTAGCAGATAAAACATACCAACATCTGATAGCATAGGCACGGGGGAATGATTTGAGGAAGGATAGTTCAGGCTTTGGTTAAACAATCATTTGAGACATCAGAAGCTATTTTTTTGGTGGATATTGGAAGAATAGGTTAGTTTGAATAACAGACTCCCATCTGGAATAAGAAACTGCTCTTCAAACAACCTTTGGAAGATGGCGGAGGAGTAGGGTCTCCAGGTCACTTGTCCTCAACAAATTACCTAGAAAACCATCCAATCATCCTGAAAATCTACGAATTCGGCCTGAGATTTAAAGAGAGACCAGCTGGAACGCTACAGTGAGAAGAGTTCGCGCTTCTATCAAGGTAGGAAGACGGGGAAAAAGAAATAAAGACACAAAAGGCCTCCAAGGGGGAGGGGCCCCGCGAGGAGCCGGGCTGAGGCCGGGGCGAGTGTCCCCAGGACAGGAGAGCCCCGTCCCGGAGGAGCAGGAGCTGCACCGACCTTCCCCGCGGAAAGGCCTCCCGGGGAATTGGAGCAGGACCCCAGAAAGGCGGGGATGCCCTCGGGCTCCCCGGGACAGTAACAGAGGAACTGCGCCCCGGGAGATGCGCCGAGCTCCCTAAGGGCTGCAGCGCTCGGCGGGACCCGGAGCAGCTCGGAGGGGCTCGGGCGGCGGCTCCGCGGAGGGGGCTGCGCGGCTCCGGGAACAGCTCGGCGGCAGCGGCTCGGGCGGAGGAAGCTCCGCGGAGGGGGCGGCGCAGCTCCGGGAACAGCTCGGAGGGGCTCGGGCGGCGGCTCCGCGGAGGGGGCTACGGGGCTCCGGGAACAGCTCGGCGGCAGCGGCTCGGGCGGAGGAAGCTCCGCGGAGGGGGCGGCGCAGCTCCGGGAACAGCTCGGAGGGGCTCGGGCGGCGGCTCCGCGGAGGGGGCTGCGCGGCTCCGGGAACAGCTCGGCGGCAGCGGCTCGGGCGGAGGAAGAAGCTCCGCGGAGGGGGCGGCGCAGCTCCGGGAACAGCTCGGAGGGGCTCGGGCGGCGGCTCCGCGGAGGGGGCTACGGGGCGGGAGCGCGAATCCAACAGCGCAGGCCCCGGAGCATAGGGCGCCGGGACACAGCCCAGGATCCAGCCTCCCCCACGGACAGGCAGAGGCCGGGAGGGCCCAGGACAGCAAGGACGCTCCTGCCTGGAACTGAGCAGATCAGCGGCCCCGCCCGGGAGCCCCCAGGCCCTGCAGACGGAGAGCCCCGGAGCTACTGCGGGAGCTGACCCCAGGGTCCCAGAGCTGCCCCCGCCACTGTGGCTTCCTCCTGGGGCCTCACGGGGTGAACAACCCCCACTGAGCCCTGCACCAGGCAGGGGCAGAGCAGCTCCCCCAAGTGCTAACACCTGAGAGTCAGCACAGCAGGCCCCTCCCCCAGAAGACCAGCGAGACGGACCAGTTCCAAGGGAAGTCAAGGGACTTAAAGTACACAGAATCGGAAGATACTCCCCGTGGTTTTTGCTTTTGGTTTTTTTTGTTTTTGTTTTTGGTTTTTTTGTGTGTGTTTTTTTTTATTTGTTTTGTTTTGTGCTTTTTTTTTTCTTTCTTTCTTCTTGATTTCTGATGGCTTACCCCGCCCCACCCCCCCTTTTTTTTCTTTTATCTCCTTTCTTTCTTTTTCTTTCTTTTTCTTCTCTTTCCCCCCTTTTTTTTTCCTCTTTCTCTTTTTTCTTTTTCTCTTTTCTTTCCTTCTCTCTCTTTTTCTCCTTTTCCCAATACAACTTGTTTTTGGCCACTCTGCACTGAGCAAAATGACTAGAAGGAAAACATCACCTCAAAAAAAAGAATCAGAAACAGCCCACTCTCCCACAGAGTTACAAAATATGGATTACAATTCAATGTCAGAAAGCCAATTCAGAAGCACTATTTTACAGCTACTGGTGGCTCTAGAAAAAATCATAAAGGACTCAAGAGACTTCATGACTACAGAATTTAGATCCAATCAGACAGAAATTAAAAATCAATTAAATGAGATGCAATCCAAGCTAGAAGTCCTAACGACGAGGCTTGACGAGGTGGAAGAACGAGTGAGTGACATAGAACACAAGTTGATGGCAAAGAGGGAAACTGAGGAAAAAAGAGACAAGCAATTAAAAGACCATGAGGATAGATTAAGGGAAATAAATGACAGCCTGAGGAAGAAAAACCTACGTTTAATTGGGGTTCCTGAGGGCGCCGAAAGGGACAGAGGGCCAGAATATGTATTTGAACAAATCATAGCTGAAAACTTTCCGAATCTGGGAAGGGAAACAGGCATTCAGATCCAGGAAATAGAGAGATCCCCCCCTAAAATCAACAAAAACCGTTCAACACCTCGACATTTAATAGTGAAGCTTGCAAATTCCAAAGATAAGGAGAAAATCCTTAAAGCAGCAAGAGAAAAAAAGTCCCTGACTTTTATGGGGAGGAATATTAGGGTAACAGCAGACCTCTCCACAGAGACCTGGCAGGCCAGAAAGGGCTGGCAGGATATATTCAGGGTCCTAAATGAAAAGAACATGCAACCAAGAATACTTTATCCAGCAAGGCTTTCATTCAAAATGGAAGGAGAGATAAAGAGCTTCCAAGACAGACAGCAACTGAAAGAATATGTAACCTCCAAACCAGCTCTGCAAGAAATTTTAAGGGGGACTCTTAAAATTCCCCTTTAAGAAGAAGTTCAGTGGAACAATCCACAAAAACAAGGACTGAATAGATATGATGACACTAAACTCATATCTATCAGTAGTAACTCTGAACGTGAACGGGCTTAATGACCCCATCAAAAGGCGCAGGGTTTCAGACTGGATAAACAAGCAGGACCCATCTATTTGCTGTCTACAAGAGACTCATTTTAGACAGAAGGATACCTACAACCTGAAAATAAGAGGTTGGAGAACCATTTACCATTCAAATGGTCCTCAAAAGAAAACAGGGGTTGCCATCCTTATATCAGATAAATTAAAATTTACCCCAAAGACTATAGTGAGAGATGAAGAGGGACACTATCTCATACTCAAAGGATCTATCCAACAGGAGGACTTAACAATCCTCAATATATATGCCCCGAATGTGGGAGCTGCCAAATATTTAAACCAATTAATAACCAAACTGAAGAAATACCTTGATAATAATACACTTATACTTGGTGACTTCAGTCTAGCTCTTTCTACCCTGGATAGGTCTTCTAAGCACAACATCTCCAAAGAAACGAAAGCTTTAAATGATACACTGGACCAGATGGATTTCACAGATATCTACAGAACTTTACATCCAAGCTCAACTGAATACACATTCTTCTCAAGTGCACATGGAACTTTCTCCAGAATAGACCACATACTGGGTCACAAATCGGGTCTGAACAGATACCAAAAGATCGGGATAGTCCGCTGTATATTCTCAGACCATAATGCCTTGAAATTAGAACTTAATCACAACAAGAAGTATGGAAGGACCACCAACACGTGGAGGTTAAGGACCATCCTGCTAAAAGATGAAAAGGTCAACCAGGAAATTAAGGAAGAATTAAAAAGATTCATGGAAACTAATGAGAATGAAGATACAACCGTTCAAAATCTTTGGGATGCAGCAAAAGCAGTACTGAGGGGGAAATACATCGCAATACAAGCATCCATTCAAAAACTGGAAAGATCTCAAATTCAAAAGCTCACCTTACACATAAAGGAACTAGAGAAAAAGCAACAAATAGACCCCACCCCCAGCAGAAGAAGACAGTTAATTAAAATTCGAGCAGAACTCAATGATATCGAGACCAAAAGAACTGTGGAACAGATCAACAGAACCAGGAGTTGGTTCTTTGAAAGAATTAATAAGATAGATAAACCATTAGCCAACCTTATTAAAAAGAAGAGAGAGAAGACTCAAATTAATAAAATCATGAATGAGAAAGGAGAGATCACTACCAACACCAAGGAAATACAAACGATTTTAAAAACATATTATGAACAGCTGTACGCCAATAAATTAGGAAATCTAGAAGAAATGGACGCATTCCTGGAAAGCCACAAACTACCAAAACTGGAGCAGGAAGAAATAGAAAACCTGAACAGGCCAATAACCAGGGAGGAAATTGAAGCAGTCATCAAAAACCTCCCAAGACACAAGAGTCCAGGGCCAGATGGCTTCCCAGGGGAATTCTATCAAACGTTTAAAGAAGAAATCATACCTATTCTACTAAAGCTGTTTGGAAAGATAGAAAGAGATGGAGTACTTCCAAATTCGTTCTACGAGGCCAGCATCACCTTAATTCCGAAACCAGACAAAGACCCCACCAAAAAGGAGAATTACAGACCAATATCCCTGATGAACATGGATGCAAAAATTCTCAACAAGATACTAGCCAATAGGATCCAACAACACATTAAGAAAATTATTCACCATGACCAAGTAGGATTTATCCCTGGGACACAAGGCTGGTTCAACACTCGTAAAACCATCAATGTGATTCATCATATCAGCAAGAGAAAAACCAAGAACCATATGATCCTCTCATTAGATGCAGAGAAAGCATTTGACAAAATACAGCATCCATTCCTGATCAAAACCCTTCAGAGTGTTGGGATAGAGGGAACTTTCCTCGACATCTTAAAAGCCATCTACGAAAAGCCCACAGCAAATATCATTCTCAATGGGGAAGCACTGGGAGCCTTTCCCCTAAGATCAGGAACAAGACAGGGATGTCCACTCTCACCACTGCTGTTCAACATAGTTCTGGAAGTCCTCGCCTCAGCAATCAGACAACAAAAAGACATTAAAGGCATTCAAATTGGCAAAGAAGAAGTCAAACTCTCCCTCTTCGCCGATGACATGATACTCTACATAGAAAACCCAAAAGCCTCCACCCCAAGATTGCTAGAACTCATACAGCAATTTGGTAGCGTGGCAGGATACAAAATCAATGCCCAGAAATCAATGGCATTTCTATACACTAACAATGAGACTGAAGAAAGAGAAATTAAGGACTCAATCCCATTTACAATTGCACCCAAAAGCATAAGATACCTAGGAATAAACCTAACCAAAGAGGTAAAAGATCTATACCCTAAAAACTATAGAACACTTCTGAAAGAAATTGAGGAAGACACAAAGAGATGGAAAAATATTCCATGCTCATGGATTGGCAGAATTAATATTGTAAAAATGTCAATGTTACCCAGGGCAATTTACACGTTTAATGCAATCCCTATCTAAATACCATGGACTTTCTTCAGAGAGTTAGAACAAATTATTTTAAGATTTGTGTGGAATCAGAAAAGACCCCGTATAGCCAGGGGAATTTTAAAAAAGAAAACCATAGCTGGGGGCATCACAATGCCAGATTTCAGGTTGTACTACAAAGCTGTGGTCATCAAGACAGTGTGGTACTGGCACAAAAACAGACACATAGATCAATGGAACAGAATAGAGAACCCAGAAATGGACCCTGAAATGTATGGTCATCTAATATTCGATAAAGGAGGAAAGACTATCCATTGGAAGAAAGACAGTCTCTTCAATAAATGGTGCTGGGAAAATTGGACATCCACATGCAGAAGAATGAAACTGGACCACTCTCTTTCACCATACACAAAGATAAACTCAAAATGGATGAGAGATCTAAATGTGAGACAAGAGTCCATCAAAATCCTAGAGGAGAACACAGGCAACACCCTTTTTGAACTTGGCCACAGTAATTTCTTGCAAGATACATCCACAAAGGCAAAAGAAACAAAAGCAAAAATGAACTATTGGGACTTCATCAAGATAAGAAGCTTTTGCACAGCAAAGGATACAGTCAACAAAACTAAAAGACAACCTACAGAATGGGAGAAGATATTTGCAAATGACGTATCAGATAAAGGGCTAGTTTCCAAAATCTATAAAGAACTTATTAAACTCAACACCAAAGAAACAAACAATCCAATCATGAAATGGGCAAAAGACATGAAGAGAAATCTCACAGAGGAAGACATGGACATGGCCAACAAGCACATGAGAAAATGCTCTGCATCACTTGCCATCAGGGAAATACAAATCAAAACCACAATGAGATACCACCTCACACCAGTGAGAATGGGGAAAATTAACAAGGCAGGAAACAACAAATGTTGGAGAGGATGCGGAGAAAAGGGAACCCTCTTACACTGTTGGTGGGAATGTGAACTGGTGCAGCCACTCTGGAAAACTGTGTGGAGGTTCCTCAAAGAGTTAAAAATAGACCTGCCCTACGACCCAGCAATTGCACTGTTGGGGATTTACCCCAAAGATTCAGATGCAATGAAACGTCGGGACACCTGCACCCCGATGTTTCTATCAGCAATGGCCACAATAGCCAAACTGTGGAAGGAGCCTCGGTGTCCATCGAAAGATGAATGGATAAAGAAGATGTGGTTTATGTATACAATGGAATATTACTCAGCAATTAGAAACGACAAATACCCACCATTTGCTTCAACGTGGATGGAACTGGAGGGTATTATGCTGAGTGTAATAAGTCAATCGGAGAAGGACAAACAGTGTATGTTCTCATTCATTTGGGGAATATGAATAATAGTGAAAGGGAATATAAAGGAAGGGAGAAGAAATGTTGGGAAATATCAGGAAGGGAGACAGAACATAAAGACTCCTAACTCGGGGAAACGAACTAGGGGTGGTGGAGGGGGAGGAGGGCGGGTGTTGGAGGGGAATGGGTGACGGGCACTGAGGTGGACACTTGACGGGATGAGCACTGGGTGTTTTTCTGTATGTTGGTAAATTGAACACCATTAAAAATTAATTAAAAAAAAAAAGAAACTGGTAAAAAAATGTATTATATCCTCCTATCTTGACAAATATACTCTCATAATGACAAAACCCAAAGCATATGTATAAATCCATGCTTTTAATGTGTCTGAGGTCTGGCAAAATATAGTCTATCACATTTACTTATTATTGTACATATTCAGATCATCAGTCAATGGGCTGGTGATAGTTGAAGGAGTGATAAAGACTTTTGGAACTTCTGGAAAAAAAAAAAAAAACAACCTTTGCATACCTCTACACTTACCATATTGGTTTAGAAGTTATATGTTTCTTTTTTTCTTCCAATTTTTAATTTAAACCCTTATTAGTTAACATATAGTGTAGTATTGGTTTTAGGAGTAGAATTTAGTGATTCATGACTTACATATATGTTGCCATGCCTATTTCCCCCATCAGCTTATGAGCATCTTTAGGACAGCAACTATATCTATTTATGTTTGTATCTCAACATCTAGCACAGTGTTTAGCTCAATAAAATGACTCAATAAATGGCTTTTGAACTGAAAATAGAAAGGCTGATTTTGTTTTTAAATTTAGAACCCTTAAAATCCTGGTAGCGTTATGACATAATATGCTATGTGTTGCTCATATATCAGTGCAAAGAGATTCACCTCTTAGCTTTTAAATGCCCTCCAGAATATGAGAGGAATGTCTGTGTTTGTGATTGAGCCCAGATATAATGAAAATTGAAGGACTCCTGGGTGAATATAAAGACTGAGATGGTAAATATAACGAAAAGGAAAACCACATTATTCTCCAAAGAAAATAGGCACTTTGAGAAATGCCAGTAATCCTTGAGGAGAGAAAAGAAAACTCTGCTACCCATAGATAATATACTCCATATCCCGTTCCCACAATTTAATTTATTGATAAGAATGAATTTCTATAATTTCCTTAATGAAATCTGGTAATTGAAGCATGATGCCCAAAAACATTGAGTCTCCCCACATAAACTGCTCTACTTTCCCTTATGATTTGTTAGTAAGTAAGAAGGGGAAGATAATCTTTATCATTGCTAACTAATAGGGAAATATATCTAAAGAATGAAGTACTATTTTCTTCTGTTTGGAGTTAGGAAACAAATCAATTGCTCCATTTTTTCCCAAAGAATTTTGGCACAATTTCAATAGGTTTTCTATCTGCTTCTAAGTAGACAATTTGGAGGGATAAAAATAGCACCTAAGACCAAGATTCCTTTTAATATCGGGTTTCATAGAACCTCAGCCTACTAATTATTGAGAGCTTGCTAGTGTGAGCATAAATTTATTAAAATTATATTGAGACATGGTGACTAATTTATTTCATATGAAAATTAACAACAAAAGATCTGTGATATGGTAAATAGGAAGACAAATATTTTAGATGCTATTTATTGAATTGTGGCCATATTAAGGATATAGAGATAAAAGGCTAGGCACTCTACCATCTATTTTATATTTTCTTTAATATGTGAGCATCAATATATTTATCTAGGAGAGATGTAATACATAAACAGATTTGGGAGGCACAACTGAGAAAGAGTTATAATAAGACTTTCTGGTCATCCCAGGTATAAAATGTCACAAACGCCTTGGATTTGGTTCTGAATTTTATGCTACAGTAGGTGCCAGACTGTCTAAAAACAAATAGGTAAACAAACAAAAGCCCAAACTTGAGGCATTCCAATGACAACCCTCTTCTTAACTAGCTGTAGTTGGAGGAACATCTTTTTTATCTAAGTTATCACCTCTGACATTTCAAAAAGCAATAAAAGGAACAGAGTGGGAGGCAGTAGCCCTGGATTCTAATCCTTAGCTGTATCTTTAACTTATTTCACCCTGTCTTTTGACCTTTTGGAAACTTGTTTTTCCATCAGTATACCAAAAACAACATCTGCTTCACAGGATGGGCTTGAAAATTAATGAGATGATGTCTGAGAAGTACTTGAATATCAGGTGTTCTGTGAATTCTAGGTACTGTTATTCGATATTAAAATTCATTACCCTTCTCAGAACCACCTAACTAACCTGCTATATCTGTGATCTGATCTCAGCACATAGGTGTAAACAAGAAAACGTCAAAACTGGATGCCATGTTCTCAGTTTAATCAATTATAGTCAAGTTTCATCAGTAATTAAAAGATTTTATTTCCTTGCATTTATTTATTTAGAATGTTGAACAAGTAGAGTTCATTAATGTTGCATGGCCACCATAGATAAGTATTTTGCAAACTGGTTGTTCTCCAATGTGAGCTCTTAGCAATACTAGGGATGAAAGATTTACACACGTTGTTTTGAGAAAGTCTACCCTTGACCACTTTTTTTCTCTCTGCAGAGGAAATGTGTATGTCCAATATCCAAGAATAATCTCTTGCAGTAATTAAAATATCATGAAGGAATAAATATTACAGGTTTGAAGTTGTAATTAATAAAATAAAGACTACAATTTTATAATTAGATAATTTTCCTGGTAGTCATGACTTGTAATTGACAGTTCCCTGGAGAAATGTAATTTTTTGTTTTAATAAACTAAAAACTTGCACCCTGAAATAACAACATTAATGATAAATGATTTTAAGCAGGTACTTTATAATATATAATTTCATTTTCATTTGATACATGTCAAAAATATTTCTATGAGACAAATATTACTAGCCTGGTTTTCAAATGTGGAAACTGAGGTGCGGGAAGGTTTGTTACCTTCAGTGAGTGACAGATCTAATATTAAATCCAAAATACCTGAATAAAAACTTGATGTATTTTCCATTATACTGTGATAACTGAATATCTAGATCTTCCAAGCTCCCCCTCCAATCTCTTACAGTGTATCTGTAGCTCTTCTAATGAACCAGAATTCTATTCAAATGACTTTTCACTGAGGATTTATATAGTGTTACCTAGTTGGTCACTCAATCTGCTTTTTCTTTGTAATTCTGTCTGTGTTGACCTTCTTTAGAACTAGGGTTGTAGAACTTTTGTTTTAATAAATTAATTTTTATTGGTGTTCAATTTACCAACATACAGAATAACACCCAGTGCTCATCCCGTCAAGTGTCCCCCTCAGTGCCCGTCACCCATTCCCCCCCACCCCCCTCCCTCCTCCCCTTCCACCACCCCTAGTTCGTTTCCCAGAGTTAGGAGTCTTTATGTTCTGTCTCCCTTCCTGATATTTCCCACACATTTCTTCTCCCTTCCTTTATATTCCCTTTCACTATTATTTATATTCCCCAAATGAATGAGAACATACACTGTCCTTCTCCGATTGACTTACTGGGTTGTAGAACTTTAAGGAATAGAGCTTTCAAGAATGTTTCCTGTTGCTATGCATAAACAGCCTTCCATCGACTCAATCACATTGCTTTCTTTGTGCTTCTTGCTCTTCTCTCTATATTTCTTTTTCTCCCTCTGTATTCACAAATTCTTTTGATTGTTTTTCCTCTAGGGCCCTGTCCCTAGCAAAGTTTCCACTTGAAGTGTAGCTATTTCCTATAAGAAATTCCAGGATATGAACAGTCACACCACCAAGTACCATATGCTGTGGCTCCAGCAAAAGTATCTCACAAAAAACTGTTCTTTAACAATGGCCCTTCTGCTTCAGGAGCCTAACTCCTCCAATATTGCTTTTTTTCAACTTTAGTTTATATTTCCCTTATCAATAGACTCTTGTTTCCTCTTTTTTGGGGGGGTTGGGGGGAAGAGTGTGAAGCAAGAACTTCTGATGTAAAAAAAGGCAAAAAGTTAGCCAAGTCATTGAACTGGGGGAAAGTTGAAGGGGAAAGACTTTAAGAAAACATTCTTAGTATGGATGGTTAAGTAGCAACAGGGGATAAATGTAGGACACAGGTGGTCAGCATGTGTTTTGAGTAAAGGAAACATTATCCAACAGACAGCAAAATTCCTTTAGAATATTGCCATTTGCTATATAGGCTCAGAGAGCTAGAGGAGAGGTTTTCCTCAAGGCAATTGTTCCTATTGTGTCAGGTTGCATTACACCAAGCCAAACCTGACTAAAATCCTGTCTGATCTGTAACAAGTCTGTATTTTAATTCCACTGCCACACCAACCAATCCCTATAAGCCGGCAATCATAACTTATTCCAGGGAACAAAAGTACAGCCTGGCACAGGGCCTCCTGGCATACATCACCCACATTCTCCTTTATCTAAAATACCATCTTAAAGCTGACAAGGGAGATCTGTTATGGATATCAGCTGCTGTATTATTCTAGAAAGTGTAGAAATTTCAGGTGACTCCATTTTATCCATTTCAGGAGCTAGAAAAGAATTTTGTTGTACTGATGTGTCCTTTAGGTATAGCTAAAAAATTAACAGAAGACGCTAGAAAAGATGAGTCTAGTGGTTTGGCTGTTAACTAATATCCCCAGGAAGATCTTTAAAACTGATCATTATGTGGGGTGCCTGGGTTTCTCAGTCAGTTTAGCATCCAGTTCTTGATTTCAGCTAAGGTCATGACCTCAAGGTTGTGAGATCAAGCCCCACATCAGACTCCATGTTGAGCATGGAGGCTGCTTAAGATTCTCTCTCTCCCTGTGCCCCTCTTTCCCCCCTCTAAAAAAGCATATTGATCATTATAGTAATGCCACACCTGCCCATGTGACTCTAGACTCCTATGACCCAGGGTCTGTTACTTAAATTAGCAGAAACACACCTTGGTTTGGCTCCTAACTTACTAGCAGAGACAAAGTCTTATGGTACAAATGAGTGCTGTGTAACCACATAGTCATTCATTTATTCATCATCTAAAAATTATTTTTTTAAATGCATACCATCTGTTAGTACATTGTTCTAGGTGCCAACAGAGTGGCATATGGAATTTGAACTTTTAAGTCCTCATCTAAGTTTGAATAGACACAGGGCAAGGCTGGAGATGTCAAAGCATTAGTAAATCAACAAGCTTGACTCATTTCATTCAACAAGAAATGACAAAGGAACCAATTAAAGACCTAGAGAGTATTGGCCCGTCTCCCTGAATAATCCACTTCAGTGCATTCTTAGTTGTCTTCGTGATTCTTTGATCATGACAATTTGCTTGAGGGTGTTGAGGTGTAATGGTAACAGTTTGGAAAATGCTTCTGACCACAAATTCAGCTGCAGAAGGTGTTCTGGCAAAAGACAGTGGACTGAGCACATGTATTTACTTCTCTTCCTTTCCATAGTCTCATTGAAATGATAGAAAACATATTTTCAAAATAATTAAACCAAAACAGGGCTAGAAAACAAGAAAGGCATGCAGCAAGAGCAGAGAAAGTTTTGAGGAAATCCCTTAAAGATAGAAAGCAGATGGGATCCAATTAATGGAGGAAATAGAAGAAGGAAAACTGCAACCCAAAACTAGGGTTGTAAGAGTACTACTTTCTTCCAAGAGAGATCCAAGAAGTACCAAACTCAGACTGAAGAAATACAAGAGTATAAGTGAGCCATGGAAGCAATTTTCAGTGCAATTAAAGAACTGCATTCAGGACAGCTGGGCCAATACAGCCCCTCTTCCTTCACATGGCCCTCTCTCCCATTCAGGGCAAACTGACTGGAAACTTAGACTAGCCTCCAGGATTAAACAAAAAAAAAAAAACTGCAACTGCATTATAAAAAGTGTAAACTACCTGCTTTGAGTGGAGAGGGTCCAAGGGTGTTGGGGCTTGAAGAGAATTTGAGGTAATTTAAGATCTCCACAACAGATATTTATGAACCAATGATTCTTAGCCCTGCTTTCATATTAGAATCATTTAGGAAGCAGTCAAGTTGAAATAAATTGCTCTAAAGCAATCTTCCTAAACTTTAATGTGCACATGAACCACTGGGGAACTTGCTAAAATACAGATTTTCATTCTCCAAATCTCAGGTAGGCTTGAGATTATGTATTTCTACCAAGCTCCCAGGCTCCCTAATTCTAAGGATGTTGGTGGAAGGACTACACTTTGAGTAGCAAGGACCTAAAAGAATCACAAAAGTCTTATAGTTTCAAAACAGAATGTACTTGATCATATGATTAGATACTTGATCATATGAAAGTAAGGATATAAACACAAGTTGGGAAGTGGGAGTAGGAAGGCGGGTAGAGTGAAGTAAAAGGATCCTAATTTCATTATCTTTCATATCTCACCTTTAATGGTCAAGAGACACTATCTAAAGTTAAAAAAAAGAAATATAGATTTATTTTTTTATTGAAATCCATTTTTAAAACCCTAAAAATGATATCACAACTATGAGGGAATAAAATGGAAAAAAGAGGCGATGAAAGTGAGATAAAATTTTTCTCTCAGGATAATAAAAATAATAACATTTACTGAACTCTTAAAAAGTAGTAAGCACTATTCTAAACATCTTGCTTATATCAACTCATATAATCTTCACAATGATACTGTGAGATAGGTACTATTATTACCTCCATTTTTATAGATGAGAAAATGGAGGCCCAGAGAGAGTAAGGGATTTGCTCACCATCACAAAGCCAGGATGTAACAGGGCCAAGATTCAAACCCAGGCGATCTTGGCTTCAGAATCTATGTTCCTGGAATGAAATGAATCCCCAAATGCTATTTAAAAGACCAAGAAATAGAAGCGTGAACATATTATTTAATGCTAAATTTGAAACCATCTGAAGAATTACATACCTAAGTAGTATCTCTATCTGAGGGACTCAAAGGCACTGGGGGAATGGAGATGAAGATATGAGTTTTACTTTTTATTTTATTTTTTTAAAAGATTTTACTTATTTATGAGAGAGAGAGAGAGAGAGAGAGAGGCAGAGACACAGGCAAAGGGAGAAGCAGGCTCCATGCAGGGAGCCCAACACAGGAACCGATCCCGGGACTCCAGGATCATGCCCTGGGCCAAAGGCAGGCACTTAAACGCTGAGCCACCCAGGCTGCCCTACTTTTTAATTTGGACACTTCTGAGTTGTTTGGAAGTTTTTTGCTATGTGCAAAGTTATTTAATCTTTAAAAACTATAATGCTTTTTAGTGCTTTGAGGAATAGGGAAGAAACACACCAAGATATTAATGGTAATTACTTTCTAAGGGTGGGTTAGGGCAGGGAATTTTTTTCATTTTTTTCAGACTTTCTGTGTTTTTCAAAATTTCCAAAGTTACTTTTATCTTCTAAATAGTGGGGCAAATTTAAAATCTCCATGTAGAGGCCATATTGTCAGAGACAGTAGTACATATTAATCCATATATTAAAAACAATTGGCACAAAAGGAGTTGGAGGTGGTACTGGGACCCCTTTGGGACATTTTAAGAGGGAGCCCAGCTCAATGAAGAAATTATTATCTTAGAATGGATCTCCAAAATCAATATGCATTCTTATCTAAGTCATCTTGATCACACTGCTTCTCTATCCTTCCCCCAACTAATGGGAAAGTAGGTATCTTTAATAGGTAATGCCAAGTGGCTTGTCACAGGCTACACTCTTTTCCAGTCTTTTAAATATCAGAATCAATTCCAGGACATCAGAAATAGCTTCTATCTAGGGCTTTCATGTAAACATATCCCGGATATGCTACATTTAGCATGGCCAAGATAATAAGAAAGCTGCCTTCTTGAAAAACGCTACAATTCCCCCATACAAGGCATTCTTTATAGACAGATAACTCATCTTGACAGGCTTGAAGGTCTTAAATTCCTTGGGTGGTTCCCTTATGGATACCCCCTTCTGGTTTAGTTCAAGACCCTGGCTAATCTGAGATCCCTTGCAGTTAATTGTGCAATTTGATCAGCCTAAAGAGCTGAATCTGGGAGATCTTTCAAAATCAAAATTTTCAGTGGAGGGAACTCAATATAACCTAGAATTCTCAGGGACAGACAGCTCAGGATATCAGAATTCAACCAGCATAACTAGAAATTAAGCTAGGCACTCCAAACTTGTCATCCAGTGACTTGATACAAAGCATATCTCCTCCTGATTTGAAAAGCAATCCCCAGAGAGAGTTGAGATTAGTACAGATAGTAAAGAAATAGTCATGGAGCTACTTATGGTTCTTCTTAATTTCTGTTATAACAAGGTTGCTTAGTCAAATTGTGCAGAATTCTTATGTATAGATAATATTACTCTTAAGATGCAACCAAGTGAAAATGTTGGTATAATCTGACTTTGGGAGCTAAGCAGAAGTAGGAGGATATGGGTGATGTTGACCCACCATTCTAGCCCACACATAGAAGCCAATAATTTCTTTTTTCTAAGAAGCCAATAATTTCTTGACTTAATTTGAAAAGTGTCCATATTCTGATAAACGAAACCACATACATTTTATTCTTCATTTTTAAGAGATTTTATTTATTTATTTATTTATTTAAGAGAGAGTGAGAGCATGTGAGAGATAGCATGAGGAGGTGGCACAGAGGGAGAAGGTGGAAGCAGATTCCCCACAGAGCAGGGACCCTGACATGGGGATCATTCCCAGGGCCCCTGGATCATGACTTGACACAAAGGCAGATACTTGGCCAACTGAGCCACCCTGGTGCCCCTCCACATACTTTCTTCTCGGTAGAAAATAAAGTGACTCAGAAATTCTTGACTTTTGTAAAAGAAAAACAGAGTAAGGACTGAGTTACCCCCAGGGAGGATTATAGATCTTGCTATTTTAAAAGGGAGGATTCCCTTGCATCTCCTTTTGCTACACATGGGTGGGATGGGATAGGGCTGATACCAATTGGCTAAGAAAATAACACTGAAACTATGGAAGCTTACTTTCTTGGTTCTTGTGTTTGATTGAATTAATCACATCTTGAAATAATACCCTCAGATATCATTGAAATACATTTTTACACCCAGAATCATGAGATGAAGCCTTTATGAAACACTGAAAAATTCCAAAGAAGATGGAAATTCAACTCATGACAGGTACTTGATTCAGGATACTCTTTAATGAGAATGGTTTTATAGGTATCCTCAGTAGTATGATCTCTTGATGCTTGATTCACTTAGAAAAGGTCATTTTGCTGAGACTTTTCCAGTTTCAAGAATATCAAGGAGTTGCCTGACTCCTAGAGTTGGCTGTAGGGATGGGGTAAGTGCCTCATTAACAGTGTACTAGTAGTCTCTGTACAGTCTTCAGGGCAAGCATTTGTAACTATTGCAAGGACTTGATGAAATGTTCAATTTCTTTTGTAACAATTAGAGTAAAATTCATGGTGAATTGGTGTAATAGCTGGAGTTACATTGAGTAACACTGGATACATCTTGAAAATTCCCAGGTCTTTGGAGAATATCTTGAGAAATCTGTTTCACTGCTTACTCTAGCTAAAATGTCCTATTTTTATAAATATCTTTGACATTGATTTGTGTGGGTATGAACTAATTCCTTCTCAAGAGGACTCTGCATCATTCAGATGTTTCCCTGACAAAATAGATGAAACAACAGTTTTCAGGCATTTGATAGTGGATATGCAGGTCTGCTCTACTCAAGAGAAGAGGAGTATTTAAGTTGAGGTCTATATACTCCATGGCTTTCTGCCTGTAGACAATTTCCAAACTGTAGTGAAAAAAAGTGGAGCCTGAACCAAAAGTAAATGTCCCATGAGGTGAGAAAAGAGATTAGAGTTGCTACACCAACTGAAATTTATGTGACAGTTACTTGACATGAGGAGGTTACAGGAATATTTGTAGTAGTACTCCCTCATTCCTTGGCCAAATCCTCAGCTGAACAAAGATTTCAGAACTCACACAGTATAGAGGATTTATTATTAGAGTTCTGACCCAGCCAGAGTGAAGAGACCTTGGTTAAGATACCAAGCATTCCCTTGAAACCTTAGGAAGACCACACTTTAGGAGTAAGAACCACAAACTAGAAATAAAGACTATACCTTAGGAGTAGAGGCAAAATAGAAATAATCCCCCTCACCTAAACAGGCCTCAAACCAGGCCTTGACAGAATCAAGATGACGCTCCAGTAATTTAAGTCCCTTTCAAAACAAAACCCAATAATCTTTGAGAGAAGATAACATAATCCAGTCTCTCTAACATATCATTTATAATATCCAGTATACCATAAAAATTAATACACATATGAAGAACCAGGAAAATGTGAATAATAATACTAAAAACAAAATTCATTAGAAACCTAGAAATCATCTAGCTACTGGAATTAACAGGGAAAAAGAAGAGTGAAATAGTTATTATGTTTTTAAAAGTACAGAAAATATGGGAAGTGTATAAACAGATGTGAGAATTCAGAAGAGAAAAGGTATCTCCAAAAAAAAAAAATCAGATAGAAAGCATAGAACTAGGGACATCTAGGGGGCTCAGTCAGTTAAGCCTCTGCCTTCGGCTTAGGATCCAGTCCCGCAATGGGCTCCATGCTCAGTGGAGAACTTGTTTCTTCCTTTCCCTCTGCCTGCCACTCCACCTCCTCGTGCTCTCTGTCTCTCTCAAATAAATAAATAAAATCTTAAGAAAAGAAATTCTAGAACTAAAGAATACAATATCTAAGATAGAGAATTAATTGAAATGAAAGAAGACCAAACATTACAAAGAGGGACTGGTGAACTCAAAGCAGATCAGAAATTACCTAAATCAAAGCAAAGAGACAACAAAAATTAAAAAAAAGAAAGGAGAAATAAACTAGAACAGAACATCTGAGACCTGTAAGGCAATATCGAATGATCTAGCATATATATAAAATTGGAGTCCCGGGAGGAAAGGCTTGAGAGAATGAAGCATAAAAATATTTCAAAAGATAATGAGTAAATATTTTTTGAAAACTGTTAATAAATACCAACCCATAAATCTAAGAAGTTCAACAAACCTCAATCAGGATAAATATGCAGAACACACTTAGAAAAATCATAGTCAAATTCCGAAGACAAAAGGTAAATAGAAAATCTTGAAAGCGTCTAGAGAAAGAAGTAACATTTCATATAGGAGAACAATGATAAGAATGATAGCCACTTTCTTATAAAAATAATAAAGCCCAGAATACTGTAAAAATATCTTTGAAAAATGAAGGTGAAATAAAGATATTTTTGTACAAAGCTAAAAGATTTCATCTCCCAAAGACCTGCACTAAGACATACTTAAAGAAGTCAAATAAGCTGAAGGGAAATGTAATCAGATAGGAACCTAGTTATGCAGGAAGAATTAAAAACCATCAGAAAGAGTAAATTGTTCAATAATATACATAGCCTTTATACATTTACTCTTATTTTAATAAATATATATTATTAAATCTATTTAAAGACTATCGCATATTTAATGGGAACATAACAATGAAAGAATGCAGTTTACAGCATATGTGAAAACAAAATTATGACCAGAACACAAAGAGTGGGAAAATACTTGTCAGAAATATATTGTTACAAAATTATTAAATAGTTCATCAAATAATATTTTTGCATGTATGATGTAATAAGTTAAAGATCTATTCATAATTTCCACCATAATCATTAAAACAACACAAAGAAGAATAACTAAATATCAATGGGAAATACCCTGAAATACTTAACAAATTTGATTAATCCAAGTAAGTTTAGGAAAGCAGAAACAAAAAAATAGAGAACAGGTAAGATAAATATAAATCAAGCACCAAGATGGTAGAAATAGACTAAACACTCCAATTAAAAGACAAGATTGTTAGATTGGTAAAGACAAAAGAGGTAGAAAATGAATGGAAGAAAAAAGATATTTCATGAAAACCCTAAGCATAAAAATACATATGTAATACTTCATAAGATGAAATATTACTCAACCACAGAAAAGAGTGAGATCTTGCCATTTGCAATAATACGGACAGGCCTAGGGAGTATTATGCTAAGTTAAATAAGTTAGAGAAAGACAAACACCATGTAGATTCCACTACATGTGGAATCTAAGAAACAAAACAAATGAACAAAGAAACAAAGCAACAAACAAACAAAAAGACTCTTAAATACAAAGAACAAACTGGTGGTTGCCAGAAAGGAGGTTGGATGGGAGGGATAGGTGCAAGAGATAAAGGGGAATAAGAAATACAAACTTCCAGTTATAAAATAAATAAGTCACAGAGATGAAAAGCACAGCATAGGGAATATAGTTAATAGTATTGCAATAATGTTGTTTGGTGACAGATGATGACTACACTTACTGTAGTGAGCACTGAGTAATGTACAGAATTGTTAAATCATTATGTCATACACCTAAAACTAAGATAAAACTGTATGTTAATTATACTTCAACAAAAAATATGTTATGGATATATTAATATCAGGAAAAATAGAATTCACAATGAAGAAAAATACTAGAAATAAAGTGGGACAGTTCATAATGATAAAATGATTGATTAGTCAAGAAGAGATACATTCCTAAATTTGTTGTACCTAATTAAAATCCTTAAATATATGAAGCAAAAATTGTTGGAAAATAAAGTATAGAGAAATCTACAAATGTGAAGACTTTAAGACCATGTTCTCAGTAATTGATAGAACATGTAGAGAAGCAGTTAGAAGGAATATGGAAGACTTAAACAATATCATCAACCATTTGACCTAATTGAAATTTATGGAACATCAGACCCATTTATAGCAAAGTACAAATTTGGCAAATAACGTTCACCAGTATAGACCACATATTGGACCACAAAACAAGTCCCAGTAAATTTCTAAGTATTGACATCACACAGAGTATATTCTCCAACCACCCAAGTATTGAAACAGAAATCAATAACAAGATCCATAGAGATTCTCCAGACATTTTGTATTTCTTGTAATAAAATCTGAATGATTATTTTTAAAAGATAATAAATCGGAGGATAAATCTACCAGGTTTGACAATAGACAACAAGAGTTCTGGAAACAATAGAGAAGTGGAGAGAAGGAAATTATTTAAGGAACAACGCAAGAAAACTTCCTAGAACTACAGGACACTAATTACTAGATTGAAAAAGCCCATCAAGTTTCCAGATTAAGAAAAAGAGAGTTAATAAAGATTCAAGCAGAACTCAATGAAATAGGGACCAGAAGAACTGTGGAACAGATCAACAAAACCAGGAGTTGGTTCTTTGAAAGAATTAATAAGATAGATAAACCATTAGCCAGCCTTATTAAAAACAAATAAGGCATCAAAGTCCTAAATGTCAGACCAAAAACTATTTCACCCATCCCCTCCATTACCTTCTCTCTGGCAACCAATAATTCTCTGTGTTTAAAAATTTGTTTCATTAAGGGGGGCACTTGTGACGAGCACTAGGCATTGTATATAAGTGATGAATCACTAAATTTGACAACTGAAACTAACATTATACTGTATGTTAACTAACTGGAATTTAAATGAAAATGTGAAACTAAAAAAATAAATAAATAAAAATTTATTTAATTAAAAAAAAAACAAATAAGGAAAGACTCAAATTAATAAAATCATGAATGAGAAAGGAGAGATCACCACCAATACCAAGGAAATACAAACGATTTAAAAAATATATTATGAGCAGCTATATGCAAAACTAGGCAATCTAGAAGAAATGGACGCATTTCTGGAAAGCCACAAACTACCAAAACTGAAACAGGAAGAAATAGGAATCCTGAATAGGCCAATAACCGGAGAGGAAATTGAAGGAGTCATCAAAAACCTCCCAAGACACAAGAGTCCAGGGCCAGATGGCTTCCCAGGGGAATTCTATCAAATGTTTAAAGAAGAAACCATACCTATTCTAATAAGCTGTTTGGAAAGAAAGAAAGAGATGGAGTACTTCCAAACTCGTTCTATGAGACCAGCATCACCTGAATTCCAAAACCAGACAAAGACCCCACCAAAAAGGAGAATTATAGACCAATATCCCTGATGAACATGGATGCAAAAATTCTCAACAAGATACTAGCCAATAGGATCCAACAATACATTAAGAAGATTATTCACCATGACCAAGTGGGATTTATCCCCGGGATGCAGGCTGGTTAAACACTAGTAAAGCAATCAGTGTGATAGATCATATCAACAAGAGAAAAGTCAAGAACCATATGATCCTCTCAATAGATGCAGGGAAAGCATTTGACAAAATGCAGCATCCATTCCTGATCAAAACTCTTCAGAGTGTAGGGATAGAGGGAACATTTCTCGACATCTTAAAAGCCATCTACAAAAAGCCCAGAGCAAATATCATTCTCAATGGGGAAACACTGGGAGCCTTTCCCAAAGATCAGGAACAACATAGGGATGTCCACTCTCACCAGTGCTATTCAACATAGTACTAGAAGTCCTAGCCTCAGCAATCAGGCAGCAAAAAGAAATAAAAGGCATTCAAATTGGCAAAGAAGAAGGTAAACTTTCCCTTTTCGCAGATGACATGATACTGTACATAGAAAACCAAAAAGACTCCACCCCAAAATTGCTAGAACTCATACAGCAATTCGGCAGTGTGGCAGGATACAAAATCAATGCCCAGAAATAAGTTGCATTTCTATACACTAACAATGAGACTGAAGAAAGAGAAATTAAGGAGTCAATCCCATTTTAAAATTGTACCCAAAAGCTAAGATACCTAGGAATAAACCTAACCGAAGACATAAAGTATCTATATCCTAAAATCTACAAAACACTTCTGAAAGACACTGAGGAAGACACAAAGAGATGGAAAAATATTCCATGCTCATGGATTCGAAGAATTAATATTGTGAAAATCTTAATGTTACCCAGGGCAATGTACACATTGAATGCAATCCCTATCAAAATACCATGGACTTTCTTCAGAGAGTTGGAAAAAATCATTTTAAGATTTGTGTGGAATCAGAAAAGACCCCGAATAGCTGGGGGAATATTGAAAAAGAAAACCAAAGCTGGGGGCATCACAATGCCAGATTTCAGGTTGTACTACAAAGCTGTGGTCATCAAGACAGTGTGGTACTGGCACAAAAACAGACACATAGATCAATGGCACAGAATCCAGAATCCAGAAGTGGACCCTCAACTTTATGGTCAACTAATATTCGACAAAGCAGGAAAGACTACCCACTGGCAAAAAGACAGTCTCTTCAATAATTGGTGCTGGGAAAATTGGACAGCCACATGCAGAAGGATGAAACTATTCCATTCTCTTACACCATACACAAAGATAAACCCAAAATGGATGAAAGATCTAAATGTGAGACAAGAATCCATCAAAATCCTAGAGAAGAACACAGGCAACACCCTTTTTGAACTTGGCCACAGCAACTTCTTGCAAGATACATCTATGAAGGCAAGAGAAACAAAAGCAAAAATGAACTATTGAGATTTCATCAAGATAAAAAGCTTCTGCACAGCAAAGGAAACAGTCAAGAAAACTAAAAGACAACCTACAGAATGGGAGAAGATATTTGCAAATGACGTATCAGATAAAGGGCTAGTATCCAAGATCTATAATGAACTTATTAGGGACGCCTGGGGGGCTCAGTGGTTGAGCTTCTGTCTTTAGCCCCGAGCATGATCCTGGAGACCCACATCGGGCTTCCTGCATGGAGCCTGCTTCTTCCCCCTCTGCCTATGTCTCTGTCTCTGTCTCTGTCTCTCTCTCTCTGTCTCTCATGAATAAAGTAAAAAAAAAAAACTTATTAAACTCAACAGCAAAGAAACAAACAGTCCAGTCATGAAATCGCAGAAATTTCTCCAAAGAAGACATACACATGGCCAACAAGCACATGAGAAAAAGCTCTGCATCACTTGCCATCAGGGAAATATAAATCAAAACCACAATGAGATACCACCTCACTCCAGTGAGATTGGTGAAAACAAGACAGGAAACAACAAATGTTGGAGAGGATGTGGAGAAAGGGGAACCCTCTTGCACTGTTGGTGGGAATATGAGCTGGTATAGCCACTCTGGAATACTGTGTGGAGGCTCCTCAAAGAGTTAAAAATAGATCTGCCCTATGACCCAGCAATTGCACTGCTGGGGATTTACCCCAAAGATGCAGATGCAGTGAAACGCCGGAAGACCTGCACCCCAATGTTTATAGCAGTAATGTCCACAATAGCCAAACTGTGGAAGGAGCCTCAGTGTCCATCGAAAGATGAATGGATAAAGAAGATGTGGTCTATGTATACAATGGAATATTACTCAGTCATTAGAAACGACAAATACCCACCATTTGCTTTGACATGGATGGAATTGGAAGGTATTATGCTGAGTGAAATAAGTCAAGTGGAGAAGGACAAACTTTATTTGGTCTCATTCATTTGGGGAATATAAAAATTAGTGAAAGGGAATAAAAGGAAAGGAGAGTATATGAGTGAGAATCAGTGGGGGTGACAAAACATGAGAGACACCTAATTCTGGGAAACGAACAAGGCGTAGTGGAAGGGGAGGTGGGCAGGGGGTTGGGGTGACTGGGTGATGGACACTGAGGGGAGCACTTGGTGGAATGAGCACTGGGTGTTATGCTGTATGTTGGCAAATTGAACTCTAATGGAAAAAATATTTTAAGTTTCCAGATTAGTAAATTGAAAAGAAACACACACTCACACACACAAGCACACTAAATCTTATAATTGCAAAATTTTGGAATATCAGAAACAGAGAAGTTCCTAAGAATTTCAAATTAAAAAGAACAGTTTTTTTAAAAGATTTTATTTATTTATTTTAGAGAGAGAGAGGGAGAGAGAGAGAGAGTACATTTGCAAGCTGAGGGGAAGGGAGGAGGAAGAGGAAGAGGGAAAGATTATCAAGCAGAACCAGCACTCAGTGCAGAGCCCAACATGGGGCTCGATCCCACAACCCTGAGACCATGATCTGAGCTGAAACCAAGAGGCAGATGCTCAACTGACTGATTCACCAACTGCCCCACAAAAATGAACAATTTAAAAATAAATGAATAATGCTAACCAAATAAGTCAGTCAGAGAAAGACAAATACCATATGATTTCACTCCTATCTGGAATTTAAGAAACAAACAAAAATAAGCAAAGGGCAAAAGAGAGAGAGAGAGAGAGAGAGAGAGAGAGAGAGAGAGAGAAAGAAAGAGAGAGAGAGAGAAGAGAGAGAAGAGAGAAAAAAAAACAAGAAACAGACTCTTAGCTATTAGAGAACAACCTGATGGTCACCAGAAGGGAAGTGTGTGGGGGGGATAGGTGAAATAGGTGAAGGAGATTAAAGAGTGCACTTATCATGATGAGCACTGAGTAATATATAGAATTGTTGAATCATTATATTGTACAACTAAAAGTAATATAATACTGTATGTTAGGTATGTTAGAATTTAAGATAAAATAAAAATGAGCAAAAATACTCAAATGAGAATAAGGAATGCTTTCATTTTCTCTAGAGTTCTGAATACTTCTAAGCTGATGGTGCATGATGGTATAATACTTTCAAAATTTGCGGGGAACATTATTTTCAAACATAATTTCTATATCCAGCCAAACTAGTAATAAAATGAGATTTACCCTATGCCCCTTTTCTTTTTTAATTAATTAATAACTTTTGGCTTTCTTTTTTCCAAATTTTTATTTAAATTCCAGTTTGCTAACATACAGTGTAGTATTAGTTTTAGGAATAGAATTTAGTGGTTCATCACTTATAAACAACACTCAATGCTCATCACAACAAGTGCTCTGCTTAATACCCATCACTCATTTAACCCCCACCCCCACCTCCCCTCCAGCAACGTTCAGTTCTCTATAGCTAAGAGGTTTTTTTTTATGATTTGCCTCTCTCTTTTATTTTCCCCTATGTTCATCTGTTTTCCATGCACCTTTTCTTAGGAAGTTAGCTGAGAATAAGCATTAGCAAAAGAATAACAAAAAAATGAACAAAGAAACAATAGGTATGAGATTCAGGAAATAGTATATCCAATCTAAAGGAACAGTCAAGGGTGACAGCTATGGAGAGAGTAATTACACAGTTGAACGCAATTGGACAGAGGGTTCAGAAGGATTTTTCCTGGAAAGATGGAGGTCAGGGTAGAAGACCTGTTACGATGAACCTTTGGGGGATAAAACAGAAAGAAATTTTAAAGACATTGCAAAGTGAAAAAGGAGAAAAATTAGGAACTCTAGGAAACTAGCTACTCAGCACCTACTACATTGCCCAACTTGCCTCTGACGTGAAAAATATTTGAGTAATCCAGAAGAATGTAAACATTGTTTCTTGATTAAACTAAAAAGAATGCTATAACTATAGCAGGATATCGGGGACCTGAAGTGGCAGTAGAGGAACAGAATGAAATCCTCATGTATCATATCTGGAAATAAATAGGTACTGTCTAAGACTGAAATATTAAAAATAGTGGTTTAAGCATATTATTTGAAGCTATGGAGTAAACAGCTAAAAATCAAAAGTGGTGGCTCCTGGGTGACTCAGTCGGTTGAGAGTCTGCCTTCGGCGTGGGTCACGAACCTGAAGTCCTGGGATCAAGCCCCACAGTGGGCTCCTTGCTCAGTGGGAAGCCCGCTTTTCCCTCTGCTCCTCACCTCACTCATGCTCTCTCTCTTGAATAAATAAAACCTTAAATAATCAAAGTGGGTGAACATGGGGGAAAGGGAGAAGAAATAAATTGGGCAGAGAATGGTTGCTTTTCATTATAAGACTATAGTATTTGATTTTTAAAAGTCATATGTATATATGTACAGAAAAGAAAGAATTCTATCAAATAATCTCCATTTATATTCTGAAAAATATGAAATAAAGATATAGTAAAAAAGAATGTGATGTAAAGAATCTTTTCCTTTAATTTCTGCAACACATATTGGAATGTAATAGACAACTGGAGTCTTTCCTTGGCCCTTTGTAAAACTCTATTATATGTAAGCAAATCAACACCTTTGGGTTCCTTGTTCAAGAAAGCTGATTAACTATACATATTTATCCCCCATTCCTTCCAATAACAATAACAACAATGATATTAGAAATAGTAAACACTTAAATAGCTCTATCTACCAACCACTGTTCTAAGTACTTTATATATCTTAATTATAGTAATTCTCACAACTCCATCAGTTAGGTGTCATTATTATCTCTGTTTTACAGATGAGAAATTTGAGGCAGAAAGGCAAACTATCTTGCTTAAGGTCTCAAGGGTGGTTAGTGGCAGAGCCAGTAATCTGGTTCCAAAGTCCATTCTCTTAACAACTACATTATACTGCCTTTTATATTAAAATGCCACTAAAATGGGAGCACCTGGGTGGCTCATCAGTTAAGCATCTGCTTTCCACTCAGGTCATGATCCCAGGGCCCTGGGATGGAGCCCCACATGGGAGAAGAAGCAGGGAGTTTGCTTCTCCTTCTCCCTCTGCCTACTGCTCCCCTGCTTGTGGTTCCTCTCTCTCTCTCTGTCAAATAAACAAAATCTTTCAAAAAAAGAAAAATAAAATGCCACTAAAATGATCATTAAAGAATTTAAAAATCATATAAAACAAAGGACCAGGGACGCCTGAGTGGCTCAGTGGTTGAGCGTCTGCCTTTGGTTCAGGGCATGACTCTAGAGTCCCAAGATTGAGTCCCACATCAGGGTCCCTGCATGGAGCCTGCGTCTCCCTCTGCCTGTGTCTCTGCCTCTCTCTCTCTCTCTCTCTCTCTCTCTCTGTGTGTGTGTGTGTGTGTGTGTGTGTGTGTGTCTCATGAATAAATTAATAAAATCTTAAAAAAAAAAAGGACCAGGTTGTGTCATTTTCTGGGCAAAATCCCCTTCCAATGATCTTTCTTTACATTTACAATAAAATACAAACTTCTTACCATGCTTTTAAGACCACCTACTTTCATCTCCAACACCATTTCCTGCTGTTCTTTTATTTCTTTTCTTTAAGATTTTTTTTTTTATTTTTAAGTAATGTCTACACCTAACTTGGGCCTCAAACTTACAACTCAGAGGTCAAGAGTCACATGCTCTATCAACTCAGCCAGCCAGGCCCATTGCCCCACCCCCCTTTTTAAAGTTTTATTGATTTATTTGAGAAAGAAAGAAAGGGACACACACACACACACACACACACACACAGAATGGGGGGAGGTGAGGCAGAGAAAGAGAGAGAGAGTCTTAAGCAGACTCCATGCTGAGCACAGAGCCCTATGTGGGGCTCAATCTCATGACCCTGAGATCACAACCCCAGATGAAATCTAGAGTCAGATGCTTAACCAATTATATCATTCAGGCATCCCCCAACCTTTTTAAAAGAAGACCTTTAAAAATCATATTTCTTCATTGATCTACAGCCATTTGAACTTTTTTTGGCTTGTTCGGGGCTTTCTTACCTGAAGGTGTTTCTACTTTAAGGCTGTTTCCTTTGCCCCAAGTGCCCTTCCCTAGACCAATCCAGGTTGGCTCCTTCTCATCAATCTATTTGCTCAAATCAAAATGATCTTCCCTGATTTAGGATCCCATGATTTTGGGGTCAGATCAGACACCTTCCTTGACTAGTTTCTCTAAAGTATCTCACCAGATCTCTATATCATACTACTCTATTTTCTTTGAAGAATTTAATACTCTGAGATTGCCTTATTTATTTGTTGTCTTGTTTATTATTACTAGGTTGACTGTCCTTTTGCTTAATACCTGTCTCTTCCACTTATTCTTTTGTCTATCACATCCTTAGTGCCTAGAACAGCACCTGGTGCAGAACCCTCCGAGTGCTCAAAAACTCCTGGCCTGGGGAAAGGGAATGCAAAGAGAATGGAATGGATTGCAGTAGATAAGAGACTTCAACAGATTTCTAGAAGCAGAAAAAAGCAGACGAAAGATGGTAATTAGTAACTGGTAGAAAAGAAAAAGGCATAGCTTAGCAAATATTTTGAGGGGAGCTATAGTACATGAAGTTGGGCAATTTTCTCCTGAAAACCTTAGAATGGGAGTGAGAAGTGAGCTGAAAATGGGAGAATTGATCCAGGTCTCTATATGGAAATGTTGATCTCTGACCCACACATTTTCCATTCCCCCACATAGAATGCTATGAAGCTGAGCATTTACCCTCAGGCAAAAACTGCCTGACAAGAACCTAAAGAGGTAGTGTGGGAGTTGGTGTCTTAGAATAAACCCTCCTCATTCTGGCTTCTAGGGTTCCCCAGCATACCAGCTAATTCACTGCCTGTTCACCCAAAGCAAAGCCTGACAGACCATAAGCCCTGCTCACATATACTGAGCTCTTAGTCAGCCTATTTTCTCATTCATGAATATTGATGGATAATCACTGATCACAGGACAACTAAGGAAAACCTCTAACCTAAAAGGAAAAGGTCAAATTAATTTAAAAATATGATCTTTGAGGAAATAGAATATGTAGACCTGAAGATAACCCTAAAATAATAACCACCATCATAAAATTCCAAAACACCAGGAATAAAAAGAAGTTTCTAAGAATTTCTAGTGAAAAAAATTATCCCCAAATAAACAAGAATCAGAGGGTGATAGGACAAAACCTACAAAATTCTGAGGGATAATTATACTGAGCCTATAATTTTCTTAAAAAAGATTTTATTTATTTATTCATGAAAGACACAGAGAGAGGTAGAGACATAGGCAGAGGGAGAAGCAGGCTACTTGCAGGGAGCCTGATGGGGGGCTCAGTCCCAGGACCCGGGGATCATGTCCTGAGCCAAAGGCAGACGCTCAACCACTGACCCACCCAGGTGCTCAAGCCTAGAATGTTTAACCAAGCATATGTATCAACTAAGTAAGATGGAAGAATAAAAGCCATTTTCAGATGTGAAAAGACTGAGAAAGTTGGTCTCTCCAGCATTCACTCTAATCTGCTCTATAACCATAGTCGTTAAAAGGAAGTTCACCATTTCACTGGTGAGGGTTTTACTCAGAATATTTAAAACTCTGAGCTTTTTTTTTTTAATATAGCACTTTTACTTCATATTTAAACCTCTCGGGCATAATTCATCATCCTGCTATTATAGAATTAGAATTGTTGCTGACTGTACCTCCCTTATGTATTTCTCTTCATCTTCCTTCTTTTTGATCTTTATTTTCAACTGCCTCATTTGTTTGCTCGTTTCTCTTTCTCCTTTTCTTCTACCCACGTCTTAGGCCTACCACTGGCACCCAGTGGCACCCCATGGCATTGCTGATTGCACTCAACAATTCTAAGTGATTGCTGACCACTATTGTTGTTTCTTTAATAAGAAAAAGTCTTTTGCTCTTTATAGTTGCATATTAATTTTTTCTTTAATTTTCAGATTTAATGTATCCTCTACTATAACATATGACTTTGTCCTGTAACACATGCCTTCATTTCTAGATGTCACCGCTCTGTTGTCTCTTTTACTAACACATTTCCCAGTACATAATTACCACCTGCCTTCATTCAAAATTTCTTTAAGATGGTTAAAAACATCAGTCCAGGGACGCCTGGGTGGCTCAGTGGTTTAGTGCCTGCCTTTGGTCCAGGGCATGATCCTGGGGTCCCAGGATCAAGTCCCACATCAGGCTCCCTGCGTGGAGCCTGCTCCTCCCTCTGCCTATGTCTCTGCCACTCTCTCTCTCTCTCTCTCTCTCTGTGTGTGTCTCTCATGAATAAATAAAATCTTTAAAAACAAAACAAAATAAAAAAAACATCAGTCCCCTTACCCTTTCCCTTGAATCAGAATCACAAATATCTTTGCCCTTTGAAATACTTATCATCACAAATTTATTTCTTAGGCATGAGATGTGAGAAATAATGCAGTAGCTTAAGGAAATAAACTTGAAAGTTTAGCCATGCTTTGGCAAACAAACTCTAAATGAGATGCTTATTAGAAAAGCCCAGTCCTTCAAAAGTAAGTTGCCAATGAGGCGAGAAAATGGGTCTGGGAGCTAAAGGAGCCCACTAATGGAAATCAGCACTAGTTTCTAGTTTCTGTTTGTAGAGGCAGGTCAGCAGGAAACCTTGAGAACTCCCATTCTGGTATCTATTTAGTGCACTTCTGAAAGGATACTGGGCATTTTTCAGCTACTTTTCCAAAAAGATAACTTGTAGGCAGCCCAACTACATCAGATTTCTGTGTGTAAAGTTACCCATGTCTACTTTCATATTATATCTGACAGAAATTGCCTATATGGATGTCACTCTAAGTGCATACTACCATTTATTTTATTTTCCAAAAACTCAATCACCGAAGACAATTTAAAAATAAGATTGGTCTTTCTACTACTCTATTAGTACTTATCTCCTATTATACTGAATGTTTTCCTCAGAGAAATGTTTTCCTGGCTGATAAATACAGAAAGGTAACATAATGCCCTCTCATGATAGACACCTCTGTCAGAAAAGAACATTGTATGGTGTAGTCAATTCTTAATTAACCAGGGTCATTGAGAACAGCCAAAGTATGGATTAAGTGTAATTCTACAGGTAAGTCTTACAGTCCATTTTTATCCATTAATTTTAACCTCTTTCCTAGTCACAAGTTTTATCAGAGCTCTTGACAATTAAGTAAATGTAGAGATTTGTGTTTCACTTCCTTTTTTATCCCTGTCTAATGAGCAGGGGAATAGAGAGTAGGGAACAAAGGTAAGAGGTATTATCTACTAATATGATAATCAGTCACTGAATCTGAAAGAGTAGTCTGTTGGAAAAAAAAAGAGTAGTCTGTTGGTTCATTATATAGCTTTAGTTTCTTCCTGATGTTTCTGTTTGTTTTTTTTTTTTCACTAAGACTGGACCACAAACCAGGAATCAAAAGAACAAAGCAGAGGTCAATTTTATTTTAAAAATCCAGAATTGTATAAAATGTGCAATATATAGGCTCTAGATATAGTTCTGGCATCTAGAACTACCCATGTGGGTAGTTTCAGTCCTAGTCCTACTGCTACTTTTGTCTTCCTACATGATCTTTCTATTCCCAGGCTCTAATTTCCCATCTATGAAACAGAGATTCCTCCAGACTACTCTAGGATTATTTGGAGAAAAGTTGATCATTATTAAAAATCATATTTGGTTAAAAAAAGAAAAGAAATGCATAATCAATGTGATTGTCAGCAAGCTGAGTTCTGGAGAGACTCTGATTCCAGCATGCTACCTTGGGAGATTTTGGCTAGCTGAGGATCCATAGAGTCTCTAAGTCTTATCTATGTGAATATAAATGTGAGCACAGGTCGCTGCAATCTTCTGTGGGGGGTGTGAGTGATCCCAGACCTGTGTGTTGATCACCCCTTCCTGGCACATACAAGCAATCAAAGCAATTGTATATGTGAACTGGGTGCTAATAAGATAGCTCAAAAGTGGGAGTATTGCATCCATTTCTACACACACACACACACACACACACACACACATACACACACCTTTATTTAGTCCGGAATTTCCCTTTCTCTTGACCTAATTCACTCCCTATCTGTAAAATGAGGAGGTTGGACCAGATGGTCTCTAAGGTACTATCTAGTTCTATGAGTCCGTGCTGCTGCTTGTAAAAACTTGTAACTGCCCTTTTTCTTCTTTACTTTGAGCCTTGCCCTCAGCAGAAAATAAAAAACTCAGAAGTCAGTTCGAGCTGTACTGCTGCATAGAAAAAGAAGTATAGCTTTTACTCTCCTCTTTGGGTGCTTTCATTATACTTTGAAAACCAAAATAAGTATTGAAAGTATTGGTGTAAACTATAATTTCTATGCTCTAATTCAGTTTCTTTCTTTCCTTTTTTAAGGATTTTATTTATTTATTTATTTTTAAAGATTTTATTCATTTATTCATGAGAAACACACACAGAGGGGGGGGGGCAGAGACACAGGCAGAGGGAGAAGTAGGCTCCATGCAGGGAGCCCAACGTGGGACTCATCCTGAATCTCCAGGATCACTCCCTGGGCTGAGGGCGGCACTAAACCGATGAGCCACCCGGGCTGCCCTATTTATTTATTCAGGAGAGACAGAGAGAGAGAGAGAAAGAGAGAGAGAGAGAGAGAGAGAGAGAGAGAGAGGCAGAGACATAGGCAGAGGGAGAAGCAGGCTCCCAGTTGGGAACTCAATGCAGGACTAGATCCCAGGACCCCAGGATTATGCCCTGAGCCGATGGCAGATGCTCAACCACTGAGCCACCCAGGTGCCCCTCTAGTTCAGTTTCTATGCTTGGCAGTTTAACAAATTTTACCAAGGTGAGCCCATATATTAAATGAAACTGAGAAGAATAAAATACTACTTTACAGTGATGACTCAGTCTGGTTTGGTAATAAATAAATAAAACTTTTTTTTTCAGTAAAAAAAAAAAGATGTTATTCTGGTTTCAGAGGTTACATGCTTAGAAAGAATGGATCACTGTTATCTAGTATTCCAGAATAACATAGGCATATACATATAATGGACACCAATCAGGCATGATTTTCTTAAGCTAGTTTACTAGCAACAAAAAGACATGTAAATAAGTAAGTGCACAATATATGTCTATATATGGCATAGAGGGTATCATGAAAGAGTAGGTCATCAATTTGAACTAGAGGCAGAGGAGGTAGCTAGGATAGAGGGGAAGATGGGAAAGTAAGGCTCAAAAACCAGATCATAAAAATTTTTTTGCTTGATCTTTAGACCAGTGTGCCCCAAAGTGTGTTATATATATAAGGAATGATATATGGATAAATATTATTTTTAATCATTTGCTATTTATTTTAAAGTATGTTAGGAAAAAAATTAGACCTTCAAACCCAAGGTTTGATCAGGGCAAAGCTAAAACTTTTGTTAGTGAATCTACTTAGAGGAAAATGTTACCTAAAAAATAGTACAAATAGTACACAGATACAGCAAAAATTATAAGGATTATCTACAAAATGACAGATAATTGGGAATTTCTATGTGAGTGTTCTTGAAGGGTTTTAGGCAAGGAATAAAATTATTAGACTTATTGTTAAGGAGGATCAATCTATGTGCAGCATGGAAGATAGATAAAACAGGAGCTAGTTAGATGAGTACTGCAGTAAAACCTGATTGAGGGCAGTAGCACGGAGACTCGAAAGTACAGATAGATATGAAAGATGTTAAGGAGACAATATCTATAATGCTTGGTGAATGGGTGCTTTAATCCATGGTCCAAACAGGAAGATAGAAATCCTTTAAGTAACACAAAAGAAATTCTGTACAATAATAGGTTACATTAATAATAGAAGAGCTGGGACCCCTGGGTGGCTCAGCGGTTGAGTGTCTGCCTTTGGCCCAGGATCAAGTCCTACGTCAGGCTCCCGGCATAGAGCCTGCTTCTCCCTCTGCCTGTGTCTCTGCCTCTCTCTCTGTGTCTCTCATGAATAAATAAATGAATAATCCTTAAAAAATAATAGAAGAACTGAGATGATACATGGGGTATGTTGAGGATATACAGAGATTAGCAAGAGCAGGAAGCCCCTACCACTCCCAAGACTGAAAGGACAACAAGAAGGAACTTTTTCACCAGACACCAAGAGCAAAGTCACCCCATGGAAACTGAGATCATAGGAAGCTTGTCTAGTGTTAGCTGAAGACACGGAGGAGATGCAGGTACTGCCAAGAAACTGGATTCTCCTTTTCTCCCATTGTGCAATTTCCTACTAGTGTTTCCTACTGGTTGAATCCGATCAAAGCTTCCTAATATGGAAACTTAGGGAATGCAGCCTGCAGGATCAATCCCTCTGCAAAAATAACAAAAGAATGGATCCAAGAAAGGTGAAGAACTGATCCAAGGAAAAACAAGCCTATGATTGGTACAATGTGGATGGAAAGTGAGAAGAAACATCTAAGACAAAACTAGATTTATGGTTTGGGTAGTGTTGTCATTCTCTGAGGTAAGAAATATAAGAGTAGAAATAGGCCTAAGGGTAAGATGAGTTCATTTCTTAACCTTTGAGTTACTTTTGAGGTATCTGTGGACCATCCAACTGCAGAAGAAAAAGAGGGGGTTGAAACACAGTGGGAGAGCTGGCTGGTGATGGAGATTTAACCATTTTATGGGTGGTTACAAACATGAGGATAAGTTGCTCAGGTATATTGTATAGATTAAAAAGATAAGAAGGCAAGGGGGATACTTTTGAAGAAACTACCACTAAGACAACAGACCAAAGAAGAGAAGCCAGCAAAGGAGCCTGAGAGGTGGGATTACAATTAGTTTCTCAGGAGTCAAAGAAGACAGAGTTCCAAGAAGGGAATCTTAAAACAGTGCCAAATTCACCCAGAGTGATCAAGTAATATGAGAATCAGAGAAGAGTCTATTGGCTTTGGCTATTAGGAGATCCCTAGCATCTTTTACAAGGGCAGTTTCAATGGAGATTTAGGGGTAAATAGCAGTTTATAATGGTCTGAAGAGAGAAATGGGAAATTAGGAAGGAACTGGAAAGAGTGGTGTGGATCACTTTCTAAGAAGCTTTTGAAAGAAGAACAGGGGAGCTAGAGGGTAGAAACTGAGGGGGATTCAGAGTCCAGAGAGGGTTACTGAATTTTCAGCATTACAGCAATTTGGATTTGTTTCTATGTTAATGAGAAGGGATAAGATATATTAAAGATACAAAGAAGAAAGAGAATAGCTGATACAGTTAAGTTCTTGAAGAAATATTAAGAGATAGACAACAATGCCAGGTGGAAATATTAAACTTGAATGGGAGAAGGAGAACTTCCTTTTGATACCAGAGGGAAGGAAATGAGAGTGGACACAGATAAAGATAATTTTTAGGTATGGGAAATTTAAAGAGTGCATCCATAATAAGCTCGATTTTCTCTATGAAATAGAGAATAAGCTTCTAAAGAGACAGTGGGGAAGGAAGTTTTGGAATTGTCACTATGAGGTTTGAACAAGGGTAGTGAACAGAAGTCAAACTGGAGAACGCAAATTTGCTGCCACACCAATTTGCACAGCTGTATGGTTTCCTGTAGCAGACTCAGTATTATTGGTTGTAGACGTTGAGAAGCAGGTATTTGGAATGATCCAAAACTCGAGTTTAGCAAAGTAGTTATGTCAGAAAAGCAAGAAGTGGAGAACATGGAAATTGTTGATCAAGACAGAGGTTTCAGTGAAGTCTAGGCTCAAGACGAAAGGGATTACTGCAATAAAAGAGGTCGGAGATCCTACTATTGGACAAATTATTCCCGTAAAATTTATAAATATCACACTGGTACACTGTTGGATTCTTCTTGGTTTATTCCATTTTAGTTTTGTGGCCTAAGAAGAGGAAGAAAAAAAAATGAATTAGAGAGTTAGCTGTGTGGCATGTCCTAGCTACATTAAATACATTATTTTAGTAACTTTTACAACTATTTTATGGAATAAATTGTGCAGAGGACACAAATGAAGCTCACAGAGGTTGAGAAAACTAGTTGAATTTAAACACAGCTAGTTATTAGCACAGGAAGGGTTCAAGTTCAGATCTGTCTGATTGAACATTCAGTACTCTTTCCACACTATTTCCTGTTGTTTCTCTACCAAAAAACAAAGAGAAGAAGATTATAAGTGAATTTACTGTATGATCAAATAAGCATAAAGTACTCTTGGAAAGCAACACTTCCAAAAATGGAGTACTCAAATGGGCCTGCCTATGGTCTTCAAAGGTTATCCTGAGCAGGTCCATCGACTGATCTCTTGTAGTGTTGATATTCGCAGTATGATAAAGGTCTATACTTTGGTTTCTGGCATGAATACATAATTCACTTATGATATTTAAACTAGACATCTCATGGGTATCTCATTTAAAGTAGTGCCAGGCTTCCCATTAGTTTTAAGGGGCTTAGGTTTTGCTTCTTGGGGCTTTGTTTTTTGTTTTTTGCCTGTGGCAAGGGAGAGTTGGAGGTGCAGGTGATCCACATAGTTTTTACCACTGGAAGAGGTCCACAGACTGAAAAAGATGGAAATCCACTACATGAGTGTCCGGGAAGCCGTGGCCCGCCCTCAGGGCTTACTTAAAGAGGTGACTGTGTATTTGAGTGAGGTAATGCTTGACACTCAGAATCTTGACTAAAGTCAGTAAAGGCCTAGAGTCAAAAGCATATTAAATTAGCATAGCATTCAAAGCTGGAGAACCAGAATCCAGCATCCTTTCCCCAGAAATACTCCTGGTCTGGGGTGAACATAAAACAGCCAATTCCTTTAGGCTCCAGTGATCAGTAGGGAAAGCAGGAAAGAGTATCATTTTATCTTCAGACTTAGAGACATCCTCACCCTGGAAAGAAAACACTTATAATCAGAATATGATTAATTAGGCAGTGGACACTATGGAATGTGTCAGCAATTCCCCTCTTCCACTGAAATAAAAAGAAGCAAATATTTATCAAACACCTAATGCATGCCAGGCACTCATTTTATCCCACCATAAAACCCTTTGAAGTGAGCAAGCATTATTACCCTTATTTTACAGTTGAAAAAATGAGACACAGAGAGCCAAATTAAGTTTCTTTAAGTCATGTAACCAATAAACAATAGAAGCGGGACTTAGACTTACATCCACATGATTCCAAAACTCCTTATAACACAAAGCATTAAATAACAAGGAAAAGGTAGACATTTCTGATAATGATCTAAGCAAGAGACTGTACTTTGTCTATCCTGGAAGCTATTTATAAACAGGGATGCTACATATTTACCTGAAATCTCTTGCAAGAGTTCCTAACATTTTCTGTGTGAATGTGTCATGGACCCCTTTAGTATATGGTAAAGCCTATAAAAGCCCTTTTTATTTAAAAAAATTTTTTTTATTGGAGTTCAATTTGCCAACATTTAGCATAACACCCCAGTGCTCATCCCACCAAGTGCCCCCCTCAGTACCCATCACCCAGTCACCCCAACCCCACGCCCACCTCCCTTTCCACTACCCCTTATTCATTTCCCAGAGTTAGGTGTCTCTCATGTTTTGTCACCCTCACTGATATTTTCACTCATTTTCTCTCCTTTCCCTTTATTCCCTTTCACTAATTTTTATATTCCCCAAATGAATGAGACCATATAATGTTTGTCCTTTTCCTTTTTTTAATTTTTATAAATTTATTTTTATTGGTGTTCAATTTGCCAACATATAGCATAACACCCAGTGCTCATCCCACCAAGTGCCCCCCTCAGTGCCCATCACCCAGTCACCCCAACCCCACGCCCACCTCCCCTTCCACTACCCCTTGTTCGTTTCCCAGAGTTAGGAGTCTTTCATGTTCTGTCTCCCTTTCTGATATTTCCCACTCATTTTTTCTCCTTTCCCCTTTATTCCCTTTCACTATTTTTTATATTCCCCAAATGAATGAGACCATATAATGTTTGTCCTTCTCCGATTGACTTATTTCACTCAGCATAATACCCTGCAGTTCCATCCACGTCAAAGCAAATGGTGGGTATTTGTCGTTTCTAATGGCTGAGTAATATTCCATTGTATACATAAACCACATCTTCTTTATCCATTCATCTTTCGATGGACACCGAGGCTCCTTCCACAGTTTGGGTATTTTGGACATTGCTGCTATAAACATCGGGGTGCAGGTGTCCTGTAAAAGCCCTTTTAAAATGCATGAAATAAAATACATAGGATTACAAATAAAGCCTGTTAAGTAATTTTAGTTATTAACATTTTAAAAATACTCGTATGACAATGTATGTGCTTCATATGAAGGTTTTAGTTTTTTAAAGATTTTATTTATTTATTTGAGAGAGGGAGAGTGTGCAAGAGCAAGAGAGAGAACACAAGCATTGGGAAGGGTGGAGGAAGAGGGAGAAGGGAGCCAGACCTCAGGACCCCAGGATCACGACCTGAGCTGAAAGCAAACGCTTAACCAACTGAGTCACCCAGGTGCCCCTATAAGAAGGTGTTTTTTTTTTTTAATTTTTATTTATTTATGATAGTCACACAGAGAGAGAGAGAGAGGCAGAGACACAAGCAGGCTCCATGCACCGGGAGCCCGATGTGGGATTCGATCCCGGGTCTCCAGGATCGCGCCCTGGGCAAAGGCAGGCGCTAAACCGCTGCGCCACCCAGGGATCCCCCGCTATGCCACCCAGGGATCCCCTAAGAAGGTTTTAAATACAAGATCTAACAGTGGGCCTAGCTATAGTTTCAAAGTACATTCATGATTAAAGGAAATGCAGAATTTCATGTAGAGCTTAATAAAAATAGAGATGTAATTTTCCTTAATAAAAGTTTTTTTTTTTTTAAGCGTAAACTCTAACCATGGACTCCTTATGCACTCCACAAGAAATCTACATAATGGTATGTTGGAGCTAACATGAAGTGGCGTGCAAGAGATGATTGTTGAATTTTCAGTCAGTTTGGCTGTTTGCTAAATGCAACTATCATTAATCAGTAAGTTATATAAATTTACAATTCAATATATCATATTAAAAAAAGTAAATACACACTCAAAACATCACTTCCTAATTATTTCACTGTATTCTATTATTGTCCATGTTCTTGAGGTTATTTATCTAAAAGTATTTTATCTGTATGGCAAATTACTATATAATGGCATATTACCATTCCATCTGTTTCCAACTCTATATTGGGTGACATCAGACTAGAAACTAGAAATTAGAAATGGAAACCAGCAAATGCTATAAACCAGAGCTTTTAACAAGCAGAGCCAACTGTTAGATATTTAATAGCACACTACTGTGTCTATGGGCTCCAGGTAAGAACATCTAGTAGGACAAGTAACACCCCTGAAGATCTCTAGGGAACTCTTTTAATCAAGGGTCCTAGGATAAGCATAACAAAGAATTTTTAGATACAACACCAAAAGCATAATCCACAGGGAAAAGAGAGTACTGGCGTTCATCTGAATTAAGAACTTTTGCTCTTCAAAAATACTCTTAGAAGAATGGAAGGACAAGCCAAGGACCTAGAGAAAATATTTGCAAATCTCATATCTGATAAAGGACTTATGTACAAAATATATAAAGAACTCTCAAAACTCAATAAGAAAACAAACAACCAAATAAAAGAAATGGACAGAATATTTAAACAGACACTTCACCAAAGGAGATATATGGATGACAAGTAAGCCCATGAAAGATGCCCAGTATCATTAGTCATAAGGGAGATAGAAATTAAAACAACAATTAAATGCCACTGCATCTACTAAACTGGCTAAAATTAAAAACATTGACTATACCAAGTGTTGGTAACCACATGAAGAACCAAAATTTTCATACATTGATGGTGGAAATGTAAAATGGGAAAATCACTTTGAAAATAGCTTCTTATAAGAATAAATATAAATCTGCCATATGACCCAGCAAGTCTAGTCCTAGGTATCTACACAATAGAAATAAAATCGTATGACTATGTAAAACCTTGTACATGAATGTTTAGAGCAGCATTATTAGTAATAGCTCCAAAGTGGACACAACCCAAATGATAAGCAAATGATGGTATAATTATATGACTGAATACTACTCAGTAATGAAAAGGAATATACTACTGACATACATACGTAACTGTCAGGTTTAATCCGATTGGTAGTGAAATGAAATAGAGAGGCCAGGCAAAAGTGGGTCGAAACAAGCTTTTAATGGGACATGCTCTCGGGTGAGGTTGTGTGGCCCAGCAAGGGAGTGAAGCCGGGGAAGTCTCGGGGCCGGGGAAGTCGCGTGCAGGGGAGTATAAGTGGGCTTTTTTAAGGGGGAGAGGTAAGGCATTGTGTGTCTGTATGGGGTGACAGGTATTAGGGCCTGTTACTGGTGGAATCAGTATGGGGCGATAACTGCTTATGCCCTTACATGGGTTCTGGGTAAGGTATGGTTCAGGTTTCCTGCATAGGTCCCGTCTCCCCATGTTGACGTGTCCTTGGGCGGTCTGCTGGTGGTGGGAAAGTCCCCAGTCAAGGGTAACAAGATGGAGGGTCCGCTGCCAGTTTGTTGGTGCCTCCCTTGATCCTGCCGGCCCAATAATAACAACTTGGATGAATCTTTAAAAGAAATTATGACAGGGGAAAGAGGCCAGCCAAAAAAAAAAAAAAAAAAGTACGTACTCTATGATTTCACTTACAGAAAATTCTAGAAAATGCAAACTAATATGTCATGGCATACAGCAGGTCAGTGGTTGCCTGGGGTTAGAGAAAAATGGGGAAGGGCACGAGGGACGGATTACAAAGGGGCACAAGGAAACACGTTCATCATCTTGATTGTTGATTGTTTCGTGGGTGTATACATATGTCAAAACTTATCAAATCGAACACTTAAAAGCTATGCAGTGTATTTCGTGTCAATTATCCTCCAATTTGGGGATCCCTGGGTGGCGCAGTGGTTTGGCGCCTGCCTTTGGCCCAGGGCGCGATCCTGGAGACCCAGGATCGAATCCCACGTCGGGCTCCCGGTGCATGGAGCCTGCTTCTCCCTCTGCCTGTGTCTCTGCCTCTCTCTCTCTCTCTCTCTCTCTGTGACTATCATAAATTAAAAAAAAAATATCCTCCAATTTAAAGCTTATTTTTAAGAGTAGTATTGATTTTATTAGCAACGTATTTAAACAGACACTTCAACAGAGAAGATATATGGATGGCAAATAAATCTATTAAGCAGAGTTATTTTTTTTCCTAATTAATGTTTTTGAGGTACCTTCATTATGTCAAGCCACTGGAGGCCAATTATTTGAGGAGATAATCATTTCAGATTTGCTGGATGGTGTCCTTATAAAAGTCTAAGATATTCTGTCTAAAGTAAGTTACAGACTTTCACCAATATTCCCTACTTACTAAGTGAATGTATGTGGAAGGAGCAAACAGAGTGTTTTTCTTTATAGGTGGAGAAGCTGAGACAGAGATACTAAGCAACGTATCTTAGGTCCCTCCATAGGTCAATGGCAGAAACGAGACTGAAATCCAGATCTCCATCTTCTCAGTCAAATAATTAAGGGAAAGACCTTGTTGGAAGAAAGAGGCTTCTGTGTGGCTCCACAGGGTGATCGGAATTCATGGCAGGTTACTGAAAGGTAAGCCTGCCTGTTGGAGGAATCCGTGTTCTGTTCAATTTTAACACACTCTTGGGAGAGATCACAGTATAATCAAACTTTGGCACTCTGAAATGTTTAAAGCATGCTTTATGTTGGGTAGCAGTTTTGCTCCTTAATCAAAAGGTTTCTTATCAATATGCTATGGCTTGATATCACTAACCTGTCCATTTAGTACATTGAAGACTCACATTCATCCACAGATCCAAGAACAGTATCTGAGCCAACATTTCATTAACTTGCATATTTTTCCCAAACCAATGATTGGTTGTGTCCCCCCCCCACTCCCCGCACCACCCCCCTTTCCCCTTAGATGTTGCTGTGGAGATTTTGGCACAGCATAGGAAAGGGAGGAGGGAAATGAGTAGGAAAGGGGGGGAGGGGAGTAGTTCAAGTGCGATTTACCAGGGGCCACCACTCTCAAAAAAGACAAAAAGGAAGAAACACAAGAGAGGGAAAAACCATTCTCTCAGAGTCAGGGCCTCCTTATATGGGAAGGCTGCCAGAAAATTTAAGGTAGCACTGAGAAGGAAGGCAACAAGGGATTAAGGATGTTCTTACACTCCTGTTTAAGGACCATTTACAGAGTACAGGCAGCCTATTACACCCCAACCCCTATTCATCAATGTAAGACACACACAGTCACTCACCCATGCATACACAATGGTAAACAGAGACCTTAGCAACTATAAAGACACGTGCATGCTCTTGGGCTGAAACAAAGGGACAAAGGGACCACATCCAGAAAAGCACACATTTTATAAGCCCTCAAAAAAATCAGTTAGGTGCAGAGGATAGTTAGGGGAGAAAGAGTAGGGAAAGCCATAGGTGGTAGGTGAGGCAGGGCAGGGGTGGAGGTGAGAGACTGGATTAACAGTTAAGTGTGAAAGAGAGAGTATAAATGAGTTAGTCTGAGTCCATAGAAACTCCACCTAAGGGTGGGTTAGAACAGAATGAGACACAAATCTCCTCAAATACTAGTGTTTCAAAGCTAGAATTTTCTCTCAAGCCTTTGCAGTCCCCACACTAAAATAAATTCTAATCACTTTTTCCAGTGATTTTTCCAGTGATAACTACTTTCTCTAGTACATTCACTTCTCAGCACAATTGTGTGAGTGCAAAATGATCATATTAGCTGATATATTTGTAGATTTATTTTACTTAAATAATCTACGCCTTTAAGAAATGTATTCCTTTTTTTACAGGCAGAGGGAGAAACAGGCTTCATGCAGGAAGCCTGACACGGGACAAATCCCATGTCTCTAGGATCACACCCTGGGCCGAAGGTGTCACTAAACCGCTGAGCCACCCGGGCTGCCCAAGAAATGTATTTCTAAGGAAATGAGTACACGCCTCAGGTGATAGAAGGCAAAAAAGGCAATGTTAAAATTAGACAAAGATAATAAAAAAAAAAACTACCTTTTTTCTTTTTGAATTGTTTTCAACGTTGGCACACATTTGAAGGTGCACATACAGACTTCTAAATCAATGCCCAATGTAATCTCAGTATTGTGAGTCACTGGAGGCAGGGCTAAGCTGAAGTAGTGGAAAATCTGAAATACACAAAATTTTTAAAGACATGCATTTTTATTACTTTCAAGTGCAAACAGTTACTCCAACTATGTTAGGATAATTTGGCCGGTATGAGATCCGCTTTCAACAAAGAGTTCAGAATGTATTGTTTAGTCCCATTGCAGTTGCCCTGAACCGAGTCAGGAGAGTTTTTCAATGGAGCGATTCTACCTTAACACTTTATCTTTTGGAGAAATTACAATAACTAATGTCTATTGAGCACTTCCTACGTAGTAGGAAAGCACTGATCTGAGCAGTTTACTTGGATGGTCACATTTATTTCTCACAATTACTTTATAAAGTAGGTTCACACTGGGTGTTTTTCTGTATGTTGGTAAATTGAACACCAATAAAAATTAATTTAAAAAAAAAAGTAGGTTCAATGGCTATCCCCATTTTACTGATGACGACACTGAGACATAGGGAGATTAAGTACCTTTCTTGAAATCATACAGTGAGTAGAGTTAGAGCCCAGATCTGAACCCAAATAAGCTGACTCCAGAGCCTGTGCTATTAACGAGAGTACTGTGCTACCTCAGATAAACAACTTTTTGCCTCAGGTAAAAAATCTGATATCAAGGATTTATTTTCAACAGGAAAGAAACTTCCAGAGTATGTTTTAGCATCAGCACACACTGAACCCTCTCTTCTACTTCCTCGGGTCTCTGCAGCTACATTCGGGGTTCCAAACAAAGATCACTGACTTCTGGAGCGGTGAACCTCGGGGTCTGTAGGATCCTTTGGCATCAAAGAAAGAGCCAGTTATCTTCAGGAGATTGTATTGCTAAAGCAGGCAAGTAAACTAGCACCTTTCAGAGGAAATTTGTGGCACGGGTTGAAACACAAAGGTTTCCTGCTTAACTTTCGGTGTACCAGGAATATAAATCAATTACAACCTCCCATCCCTGAGCAGTCCAAGTAATCAAGACTTTGCTGCAATGAGCTTGATGATCCTTTACAGGGACATGAATACAATTTAACATTTGCACCTCAATTGTATCTGCATAACAAACTTTTCTCCTGTAGCTAGTACAGAGATGCGATTTGGTCCAGTCTTGCTTTATGACGATGCTCAAAGATTGTTAATTAGTGGAGTCAGGATTATGAAAATTCGTGTATTTACTTTTGATGAAAAATACTTAGTAACAATCTAATATAACTATTCAACACTTTTATTGTGTGGGGAGAAAAATAACACCAGGTAAATCAGGAATTATAACAACTACAGACCAAAAAAGGGGTGGAAGAAAATTGAAAGAAAACTAAAGAAATCATCTTTAGATAGGTTGAAAAGTTAAAAAGCTGCTGGGCAAGTTGCCATGGAGACCATGTCCTGAATGTAATACTGGGCTTCTCCTCACAGTTAAATACTAAAGGCCTGACTCTCCAGCTGCACACATCCTTTTTGTGCAGACAGTGGCAACTACTTGAAATGGAAATTCTCTGTTTTGATGAATGAGAATGCAATAGGAAATTTCCTGTGCAAGAATCCTAATCTGCTGAAAAGGTATTTGAATGAGATTAATTTCAAAAGCATTTTTATCCCATTTCTATGTCACCCAAGTCTTCTAAATCACACTCACGGCATAATGACCTTTATAAATCTACAGTAAAGAATCAGAAATCAGAAATTGGTCATAGCCACAATAGACCTACATGACCCTTTTTTCATCACTGTCACTTGTCACCTAATGTCACGCATTCTTACTGCCCACTTATTGGAGCTGTGTGGAGCCTGAACAGAACAAATAATGTGGCAAATTGGGAATCCCCTCCATAGATCAGAGAGATACCATCCCAGAAACCTATACTCAAATAAGTTACTGTGTCAAGAGTTCACTGCTTTCTTCATAGTCTTTGGAATTTACAAAATGATTCAGACATTTCTGTCAAATTACAGAGTAAAAATTGAGCACATAAGAAGGATCATAGAAAAAAAGCAAAGAAAGAGCAGAAGCAGCCCTGTGGATAACACATAGCCTATAGGATAAAGCAGTCTAAGAGGTTTAAATCCCAGATCTGTTACTTTACTAGCTGATGACCTTGGGTAAATTACTTAATTTCCTTAAGACTCCATTTTACTAATTTATTTTCTTTCTTTCTTTTTTTTTTTTTTAAGCAAGCTCTACACCCAACTTGGGGCTTGAACCCACAGCCCCAAGATCAAGAGCTGAATGCTCCACTAAGTCAGCCAGGCATCCCTCATTTTACTAATTTATAACATATAGACAATAATAGTACTTACACTATAAAGTTGCTATGAGGACAAAATGAGTCATATATGTAAAACCTTAGAACTGTGTTAATTCTTCCAAAAAAGTTACCAAAGGGTAACTTTTAATATTATTCTCCCACACCTCCAAAACATTGATTTCATTCTGGCTATAGAAAAAAAGCACAAGTTTATGGTGGTGCTAACTTCCACTTTTCATGTTCTAGGAGAGCACTGGCAAAATCCTCATTGCTTACCTCCTTTTGCATGCACCTTTTAAGTTCTCTCTCCAACACCCTGCCCCTTCATCCTGCCATCCATCAACTTATCCATTAATTTACAAATCTTCAGGCTTTCTGCCTTCCTGTCACCCAGTCCCTACTTCTCCTGGCAAGGCCTTTTATGTAGGTCATGTTCTTCACCGTCCCCTCATGTTCCCTGAGAAACAGAACCTACCCCCTCTGTGTAGCCCTGTGACTTCTCTGCCATTAAGTTACATGAAGCAGTGACTTTTCACAGTTTTTGAGAATTTGCCTTGTTTTCAAACTCTTGACTCACTGTTCCCTTATTTTTATTTTGCAAGCCCCCTGAGTAATCCTAAATGATCCCTTCTATCTCTGGTGGATATCCCTGTTTTTGCTTACCCATTCTATCCTTCCTCTCTATGAGCCTTGTGAGTTGCTTCTTTCAGAATCTTCATATACTGTAAGCAAGTCTTCTATACACTTGAGAACACAGACGCATAAATCTTAAATGAAATGAATTAAATTTTAAGAAGTATGATCAAGAAAAACAAAAGAGAAGACACAAATAATGTAATTCACAAATCAAAAGAGAAAAACTACAAATAAAGATTAAATTATAAAATTATAAAATAATACTATATATTACTTTATATAAGTAAATCTGAAAGCCTAGATAAATTGGAAATATAAATAAGATGACCCAAATTGGCCCAAAAAGATAAAGAAAATGTGAATTGACCAATACTTACAGTAGAAATTTAAACAGTAGTCAAACATATATTCCCTAAAAAGCACATGAGGCCCAGGTGGTATTACGGGCAAACATTCAAGAAAGAGATAATTTCTATCTTATACAAACTGTTCCAGAGCACTGAAAAAGATGGACACTATCCAACTTATTTTTCACATTTTACCTTCCTAGAGAAAAAGCACAAGGAAAAAAACTATAAGGCTAATATTACTTATGAATTTAAATGGAAAAATCCCAAATAAAATATTGGCAAATAGGCACCAAAATTAAAAAGAATAGTATCTTCCCTACCCCCACCCCATTGTAAAATTGTAACTAAGGATGATGGATGTGTTAACTAACCTTATTATGTAAATAAGGTAGTCATTTTACAATATATACATATATCAAATTATTCTGTTGTACATCTTCAAGTTACAAAATATTATGTCAAATATACCTTAATAAATTTGGGGAAAAAGGGTAGTATGTCATGATGAAAGGTAGATAAATTCTAGAAAAATCTAACAATGAAATTTACACATTAAAAATGGAAAATGCCATAAAATCATTAATAAATTGGAGGGGGAGCAATAAATAAAATTCAACATATATACATCATTTAAAAAATTATAGAATATTAATTACATCTTCCTTAACTTCACAAAGGATATTTACTAGAAACCTACATCCAGCATCATACTTAACTGTGAATCATTAAAACTCTCCTCATTTTTTTGAAATCCAAACATTTATTTATTTATTTATTTATTTATTTATTTATAAAAGGTTTTATTTATTTATTCGTGATAGACATAGAGAGAGGCAGAGACCCAGCAGAGGGAGAAGCAGGCTCCCTTGAGGAGCCTGATGTGGAACTCGATCCCAGGACCCCAGGATCAGGCCCTTAGCCAAAGGCAGATGCTCATCCACTGAGCCACCCAGGCATCCCAAAAATTCTCCCCATTAAAATAAAAATACAGGCAAGGATGTGGGCCATTAGTACTATTATTCAACATATTACTAGAGTCTTAGCTAAGAAATGAGAATGAAATGAAGTGTACAGTTTGGCAAGGAAGAGGAAAATGATTATCAAACACTCTTAGAGGGAAAATGTCATTATTTGCAGAACTATTGTCTACATAAAAGTCCTCAGAGATAAAAATTAACAAATGAATTCAGCTAAACAGACAGTGGAGAAAATAAGTAGCTATAATATTTACATATAGAAATCAATCTTTCATGCCAGCAATAACCTATGTAAAAGTGATGTAGACAGACTAATGGAATAGAATAAAAGTTCAGAAATAGACAAAATCATATGGAAATTTGTATATGATAAAAGTGGCATTTCAAATCTCAGGGACAAAGATGAGCCTTTTACTACTGTTGGAAGAAATAGATAACCATTTGGAAAGGAAAAAAATTGGATCCATACCTCACACCATAGACAAGAATAAAATCCAGCAGATGAGAAATTCTATGTAAAAAAGTGAAATTATACAAATTGAGTATGGGAAACGACTTTCTACCATGATTCAAAATCCAGATTCAATAAACGAAAAGATTAATGAATTTAACCATAATTTTTAATGCACAACATAAAACAACATAAGAACAATTAAAAGACAAATTACAAACTGAAAGAAAATATTTTCAGCATGTAAAATAGTGTCTCTACTAACAAAGAACTCATAAATTAGAAGGAAAAAAATACCAAAATTCAATTAAAAAAAAAAGGCAAAAGATAGGAACACCATTTTAAGTGATAGGAATGGCCTTTGAAGATATGAAAAGATGTTTAATTTTACTCATGATAAAAGAAATGCAAATTAAATTAATCCAGAATATCATTTCCAATCTATCAGATTGGCAAAAGTTCAAATTAAGACCTGAAATTGTAAAACTCCTTGGGGAAAACTTTGTGACACGGTCTTAACAAGTTTGCTTATGTCTTGTTGTTTCTTGGCTTTTTGGGGTCATATCCATGAAATCACTGCCATCATCCAGGCTACTATAACAAGATAATGGGTAGCTTATAAAAAATAGAACTTTATTTCTTTTTTAAAAAATATTTTATTTATTTATTTATTCATGAAAGACACACAGAAAGAGGCAGAGCCTTAGGCAGAGGGAGAAGCAGGCTCCCTGCAGGGAGCCCTATGCAGGACACCATCCCAGATCCCAGGAATACACCCTGAGCTGAAGGCAGATGCTTAACCACTGAGCAACCCAGGCATCCCTAGAACTTTATTTCTCATAGTTCTGGGAACTAGGAAATCCAAGATAATGGCATGGGCAATTTTGGTGTCTGGTGAGAGATTCCTGGTAGAGAGACAGATTTTTTTTTCTTTGTCCTCATTTAGTGGAAAGAGCAAGGGATGCTTCTGGAGCCTCTTGTAAGAACAGTAATCCCACTCATAGTGCTCTTCCCTAATGATCTATTCACCTCCCAAAGTCCCACCTCCTAATCCCATTTCCTTGGGGTTTAGGATTTTAATATATGAATGGGGGGGGGGGGGCATAAACAGTCAGACCATAGTAGGGACTACATCAAACTAAAAAGCTTCTGAACAGCTAAGGAAACAATCAATAGAGTGAAAAGGCAACCTATAGAATGGGAGATAAAATTTGTAAACCATGTATCTGAAGCAGGTCAATCTCCAAAAATATGGACGTCCTATAACTCAATAGTAAAAAGCGCCTAGTAGCCTGATTTAAAAATGGGCTAAGGACTTAGAGATTTCTCCAAAGAAGATGAGATGAGTGAGCATTGGGTGTTATACTATGTGTTGGCAAATGGAATTTAAATTTTAAAAATCTGTAAATGATAAAAATAAAAAATAAAGCAATAAGGGGAATATGAAAAAACACACAAATGTTTAACAGGTATATAAAAAATGGTCAACATCATTAATCTTCAGGGAAATGCAAGTCAAAACCACAATGTGATATCACTTTGCACCTGTCAGGATGGCTATTATAAAAAAAAGACAACAATTTTTGAAGATATGGAGAAATTAGAACACTTTGCACACTGCTAGTGGGAATGTAAAAAGATGCAGCTGATATGGAAAACAATATGAATGTTCCTCAAAAATTTATAAAAATGCTGCTGAAACCAAACTATGGAAAGAGCCCAAATGTCCATTGACTGATGAATGGATAAAGAAGATGTGATGTATCTAGGTAATGGAATATTACTCAGCCATCAAAAAGAATGAAATTTTGCCATTTGCAACAACATCGCTGGAGCTACAGTGTATTATGTTAAGCAATAAGTTAGTCAGAGAAAGACAAATACCATATGATCTCATTCTTATGTGGAATTTAAGAAAAAAAAAACAGGAATATATGGAAAGGGGGGAAAGAGAGAGGGAAACATAACAGACTCTTAACTATAGAGAACAAACTAAGGGTTGATGGAGGGAGGTGGGTGGGGGGATGGCCTAAATGAGTGATGGAAATTAAAGAGGGCACTTGTGATGAGCACTGGGTGTTATATGTATGTGATAAATCCAAATTCTACTCCTGAAAGCAATATTGCACTATATGTTAACTAAATAGAATTTAAATAAAAATTTGAAAAGAGGGGGATCCCTGGGTGGTTCAGCGGTTTAGCGCCTGCCTTTGGCCCGGGCACGGTCCTGGAGTTCCGGGATCCAGTTCCGCGTCGGGCTCTCGGCATGGAGCCTGCTTCTCCCTCCTCCTGTGTCTCTGCCTCTCTCTCTCTCTCTCTCTCTCTCTCTCTCTCTCTCTCTCTCTCTCGTCTATGATAAATAAATAAATAAATCTAAAAATTTTTGAAAAGAAAAAAGTTAAAAATAGAACTACCATATGAACCAGCAATTCCACTTCTGGCTATTTATCCAAAAGAATTTTAAAAGATCTTTATTTAAAAAAATATTTTATTTATTTATTCATGAGAGACACACAAAGAGGGATGCAGAGACACAGGCAGAGGGAGAAGCAGGCTCCCTGTAGGGAGCTCAATGTGGGACTTGATCCTGGACCCCAGGATCGTGCCCTGAGTGAAAGGCAGATGCCCAACTGCTAAGCCACCCAGGCGTCTTATAAATAAAATCTCTCTTAAAAAAAAAAAACCTAAAAAAAAGATCTTGAAGAGATATTAGCATTTCGAAGTTCATAGCAGCATTATTTACAATAGCCAAAGTGTGGAAACAACCTAAATGCTCATTGACAGATAAGTAGATGAAGAAAACGGATATATACATAAAATGGAATACTACTCAGCCTTAAAAAACAAGGAAATTCTGAAATATGTGACAACATAGATGGACCTGGAAGACATTATGCTAAGTAAAATAAGCCAGTCACAGAAAGATAAATACTGCATTATCCTACTTACATGAAGTATCTAAATTAGTCAAATTCATAGAATCAAAGAGTGGAATGGTGGTTGCCAGGGGTTGTAGAGAGGGTCAAATGAGAAATTACTAATAAATGGGCATAAAGTTTCAGTCATTCAAGATAAATAAGCTCTAGAAATCTGCTGTATGACATTGTATATGTACTCAAAAATAATATATTGTATACTTGAAATTTTGTTCAGAGGGTAGGTCTTGTGTGTTCTTTCCACAGTAAGATAAATTTTCTCTAAATATAGGGAACACCCTCTATCCCATAAATAAGCAGCTAGTTAAGAGATTGAGAGATTTGAAACTAATAACAGAAAATATTCTGATTCACTATGCTACAGAGTATAACTTTTCCAAATCTGCCTCTGATACAGTTTATTGAATGTATTAACAGGAAGTTGACTTTCTTACATCATTAACTTGTCTAGGTAATGCTAGTTTGATGTTTCTTGCTTTAAGATTCCTGAAATATCCACTAGTTTTAACTACAGCTAGGCATCTGTGCATACAAGGTCATAGCCAACAAGAATTTGAGTTGTCCTCTTGTGAGGAGTATGATATCTCCAAGGAAACAACACAGGACAATTGTACCAGCTGCTGTTTGGGTTCTTGAAAAGCTCTTGGAAGCAAACTCTTTTAAAATTGAGACTATTGAACTTTACTGTGCATTTTGTCTTCAAGGACATCAGCAGGAGCAGCACTTTATAAGCAAGATCATTATTATCTGAGAGTGGGTCAAAAGCACTGTACATTTATTTGGTTCAATTTAACTGTCCCCTCCACCCATCCATCTTCTTATTCTATTTAAGAGTAGTTGTGGTGTTCTTGTTTATGTACAGCAGGGCATATTTACTAAATTTTAAGTTAAGAGTGATAACTTTGTACCACTCTAGAACTTTTTGTGAAATGGATCAAAGTGTTTTTTAGGGAAAACTTCCTGATGTTGCCATATTCAAAAGAAATTATACAGGTTGTTTTTCTTTTGAACACTTTGCATAGCTAGTGTAATCAATAAGTAATGCTAATACAAAAATGGAAAATAATGAGAATAGTTGGAAAGGACTCTAGGCTACATGCTTAATTCCAAGGGGGAAAGAAGGGACCATGAGATAAGAGATTGCTTCTTAAAACACTTCAGTAAATAATAATACCTTGTTTCAGAAAAGCTCCTTTTACTAGTTGCCTTTACAACAGTTAATTAATTAATTGAACATCATAAATACCTACCAGGTAGAGTAGGTATTAACCCATTTTAAGACGGTTAAGCTAGAAACAAAGAGGTTAAATTATTTGGCTGCTAGTGCACATGCAAAAAATGCCAGAACCAACCAGGGGTCTCAGAGCCCTTATAAGACATATCAGTGATTCTTTTAAATATTTTATTAAAGTAGAACATACACGCACAAACGTGACTAAAAACCTGCTTTTAGCTCAATTAATTTTCACAAATTGAATGCTCTCATATAACCAGCATCCAGATCGAAAAACAGAACAAAACTAGCATCCCAGAAACCTCTCTCAATTCTTCCAATCACTCCCATATACAGGGTAACTACTATCGTGACTCATAACATCATAAATTAGTTTTGCCTATGTAGGTACTTTACATATAGGCATACTATAAAGCATCTAACCCTAGTGTTGATGAACATTTTCACCCAATGTTTACCTGCTACAAATAGTGCTATATGCATCTGATAAATTATTGAATAATACATCTGAAACTAATGATGTACTATATGTTGCCTAATTGAATTTAAATAAAAGAGACAAATAGCGCTACTCTGAGCATTCTTGTATATGTCTGTGTTAATCAAATAAGAGCATGTTGGTTTAGTACCTAGGAATGAACTTGCTGAGATTATATATATATATATATATATATATATATATATATATATATATATATACTCAGCTTTAGAAGATAATTTGAGAATTTTCCAAGGATAGTTGTCTCAATCTATGCTCCCACTAAAGCGTATGAGTTCCAGCTGCTTTTGACATCTGCTGTCTTTCTCATTTTGGCCATTCTGACTTTTTCAGTAGTATGTCATTGCGGTCTTAATTTGCATTGCCTTGATTACTAATGAGATTGAACATCTTTGGATATTTATTGATTATTTACATATCCTCTTTGGAGAAGTACCTATTCAAATCTGTTATCCACTTTTCTATTGGGTATACTGTCTTTTAAATTTGATTTGTGGGTGTTCTTTATATATTCAGGATGTGTCCTCTGTCAATTATATGAATTGCAAATAACTTTATTTTTTTTTTCAGATAACTTTCTTACTCTGTGGTTTACATTTACAATGATAGCTAATTGTCAAGCATCAATAATGCCTATTTAAAAAGGCACTCCAGGGCAGCCCCGGTCGCCCAGCCACCTTCAGCCCAGGGCATGATCCTGGAGACTGGGGATTGAGTTCCATGTTGGGCTCCCTGCATGGAGCCTGCTTCTCCCTTTGCCTGTGTCTCTGCCTCTCTCTCTCTCTCTCTCTCTCTCTCTCTGCCTCTCATGAATAAATAAATAAAATCTTTTAAAAATAAAAAAGGCACTCCAAATATCTAATTTATCTTCAGCCAGCCCCTTCAGATAGGCAGGGGAAGTATATTCTGTCCATTTTCCAGATAGCGACACTAATGGCAAAGTTAAGACATTAAAGCTGAAACTGGAATCTTATTACCCTGATTCTGTTGGTGTTTCATTAATACCAGATTTTATTTTTAAATTCCTCTGTTTTTAGCAGCTCCTTCATCCCCTCCAATGACCACATGTCTACATACAATTTGACTGCAGATTTAATTTCCTCTTGGAGAAAGATTAATCTTGATGTCAACTGTAACCAAAATCAGTTTCTGGCTCTCTACTCCATTGTAAGTTTACAGAAAGATTACATAATCATTAAACCCATCACCAAATAAACAAATGTATAATAATGATAAACTGAAATACTGGGAGAAAAGTGCCTCACACATTAAAAGTACAGTAACTTTTATTTAATAACAGAACATTCATACTGGAATTTTAAGGTTAGCTGAGGCGAGAGACCAGGATACCCAGGGGAAAAAATGTGCTTTCAAATGCTTGCTCAATATTCATCAAATATTAGAAACCCTGTAGGTGTTCAGTAGGACACATATACCCACACCATAATAAAGAATAATCATTTAAACTTCGACTGGCCTTTTTGTCAGAGTGAGAGAAAACGTATGTATACCATCACAAGGAAGTGAACCCAATATCCCGATGTCCATGCCCTTCACCCAATACAAGGCTGGTGAAAGTCATTTATTGCCTTCTAACCCAATGAGTAATTTCAAAGCTCTAAGGAACATCCATTCCACCTCACCCAGGCATTTGGGCATCATTTGGTTGAAAATCCAACCAAAATTTTAATTTTCTACTTTAAGGTTTTACTGTTATTAAAATTAAATTTGGGTTTGTGTGACCACGGTATAAGGAACATTTTTTGAAATTCTTTCAATACTTTCACTCTAATGGATTTGGATGAGGAAAAAATGTGAAAGGAAAAGTAACATATTTTTGGAGGCCTCTAAGATACTGGGGCTTACATTGAAGATAGAGATTTCAGTAAATCTTTTGGTTTAAATGTAACTTGTTCTGTGTCTAGGACCCTTCTAGTTGAGCTGTGGTCCAAGTTCGATTCTATACTGTTTTCCCAGTTTCAGTTCCTCCCACAGTAAGTGTCATTACCCTCAAGTACATATTGTAATTCAACGTAAGCTAACAAAATCTGTATCTGGAGAAGTCCTTAAGGAAATCTGCTTTAATGAAAATAGACAAGAATGATTGTTAATTAGGATATCAATTATTTTATATAAGACCCTTTAACATTTTTCTAGGGTCCTTGAATACAGTTACTATTATTTTGCAAAAATGAAGAGAGGAATTTCTAACCAAGGTAATCTTGAGGCTGGTTCATCTGGATTGTCTAAATTTCTGAATTAGTATAATCAGAATTCATGAGGTTTCAAATGTCTAGATTATGTAAGCACCTCATGTCTGATTAGTTCATAATCCATCCTGTACCATATCCAGTGCAAGAGGCACTTAATAAAAATGATTTACATTGAGGAGGACATGTTTATTAATATATTCATGACTATTATTTGTGACATAATGTATTCATGTTTTATTTATTTATTTATTTATTTATTTATTTATTTTTAAAGATTTTAGCCATTTACTTGCCAGAGAGAGAGCACAAACAGGGGGAGCAGCAAGCAGATGGAGATGGAGAAGCAAGCTCCTCTCTGAGCAAGGAGCCCAATGCAGGGCTCAATCCCTGAACACTAGGACAATGACCCCAGCTGAAGGCAAGTGCTCAACCAGCTGAGCTACCCAGGCGCCCTGTATTCATGTTTTTTTTTTTTAATTAATTTTTATTGGTGTTCAATTTACCAACATACAGAAAAACACCCAGTGCTCATCCCGTCAAGTGTCCACCTCAGTGCCCGTCACCCATTGTTGAGAAATATCAGGAAGGGAGACAGAACATAAAGACTCCTAACTCGGGGAAACGAACTAGGGGTGGTGTATTCATGTTTTAAATAACAAATTAAATACCGATGCCAGGCACTGTTCTAGGAGCTGAGGTTATAAAATACATCATTCTTGCATATGAAAGCTGACAGTCTACTGTGGGGGACATACAGGTAAATAAATCGTTGGAATAAAATTGAGAAATGCTATAGTTTTAGCAAAACATTATAAGATCACAAAAGAAAAATCCACTATTTTGTGTCCAGAATCAGAAAAGTCTTCTCAAGGAAAGCAACATATGGGGGTGGTTCTTAAAGGAGGAGTAGAAGTTGGTCATACTGATGGGAGTGAGGAGTACTTGTGTAAGCACAGAGACTAGTATTGTTAAAGGCAGTGACAAGTCTAGAAATTTTATATAGGGGAACTTGGGACCATAATCTAAATGGTAGAAAGGTCTAGGGAACTTATCTTAAAGTAATAGTCACTTTTTCTTAGAAGACACATCACTTTGAAGGATTGCTGGAGGTTATGGAAGATCTAAAGCTCTCCAAAGCTCTTCATTAAAACATATATTACATTAAAGCATATATTTAGGAAATAACAGAATTTTTTTAGTTTGGTAGAAACATTTAGGTGTGGTGGGGGCTAGGAAAGGTAATCTACCCTTCCCAGTAGAAAGGACAGGAGATGAAAATTTCAATGCAGCAAACCAAAGCTGAAGGACAAGGAACATATTAATAAATAGGCAACAGTGTCCCTTTTTACAACTAAGACCATTCTTTTTTGTTTGATTTTAGAAAGAGAATCTACCTTCATTTAAGTCATTAAATCCTATGGTTGAACAACAGCATGTTTAAAATTTTTATCAATATTTGAAGTTCATGTGCTTATATTTCACAGAATACATAGCAGATTCCATCAATAATTTATATATTCATCATTATAATCAAGACGTAACAACTAAATTTAGTTAACAAATGGTTATTTTCACATTACAAGTATAATCTTAACTTCAAATCATAGATTTACTCATTGTTCCTCCCTGTGGAGGACACGAACTCCTGTCCATGACTATCATCGGGTTATCTATAAATCAATATGCCTTAGTCTAGGCTGACCTACCAAACTCACGTAAGTACAAATTTTTCAACTGCAGCATTTTCTTCATTTTTCTATATACTACATGGCATAACCAAAATTTGAGAGTAGCAATTAGGGTCTTTGTTATTAGTTATCATTTTCTTCCATTAAAGCAGAACATGTTAACCACTTCAATTTTATTTTCTTCTCTTGAATGGGCCAGATTTATAGTGGGAGAGAATACAAAAAAAATGCAAGAAGAGACCAGGGAAGGAACAGAAATAGCATAAGGTGTGATTAATATGCTTATCAAGATATACTATGGGGCAGATAGTTAGCTTACTTGCCCAATTGGGAGCAATGGATCAGTGGTAGATAGGCAAGTATCTAAATGGAAAGTAGGCAAGTATCCTAAACAGAAAATTTAGGAATAAAAACTTAAGAAGAGGTTTGGTTAATAGACAAAAAGACACATAAGCAGGGACACATTAGCATGGTAGGCAAGGTGGAGATACATCACAGATAGGAAAGCTAGTTCAAGAGGTAAGGGCATACTAGTTAGCTAGAGATTGTTACAGAAAACCCTGGAGATAAGAATTAGTGAGTTAGACATGAAGTTGGGTTATCAAGAACTCAAGACCTATAAAAGATACAGGAGTGAGTGATGATGTTCAGGCTGGAAAGGGAGCCCAACAAGGCATAAAGAAAATCAATGATCTAAGTGAAGTGAACAGAGTCAGAACAACCGAGTATCAGTGAAATCAGAGAACTTGTTAAGAAGTCTGTGGTTTGAAATAGAGCTAAGCTGAATGACGTATTATTGTTGGTGAATGGCAAATGCCTCATGAAGGCAAACATTAAAGTTTAGAAGAGCAATGACTCATCTTATCTGTGGCATCTGATAGGTCACCAACAATAAATATTGATTGCTAGACTGTTCAGCATAGATGTTGCTGACAAAATGGCAAAAGAAGAAATAGCAGGAAAAGGGATCTTCTAGGTGCTAGTTATCCACAAAAGAAAAGGTGATAAAGAGGTGACAGGAGTCCAGGCTACCATACTTATGATTAGTATATGAATGAACCTTGTCATATACACAGATTAAGTAAAAACCTCTGGCCCTCACATTTTTTCTCTGACAAATGTGGTGTGGAGGAGGTTGGACTAATAATCAGTAGGGTCCCCATTTAGCTTTAATACCTCATGGTATGTGTTCTATGATGAAGTTCTGAGTGTGCCACTGCATACTTCTGCAATCCCAGTGAGTTGAAAGGATCTCCATTGAGTTGAAAAAGACCTCCTTGGTGAGTTAATAAAGAAATCTGTGTTTGCAGGAGAGAGTCAGAGTTCCACTCTGGTGAGATGTACTGGAGAAGTAAGAGGAAATGGGTTCAAAGATTTGGTAGAGATTTGGGGTTGTCCTACATAATCGATTGAAATAAAGAGAGAGATGATAAAGAACAAGCGGTGGTTTCAGGGATCCAGTATAAGAATGCTATGAAATTATTAGGAAGAGGGGACCTTTAATAAGATGTTTGAAATAGGAATAACATACAGAAGAGGGATGATGAAGGGATTTTATTGACTAATATATAGTAAAAATCAGAGGTAAGGAAGGCAGAAATTGTGAACTCAGGAACACAGGAGGGATATTAGTTTGAAATGAAACAAGAGATCTTTCATCTTCAGCTTTCTCTTCTGGTTCCTTTTCTTCCATCTATAAGCACAAACAGTTGACTTCATGTCTCTGAGGCAACATGCCACAGTGCAAACACAGGAGCTTTAGAACCAAACAAATCTGGTTCGAATACAGCTATGCACTAGCTAGGTGATCTTCAGTAAATGACTTCAGTGCTCTGTACTTCATTTTTCCTCAGCTGCAAAATGACCACAGCTCATACATCACAAAATTGTTGTTAAGCCTAAATAAGTTAATATTCACTAAGTTTAAGGCTTCTGTCCTGTCCTCCAACCTACAACCAACCAACTCCACACAACTGCTACTTGATGTTACTCTTGTGCCCAAAGTAGGGACCTAAAAGATAAAAGGCCAGTGGATCTCAAAATCCGGTTAAATGTCATGTGGTCAGCCTCTTGTAGTGGAACGCAAACTACATTTGGAATAAGACAGAACTAGGTTTAACTCCAAGGTCTATCACTCATAAGCTGTTTTAAGTTTGCATTAGTGACTTAATTTCTCTGAGCCTTAGTTTCCACACCTTCATTGTGAGGGAGAAAGAAGATAACAAATATAAAGTGGCAAGCATATAGTAAGCATCAATAAACTTTAAACCTACACTTTTAATCACCAAATTTCTGGAGTGAGTTGTTAATACTGTGTATTAAAAGTCGCTAGATTTCCCTCCCCTCGACTTGGCTTGTTAAGGTCACTGAAAACCTCAGTGCCACATCAAAAGATAGTTTTCCTTTATCATATCTACTTCTTTGCTGCTGTGGATACCATGAATAACTACATAATCCTAAACACACTCCCCAGTCTGAGCCCCAGGAATAGTAGTCTTCATCTGGTTTGCATCTCATATCTTTGGCTTCTTTTATAGTATCTGTTTCCATACTTCCACATCAAAGCATTTCCAATTGGCCTTAAGACTTCCATTGGGGCTTTTTATTACTATACAAATGAGGCCCTGTCTGTTCTTGGAGGAACTATTCGAGGTCCCCAAATTACTTCACTATGAGAAGAGGAGAAAAATTATTCTAAAAGATGTCAACAAGAGAGATGAAGGTGCCTTTTCCTTGATTGAATTAATAAATCGGTCAAGCTAAAAGTACTATCAAGAGGGATTAGCAGCTACGTGCTGATTGCCCATAGCATTGGCTTCTGCTGAAATTATGAAACCAAGTTGTGCAGTTCTGAACATGGTGGGTTTATTGTACCAGGGTCAATACCATCTGTCTCCTGGATTCAATTATCGTCTCTGTGGATGACACACAAATCTACTTGTCTGCGCTGAGTTTAATCCCTGGGTTCAGTCCTGTATAACTAAGGCAACCATATTTTCTGCACCAAAAATCAGGAGACACATGCATGGCCTGACAAAGGATTGTTGTTGTTTTTTTTTTTTCCTGATCTGTGAATTATTCATATGAAGACTTTCAAAGATACAAAAATTCAATCACATTTAGTTGTGCTTTTAATGAATTTACTTTACCAAAAAGATAGCTAGCAGATGTCTATCGGTGTCACAATCAGCATGAGCATACATTTATTCTTTGTGGCTTCCTCCAGGCTAAACTTCTCTATCATAAGAAGGAAATTTGATCATTTTTTTATATTCTGAGAAAGGTAACTTAGGGTAATGTTTAACTCCTCTAACCCCTTGCTGCACACACTTAATCGGTTTTTCAAATGATCACTTTTTGGGGGAAGAAATGCTTTTTTCTCACTACCTTATTCTCCCTAATTCTCATACAGGCTGCTGGTTCCTCAGCTTATGTGTCCACCAGACCCTACTGGGAAGCTTATTAAAATGACAGAGTCCTTGGCTCCACCTCCACAGAGATTGATTTGATAATACTGGGGTAGGGCCCAGAGATTTGAAGTTTTAAACAAGCTTCCAGTTGTTTCTGGTGCGGGTGGTCCAAGCACCACACTTTGTGTAACACTCTTCTGTGTGAACTATCTACTGTGTTATTAATGTTTGAATTCAACAGTTTTAGCAAAGGCTTATATTTTTTACCATAAAAGGATACTGAGGGGAAACTAATGTCTGTAATCCAACTTGATAACAAAACATATGCCTTACAGATATAATCATAAATGATATCTGTCACACCTTTAGAAATCCCCCTGTCTTGGTAGCTCAGTCAGTTAAGCGTCCAGCTCTTGATTTTGGCTCAGGTCATGATCTCAGGGTCCTGAGATCGAGTCTCAAGCTGGGCTCTGTACTCAGCAGGGAGTCCACTTGAAAATCTCTCTTTCCCTTTCCCTCTGCGCCCCCTTCCCCAAACAAATACATCTTAAAAAATTCCCCTGTCTTTGTGATTAGGAGAGAACCATCTTTTTTTTTTTTGTCAGTGATACTGTAAAAACATGGAATGGCTTATATTTTGCACTTATCTTGATGGTATAGTATTCTTTAGTGATATAATAATTTGAATTTTTGAAGCAAAGATTAATTTGTCATGAGCTTGTCAAACAGGGCCATAATTTGAAGTGGAAAAAGTTATCCTTAGTTCATTGTCACGATTTCTGAATTCATGAAATTTCCCTGCTTTTATATTTATACCGTGTTCCCTAAATCTTAATAAAAGCTTTATTGTGCCCTTACACTATGAAAAATATTTATGTACTATTACAATCTAAAATTTCTGCCAGGGGCAGCCCCAGTGGCTCAGCGGTTAAGCACCTCCTTTAGCCCAGGGCCAGATCCTGGAGACCTGGGATCGAGTCCCACGTCAGGCTCCCTGCATGGAGCCTGCTTCTCCCTCTGCCTGTGTCTCTGCCTCTCTCTGTCTGTGTCTCTCATGAATAAATAATAAAATCTTTAAAAAAAATTTCTGCTAATCTTTGCTACAAATAGTTATTCTCTATAGATAGGTAACCCAATAGTTTTTTGACATCTGTGGCTAGCTGTAATATTAAACAGAAATGAAATATACTGCACTTACTTAAATGCTATTTTAAACATAAAAGAAGTAAATTTAAAAAGGATAATTTAATGTTGTGAATAATCCAATATCAAAGTTAAGATTTCTAAACCTGAAACAGACACTATTATATAATTTATACAATTTATACAACAGACACTATTATATAATTTATACACAAGTGTATAATTTATACAATATAACTTATATATTATATAATTTATACAATTAAACAGACACTATTATATAATTTATACAGAGATGAAATAAACTTTATAGTTTTTCTTTTTCTTTTAAGATTTCATTCATTTATTCATGAGAGACACACAGATAGAGGCAGAAACATAGGCAGAGGGAGAAGCAGGCTCCCCATGGGGAGCCTGATACAGGACTCCATCCCAGGACCCCAGGATCACGACTTGAGCCAAAGGCAGACGCTCAACCATTGACCCACCTAGGTGCCCCAATATTTTTTTCTGTTGGCCTCTTTGTATGTACAGTGTGAACTAACTGAGGCTTTTAATATTCCTGAAAGCCAAAAGTCTAATATTCAATAATTATCGAATTTTCAAAATTTAAGAATTTTGGGGGGGGAGTTTTATTCATATTGATATTATCATCTTTAATGTGTAACAAAAATATCATTTTATTTATTTATTTATTTTTTAATAGTAAATTTATTTTTTATTGGTGTTCAATTTGCCAACATACAGAATAACACCCAGTGCTCATCCCGTCAAGTGCCCCCCTCAGTGCCTGTCACCCATTCACCCCCACCTCCTGCCCTCCTCCCCTTCCACCACCCTTAGTTCGTTTCCCAGAGTTAGGAGTCTTTATGTTCTGTCTCCCTTTCTGATATTTCCTACCCATTTCTTCTCCCTTCCCTTCTATTCCCTTTCACTATTATTTATATTCCCCAAATGAATGAGAACATATAATGTTTGTCCTTCTCCAATTGACTCATTTCACTCAGCAGTTCCATCCATGGAGTTGGATCCAGTTCCATGGAGTTCACCCTCCAGTTCCATCCACGTTGAAGCAAATGGTGGGTATTTGTCATTTCTAATGGCTGAGTAATATTCCATTGTATACATAAACCACATCTTCTTTATCCATTCCTCTTAAAAATATCATTTTAAGTAGACCTTAAACTGAAGTTCTAATTCTTTTGCCTTTATGGTAAACCTTTCTTTTTCAGATCTTTTTGAATATGCATGTGTTTTCTTTTTAGTAGTGGGCGTAATTCTAACAAATTTCTGATCTCAGTTATGGCATTGAAACTTGAAGATAGAGTTGTTACAAAGAGTTTTGTCCTTTACACAACCAAAGCCTAATCTATTGCCATTGGTACCTATAGCTACATATCTCAACTACTACCTTGATTGTTGTACTTCCCAGCTTAAACATCTTCATTGTTTCCTCAGTACTCAAAAGATAAGTTAAACTCCTTACATACATAAAAGACCCTTCAAAGTTAGTCCTTAGCAGCTCTTCAGCCTCCTTTCTTAACACTTTCTCTCTGTGTCTCTTTCATTCTGCTAAATTTCAGCTATACACATCTTGCAGTTCCCGCATCTATTCCTTCTGCCTGGAATCTCTGTCCCCTTCATTGACACAAAGATAACTCATTAATTTTCCAAGGCTCAGTTCAAACATTACTTTCTCTGTGAAGCTATACCTTACATCCCCAGGCTCCTTCCTTTTAGTCATGGTATACCAGATTGCAGTAACAAATAGATCCCCAAATTTTATCACATCAGCACTATATAAATATTTTCTTTCTCTTTTAACAGTTGTGAGCAAATTTCAGGTTGGTGGGATAGCTCTCCTCTATGTCATCATTCAAGACTTAACTGAGAAAGCACACCAGTCTTCAGCAGATGGCTTCCATGTTGCCCTGAATGTTGGCACCCTTTTAGTATCACACATTTAAAATATAATTGTCTCTCACCAAGAGTATAAGAGGGTTCCCCCTTCTCTGCATCCTTGCAACATTTGTTGTTTCCTGATTCGTTAATTTTAGCCATTCTGACTGGTGTAGGGTGGTATCTCATTGCGGTTTTGATTTGTATTTCCCTAATGCCAAGTGATGTTGAGCATTTTCTCATGTGTATGTTGGCCATTCATATGTCTTTTTGGAGAAATGGCTGTTCATGACTTCTGCCCATTTCTTGACTGGGTAATTTGTTTTTTAGGTGTTGAGTTTGATAAATTCTTTATAGATCTTGGATAATAGCCCTTCAGGATGGAGGTTCCTCAAGAAGTTAATTGCACTAGTAGATGTTTACCCAAAAGAATACAAACATTGTGATTCAAAGGGGCAACTGCACCCCAATGTTTATAGTAGCAATGTCCACAATAGCCAAACTATGGAAGGGGCCCAGATGTCCATCAACAGATGTGTGGATAAGGAAGATGTGACATATATATATATATACTAGTCAGCCATCAAAAAGGATGAAATCTTACCATTTACAATGATGTGAGTGGAACTGAAGGGTGTTAGGCTAAGCAAAATAAGTCAATCAGAGTATGACAATTATCATAAGTTTTCACTCATATGGAATTTAAGAAACGAAACAGAGGATCATTGAGGGAGGGAAAAATAAAATAAGATGAAATCAGAGAGGGAGACAAACCATAAGTGACTCTTAACTCTAGGAAACAAACTGAGGATTACAGGAGGGGAAGTGGGTCGGGGGATGGGGTGACTGGGTGATGGGCCTTAAGGAGGGTACATGATGAGATGAGCACTGGGTGTTATATGCAACCGATGAATAACTGAACTCCACATCTGAAAGTAATGATACATTATATGTTAACTAATTGAATTTAAATACGTTAAATAAGTTAATTAATTAATTTAATTGTCTCGAGTATTTCCTCTTTGTACATTCTGGGCTATTTTGTTCATTGATCTATGTGTGTGTTTTTATGTCAGTACCATGCTGTTTTAATTACTATAGCTTTGTAATATAGTTTAAAATCAAGATATATGATGCTTCCAGCTTTGCTTTTTCTTAAGATTGTTTTGGCTATTCAGACTCTTTTGTGGTTCCATATGATTTTTAGGATGACTTTTTCTATTTCTGTGGAAAATTCCACTGGAATTTTGATAGTGATCATGTTAAATTGATAGATGGCGTTTGGTGGCATGGACATTTTAACAATATTAGCCCATCAAATCTATGAACACAGATGTCCTTCCACTTAATTTTGTCTTCTTCAATTTCTGTCTTCTCAAAATCATATTCTTTTTTTTTTTTTTTTTTTTTTTTTTTTTACCACACAACAGATATTTGCTTTATGTGCATAACAGTATTTTCATGATCACAATTGGTCATTTCTTTTTTTTTTTTTGTTAATTAATTTTTATTGGTGTTCAATTTACCAACATACAGAAAAACACCCAGTGCTCATCCCGTCAAGTGTCCACCTCAGTGCCCGTCACCCATTCCCCTCCAACACCCGCCCTCCTCCCCCCTTCCACCACCCCTAGTTCGTTTCCCCGAGTTAGGAGTCTTTATGTTCTGTCTCCCTTCCTGATATTTCCCAACATTTCTTCTCCCTTCCTTTATATTCCCTTTCACTATTATTTATATTCCCCAAATGAATGAGAACATACACTGCTTGTCCTTCTCCGTAAATCATATTCTTTTAATTAAATAGAAATATCATTATATGAAGTGGTCATTTGTTTTATGCAAATATTAATTCTATATTTCATCTTAATGAAGTGTTTTATGAATTTATTTGTAGATATCTAAAAATCTCCAAAATTATAACATTGCCTAATTTGTACTTTGTGAGGAAATTTGTATTTTTCTGGCCAGGTCTTTTTTTTTAATTTATTTTTTATTGGTGTTCAATTTGCCAACATATAGAATAACACCCAGTGCTCATCCCATCAAATACCCCCCTCAGTGCCCATCACCCGGTCACCCCCACCCCCCGCCCTCCTCCCTTTCTACCACCGCTTGTTCGTTTCCCAGAGGTAGGAGTCTCTCATGTTCTGTCTCCCTTTCTGATATTTCCCACTCATTTTTTCTCCTTTCCCCTTTATTCTCTTTCACTATTTTTTATGTTCCCCAAATGAATGAGACCGTATAATGTTTGTCCTTCTCCGATTGACTTATTTCACTCATCATAATACCCTCCAGTTCCATCCACGTTGAAGTAAATGGGGGGTATTTGTCGTTTCTAATGGCTGAGTAATATTCCATTGTATACATAGGCCACATCTTCTTTATCCATTCATCTTTTGTTGGACACCGAGCCTCCTTCCACAGTTTGGCTATTGTGGACATTGCTGCTATAAATATCGGGGTGCATGGCCAAGTCTTTTGTAAAATGGACATGGGCTACTAACTTTGTTAACACATTTTACTTTTTTTTTTACCTTTTACATTTTTTTAAATGATATCTTTGCACTCACAAAAATTTTAGTGCTCTTTCCTTTTTCAAATATTCTGTTTATACTATGTATGTTGGCCCTTACACACATAGCAGCATTACTACCTATGAGCCCAAGCTGGGTATTTCTATAGTCTATGTGTAACTTGGCATTATAAATGGTCGGTTTGCTCCTTCTACCAAATTGCTGAAAGGCAAGTTAAATATCCTCACATGCTGGCCCACATTCCAATTTAGCCATTTTCTTTTTAAAGCTTCTAAAAAATGTGTAAAAATACATATATATTATATTATGTTCTTGCTTATTTTAAACCACTTCCTATATATGCCAATTGCACTTTTAAGAGAGTAGCATCCTAAGTTTCCTACAGTTTTCTTTATACCACTGTCATAGCCCTGAACCATTTTCACATGTTTGTTTAGTTTCTTTTACTCTAGTGAGGTCTACACTGGTCCAAATATGATGCTTTTCTTATAGTTTATATCGTGGTCTTTGCTTCTTAATACAAGATTCCTGATGATTTTTTTTTTAAGAAGAGTCTAGCCCTCCTATGTAGCCTACAACAAGAGTTGTTCTGGGTTTTGGAGAATTTCTAGTGTTCAGCTTTTTTAAAAAAAATCCAAAACTCTGCATGGAACTGATGCTTTTTAGAAAGCACCAACATAGAGATTTTGGCCTTGAATTTTTTGTCTAGGGCACTAAATTTGGCCTCCAAGACTGTATTTTCTTGTCTTCATATTTAAATGTGCAGTGATTACTGGCATTTAAATTAATGAATGCATTAAAGATGTTATATAATTTTTACTACATAATTATAGTATATTTTATATATACTATATAAAATATATATTAATATATATAGGTATTTACTAATATGTTAATGCTATCCATAACATAGTGTATAGTGTATAATATACTATATAACTCGAGTATCCTAATCTAGTCCTCTTTGCTTTTTTTGTTTCCTTCAGTCAGTCACCAGGCACTACAGATTCTGTCTTGAAAAAGTGTCTGAATAATACCTAGCATTTATTGACAATTACTATGTGCTGCACATTCCTCTCAGTATTTTACATGTATTTGCACATTTAGCCATGATAACTGCAAGATGTGTGTGTTATTTTTATCCCCATTTTGCAGATGAGAAATTTGAGGAGCATAAAGGACTAAGTAATTTACCCAAAGATATGTAATCTTCCTAAGATTAAAGTTTCAAACATAATGAAATGCTGTTGAATAGAAATGTATGATTAGTATCCAAAATAAGGTAATGTAGGTTTTAAGTAGCAATAGCAGATTCCCAGTTTGAACTTAGGCAGTCTGTCTCTAGAATTCCTATTATTAACTGATATACGTTATAGCCTTTCCTCTATACTTTTCTCTATATTTCCATCATCACCACCATAGACCAGGTCCTCAATTCCTCCTAAAGGATTTCCCTGCCTTCTTGTTCTTTTTCCTGCAATCCATTCTTCCCACCTTGGTCTGATCAATATTCTTTGGTCACCATTTCACTCACATCATTATCTTTTTTAGGAACAAGTTATGATTCGTAATTGCCCATCAAGTCAAGTCCCAAATTCTTTCCCTGTTAACTCAAGTTTCTTTATAATATGGGCTCTATTCATGGTCCAATATGATTGTCTGCTATTCATCAACGTGAATCCTTTGCTCTAGTCAGGTGAATGGTTGGACAAAACCTGATCTCATTCAAATAAAGGGAATTTACTAGCTCATATAACTGAAAAAATCCAGAGATAATTCTGGCTTCAGGCAAGGATTAACCTAGCATTTTAGCAATGTTACCAAGGATCCAGATTTACTCTGAATCTCTTATACTCTGCTTTCAATGGTGTTCATACTAACCCTCAAGGTCCGGATAGTAGATTTTCGGTAACTCTGGCATCTGCCCACTACACACGTTATTTGGTTTTAAATGGCTAGAAATTTTGCATATCCAAAGTACACTATCCAATAGAAGGGAAAATTTGTGTTTTAGCATTCACAAAAAATACACAGAACTTTAGTTTGACATAATCTTTTCAGTATCTACTTTAAATTAATTACTGGGCCCAGAGGAATAAGATGTAATAATTCATTTAGGCTTGGGTTACATGCCTGTCCCTAAGGCAATTATGATGCACACCTGGAGCTAGAGTCAACTCTGCCTAAAGCACATGGCTGAGAGTTGCAAATGGAATGGTTTCCCAAACAAGAATCCAGTGCTGTTGCCAGGAGAAAGGAGATAAAGATTTTTTTGAGACACTCAGCAAAAGTGTGCTACAGTTTCCCTCTCTTTCTCTTCCACAATTCAAATTTTATATTTTCTTTGATGTTTAACTTAATTTTGTTCACTCTGTCTCATATAATCGCTGAAGCCATATAGCATGCACCATATTGTGTACTGTAGTTGGGCTATACTGTTTTGGTACTTATATATATTTAGACCCTGTTACTCCAACAAGATTATAATTTCATTTAGGGCATAGTCTATATCTTCTTGTTTTTCTTCAGACTATGTCTTCTAACTATAGTTCCCACAGCATCTAGAACATTTCTGGGCATACAGCCAATGTATACAAGTACTTGTTTATTTGACTTATTCACTTGTTGAGTTAGGTACAACCATTTTATTCATTCTGGTCATCCTCAAGATTGAAGCTGATTTCTCTGGTTCACTCAATCATTTGGATCTCCACATCAATCATGAGGATAACCAAAATAAATGGATTGTCTAGGCTTCAGTTCATTCATTGTGCACTTACAGATGGATACAGCCTTGCTGATAAATAGTACTTACCTGTACGTACCCAAATCATGTTTCATAGTTTTGTGTATGTTTTTGAAGATGTATCATTTTTATTTAGCTATAGCTACTATTAAAACCATTTCTATGGAAAACATTCTCTAATAATTGGTTATATCTGAGTTACTGGTAAGTGTTTTCCATTTTGCAGTGTTTACTTACATTAACTACTGTGCCCTATTTGGTGTACATCTGCTTTAACGTTTTTCTATTTCATTTTATTATATTTTTCATGCCTCATAATCAAACTTCTGGAAAACATCATTAGCCATATTGAGTGCAGTTCATCTTGTACAAACAATTCACTATTAGTCGGATTTCCCCTAAGTGGAACACTGAACTTTTTCCAAATCCATGGGACTTTTATATTCCTATTGAAAAATTAAGTGGATCTCAAAGAGTTGTCTTGTCCTATCTTTTTAAGATTAAATTTCCAAAAGCTAATGAAAAGATGATGTGGTTAATTAAATACTAGTGATATGATTAGTACTCAAAGTAGGGTAATAGAAGGTATAAGATTTTGAGTCAGAAGACCTGAACTACAGTCCCAGTTGTGCCCTTCTACTACATGATCTTAGTGAGTTCACTTATCATTTTGTAAACTTAGGTTTCCTCCTAAGTAAAATGGAGAAAATGATCTCTACCAAATAGAATGTGGGAAGAATATGTGTGTGGATAAGCCTTGAAGACTTTCAAGTACTCCCACAGTACTGCCTATAACTACAGCAAAGGAAGTTTTGGAAAGTGGCTTTTTAAAAAGATATGATTGATTATGTCATCCCTTCCAATGGCTCCTGATTGAGCTTAAGAGTATTATTATGCCAAAAAGACCCTGTATGACCTGGCTGCAGTCTCTCCATCTGTATTTTCCTCTTCATTCCCTCCCTATACCCTAGTTATATTCTTCCTCACTCACGATAAGATCTGAAGCTTTCAAGCTTTTCTTACATCTAAAAAATTTGCAGAAGCTCTCCATTCTTCTTAAAGTAGTGTTTCCCTCCACTCTCCATCTATTATGATTCCTGCTCATTCTTCTAGTTGCAACTGAAATTTCACTTATTCATGAAAGCAAAGATTAAGTCTGTTTTGTTCACTGCTGTATTAGGTGTTTGGTAAATATTATTGACTGCCGGACTGAATGAATGACATATTATTTATGCCTCTACTAAACTTTAATTTGCAGTGAATTGATATAAGTACCATTTTTAAATCAATGCAATTGCTAATTTAGAAACTGCAAGGGTCATAAATATTTGTCTGTCAAAGAATTTTAAGATTTTGGAGATATTGATTTTAAACCAAGTTAAATGGAAGTGTAGTCAACAACAAAGATCTACACTAAAACTTTGCATCCTGAAAATTTTAGACTAAAGGAAATAAAACCCTAAGACTTAATTTGAAAGATTTATGTAGGTTAATAAAGAGCTTTTATTTATTTTTTAAAATATTTTATTTATTTATTTACCACACACACACACACACACACACACACACACACACACATATACACACAGAGGCAGAAACAGGCTCCATGCAGGGAGCCCGACGTGGGATTCGATTCCGGGTCTCCAGGATCACGCCCTGGGCTGAAGGCGGCGCTAAACCGCTGGGCCACCGGGGCTGCCCAATAAAGAACTTTGAACTACAGAGTAGAGAACCTACTTCTAAAAGCTAGTACAGAGGAATCTCTATTTGGGAAATGTAAGTTAACTAAGAATTATATTTGGTATTTATTTCTCACAAACATCTATAGATTTCTGCTAATTCTGTACTTTGACCCATCAGATATTTCTTATCAGTTTTGATTTTGAAAAAAAATTGATGTAAACATTACATATTCTGGGAAGAAGACTTGAATAGATATTTTTCCAAAGAAGACATCCAGATGGCTATCAGACACATGAAAAGAGGATCAACATCGCTCATCATCAGGGAAATGAAAATCAAAACTACCATGAGATACCACCTCACAGCTGCCAGAATAAGACAAAAAACACCAGGGGTTGGCGAGGATGTGGAGAAAGGGGAACCCTTTTACACTGTGTGGGAATGAAAGTGGTACAGCTACTGTAGAAAACAGTATGGAAGTTCCTCAAAAAGTTAAAAATAGAACTACCCTATGATCCAGCAATTGCACTACTAGGTATTTACCCAAATAATACAAAAATACTATTTTGAAGGGATAGATTCACCCCAATGTTTATAGCAGCATTATCTACAATAGCCAAATTATGGAAACAGCCCAAGTGTCCATCTACTGATGAATGGCTAAAGGAGAGGTAGTATATATACACAGGGGAATATTACTCAACTATCAAAAATAATGAAATCTTGCCATTTACAATGACATGGATAGAACTAGACAGTATTATGCTAAGCAAGATAAGTCAGTAGAGAAAGACAAGTATTATATGATTTCACTCATGTGGGATTTAAGAAACAAAACAAAGGGAAAAAAGAGAAGTTATGAAGCAGATTCTTAACTATAGAGATAAACTGATGGTTACCAGTGAGGAGGGGGTGGGGAGATGGGTTAAATACTGATGGGGATTAAGGAGTACACTTGCTGTGATGAGCATCAGGGTGGTATGGAAATATTGAAATCACTATATTGTGCACCTGAAACTAACATTACACTGTATGTTAACTAACTAGAATTTATTTATTTTTTAAAGATTTTATTTATTTATTTATTCATGAGAGATATACAGAGAGAGAGAGAGAGAGAGAGAGAGAGAGAGAGAAGCAGAGACACAGGCAGAGGGAGAAGCAGGCTCCATGCAGGGAGCCGATGCAGGACTCAATCCCGGGACTCCAGGATCACGCCCTGGGCTGAAGGCAGGCGCTAAACCGCTGAGCCACCCGGGCTGCCCTACTAACTAGAATTTAAATAAAAACTTTAAAAAACTGTTATTAAGCAAAACAAACAAAAAATAAAATCCACAAATATTGCACATTCGTGAAAGAAAAAATTTGGAGAAATGTAGATAGAAAAAATAAAATAGGGGATCCCTGGGTGGTTCAGCGGTTGGGCGCTTGATATATAAACTTTCACAAACTTTCCCATATTAGCCATTTTTAAATATATAATCCAATTGCATCAGGTACATTCACAGTGTTAGGCAAACATCACAGCTACTCATTTCCTTTTTTTTTTTTTTTTTTTTTTTTTTTATGATAGTCACACAGAGAAAGAGAGAGAGGCAGAGACACAAGCAGAAGGAGAAGCAGGCTCCATGCACCGGGAGCCCGACGTGGGATTCGATCCCGGGTCTCCAGGATCGCGCCCTGGGCCAAAGGCAGGCGCTAAACCGCTGCGCCACCCAGGGATCCCACAGCTACTCATTTCCAATACTTTGTCGTCATCCCCAACAGAAACTCCATACCTGTTAAGCACTAGATCCTCAATCCCCGCTCTAAAGGAAATAAAAATGATGGCCTGTAAACATATGGAAATATATCAAACTCACTTTTTTTTAAAAAAGATTTTATTTATTTATTCATGAGAGACACAGAAGGAGAGAGAGGCAGAGACAGGCATAGGGAGAAGCAGGCTCCATGAAGGGAGCCCAACGTGGGACTCAATCCCAGGTCTCCAGGATCACGCCGGGGCTCAAGGCGGCGCTAAACCGCTGAGCCACCGGGGCTGCCCCAAACTCACTTACTATAAATGAAATGCAAACTAAACAACTGTGAGATACCATTTTTCCCTTATCAGATTGGTAAAGACCAGAAAGTTTATAAATACTCTGTATCAGAAACTGTCAGAGGAATCAGGCAGTCTCATTCATTGTTGGTGTGAGTTTAAATGGTACTCCTTCAGTGAAATGAGTCAAACGGTGAAAGATAAATACTGTATGATTTCACATATATGCGGAATCTAAAAAGAAAGAAAGAAAAAAAGCAAGAAAGAAAATGAACTCATAGAAACAGAACAGTTTGGTGGTTACCGGAAGTGGAAATTGAGATATGGGGGATATAGGTGACAGTGGTCAAAACGTACAAACTTCTAGTTATAAGAGAAACAAGTCAGGGATGTGATGTATGGCATGGTGACTGTAGTTAATAATACTGTAGTGTATATTTAAAAGTGGCCAAGATAGTAGATCCTAAAAGTTCTCATCAAAAGAAAAGCATGTAATATGTCAGATTATGGATGTTAATTAGAGTTATTGTGGTAATCATTTCGCAGTATATACATACATCAAATCATGTTATACACTTTAAACTTGATTATATGTCAACAATATCCTAATAAAACTGGAAAAAACACTTTGGAATATCCTCAGTGGAGGGAATTTTGAAAATAACATATCAAAAATGAAAAGGAACAAACCATTTGACTTGGTAATTCCACTCCTAAGTATTTATCCTACAAATATAGTCACATTTGAGTAGAATAATTATTGCAGCCTTGTTTGTACTTGTAAAATTTTGGAAACAACCATCACAGAGAACTAATTAAATTATGGTACATCTATATAATGGAACACTATGCAGTTACTAAAAAGAATATGGCAGCTCAATATGTAGTTATACAGAAAGATATCCAAGATATTTTTAAGTGAAAAAAGCAAGATGCAGAGCAGTGTGCTATGCTACCATTCGTGTGGTGAGAAAGGAATCAAGATACATAAGAAACTAGTACTACTCTAGGGAAGTTGCAGTGCACAGGAGAAAGAGGGACTTAGCAAGTTATCTCCACATTATTTATTGAACAATCTACCTTTCACTACTGGCCTTGGTTCATGCAAGATACTACCTTTGTCGTATATTGCATGTTTATATATCCTTGGCTCTGGTTATTCTATTCTATGGATTTACCATTCCAGTACCTCACCAACACAACATTGTTTCAATTATTCATTATTAAATTTTTAAGACTAAAAAAATACCTGCTATGGCAAATTTTCCTTCTTTCTCTTTTTTCCTAAAAAATTTCTTCTATATTCTATTATGCTTCTTCCCCCCCAAAAAAAAAGACTGAATAATCTCTTTGGCAAGAACCCCTCTCCCCAATACTACTGGGATTTCATTGAAATGATTTAAGGGACTCCTGGGTGGCTCAGTGGTTGAGTGCCTCCCTTCAGCCCAGGGCATGATCCTGGAGTCCCAGGATCGAGTCCCACATCGGGCTCCCTGCATGGAGCCTGCTTCTCTCTCTGCCTGTGTCTCTGCCTCTCTCTGTGTGTGTGTCTCTCATGAATAAATAAAAATCTTAAAAAAAGAAATGATTTAAAATTTATACATTATTTTCCTGTTATTCATTCTATAAATATTTGAGAACTTACTCTGTGCCAGACACTGTCATACATGCTGGGAATAAGTGAGAAAGTCAATGAATAAGTCAAAAACAAGATCATTGCTCTTGAGGTGCTTACATTTTAGTAGTGTTGGGAATATAGGTAATAAAAAAGTAAATAAACAAATAGGATAAGTTCAGATAGGAATGAATGCCATGAAAACATTTTAATAACCAATATGAATCTTTGTTTCAGCAGATGGAGAAGGGAGGGGTCTTTAGATCAGGTGGCCTAGCGAGCTGACACTTATGTTGCTACCTGAATGATGAGAAGGAGCCTTATGAAGATCTGGAGGATAAATATCCCAAGCTGAAGTTAGAAATCAAGATGCTAACTGCCCCATCTCTGAAATCAGCCATTTCTCCCTGGTTCCTTTTAGTATGATTTTCTTTTCAAAGGCTGGACTTATTCAACTCTATGAATATAGCATAATTTGTTTAAGCTTTTCCCTGTGATTGGACAGTCTACGTTGCCTCCAAGTGTCTCATTATTATAAAAGCAGCTGGGTGCTCTATTTGTACCTAAATTGGATTATATTTTGTAGAACCAATCCATGCTACAAAACCAGTTTTTAGATCCAAATACCTTTAAGGGGAGCTATTTGCATGATCTAATATACATGGGGGCTTGAAGTTTTCTTTTGTTGCCCGATGAAGGTTTTTTTTGTTGTTGCTGACTAGGGTAGAGGGAGGCAGAAAATAAAGATAATGGGCAGGTAGATACACTTGGTAAATGCTGGACATCATTGTAGGGCCAATTTGAAATTTCGTGGCCCCACATTTTGACAACGTCAAAAAAGAAAAAGAGAAGAAATTATAAATCAAACATAGATTTTAGATTTGATTAGGGAAGGCCACTTCATATAGAGTGAGCAGGAAGGTGGAAGGATCATAAGGACACTTTTTGTTTGTAGTTTCCAACTGCAGGCATATTATCATCACATTTAAATTATGGCAAAATAACTCATAATTTGAAAGCCATGGAACCTGTTTATTGTGAAGTTGCATGCTTTGTTTTGAAATCACCTGATCCTTTGAGATTTGGAATCTTTATTGAGTTTAGTGACCTATTTTTCTCCTTGATCCCTTCTCCAATAAATGCTAGCACTATGAGCAGGAGCTGGAAGAGCTGATAACTTTAAAACCAGTTAACAAGGGGGAAGTACTCCATAAGCACGTGGATGGATGAAAATGAGTGAATGTGAACTTGATCACATGATTTATGAAGTTGTTGGCAATTTATTGTTATGTAGAGTGAATCGCATGTTTGTGAACAGGGCTGAGAGAAAACAAATTATCTCTTTCGTATATAATTTATGTAAGGATTTGTGGAAGGCCATGGAAATAGATGGGCTGTTATGTGGACCATCTGATAATCCTCCTGATGGCCTTTAACGACTACCAATAAGGATTCCTGGAAATAAGAAGTGGTCTTCCCTAGTACCTGGAAGCCTTCAAGCAAAATGTCCTTCTGGTCCAGATGTTTGAAAAACTAATACAATTTCCTTTCCCCAGATCCTCACATGGCAAGTATATCTTTTCTTATCCATTCAGAATTAATTATTCATGTACTGGGATCTTGTTGATAAAATGATCCAATCTTTCCTTTTTTTCATACAGAGTGCATGTTGAAGGAAAAAAATGGTTCAATTAAATGTAAAGTCAATATTTCTTACCTCTATGCCTTCAAATTCTTCTCTTCTATGAACCATAGCCTTGGAAGGAACTGAAACAATCCCCTATACCATACTGTAGGATAGGCAATTTATATTCAGGGCTCACTCCCTCCATGTACAATAAAGGAGATATTTTAGTCTCTATAACTTGGTTATTTGATTAGATTCCCCAAATCTGAAGTGAGAAAATGGACTTTGGAGAAAACCTACCTGGATTTGAGTCTCACCTCTGCCATTCACTAGCTGTATGATCTTAGCCTTTCTGTGATATTGTCTCCTCATCTGTGAAATAAGAATGAGGAATTACAGTGTGGAAAAGATGGCATAGACTTGTCTTTCCCTGATCCTCCCCGACTAAGTACCATTTTAAATATAGGAAATAATGTAAAAAGATAATTCTAAATAAAGGTGAGAGGAAGAGGATTTGGCTTGGGACCTAAGGACTAGAGAAACAGCACAGGGGCAGTGTGTAAAACCACCCAACAGAATAAGGTGACCCAAGTGCAGAATTTCCTGACTGCCACCTTAGCAACAAGAGGCAGTCTAGGTAGGCTTATTCCAGGTAGGCTTATTTGTTCTCTGATTAAACAGAAGTCACACCAACAAGACCAGGCAAGCGAAGAAGCCAAAGCAATGAGGGTTAATTGACTGACAGTCCTGCTGACAATAGGCAGCCAGGTGAAATGTTCTCCTTCCTGAGATTGGGCCTGAGATTTTCCTCTACTACTAAGAAATACTGGAGTGGCAAGCACCTGCAAAGGGGCCCCACCACTGAACATGGCATGGCCTGGGAAGCCTTTTTGTCCTTACAGAGCAGACTTCCTTTTACTGCCCAGAGGCACCTGGGTGGATGGATGGCACCAGCAAGAAGAACCTTACCACAAAATGTGTTCAGGTTTGTACCCCTTTGATTTCCTGGGACTGAGACAACCCTCTCCCTCAGGGGGAGAAAAGATACTGGATGGGCTCATTGGCAGAGTGGAAATGACAGAAAACAGAATTAGTGAACTTGCAGATAGACCAAAAGAAATCACCTAACCTGAACAACAGAGAGAAAATAGAATGAAAACAACAACAAAAACAACAGAGCCCCAGGAAGGCTCTGTGGGCAATAACAACATATCCAATACTCTTGTCATCAGAATCCCAGAAGGAGAAGAGAAGAAAGTGAGGCTAAGAGTGCAGTTGAAAAACTAATGGCAAAAAACTTCCCCAGCTTGGCCAAAGACCCAGAACTACAGGCTCAAGAAGCTGAATGAACCCCAACCAGGATAAACTGAAATAAATCCATGTCAAAATACATGATAAGTAAACTTCTGAAAACTAAAAGAGAGATAATAAACATGGGGTCATTATGAAGATGAATTAGTGTCATTCATGTAAATTGCCTAGGGCATAGAAAGGGGGCAAATTATGTGAGCTATAATTTTTGTGTGCGTGAACTATCATTATAAGCCCCTTTCTTTTTTTCTCTACTAATGTTGAGATAGGTTCCTTAATCTTTAAGAAGGGTATACATATAAATAGGTCCAAAAGCAGAGGTTTCTTTCTACATCTTCTAGGTTTCATAACTTTCAGAATCTGGATGTCTAATTTCTGGTTTTTGGGGAGGAAGGGCAGGGCAGGAAGAAAGTAGGGTAAATGACCTGAAGACTTAGTGCCCTAGTAGGCAAAAGATGTGTGACTAAATGTGCCCTAGTAGGCAAAAGATGTGTGACTAAATGGCATAATTGGGGAAAGTTTACTAAAGGTACTGTTAGCAGAGGTGTGGGCAGGGGTGGGGAAATCCAACAAAGGATGGCACAAGATCCTAAAACTAGGAACAGTAGAGAGCCTATAGGCCCAGAAGGGCAAGAGGACTGCATTGTGACCAGAGTCCACAAAAAGCTGTGTGAAAAGGCTGCCGGACAGAAAGTACGGACTTTGTTTGATTAGACAACTCTTGGTGATCTAGAAGAGAGGGAACGTGGGAAATAAATATCCCAATCTCAGAATGCCTGGATTGCTCAGTGGTGAGTGTCTGCCTTTGGCTCAGGGCGTGATCCTGGGGTCCTGTTATCGAGTCCCACATCTGACTCCCATGGGGAGTCCAATTCTCCCTCTGCTTATGTCTCTGCCTCTCTGTGTCTCTCATGAAGAAATAAATAAAATCTTAGAAATAAATAAATAAAAAATCCCAATTTCACTATGATTCCCTTCAAACATCTGCTGGTATCTCCCATTGGCCAAACCTATTGGGAAGCCAGAGGACAAGATGACCTATTTATGCAGCCCGGAGATCCCAGTTTCCCAAGCCACAGAGCAGGACAGAGAAGGGTGGGAACGGATCTGGGGGAACAATAGAAAATAGCTAGCCTAGGACTTTTGAGTCTATCAATCATTCCTGCACTAATTAACATTGATTATGTTATTCAATAACCAGAAGTATTTCCTTTTTGGCTAGTCGACTGAGAGAACAAGATCTTGAGGAGGGGAAAGAGTGAGAGGGAGATTATTTTTAGTATAAATCACTCTCGAGGAGGACATCCTGGGTTGCTTTTAACTTAGAGACAATGGGATGATACAATGGCTGTGGAAAATGGTGAAGAGAGGCTAACTGGAAGTGTGAGTGGGGATCAGAATAGATGAGAAGGGTCAAAACCAATTTGGCATAATCTGCAATTTTGCCATTAGCCCTAGTGGTCATCCAAATCTTCCTGCCTCATTTCCTCTGACACATTCACTGATATGCCATACAAAATGAATAAGGATAGCTGCCTGAATCTTGGCTTAAAGATTTCAAAGCTTAACAGTATCACAGGAATGCCTAATGTTGGAGCCTTTTGAATTTTGAAAAGATAGGTTTACCTCTGCCAAAGCAACTAAGGAGAATAGATTTACAGTCAGTGGTTTTAAAGCAGGAATTTCCTCTATACACATATTATCAGAGCTCAGATTTCATTTAATATACCTAAATGCACTAGCTCGAACTCTTGATAGCTATCTTAAAACCAAGTGATTAGAACCTTATTGTGGCTATTCAAAAGACAATTTCTCTTATGGATGCAAATCATTATTACATGATTCTGAAGCTACATTTGTAAGCACCATTAATAAAAATGCACATTTTTGACTGCAATGTGTCCTTGCAATAATAGTCTTGCAATCTAATATTTTAATACAGAAACTGGAGGTCTCGAAGCATGTGAAAGAGGCACCTGCAATTCAAGGCAGATTATGAGGTTTTTGAGTATCTCTCTTATAAGAGCAAATAAAAAGGCACAAATTTCTAGCTACTGATTAAAAAAAAAGTACATTCTCAAAATTTGGCTTTTCCAGGACTCCTGTTACTGGGAATAATCCCTTTTGTCTCTATATGGTTGTAAGAGAAAAGAAAACTATAATTCCACTGTCTAAACATCGATTCTAACTGGCTTATTAATGTTTTACTGAAAATTATGGATTAGGCCACACCGTTAGGTTTATAATTTTAAATAAGAAGTAACTCTCCTGTGTTCACTCCCTGTTTGGGAGGTGAAAGGGAATGTTTCCCCCGAGGTTTTTGTTTTATATTTTATGGTGGATGCCAGACAAAAAAGAGACATCAAATGTTTTATGGATAATCAAATGAAAACAACATATCTGTAATGAACAACAGCTGAAAAGCAGAATGATATATGGAAACTTTAACTCCATTTCTCAGAATAAATTTCAAGATGAGAAGCAAAAGGCATATATCTATCCCAAAGTTTATCTTCTACTGTTTACAAATACAGCTTTCCAATAGGAGAAAGACTTTTAATTTTTATTATTTTTTTAATAAATTAATTTTTTATTGGTGTTCAATTTACCAACATACAGAATAACACCCAAAGCTAATCCCGTCAAGTGTCCCCCTCAGTGCCCGTCACCCATTCACCCCCACCCCCCGCCCTCCTCCCCTTCCACCACCCCTAGTTCATTTCCCAGAGTTAGGAGTCTTTATGTTCTGTCTCCCTATCTGATATTTCCCACACATTTCTTCTCCCTTCCCTTGTATTCCCTTTCACTATTATTTATATTCCCCAAATGAATGAGAACATACAATGTTTGTCCTTCTCCGATTGACTTACATCACTCAGCATAATACCCTCCAGTTCCATCCACGTTGAAGGAAATGGTGGGCATTTGTCATTTCTTTTTTTTTTTTTTAATTTTTATTTATTTATGATAGTCACACAGAGAGAGAGAGAGAGGCAGAGACACAGGCAGAGGGAGAAGCAGGCTCCATGCACCGGGAACCCGACGTGGGATTCGATCCCGGGTCTCCAGGATCGCGCCCTGGGCCAAAGGCAAGCGCCAAACCACTGCGCCACCCAGGGATCCCCGCATTTGTCATTTCTAATGGCTGAGTAATATTCCATTGTATACATAAACCACATCTTCTTTACCCATTCATCTTTCGATGGACACCGAGGCTCCTTCCACAGTTTGGCTATTGTGGACATTGCTGCTAGAAACATCGGGGTGCAGGTGTCCCGAAGTTTCATTGCATCTGAATTTTTCGGGTAAATCCCCAACAGTGCAATTGCTGGGTCATAGGGCAGGTCTATTTTTAACTCTTTGAGGAACCTCCACACAGTTTTCCAGAGTGGCTGCACCAGTTCACATTCCCACCAACAGTGTAAGAGGGTTCCCTTTTCTCCACATCCTCTCCAACATTTGTGGATTCCAGCCTTGTTAATTTTCCCCATTCTCACTGGTGTGAGGTGGTATCTCATTGTGGTTTTGATTTGTATTTCCCTGATGGCAAGTGATGCAGAGCATTTTCTCATGTGCATGTTGGCCATGTATATGTCGTCCTCTGTGAGATTTCTCTTCATGTCTTTTGCCCATTTCATGATTGGATTGTTTGTTTCTTTGGTGTTGAGTTTAATAAGTTCTTTATAGATCTTGGAAACTAGCCCTTTATCTGATATGTCATTTGCAAATATTTTCTCCCATTCTGTAGGTTGTCTTTTAGTTTTGTTGACTGTATCCTTTGCTGTGCAAAAGCTTCTTATCTTGATGAAGTCCCAATAGTTCATTTTTGCTTTTGTTTCTTTTGCATTTGCGGATGAATCTTGGAAGAAGTTGCTGTGGCCGAGTTCAAAAAGGGTGTTGCCTGTGTTCTCCTCTAGGATGTTGATGGAATCTTGTTTCACATTTAGATCTTTCATCCATTTTGAGTTTATCTTGGTGTATGGTGAAAGAGAGTGGTCTAGTTTCATTCTTCTGAATGTGGATGTCCAATATTCCCAGCACCATTTTTTGAACAGACTGTCTTTCTTCCAATGGAGAGTCTTTCCTCCTTTATCGATATTAGTTGACCATAAAGTTCAGGGACCACTTCTGGGTTCTCTATTCTGTTCCATTATCTATGTGTCTGTTTCTGTGCCAGTACCACACTGTCTTGATGACCACAGCTTTGTAGGACAACCTGAAATCTGGCATTGTGATGCCCCTAGCTATGGTTTTCTTTTTTAAAATTCCCCTGGCTATTTGGGGTCTTTTCTGATTCCACACAAATCTTAAAATAATTTGTTCTAACTCTCTGAAGAAAGTCCATGGTATTCTGATAGGGATTGCATTAAACGTGTAAATTGTCCTGGGTAACATTGACATTTTCACAATATTAATTCTGCCAATCCATGAGCATGGAATATTTTTCCATCTCTTTGAGTCTTCCTCAATTTCTTTCAGAAGTGTTCTATAGTTTTTAGGGTATAGATCCTTTACCTCTTTGGTTAGGTTTATTCCTAGGTATCTTATGCTTTTGGGTGCAATTGTAAATGGGATTGACTCCTTAATTTCTCTTTCTTCAGTCTCATTGTTAGTGTATAGAAATGCCATTGATTTCTGGGCATTGACTTTGTATCCTGCCACGCTGCCAAATAGTTGTATGAGTTCTAGCAATCTTGGGGTGGAGGCTTTTGGGTTTTCTATGTAGAGTATCATGTCATCAGCGAAGAGGGAGAGTTTGACTTCTTCTTTGCCAATTTGAATGCCTTTAATGTCTTTTTGTTGTCTGATTGCTGAGGCGAGGACTTCCAGAACTATGTTGAACAGCAGTGGTGAGAGTGGACACCCCTGTCTTGTTCCTGATCTTAGAGGAAAGGTTCCCAGTGCTTCCCCATTGAGGATGATATTTTGTGGGCTTTTCGTAGATGGCTTTTAAGATGTCGAGGAAAGCTCACTCTATCCCACCACTCTGAAGAGTTTTGATCAGGAATGGATGCTGTATTTTGTCAAATGCTTTCTCTGCATCTAATGAGAGGATCATATGGTTCTTGGTTTTTCTCTTGCTGATATGATGAATCACATTGATTGTTTTACGAGTGTTGAACCAGCGTTGTGTCCCGGGAATAAATCCCACTTGGTCATGGTGAATAATTTTCTAAATGTGTTGTTGGATCCTATTGGCTAGTATTTTGTTGAGAATTTTTGCATCCATCTTCATCAGGGATATTGTTCTACAATTCTCCTTTTTGAAGGGGTCTTTCTCTGGTTTTGGAATTAAGGTGATGCTGGCCTCATAGAACGAATTTGGTAGTACTCCATCTCTGTCTATCTTTCCGAACAGCTTTAGTAGACTAGGTATGGGTTCTTCTTTAAACGTTTGATAGAATTCCCCTGGGAAGCCATCTGGCCCTGGACTCTTGTGTCTTGGGAGGTTTTTGATGACTGCATCAATTTCCTCCCTGGTTATTGGCCTGTTCAGGTTTTCTATTTCTTCCTTCTCCAGTTTTGGTAGTTTGTGGCTTTCCAGGAATGCGTCCATTTCTTCTAGATTGCCTAATTTATTGGCGTACAGCTGTTCATAATATGTTTTTAAAATCGTTTGTATTTCCTTGGTGTTGGTAGTGATCTCTCCTTTCTCATTCATGATTTTATTAATTTGAGTCTTCTCTCTCTTCTTTTAATAAGGTTGGCTAATGGTTTATCTATCTTATTAATTCTTTCAAAGAACCAACTCCTGGTTCTGTTGATCTGTTCCACAGTTCTTCTGGTCTCGATTTCATTTAGTTCTGCTCGAATATTAATTAACTCTCTTCTTCTGCTGGGTGTAGGGTCCATCTGCTGTTTTTTCTCTAGCTCCTTTATGTGTAAGGTTAGCTTTTGTATTTGAGTTCTTTCCAGTTTTTGAGTGGATGCTTGTATTGCAATGTATTTCCCCCTCAGGACTGCTTTTGCTGCATCCCAAAGATTTTGAACAGTTGTATCTTCATTCTCATTAGTTTCCATGAATCTTTTTAATTCTTCCTTAATTTCCTGGTTGACCCTTTCATCTTTTAGCAGGATGGTCCTTAATCTCCACGTGTTTGAGGTCCTTCCAAACTTCTTGTTGTGATTTAGTTCTAATTTCAAGGCATTATGGTCTGAGAATATGCAGGGGACGATCCCAATCTTTTGGTGTCGGTTCAGACCCGATTTGTGACCCAGTATGTCGTCTATTCTGGATAAAGTTCCATGTGCACTTGAGAAGAATGTGTATTCAGTTGAGTTTGGATGTAAAGTTCTGTAGATATCTGTGAAATCCATCTGGTCCAGTGTATCATTTAAAGCTCTCGTTTCTTTGGAGATGTTGTGCTTAGAAGACCTATCGAGGGTAGAAAGAGCTAGATTGCAGTCACCAAGTATAAGTGTATTATTATCTAAGTATTTCTTGAGTTTGGTTTTTAATTGGTTTAAATATTTGGCAGCTCCCACATTCGGGGCATATATATTGAGGATTGTTAAGTCCTCTTGTTGGATAGATCCTTTAAGTATGAGATAGTGTCCCTCTTCATGTCTCACTACAGTCTTCGGGGTAAATTTTAATTTATCTGATATAAGGATGGCTACCCCTGCTTTCTTTTGAGGACCATTTGAATGGTAAATGGTTCTCCAACCTTTTATTTTCAGGTTGTAGGTGTCCTTCTGTCTAAAGCGAGTCTCTTGTAGACAGCAAATAGATGGTCCTGTTTTTTCTATCCAGTCTGAAACCCTGCGCCTTTTGATGGGGTCATTAAGCCCATTCATGTTCAGAGTTACTATTGACAGATATGAGTTTAGTGTCATCATGATATCTATTCAGTCCTTGTTTTTGTGGATTACTCCACTGAACTTCTTCTTAAAGGGGAATTTTAAGAGTCCCCCTTAAAATTTCTTGCAGATCTGGTTTGGAGGTCACATATTCTTTCAGTTCCTGCCTGTCTTGGAAGCTCTTTATCTCTCCTTCCATTTTGAATGAGATCCTTGCTGGATATAGTATTCTTGGTTGCATGTTCTTCTCATTTAGGACTCTGAATATATCCTGCCAGCCCTTTCTGGCCTGCCAGGTCTCTGTGGAGAGGTCTGCTGTTACCCTAATACTCCTCCCCATAAAAGTCAGGGATTTCTTGTCTCTTGCTGCTTTAAGGATCTTCTCTTTATCTTTGGAATTTGCAAGCTTCACTATTAAATGTCGAGGTGTTGGATGGTTTTTATTGATTTTGGGGGGGGATCTCTCTATTTCCTGGATCTGCATGCCTGTTTCACTTCCCAGATTAGGAAAGTTTTCAGCTAGGTTTTGTTCTAATACATATTCTGACACTCTGTCCCTTTCGGCGCCCTCGGGAACCCCAATTAAACGTAGGTTTTTCCTCCTCAGGCTGTCGTTTATTTCCCTTAATCTGTCTTCATGGTCTTTTAATTGCCTGTCTCTTTTTTCCTCAGTTTCCCTCTTTGCCATCAACTTGTCTTCTATGTCACTCACTCGTTCTTCCACCTCATTAACCCTCCTCGTTAGGACTTCTAGTTTGGATTGCATCTCATTCAATTGATTTTTAATTTCTGCCTGATTGGATCTAAATTCTGCAGTCATGAAGTCTCTTGAGTCTTTTATGCTTTTTTCTAGAGCCACCAGTAGCTGTATAATAGTGCTTCTGAATTGGCTTTCTGACATTGAATTGTAATCCAGATTTTGTAACTCTGTGGGAGATAGGACTGTTTCTGATTCTTTCTTTTGAGGTGAGGTTTTCCTTCTAGTCATTTTGCTCAGTGAAGAGTGGCCAAAAACAAGTTTTATTGGGAAAAGGAGAAAAAGAGAGAGAGAGAAGGAAAGAAAAGAGAAAAAGAAAAAAGAAAAAAGAAAGAAAAAACGGAAAAAAGAGAAGAAAAAGAAAGAAAGGTGAAAAACAGGGGGTGGGGGAAGCATCAGAAATCAAAAAGGAAAAAAACAAAAAAACAAAAACAAAAAACCACGGGGGAGTATCTTCCGATTCTGTATACTTTAAGTCCCTTGACTTCCCCTGGAACTGGTCCGTGTCGCTGGTCTTCTGGGGGAGGGGCCTGCTGTGCTGATTTTCAGGTGTTAGCACTTGGGGGAGCTGCTCTGCCCCTGCCTGGTACAGGGCTCAGTGGGGGTTGTTTATCCCGTGAGGCCCCGGGAGGAAGCCACAGTGGCGGGGGCAGCTCTGGAAACCTGGAGTCAGCTCCCGCAGTAACTCTGGGGCTCTCCGTCTGCAGGGCCTGGGGGCTCCGGGCGCGGCTGCTGATCTGCTCAGCTCGGGGCCGGAGCGTCCTCGCTGTCCTGGGCCCTCCCGGCCTCTGCCTGTCCCAGGGGGAGGCCGGATCCTGGGCTGTGTCCCGGCGCCCTGTGCTCCGGGGCCTGCACTGTTGGATTCCCGCTCCTGCCCCGCAGCCCCCTCCGCGGAGCCTCTGCCCGAGCCCCTCCGAGCTGCTCTCCCGCAGCCGCGCAGCCCCCTCTGCACGGAGCCTCTTCCTCTGCCCGAGCCCCTCCGAGCTGTTCCTGGAGCCGCGCAGCCCCCTCTGCGCGGAGCTTCTTCCTCTGCCCGAGCCGCCGCCGCCGAGCTGCTCCCAGAGCCGCGCAGCCCCCTCCGAGCCCGAGCCCTTCCGAGCTGCTCTGGGTCCCGCCGAGCGCGCTGCAGCCCTTAGGGAGCTCGGCGCACTCTCCCCGGGGCGCAGGTGCCTGTTAGTGTCCCAGGGAGCCCGAAGGCATCCCCGCCCTCCTGGGTCCTGCTCTAACTCCCTGCGAGCCCCTTTCCGCCGGGAAGGTTGGTGCAGCTCCTGCTCCTCCGGGACGGGGCTCTCCTGTCCTGGGGACACTCGCCCCGGCCTCAGCCCGGCTCCTCGCGGGGCCCCTCCCCCTTGGAGGCCTTTTGTGTCTCTATTTCTCTTTTCCCGTCTTCCTACCTTGATAGAAGCGCGAACTCTTCTCTCTGTAGCGTTCCAGCTGGTCTCTCTTTAAATCTCAGGCCGAATTCGTAGATTTTCAGGATGATTTGAAGGTTATCTAGGTAATTTGGTGGGGGCAGATGATTTGGGGACCCTACTCTTCCGGCATCTTGACCCTCCTCCGGAGAAAGACTTTTTATTACTGAAATCTTAAAATCTTTATCAATGGCATACATGATGAAAAAGTCACTATTATAGCTACTTTAGAGAGCAGTTTGATTATTTTTAGTAGGTATTTACCTACGGAAAGGTAAGCATGTTTATACTAAAACCTGTATACAACTATTTATAGCAGCTCTATTTATAACTGCCCCAAATGAAAGCAACCCAAATATCCATCAACTAGTGAACAGAGAAACAAACTCTGATTGATCCATGCATACAATGGAATACACATTCAATATAATAGGAACAAACTATTGACATATGCAACAACAAGGATGAATCTCAAATTTGTGTTACTAAGTGAATGAAACCAGACTCAAAAGGCTATATACACAATAGCCAAACTGTGGAAGGAGCCTCTGTGTCCATCGAAAGATGAATGGATAAAGAAGATGTGGTTTATGTATACAATGGAATATTACTCAGCCATTAGAAACGACAAATACCCACCATTTGCTTCAACGTGGATGGAACTGGAGGGCATTATGCTGAGTGAAATAAGTCAATCGGAGAAGGACAAACATTATATGGTCTCATTCATTTGGGGAATATAAATAATAGTGAAAGGGAATGGAAGGGAAGGGAGAAGAAATGTGTGGGAAATATCAGGAAGGGAGACCGAACATAAAGACTCCTAACTCTGGGAAACGAACTAGGGGTGGTGGAAGGGGAGGAGGGCAGGTGTTGGAGGGGAATGGGTGACGGGCACTGAGGGGGACACTTGACGGGATGAGCACTGGGTGTTATTCTGTATGTTGGTAAATTGAACACCAATAAAAAATAAATTTATTAAAAAAAATAAAGTATGGATTTCAGTTAGCAATGTAATAGTAAAAAAAAAAACTGTCTAATTCCATTGATAAGACATTTTGGAAAAAAGAAAAACTGTAAGAACATAAGTTGAGCCAGTGGCTGAGGGAGGGAGGGAGGGTTGACAAATGGAACATTTTCTATGATTGTAGTTCCATGGCTGTATACATTTGTTAACATTCACAGAATAGTTCACCAAAAGGGTAAATTTCCCCTTATCTCAATAAATCTCCCTTTAGTAAAGTTTACACTTTAAGATATTAAATTAACCATTACAGTGAAGATGATTAACCACTTGGTGAAATTTTTAGGCCCTTTGCTTCTCTTCTTGTCCACATTTTGTGTTGGTTCCTGGTGAATTCACACTTCTACCGAAGAGTGATGGAGGCTAAAATGAGAATGGCATAAACCTTAGATCGGTTGATACGTATTAATTATGGAAAGTATAGAGGCAAATATAGGAAAACCAAAGTCTAAAATTAGATTCTGGGGGCATGCTATGGTTTTCAATGATCTATATCCCCAGGGGTTCTGAGACAGGAGAGCTCAAAGAGCTTTTGTTCATGTTAATTATATCCATTAATATCTACTGTATTGGAAATTAAAACTGAGAAATGTTAAAATCTTTATTTAATTCATTTAAAATCAACAATAATAAGCCCCATTATATGTTAACATGATACAATATATTTGTAGGGGTGCCTGGGCACCCCAGCCCAGTAAAAATCTGACTCTTGAGTTTGGCTCAGGTTATGGACTCACATATCTGCTTCTGCATTCAAACTGTTGTGATAACCCACTACATGGTAAACTTCTTACAGGATGAGTGTAAAGAAGACAAAAAAATTTAGTAATAATGCGAAAATAGTTTTTTTTTTTTAATGATAGTCACACAGAGAGAGAGAGAGAGAAGCAGAGACACAGGCAGAGGGAGAAGTAGGCTCCATGCACCGGGAGCCCGACGTGGGATTTGATCCCGGGTCTCCAGGATCGCGCCCTGGGCCAAAGGCAGTCGCCAAACCGCTGCGCCACCCAGGGATCCCGAGAAAATAGTTTTGATCTCATGAGCCCCCTGAAAAAGTATCGGAGGCACACAAGAATCCCCAGACCACATTGAGAACAGTAGTTCTATATTATTTTAGGGAAAAAGATACAGAATTTGTTAAATATCTACGACCTAGGCACTGTGCTTTATATTTTGCATACATTATTTCTTATTATCCTCATTTCATAGGTGAGAAGATGGGGTTCAGGGTCATTGAGAGGTTCAGATCACTTGGGAGGGTTAGGATCGAAACCCAGGCCTTTCTGCTTCCAAAGCAGGGGCTTTCATCATTGTATCCCAAACCCATTTTTTACTGATAATTTAAGTGTGGCCATAGAATCTGCTTCCATCCAGTGGTTGAAAGACATGGGATTTTGTATTACTGGGGCAACTGGAGATTTTATATAATTACTGTTTTATTTCATATGTTTAGATTTAATTCCTGATAAAATTGAACGGGATCAATGACTCTAAGGAAAAGCCTGCATTAATGCTAATGGGAATTGCATTCCAAACTCTCCTTTCAAAATTCTCCCTTTCCCTGTCTTTTCAAATCCAGGACACTAGTACTCTCCAACTACCTTTTCATCCCCCAGTGTCTCTTGCAGGAAGGGATCAATAAAATTAATTCTCACTTAGGTGGTAAGGACTTAAAGATACTCCTCTGAGGAGTATTTTTACTACCTGAGGGTGGAGAATGGCTTTTATTCATCTTTGTAACCCCAGCAACCTGTACACTGTCTGGAACAGTCAGCATTCAATAAATATTTGTTGCCTTTATAGATTAATGGAAAATAAAAAGCCAAAAAGGGAGTTCTTACAACCAAGGAAGAGTGGAATTTTAGTCATCCGTGGAGAAAATACATTTATTGTACCCAATAAATCACAGCACTCAGAAAACTATATATCTAACTACATGGAAAACCATTTGCTTTCACATAAATGCCCTTTGTATTCAGTTTTGATTTGGTTGTTCTAGAGACTCTGGAAGGTAATTAATTTTTTAAAATGTCAGCATCAGGGATGCCTGGGTGGCTCAGCAGTTGAGCATCTGCCTTTGGCGCAGGGAGTGATCCTGGGATCCGGGATCTAGTCCCACATCAGCCTCCCTGCGAGAGGCCTGCTTCTCCCTCTGCCTATGCCTCTGCCTCTCTCTCATGAATAAATAAATAAAATATTTTTAAAAATAAATAAGTAAAATGTTAACGTCAGCTGTTAATTACCAACATTAAAGCTAACCTTTTGTTGTTACGTTATTATTATTTCCTCACAGAGTGTCGGAGTTTTGGAGGGAGAGTATAATTCCATTTCAACTAATAGTGATGTTGTTAATTGCTTCTCTCATCAATGGTTTGTCTTTATTAGAGCTTCTGTAGTAACCAAAAGAAAGCTCCTATACTTTTCCATTTGTTGTCTTTGGGAGTTTGATCTAATCTAAGAAGGAAGAGCCTTAGTCATTGTGGAGATCAGACTCAGGGCAGGGCACATAATATGTGTGTTCTACTATAAACTAGCCTTTGCCTGATATCAATATCAGTTTTATCTCTAGCTGAATTATGTTTACATTGCATACAGCATTTTAAACCTGCAGAGGAATAATGCAAATGATAATTGTGTGCAGTAATTGAGGAAATATGTTTTTAATCTAAAATTTGAAAATAACCATGTTAAAAGTAATAGCTTCCAGCCAGAACTCATCCTAAAAATGCTGACGGAGTTTGACTGATAATTCATGCAATATTATTAAACCTTTGTGTTGTTTGCAGTTCTTCCCAACATCTTCTTTCACAATTCTAAGCCCAAAACTGAGTTGTCCATCTATGAAAAGTGATTGATAGATAAGATTATTGTTTTGCAGTGTATGTTCTCATTCATTTGGGGAATATGAATAATAGTGAAAGGGAATATAAAGGAAGGGAAAAGAAATGTTGGGAAATATCAGGAAGGGAGACGGAACATAAAGACTCCTAACTTGGGGAAACGAACTAGGGGTGGTGGAAGGGGAGGAGGGCGGGTGTTGGAGGGGAATGGGTGACGGGCACTGAGGTGGACACTTGACGGGATGAGCACTGGGTGTTTTTCTGTATGTTGGTAAATTGAACACCAATAAAAGTTAATTAAAAAAAAAAGATTATTGTTTTGTCTCTTGATGTGGCTGCTCTCTTAGAGTAATGAAAAATATTTATTTCCTATCCACCTCTAGGATAGATGACTGTTGTTATAAAATTCAAAAGACAACTTGGCCCACCCATGTGCTTGTCAATGAAGGATCAGTCTCAGAGGAATTCAGCTATTAATTATACAAGTTTCTTAGATACTTGGAATCCATTATCACTGGCAGCCTCTTTCTATGCATACTGATGTCTTATTTCCACTCTGGGCCTTGGGTCCCTTATTAAGATGGGCAAAAGTAGTCATCATGTATGTGCTAAAATTACCCTGGGCAAGGTAGATTCTAGATCTTAAGGATTATTTAAATATGATCAGGCCTTTATTTTCCATCACTGTAGTATATAATTCTGAATTACTGAGCTAAGTGGATTCAGATAAGTAATTGTAGGTTGAAGTAACAGAACGTTGTGGATCTTGCTAAGAGTGTTTCTCAAACAGCACAAATAGCTAATATTTTATGGTCACTTCTAACCACTAATTTTCTTCCTAAAAGCTCACCCTGGACTTAAGGGGTATGTGAAATGTTTGTTCTTTACTCCTTATGTTTCTTATCATGTAGAGAAATGTCTGTCACTGTGATGCACTTGGCCTCTCCGTCTTTTTTTTCAAAAAAAAAATCACATTTATTTCAATAGTTCAAAGTGCAAATACAGCAAGTCAGTTCACAATGTTTCAAGATACAGTTTTAAGTATAATGAAAACTTGATATACAAAAATGAAAGGGTAAATAGCAGAAATAAAGCTCATTTTTTTAAAAAAAATTCAAGTAACCTGAAATCCTTTAGACTAAAATATCCCATTTATGACAATTCGAAAACGCCTTAATTCATAGATACCAGTAGCACATTGCCATCCAAAAGGGCTTCTCAAAGAAGGAGAATCACCCCCAAACCAGTCAGCTCAGGACCAGAGTGGAAGTTCTTGGGGCGGGCTATTCCGGATTTGGCCGCCTCACTGTCACTGTCGATCGATACGGTTCGACCCATGATACTTGGATGTTTAGGCAAATTCTAGAAAATGTATAAAGTTCAATATGAGGCCAACACCCTGCTAAGAGATACTGAAATGGCCACTATATATTTACAAGATTTTAAAGACAATCTTAGCTTCAGGCCTTTGGTGTTACGGGGGAAAGACAGACTGATACTTTTTCCATTACTTAGAACCTTTCTGTAAGGTTAGCAACATGGCCTTTACAACCTCCTCACGAAAATCATACTTCGTTATAGATTTACTTATTTCTACACATACAGAACTTTTATGTAAAGTAGAAAAAGTTCCCGCTAGGAAGATAATTAAAGGTTGGTAATGTTCTTTGTATCACTTAGCAGCCAAGACACATGTTTATTTCTGCTCTGCAGAAGCAATGTTAGCTATTCGCTTCAATTCAGGGAGGTGTGTGCTTTCAGGATGGTGGAGATGAGATATTTATTGCATCTTTTTCTCAATCTTCTTCATCTTTTCATTATAGGCAGTAAATTGAGAGTCTGTTCCAAAAATTCTATCCCACCATGTAAATGTGGAAGCATAGTTTCCGATGAAGTTCATGTGGTGGAAATCATGATGCCGAGAACCAGCATAGAAAGAGATTAGATTTAAACGGTTCAGGGGAATGTCATAGCCACTATGGACATCAATAGTTTCTATCAAACGAATGGTCACCCATGCCCAAAGGAGAATGACATGATCACATAAAAGCATGATTCCAATGAAAAATCCAGTTCCAAGAATCAGAGTTTCCAAAGGATGTGCATATTCAGCTTCCATTCCAAATGCAGCCTGAAACTCATGATGAACTTTATGAATATATTTATATATTCTTTTGTGATGCAAGAGCCTATGCAGGAAATAGTGCCAGGTATCCTCAATCACCGCACAGCCAAAACATCTTGCTAAAAGCATATACCATCTTGGCATTCTTTCCCAATCATAAGGTATATTAAAATACTCTGTAAAATAATAAGTTCCACAGATCAAAGGAAGCTGGATACAAAAGTGATTAAAGAGAAGTACTTTAAAACATTTCCATTGGTTTTCCCATGTTTCTGGTTTATCCTTTTGAATTTTGTACTTTTTCATGAAAGGTATAAATTGAAACAAAAATCCAGGTAAACAGAACAAGAAATAAAGAACTTCGTGAACTATCAAGGATCCCCATGTTGCAATCTGGAACTTTGTATAATTATTCAACATATAGTTCCAATCATTTTTTAAAAAGATTTTATCTATTTATTCATGAGAGACACAGAGAGAGAGGCAGAGACACAGGCAGAGAGAGAAGCAGGCTCCATGCAAGAAGCCTGACATGGGACTCGATCCCAGGTCTCCAGGATCAGGCCCTGGGCTGAAGGCAGGTGCTAAACTGCTGAGCCACCTGGGCTTCCCAGTTCCAAGCATTTTAAAATGGTTATTGTAGAGGGTTCTCAGTAAAAGTGAATCTACATACTCCACAGCCAAGGATGCTGAACTAAAGATGCTGATACTTTCATTTGTTGCCATTTTTCAAATCTCTGCAGAAAGCCTTAGAATTCTGGCCGAGCGGTGGGAACGCCCTCTCTCCATCTTTTACTACTCCTTTTCATGAGAGGTGGAGTGACACAGTTAATGGGTTTGCAAACAGCTGGAGTTGATTAGACTCCTCTCTTCTTCCTGAAAATGAGCTATATCCTATTTTGTTCTTCTTTTGCTCCTATAAAAGGACTCTCCACACACCCCATGGGCAGCGGCTTGATCATATACAGCATTGCCTGCCTCTGGGAGGAGAGATCTCTGTTATTTCTGGAAATCAATTTCGGAAAATGCTCTTGACCAGTATTATTAGCCACATCTTCCAGCCTATCTCTTCTCAGTAACAAAAGCTCATTGTTTTGTCTTATTTGACAGTAGATACAGAATTCAGGCAGGGAAAGGGTGACCTTTCTAAGATGCCAACACTAATCTATCAGCATCATCTACCTAGTGAGCCATTCTCTCCAGTGCTAACTATTCTTCCATTCACTGGCCATTCATCTGTTTCATCCTTGTTCTACCTACCTTTCCACCAAACCATATTTCATCTGAAACAACTCAAGTTATCACTATGTTTACTGGTAAGTGGTGTAACCTAGGAGCTTAGCTGGAAAGAACTCAATGTCCTAGCAACTGAATAAAAAATCAATAATGAATTTCAGACAGAGTTTTCTCTGTGGCATTGTGAATTTAAAATAGTCCGGGTCTCTTTGCACAAGGGAAAATAGATAGTGAGGGAGAAGTAATTAGCTTCATAAGCACTAAAACTATTGAGATTTTAAAACAAAAAAGTTAATCTCATAACATCTACAGTTATCTCTAGTGTGAAGTAATTGGACTACGCCTCCTTAATCCAACATATTTTCTTTTAATTTTATTTCCTAAATGGAATGTTATCTCCAATGTACATAGGAATCTTATTTTACTCAAAGTAGGTTTACAAATATGAAGAGAGGTTGAGTGGAAGCACATGATATGATTTCCTTCATGACTTCCTCCTCTGTATGATGCTGGGTTCATGCCACCCTAAAGAATGCCATAATAGAGGGGTAAATTGCCCAGGCCAGTGAATATGACCTGGCCAGAGTGTCATTACCATGCCATCATGAATTTCAGGGATGGCAGAAAGTAGGTATTCTGGTACATTTTTAGATCTGAAAATTCAGATACAACCAGCATTCATTCTATTCCTACTATGTGTGTGAGTATACTAAGGACAGTGGGGAATATGAAGATGTAGCCTACCTAGGAATAGTGTATTTGCAGAGTCCTGAAATTCTTTTAACACTATCCCAGAGTTCAGAATGTGTACCAGGGATGCTGAGAATACCAGACATTTGAAACATATGCAGAGGTTCCCCAGAGCCTAAGATTTCAGCTCTGGGTCATATAACATGAGGTATACACCCTTTGAGGATTGGTTTTTGAACATGAAACCTTAGAGTTGGAAGAACCTTAGAGATTAGCTAGACTAGCTTCCAACTCCAGGTGGAAATCTCAAATACAATGCCCCTTACAGATAGTCATGTAGTCTCAACTTCAAGATCCCCACTATCCTCAATAATTCCTAGCTCAACAAGACAACTTCTTATGTGCTTCTAAAACTGTTGTATAAAATTACATGTCACTTGTATATTTATGTATGTAATTTAAATATTTGTTGTAAAAAACTTTTTTTTTTCTACAAAATACTGAACAGAAGCTCTTATTACCAGGGCAACAAAAAAATGTGGTACATTATGGTTGTTGAACAAGTTGGCTCCCAATGGTGTCTCTAAAAGAAGAGGATCCATGTAGAGTCTCAGCCCAAAATGAAAGGAGATAATCCTTTGGATTTCTCTAGTAACTTGCAGGGAGTGTACTTCTCTCTAAAGTTAAGCACTGGCCGTACTACCAAAAGCCATCTAGCTGCCATGCTTGTGGAGTAGGCAAAGTCTACAGACCACCCCCCTGGAGTTCATATTATCAGGGACGGTGAAAAGCATCCACAACAATTGAGGTAGTAGTAATAAGAGAAAACAAAGTAGTTTTAGATTTTAGCAACATAGAACTCAAAGCTTAGGCAAGATTGCCAGCCTTTCTAATTTTAACAACTATCAATTTGTATCCACAGCCCCTAAAACCAACGGCCTGCTCATATTTGAATTTGAGTTGAATGTGTTACATATGGGGAAAAGAAGAAGAAATAACACCACGAAATAACTCAAATATGACCAGCCTTAATCTGGGCTATGCCATAGAGCCTGCAGAGACTTATCAAAGCTGTTGATTATTACCCATTCCTATTGATACTTTGACAGCATCAGAAAATCAAGGAGATATCGTTAATGATTGTGGAATTCAAGGTAGTGAATTGAAGGGCCTGGGAACCTAAGAACACAGGTTCATTTTTGTTTTTCTATTTCTTCTTTTCAAAGGTTGGGCCTTTGGAAGAAGTGTAAACAGGTTCTGAAAGGCAGCTGCCTGGTGATGCAGATTATGTCAAATAACAGAAAAATGCCCAGATATGCTTCTGAGTCTAGTTATAATGAAGGATAACAAGACAAGAAAGGGAAAACAAAGTTTAGGAGCTTTCTAGTAATTAAGACAAGAAAGCTAATGCCCAGACACGGTATGTGTAATAAACTGAAATTTTTATTAGAACGAATGACACTAAACAGAAGCTTATTAGTACCATTGAGATTTGAGGGAATAGAACTTCTGGCTAGAAATTGGAGGGGAGGGTAACAGGAAGGCCTCCTCCTTGGAGCAGAGTTACATCAAAACCATAACACACCTGTCTGAACATTTGTGAATCATGCTGTCAAAAGGGAGAGCTTGCTGGCACTCTCTGGTCAGTTCCACCAATTATTTTTCCCACTCATTCTGTTTTTTCTTTAAGTTTTTATTTTAATTCCAGTTAGTTAACATTCCGCCAGTGTTTCTTAAAATACTTGTGTTTGAGGAGAGCCATCGAGATGAAGAGACTCTGTTGAATAGCAGTGGTGAGAGTAGACATCCCTGTCGTGTTCCTGATCTTAGGGGAAAGACTCCCAGTGTTTCCCCATGGAGAATGATATTTGCTGTGGGTTTTTCATAGATGGCTTTTAAGATTCTGAGGAATGTTCCCTCTATCCCTACACTTTGAAGAGTTTTGATCAGGAATGGATGCTGTATTTTGTCAAATGCTTTCTCTGCATCTATTGAGAGGATCATATGGTTCTTGATTTTTCTCTTGTTGATATGCTCTATCAAGTTGATTGCTTTATGAGCATTGAACCAGCCTTGCATCCCGGGGATAAATCCCACTTGGTCATGGTGAATAATCTTCTTAATGTACTATGGATCCTATTGGCTAGTATCCTGTTGAGAAGTTTTGCATCTGTGTTCATCGGGGATATTGGTCTGTAATTCTCCTTTTTGGTGGGGTCTTTGTCTGGTTTTGGAATTAAGGTGATGCTGGCCTCATAGAATGAGTTTGGAAGTACTCCATCCCTTTCTATCTTTCCAAACAGCTTTAGTAGAATACGTATGGTTTCTTCTTTAAACGTTTGATAGAATTCCCCAGGAAAGCCATCAGGCTTTTGTGTCTTGGGAGGTTTTTGATGACTGCTTCAATTTCCTCCCTGGTTATGGCCTGTTCAGGTTTTCTATTTCTTCCTGTTCCAGTTTTGGTAGTTTGTGGTTTTCCAGAAATGCATCCATTTGTTCCAGATTGCCTAATTTATTGGCATATAGCTGCTCATAATATGTTTTTAAAATAATTTATATTTCCTTGGTATTGGTGGTGATCTTTCCTTTTTCATTCATGATTTTATTAATTTGAGTCTTCTCTCTCTTCTTTTTAATAAGGCTGGCTAATGGTTTATCTATCTTATTAATTCTTTCAAAGAACCAACTCTTGGTTTTGTTGATCTGTTCCACAGTTTTTCTGGTCTCTATTTCTTTGAGTTCTGCTCAAATCTTTATTAACTCTTTTCTGCTGCTATTCTTCTTATAGTGCTATAAGTCCTAGCCTCAGCAATCAGGCAACAAAAAGAAATAAAAGGCATTCAAATTGGCAAAGAAGAAGTCAAACTCTCCCTTTTTGCAGATGACATGATACTGTACTTAGAAAACCCAAAAGACTCCACCTCAAGATTGTTAGAACTCATACAGAAATTCGGCAGTGTGGCAGGATACAAAATCAATGCCCAGAAATCAGTGACATTTCAATACACTAACAATGAAACTGAAGAAAGAGAAATTAAGGAATCAATCCCATTTACGATTGCACCAGAAAGCATAAGATACCTAGGAATAAACCTAATCAAAGAGGTAAAGGATCTATACCCTAAGAGCTACAGAACACTTCTGAAAGAAATTGAGGAAGACACAAAGAGATGGAAAAATATTCCATGCTCATGGATTGGAAGAATTAATATTGTGAAAATGTCAATGTTACCCAGGGCAATGTACACATTTAATGCAATCCCTGTCAAAATACCATGGGCTTTCTTCAGAGAGTTGGAACAAATCATCTTAAGATTTGTGTGGAATCAGAAAAGACCCCGCAAAGCCAGGGGAGTATTAAAAAAGAAAACCATAGCTGAGAGCATCACAATGCCAGATTTCAGGTTGTACTACAAAGTTGTTATCATCAAGACAGTGTGGCACTGGCACAAAAACAGACACATAGATCAATGGAACAGAATAGAAAACCCAGAAATGGGCCCTCAACTTTATGGTCAACTAATATTCGACAAAGCAGGAAAGACTATCCCCTGGAAAAAAGACAGTCTCTTCAATAAATGGTGCTGGGAAAATTGCACATCCACATGCAGAAGAATGAAACTAGACCATTCTCTTACACCATACACAACAATAAACTAAAAATGGATGAAAGATCTAAATGTGAGACAAGAGGAGAACACAGGCAACACCCTTTTTGAACTTGGCCATAGCAACTGCTTGCAAGATACATCTATGAAGGCAAGGGAAATTAAAGCAAAAATGAATTGTTGGGAATTTATCAAGATAAAAAGCTTCTGAACAGCAAAAGAAACAGTCAACAAAACTAAAAGACGACCTACAGAATGGGAGAAGATATTTGCAAATGACCTATCAGATAAAGGGCTAGTATCCAAGATCTATAAAGAACTTATTAAACTCAACAGCAAAGAAACAAACAATCCAGTCATGAAATGGGCAAAAGACATGAACAGAATTTCACCAAAGACATACACATGGCCAACAATCACATGAGAAAATGCTCCGCATCACTTGCCATCAGGGAAATACAAATCAAAACCACAATGAGATACCACCTCACACCAGTGAGTATGGTGAAATTTAACAAGACAGAAACAACAAATGTTGGAGAGGATGTGGAGAAAAGGGAAGCCTCTTGCACTGTTGGTGGGAATGTGAACTGGTACAGCCACTCTGGAAAACTGTGTGGAGATTTCTCAAAAAGTTAAAAATACAACTGCCCTACGACCCAGCAATTGCACTGCTGGAGATTTACCCCAAAGATACAGATGCAGTGAAAGACGGAGACACCTACACTCCAATATACATCAACTGTATACACACTACACTCCATTATAGCAGCAATGTCCACCCTAGCCAAACTGTGGAAGGAGCTTCAGTGTCCATCGAAAGATGAATGGATAAAGATGTGGTCTATGTATACAATGGAATATTACTCAGCAATTAGAAATGACAATTACCCACCATTTGCTTCAACATGGATGGAATTGGAAGGTATTATGCTGAGTAAAATAAGTCAGTTGGAGAAGGACAAATATTATATGGTCTCATTCTTTTGGGGAAAATAAAAAATAGTGAAAGGGAATAAAGGGGAAAGGAGAGAAAATGAGTGAAAATAACAGTGAGGATGACAGAACATGAGAGACTCCTAACTCTGGGAAATGAACATGGGGTAATGGAAAGGGAGGTGGGTGGGGGGTTGGGGTGACTGGGTGATAGGCACTGAGAGGGGTACTTGATGGAATGAACACTGGGTGATATGCTATATGTTGGCACATTGAACTCCAGTAAAAAAAAAAAAAAAAAGATGAATAGACTCAGGTTAATGTCTTATGAAGATCAGAGGAAGGAACTAGAAATGTGGGAATAACAAGAGGACAGCAGGCTTTGGACTTGGAAGTTGAATCCCAGGTCTACCATTACTGGCTCCGTGTCTTGGGCACTGGGCCTCACTCATTCAAATCAATAAATCCTTATTAAACTCCTGCCATGTGTCAAGCAGTGGGTTAAGCGTTAAGTCTTTGACAGTGACATTTTTCCCCCACAGGCGCCTAGGAGGTTCCCATCTGCACCGATCTACACCGGGGATGCGGGGGCGCACATGCACCGCCCGACAGCAGCCCCGCAGCAGCCCCTCCCCAGGAGGCCGCGAGGATGGTGGGTTGGGGCGGCGGCCCCGTGACAGTGACATTAACAAGCCTAGCCCTGCCATATGGAGTTCTCGTTTCTTTACTGGTAAAATGGGTTAACAATAGCACCTACCTGATAAAATCGCTTTGGGGATGAAATGGGATGGTGCACAGTGCACTTGGGGAGTTTGGCTCAGCATACAGCGGTGGGGTTTTGTAGGCATGCAACAAATGGCAACTCTGTGTACACATAAAGATGCTGGACTGTTTTACTTCTCTTTGAGTGTTCGACTGAGTATCCTGTAGAAGATGGTATGAGCTTTTCTGTATGTTAGAAGTAGGAGGTAATGGGTAGAAGCCTTGCAAAGGGGTGATTCACTGCTTGGCGTTGGAAGATGTTTCTAATACAACTGACCAAAGATGGAATGATTTGCCGCAGCAGCTTCAGAGCTCTCCAGGGTGGGAAGGAATAAAGCAGAGTACATAACATCCCCGCAAAATGTTCCCTATCTTAATTCTTCAATTTGTGGTCTGAATGTTTTGTTCAGGTTCCTTTGCTTGTGCAAACTGTGTAGGGCAATCAGATGCAGACCAGGCAGTGGATTTCTTTGCTGGTTTTTCCACTCCAGATATCGCATTCTGAAATTGGGTTTTTAGCTGGAATACAGGGCCAGGGATAGGATGAGACAAGGGAGGCAGTCAGGGTGCAAAATTTAAGGAGGTGCTCATTCTCAGGGTCATGGGAGTGCATGGGTGGCAGTTGCATGACCCCAAGATTAAGCACCGTCTTAAAATTTTGGCATTCCTTTTGTCTTGCCCTACTCCTGGCCCTGTAGAGATACTAATACAGTTAAGAGTGGGTTTGGATTTGCTCTGAGAGATCTTTCAAACAGCAGTGACACCAACCTTCTCAAGTCTAGGCACCTTGCCTTTCCAGTTCCAGTCCTCCCAGAAGCTGCCTTTACCAGGGGATTGATGAGCTAGGGGCACCCCCTCATTCCTGGGTGATTCTGGCTTGCTCATCCACTGCTCAGGTGCCAGTGCTGACAGGACATGGAGTATTCTGCACCTGGTGAAAACTGCCGGTACTTTGAAAGTCTCTAGGGGAACACTCCCTGAAATAAATAACTTTTAAAAAGACATGTTTATGGCTTTTCTCTCACCCCATAAGTATGTGCCCATTTGTCTCTGTCACCAGAGATGCTACTAATCTCGGGTTTCACAGTTTTCATGTCCTCATCCATCTTTAAGAATTTCTCCTTCCCCACCCCTTTCACTGAAACTGCAGCTGGAGATGCTCTATTGAATGAAGTCTTTGGCTCCCTTGCCTGGCTGTCGGGGATCTGGGATAAGGGCTCTCAAGCTCTGAAAGAGCCCAACCTAGGACACCTTTACTGGCATTCAAGGAAACTAGAGAGGAAGGTTTAGGGAACTCCCTAGGAAGATGGAGTCCTGAGGACAGAGGTATTGGGGCAAAGCAGCTGGAAACCTCTATTGCATGTAGTTTGGCAGACCCCTCTATCTCTGGTGCACAAAGGCCAGGGAAAGTTGTCACCCACGGAGTCCAGAGTGGTTGGCATGGGGCAGCCTGCTTCATCCTGGGAACCAAGTCTGGGGGTGATTCAGTTACCTGATTTATACTACTCTGTACTTCTTTATTTTCCCTGCACCTGTTTGGAAGATTGCAGAGATTCCAGAAATGAATATAGTGAGGGCCTGTGTTGGCATGTGGAGAGGGAGGGAGGTACTCATCTCATACCCCTATCCCTACTTCCTTCCTGACCAACTGTTTGTTAGTGAGGCTAGTTGTATCAGGACTACTGGACCTTTTTTTAAAAAATATTTTATTTATTTATTCATGAGAGACACAGAGAGAGGGAGAGGCAGAGACATAGGCAGAAGGAGAAGCAGGCTCCTCGCAAGGAGCTTGATGTGGGACCATATCCCAGGACCCCAGGATCACGCCCTGAGCCAAAGGTAGATAGATGTTCAACCACTGAGCCACCCAGGCGCCCCAACTACCAGACTTTTTTGGGGCAAATGGTGAAGAGGATTTGGGGCCCAGCAGTCAGGCTGTAAGACAATGAAACTAATACAGTAGTTCAAAGAGAGAACAAAAAGATGTGCCTACTCTCCACCTTCTGGGGAAGGGTGTCATGGTGTTGAGTGAGAAAATATTTTACCTGAAGGTGGACGAGTATTGAGAGCTCTGGAGTATATACTGGCTCACATTTTAATTTTCAGGAGGAGCACTTAGTAAATAAAAGGCAGTCCACCCCAGCTCTTGACAGCTTGTCCCAAGGCCTTAGGCAGAGGAGACTGTGAGCTTACAGAGCCAGATCACCCTTTAGAAGCCTCCGGAAAAGAGGGAAATATTAGCGGGGTGAATAGGTGCCCCACTTCGGGCCAGGAAAGAGAAATTTCAGCTTGCTACCTTGTTCAGCCACCTCTACGTGGACCCCAGGATATGGCACATTTTCTAGCAGCTCCATAGCTGGGCCCTGACACACCCACAAGCTGCCTATACAGCAGCCGCGTCCGTTGTGGGTCGGGGGCAGAGGATGGAGTGTCATCTGCCTACTTCAGAGGATCCAGTGCTTGGAAAGAATTTGGAGGGAAGGTTGCAGGGGGGTAGGGTTGTGTGAGAAAAGTGAAGAGAAAACAAATCAATTAGCGAGGTCATGCCTTGGCAGTTGCGGTAATTTTGGGAGATGAAAGTGGAGTATATATGGTCACAGGCAACTATGCCACGGTTTGAAGTTGGCTCAAAGTAGTGTAGTGATCACAGACTGTCTCCAGCCCAAGAAGAGGTGGGACAGTGTTTGTATGCTGTATTTATGTGCACAGTTGATCTAGGACCAAATGGTGAGGGAGGCACAATTTCTCTTTCATCTACCTATATTTTAACCAAACCGAACCATTTGAGTAAAATGTGTGTGTGTGTGTGTGTGTGTGTGTGTGTGTGTGTGTGTGTGAAATCCCTAGAGGCATGTAGGATCTAGCCAGCAGACGCGCTTTGAATGCTTTCATTCCTGCCTTCCCAAACCTCTCCTTTTTTTTGTTTTTGCTTTTTAAAATTTATTTATTCTTGAGAGACACAGAAAGCGAGGCAGAGACATAGGCAGAGGGATAAGCAGGCTCCCTGTGGGGATCCCGATGCAGGCCTGGATCCCAGGACCCTGGGATCATGACCTGAGTGGAAGGCAGATGCTAAACCTCTGAGTCACCCAGATGCCCCCAAACCTCTCCTTCTGCCACCCTTTTCCTCACCTCTCCTATAGGATTTTCCTGCTTTCCTCTCCCTTGCTCCCTTTTTGGTTGCCTGCTCCCCTGCTTCGCTCTGCTTTAGGTCCTCAGCACTTTTCCAGCTCTCAGCTTATTTCTCCCTGCAGCTCTCCATTCTAGTGTTCTGTTCGCCACCCTCCCCTTCTCTGTACCCCTCTCTCCCACTTGCCTCCCTTCTGTCTTAATTCCCCTCCTGTTTTTCTTCCTTCTAATCCATTTGCTTGGACCGCCCAGATTTCTCCCCTCCAGGACCTCAGGGTTGATGTTCTGCTCTCCTCCTGACTTCTTTCTAGGACAAGGCAGAAAAGGCTAAAAACCTTAAGTGTGTACATACACCGAGACTGCCCTAATTTCCTCCGATTGTCAAGAGGAGGTAAGGGGTGGGAGAAAGGGCGGAGCTAAGGGCAGTCTGAATTAATGAAAAATCGAAGTAATAGAACATTTTGAAAGAAATGTAATTGTATTACTTTCGAGTACATCCAGTAATACTGCTAACTGGAACAGAATCTAAGAGAGTAATATAAGTGCTTTAACAAAGAGATAAGAATCATGTATAATTAGCATTATTATGCAGCTGTTAAGGTCCTCATTCTTAAATAGGCTAGTTCCCTTATGTGTACGCTAAATGTATTTGGAGACCTCTTTCCGTGGCTACAGGTAAAATCCTATTACAAAAGTTCTTTATAGCTCTGATTTCCATGTCACTGCAGATGATCCATTATAACAGTGATTTGTGGGTCTGGTTACCCAAAATTGCTAACAATAACGTACAATAAATGCTTTCTCTGGTCCCTATGTACTTAATAGGTATTCCTTTACAAAGATTGTGAGCTCTTTCCATTGCAGATGCTAAACAGGAGAGGGAAGTGGAGATGAATTAATTTTGGAGCAGAGCCATGTAGATGTGTGTATTTGTGTGTCTGTGCACACATCCATGGCTGTCTATTATTGAGCACTTATACAAGGGAGAATGACTTAAAAGGACTGTATGTATAGTAGCATGCATAAAGGAGTCTGGCTGTGTGTCTGTGTGGATAAAGGCATGATAATGCCTGGATGTGTGTTTAGGTCAATAGGCATCACTCTTCCTTCTCTTTCCTTCCTTCCTCCTCCTCCTCCTCCTCCTCCTCCTTTATTTTCTATCTAATTTTATTTTATTTTTAAAAAGATTTTATTTATTTATTCATAAGACACACACACAGAGAGAGGCAGAGACATAGGCATTGAGAGAAGCAGGCTCCCCACAGGAAGCCCAATCCAGGATTTGATCCCAGGACCCTGGAATCATGCCCTGAGTTGAAGGCAGACCCTCAGCCACTGAGCCACCCACATGTCACTTTCTCTCTGATTTTAAAGCAAAATCTCTTCAATCTTCAGCCAGTTATTTCCATCTTAATCCTGTCTTTTCTTCTCCATCCATAGCCTTCTTTGTTTTCCCCCAGGGATGTCTACCCATGATTAAATCAAAACACCTTTTAGAGATGTGCCCAGCGCCCTATTAGGTGTCAAGGAAGAGTTGGAGAGGGAAACCAAGGAAAAAGCCTTGTAAGGGTGACAGTAAAGAAGATACTAGTCTTCTTTGGTGAGTTCGGCCATTTTAGGACATAAAATTCCACAGGTAATTCTCAGACTATCTCCCTGGTACCCCTGTAAACACCCTGACACCACAGTGACCTTGGCTTCCTTACTCCCAGTGATCTCCCTCACTGCTCACTCAACCTCCTCACAAAAGGCCAAACCTTTAGGATTTCTTACCCCTCATAGCTCTTCGACTTCCATGATTTCCCCCAACTCTGAATTTTGGTCTCTCTCACTAACCTCAAAATCATTCAGTTATTCATTCATTCACACAACAAATACTTGGTGATGGATATTCACGTGTCAGATACTGTTTGTTCTTGGCATGAGGGATATATCAGTGAACTAAAGTCTAAAAAATACTGCCCAGGAGCTCTTATTCTAATGGGCGGGGGGGGGGGAGACACACAGATAACCAGCAGGAAACAACGAACGCGTAAATGATATTTTATATTCTATCAAGGCGATGAAGTAAAACAAAGTAATAGAGATTGGGAGTGAATGTGGTCCAGTGTTGGGGTGGGTGTCAAAAGTGACAATTTTAGGCAAGGTAGTCTGATTTGCCCTTTCTTTTCTTTTTTAAATATTTTATTTATTTCTTCATGAGAGAGAGAGAGAGAGAGAGGCAGAGACATAGGCAGAGGAACAAGCAGGTTCCCCGCGGGGAGCCTGATGCGGGATTCTATTCCAGGACCCCAGGATCATGACCTGAGCCAAAGGCAAACGCTCAAACACTGAGCCACCTAGGTGCACTGATTTGCCCTTTCAAAGAAGGTGGCATTTGAGCCCAACTTGAAGGATATGAGGGAGTAAATAATGCAGATTTCAGGAGGCAAGGGGAAGACCTTTGTAGTGCACACAATAGCTAGTGCCAAGGTCTTGTGGTGGGAACATGCCTGGCATTTTTTAAGGCCCCAGGGAAGATGCACGGGGGCCAGAATACAGTGAACCATTAACAGGAAATGTGATCCAGAAAGGGAATGGTGAGAGATGGAGAGATTTATCCATACACTTCTTGTCCTCTACTGCCTGTTGTTCACCTTCATTGTGATTACTTCCTATATAAAATGCTTAAGAAATAAGGTTCTATGGATTTAAAGAGAAAGCATGTAGAAGGAGCTTGGAACATTATAGGCCCTTCTGGTATGCGTCCTCAGTTCCTTCCAACTTCCTTAAGTCCTGGCTGGACTTCTCACCAAGAGTGTAGAGAGATTCCGTGAGACTTCCATAGTTTCAATTTCAAAATCTTTTTTTTTTTTTAAAGATTTGATGGATTTATTCATAAGAGACACAGAGCGAGAGGCAGAGACATAGGCAGAAGGAGAAGCAGGCTCCCTTCAGGGAGCCTGTGGTGGGACTTGATTCCAGGACCCTGAGATCATGACCTGAGCCAAAGGCAGACACAACCACTGAGCCATTCAGGTGCCTCTCTGTTTCAAAACCTTTGACTTCCTCCTCTCTTTTGCTATATTCTATCCTTAAGAAAAACTTATTTCTCTCTTTTTGCTAAGGCTGAACTCTCTCTACCTGTGCTTTTTATTCCCATCTCTTCCCCTCCTGATCCTCTTTCTCACATGCATTTTTAAACCCTTCCTTTCATCTGGCTCTTGCTCTCCTGGAGACGAGTATGCACAGGCATCCCTTACCGTAAAATAGCTTCCTTTAACCCTACTACATACTCAAGCAATAGCTTCATCCCTCTCCCCTCTCAAATTTCATAAAAGAGTCCTGTTGCTTTTTCTGTTTTAACCCACATGCAATTTGGCTTCCAATTTTATTTCTGTGTTTAACTGAACTCGGGATGGTTACTAACATCCTCTTTCTCACCAAATACAGGAGCATATTTTTAGTCCTCCTCATTCTTGGCTCTTTTGTGATGGGCTTTCTTGAGAGGGCAGAGATTTTGAATCAAAGCCAATGTGGATTTGGACCCTGACCCAGCCACTATGTAACTTTTTTTGAGTGGTGGAGCCACAGTTGTTGTTATTGTTGTTGTTGTTTTAATCTCTAAAAAGGGGTTGATAATATCTACTTTGCTAGGAGCTGGTACAACTTAGAGACAATGGATATAAAGTATATAGTAGGGACTATTTGGGTCATTTCTCTCCACCTTTTGTGATTGATTTTGTTTTGTTTTGCTTTTTGTTTTGAGAGAGAGAGAGAGAGCGCGCGCACAAGCAGGTGGAGGAGGGGCAGAGAGAGAGAGAGAGAAAGAGAAAGAGAATCTTAAGCATACTCCATGCCCAGTGTGGAGCCCAATGCTGGGCTTAGTCTCATGACCCTGAGATCATGACCTGAGCTGAAATCAAGAGTCAAATGCTTAACTGAGCCACCTAGGTGCCCCTGTGATTGAGTTTTAAAATCACTTTTGCTGGGTCTTCCTCCTCTTGCTTTCTTAAAAAGTTTTGCATGCCCAAGGTTTCACCTTTGGATCTCTTCTCTCATCATACTGTACTTCCTTAGTGTCTTATCTACTACGACCTATTCAACAAATAGAGATATTTGGATACATTTGACGCTAGTTCTAGGTCCCTAGAAACCTCTCCTAAATGCCGTACATCCATGATACCGTCCAGTATGTACTTTTGGCGATTCTCCTTTGGGGATAAATAAGAGCAGAGTTTGGAAGGACATGGACAGACAAAGAGTTGAGGTAAGGTACTGAATTCTTAGCTGAGGAGTTTAATTTGATAAGGTCAGCAGACTAAAGGGATTCTGAGGAGTAACATGATTTGAATTTAGCATCTTAGAGGAATGCACTAGAACAGAGAGAAGCTGGAGCAGAGAACCCATATAAGAAGATAATTATGAGGGCAGCCCCAGTGGCGCAGCGGTTTAGCGCCGCCTGCAGCCCAGGGCATGATCCTGGAGACCCTGGATCGAGTCCCACATCGGGCTCTCTGCATGGAGCCTGCTTCTCCCTCTGCCTGTGTCTCTGCCTCTCTCTCTCTGTCTCTATGAATAAATAAATAAAATCTTTAAAAAAAAAAGAAGATAATTATGATAATTTAGATGTTATTTGATGTGATTCAGGAAAGAAAAATGAAGCTAAAATCCAAGGAATCTTACAGAGAAAGGATTAAGAATCCTTGCCATCATATTGGATAGAGTATAAAGGTTTGAGAGGAATCAAAAACATTCCACAGTTTCAAGAATGAGACACTGGAAAACGAGAGGTGCCATTGGTGGCAATGGTGAGGCTAGGAGGAATTCTTGTTTTGAAAAGGATCAGAAGAGTGAGGAGGGAGAGTAATTAAAATTTTGATATATTAAGTTTCAGAGGACAGAAGGAAACCCAAGGGAAAACTATCTTTTGGGTAACTGAAACTAGAATAGAAGAAAGAAAATAGGAAACTAGAGTTATTCAGTACTGGTGCTGGACATATTACATTCATTTGTGTATAAAGAGTAGCCAAAATTGGGAGAATAGATGAACTCCCCTAAAGGAGTACCTACAAAGGGGAATGGGTGGGGGGCAGTAATTGAATTTTTGGAGACAGCCAGAGGGAATAAGTGGGAGGAAAAAAGAAAGCTGGAGGAGCCAGAGACAGAGAATTCAAAAACATAAAAGGAGAAGCAGTGTGAGAGAAGCCTACTGACTTTTGCACTAGTTCATAGATCCCTAACTGACTTTTTCGTTATGTACCCACTCTCTTTGACTCCCCCAGCTGGTCCCAAGCTTTTCTTTCCATCCATTGTTTATCTGGGCCTCCTGGGCCTGAGTCTAATTATTATTCCTACTGTCTAAATCACTCTCAATTCATGCTTCCCTGCATCCATCAGCTATTAACCCTTCCTTCCTAGGTAGTTAACATAGTCAAGCACACTCATTTACAAAAAGCATACCTTTCTTTGCTAATTGGGTAAGTGATGTTGAAGAACTAGAATACAATAGTAGAGAATTTTAGAAACAATGAATGAAATATTACACCAGTACATTCTCATTAAGTCCCTATTGTGTGTCCAGCTGCCCCAAATCAGAAAATACTGTGAATAAATTACTATGTAATATGCACAATAAGGAGAGTAATATCTTCTAGACTTATGTACATTCTCTTTCTACTTTTAAAGGCATTCTTTCCTCAACGTACATCTTGCCTCCATTTCCCCGTTTTCTTTCGTTACATCAATCATATCTCTTTCCTTTCACACACTCACATTGTACATGCATCCATAAGTACTCTCAAATGCCCAAGAATTTTCTATGCTACACCAACTTTCATGCAAAAAATTTCATTCATATGTTTTTATACTTTTCTCCAACTATTTAGCCAATTCAATGGAGCAATGTTATCAACAATCTAACATAAGAATTAAATTATTTGGGATCCCTGGGTGGCGCAGCGGTTTGGCGCCTGCCTTTGGCCCAGGGCGCGATCCTGGAGACCCGGGATCGAATCCCACGTCGGGCTCCCGGTGCATGGAGCCTGCTTCTCCCTCTGCCTGTGTCTCTGCCTCTCTCTCTCTCTCTGTGACTGTCATAAATAAATAAAAATTTAAAAAAAAGAATTAACTTATTTATATTTTCCATCTTTGTATCTCTAATAACATTTTGCTAATAGAGGGTATAACATAGAGATCTAATATTACCTTTGATTTAGAAGTAGATATTTTCTCTGTGATTTACATTTTACTTTATTATGGTTTTACAAAATGAATAATGCCCTTATTCTTTCTTCTGATTATTGAAACCATACATATTCATAATAAATTATTAAAAATTTAGAAAACTATAAATAATAACCAGATATCTTCTGCAATCATGACAGAGTAACTGGCAATGGACTTACCTCCTGTGGTGGACAGCAATAAAACTAGAAAAAATATTTGTGGACACTATTTTCAGGAATTAGACAATAAGAAGTATAGAAATATGATTTCTGAGAGAAAGGAGATAAATGAGGTAAGCCACACATTTTCCCATCTCTCTACTTAGAAACAATTTTCTAACAATGACATAGATCAGAGTTTGTGAAAGTTTCCTTCAAACATTTGACTGAGGTCTAAACTGCACAAGTGCAGAATAAGTTGCCATGAGATCTAGCAGAATGTGGCTGTTAGGAGTTGTGAGTATAATGGAGATACTAGAGTTCACACAATGTGGGGAGATGTTAGAATTATGTTTCAGCCAGAGTTGAGAGACCTTGTAAAAACCAAGGCGTGCAGAATAGGCATCAGAAAAGCCATTCATTCCTCAAGAGTAAAGACCATCTCCTAGAGGTAGGGCTACTCTAGACATATCCTAACAAAACTTAACCTCTATAGATTAAAGGAGAAACACTACTAAACAAACTTCATATCAGAGCAAAAGCCATCACTCTAACAGAAGAAAACACATCCAGACTCCTTAAAAGGTATCATTCACTGTAACTGGTAGATGATAAAAAAGATCACTAGATATATGAAGAAGCAGGAAATATAATCAAAATCAAGAAAATATATGCTGTCAGTAGAAAAAAAAACCTCTGTAATGGTCCAGATATTGTAATGATCGGTTAAAGACTTTAATTCAATAATTTTAAATACGTTCAAAGACACAAAGAAAAATATGATCTTAATGGACATAAAGATGAGGAATCATAGCAGAATGGAAATTTTAGGAATGAAAAGTACAAAAATAGAATATAAAAAAATAAGCTAGATAAACCTAACAGCAGATAGAAAATGGCAGAAGGAAGAGACAATGTACTTGAAGACAAAAACCATAGAAATGACCAAATCTGAAAATCAGAGAGAAAGAAGATTGAGAAAAAAAATAAACAGAGTTGCAGTGACCAATTGGAATCCCAGATGGAGAGGAGAGAGAATGAAGTAGAAAAAATACTTGAAGAAATAATGGTTGAAAATTCCTCAAAGGTGGTAACATTAAGCAACTTACAGATCCATAAAGCTAAGTGATTTCAAAGAAGAAAGAATACAAAGAAGTCCACACCTAGTTTCATCACAGTCAACCTGCCCAAAATAAAAATAAGGAAAAGCAGTAAAAGAGAAGTTACATACAAAGGAAAAATAATATAAATAGGGGCTGATGTATCACTAGAAACAATGAGAACCCAAAGTATATGAATGATATGAGAGAAATAAACAAGAAGGCAGTCAATCCAGAATTTGGCATCCATCAGAAAAGACTCTTCAGACACAATTTATTTTTATTTACTAATTTATATATTTTAAATATTTTGTTTATTTGACTCAGAGGGAGAGAATACAAGCAAACAGAATGGCAGGCAGAGGGAGAAGGAGAAGCAGGCTCCCTGATGAGCTGGGAGCTGAATGTGGGGATCGATTCCAGGGTCCTGGGAGCATGACCTAAGCAGAAAGCCAATGCTTAACGAACTGAGCCACCAAGGCACCCCTCAGATATGACAATTTTTAAAAAGACAAATTTTTAGTGAATAAAATCAGAGATAATTTATCTCCAATGGATCTTCTCTATGGGAATTATTAAAAAAACTCTTCAGGCAGAAAGAAAATTATAATGTGATATTTAATTGGACATTTGTATTTCTTCTTACAAATTGTTCATGTCCTTGCTCATTTTTCTATTAAGGTGCTATTATTCTTATTTATCTTATTTATATGACAAATATCATATGATCATCTGAATAGATGCAGAAAAAGCATTTGACAAAATTCAACATCCTTACATGATAAAAACTCTCAACAAATTAGGAATAGAAGGAAATTACCCCAATTTAATAAAAGCCATATATAACAAACACTCAGCTAAGAGCATACTCAACAGTGAAAGTTTGAAATCTTTTCTTCTAAGATCAAGATCAAGACAAGGATGTCCACTCTCACCACTCCTATTCAACATAGTACTGGAAGTCCTAGCTAAAGCAGTCAGGCAAGGAAAGAAAAGATATTCAAATCAGAAAAGAATTACAATTATCTCTATCTACTGATGACATAATCATATATAGGGAAAATCCTAAAGTTTCCATCAAAAACCTGTTAAAACTAACTAAAATTAAGTAACATTGTAGGACATAAATTAGGCACAAATTCAACATGCAAAACTTAATTGAGTTTTGATATACTAAAAATGAACTATCTGAAAAAGAAAGAAAGAAAGAATCCTATTTACAGTATCAAAAAATTAATAAAATATTTAGGAATAAACTTAATGAAGGAAGTGAAAGATCTGAATACCAATACATATAACACATATCTACTGTACATACTGTACGAATATATATACACTATTTTAAACCAAAAATCATAAGACATTGATGAAAGAAATTAAGGAAGAAAAAAATAAATGGAAAGTTATTCCATGATTATGTTATTGGAAGAATCACTGTTATTAATTCATATTGCTCAAAGCCATCTATAGATTCAGTGCAATCCCTATCAAAATTTCAATGGCATTTTTCACAGAAATAGAAAAAAATAACCCCCAAATTTATATGGAACCACAAAAGACTATGAATAGCCAAATAAATATTGAAAAAAAGCAACATTGGAGGAATCATACTTCCTGATTTAAAACTCTATGAAAAGGGCAGCCCCGGTGGCCCAGCAGTTTAGCGCTGCCTTCAGCCCAGGGCGTGATCCTGGAGATCCAGGATCAGTCCCATGTGGAGCTCCCTGCATGGAGTCTGCTTCTCCCTCTGCCTGTGTCTCTGCCTCTCTCTCTCTCTCTCTGTGCCTCTCATGAATAAATAAATAAAATCTTTAAAAAATAAACTCTATGAAAAGCTATAGTAATTAAAACAGTGGTACTGGCACAAAAACAAACACATAGACCAATGGAATGGAATTAAATAGCCAGAAATAAACACATGAATATATGGCCAACTAATATTTGACAAGGGAACCAAGAATTCTCAGTAGAAAGACTCTTAAATAAATAGTTCTGGGAAAACTGAGTATCCAAATGCAAAAGAATGAAATTAGACGCTTGTCTTATATCACTTAAAAAAATTAACTTGAAATGGATTAAAGACTTCACTTTAAGACCTGAAATCATAAAATTCATAGAAGAAAATATAAGGGAAAAGCTCCTTGACATCGATCTTGCATATGACACCAAAAGCACAAATTAACAAATGGAACTATAGCAAACTTAAAAAGATGAGCATGGAGTAATGTATGGAACTGTTGGATTACTGTACTGTACAATTGAAACTAATATAGCACAGCATGTTAACTATGCTGGAATTAAAATTCAGAAAAAGCAAAAGAAACAGTCAACATAAAATGAAAATGCCACCTACAGAATTGGATAAAATGTTTGCAAACCATATATTTAGTAAGGTGTTAATATCCAAAATATATAAGAAACTTATATGACCCAATAGCCAAACAAACATACAAGCAAGCAAGCAAAAAACTACCGCAATCTGATTTCAAAATGGACAAAGGACCTGAATAAACATTTCTTCCAGAGAAGACATAAAAATGGCCGATAGTACATGAAAAGGTGTTCAGGGGATCCCTGGGTGGCGCAGTGGTTCGGCGCTTGCCTTTGGCCCGGGGCGCGATCCTGGAGGCCCGGGATCAAATCCCACATCGGGCTCCCGGTGCATGGAGCCTGCTTCTCCCTCTGCCTGAGTCTCTGCCTCTCTCTCTCTCTCTCTCTCTCTCTCTGTGACTATCATAAATAAATAAAAATTAAAAAAAAAGAAAAGGTGTTCAATATCACTAATCATTAAGCAAATGCAAATGCAAATCATGATGATGTAGTGCCTCATACGTGTTAGAATGGCTAGTATCAAAAAGACAAGATAATGACAAGTGTTAGCGAAGATGTGGAGAAAAGGGGACTTTGTGCACTATTGGTGGGAATGCAAATTGGCACAGTCCTTATGGAAAACACTAAAGAGGTTCCTCAAAAATTAAAAAATAGACCACCATATGATCCAGCAATCCCAATCCTGGGTATATAATTCAAAAGAAATAAAATCACTATCTCAAAGAGATATCTCCACTCCTGTGTTCATTGCAGCACTATTTATAATAGCCAAATCATAGAAACAACCTAAGTGTCCATTAATAGAGGAATGAACAAAATTGTGATATATACATTCCACACCTCTTTCTCTCTCCACTCTTCTTAAAAACTGAACTCCTAGAAACAGAACAGATTGGTGGCTACCAAAGGTGTGGGGAGTGTGGCTAGTAAAAGTGGCCAAAATTAAAAACAATAATAAAAAAGAGAGATCCATGAAGTCTGTATAGAAAATCATAAAATAATGCTGAAAAAATAAAGATCTAATGTAAAGAGAGATTTAATGCATCCATATTTCTTATGTATAACACAAAAATCATAACTTAAAAATGAAAAAAATTTTAATATCTCAAAGTTGAAAACTTCCGCTTTTCAAAAGATATTGTTAGAATCCAAATACAACACTGGTTTTATATGATATGTTGGAAAATTGAATTTAAATAAAAAAGAAAAAAATAAAAACAAGCAAAAAGAAACAAACACATAAATAAGAGAGAAAACGAATACAGATACAAGCCATATACAGGGAGAAAATATTTACAAAACATGTATCTGATAAAGGACTTGTATGTAGAGTATATAAAGAACTTTCAAAACTCAATAAGAAAACAAACAACCAGATATATAAAATGGGCAAATAAAATTTTTAATGGCTTAGAACATTTTATTTTTTCCCAGCTTTATTGAACTATAATTGACATGTAACATTGTGTAAGTACAATGCATTGATTTGATACACAGATAAATTGCAAAATGATACCACCAGAATATTAGTTATCAACTCCATTCTGTCACATAATAAGCATTTCTTTTTGTGATGTGAATGTTTAAGATGTACACTCTTAGGAACATTCAAGTATATACTATTTTTAGCTATAATCAGCATGCTGTACATTATTCCTAGATTTCTTAATCTTATAACTAGGAATTTATATCCTTTATCTCCCCATTTCCTCTGCCCCCAAACTCCTAGTAACCACCACTATGCTCTATATCTCTGAGTTTGTCCTTTTTCTATTTCCAAATCTAAGTGATATCATACAATATTTGTCTTTTTCAGTCGGACTTATATCCCTTAGCATAACGCCCTCAAACTCTATCCAAGGTGGCACAAGTGGCAAGATTTCCTTTTTCCTCATGGTTGAAAATATTTGTGTGTGTGTGTGTGTGTGTGTGTGTGTGTGTGTGTGTGTGTGTGTGTAATCAATCCATTTATCCATAGGTGGGCACTTAGTTTGTTTCCATATCTAGGCAATTGTGAATGATGCTACAATAAACATGGGAAGGCACATATCTCTTTAATATCCTGTTTTCACTTCCTGTGGATATATACACAGAATTGGGATTGCTGAATGATATGATAGTTCTATATTTAATCTTTTAGGGAACCTCCCTTCTGTTTTCCATAGTGGCTGTGCCAATTTACATACCCACCAATAGTGCACAAGGGTTCCCTTTCTCCCCTTGGCAACACTTGTTATCTTTTGTCCTTTGGTGCTATCCATTCAGACAGATGTGAGGTGATATCTCACCATGGTTTTGATTTGTGTTTCCCTGATGATTAGTGATGTCAAGCATCTTTTCATGTTCTTGTTGGCCATTTGTATGTCTTCTTTAGAAAGCTGTTCAGTTCCTCAAAATGGGCGAAGCATTTAAACAGACACTTTACCAAAAGAGATATATGGATGGTAAGTAAGCCAGTGAAAAATGCCCAATATAATGTGTCACTAGGAAGATAAGAATTAAAACCAGGGAACTGGAGGGTATTATGCTGAGTGAAGTAAGTCAATCAGAGAAGGACATACATTACATGATCTCATTCATTCGGGGAATATTAAAAATAGTGAATGAGAATAAAGGGGAATGGAGAAAAATGAGTGGGAAATATCAGAGAGGGTGACAGAACATGAGAGACTCCTAAGTCTGGGAAATGAACAAGGGATTGTGGAAGGGGAGGTGGGAGGGGGGATAGGGTGACTGGGTGATGGGCACTGAGGGTGACACTTGACGGGATAAGCACTGGGTGTTATACTATATATTGTCAAATTGAACTCCAATAAAAAATATACAAAAAAACTAAAATAAATAAAAAATAAAAAAATTCATCCATCTATGTTTTATAGTTTTTAGCACACAAATCTTGTAAATATTTTTATGTTTTTACACAAATAATTTCTTTTTTAGTAATTTAAATGATACTTTTTTGGTTTTTAAAAATGTAGATATAATTGATAAATAACATTATGTTAGTTTTAGATATACAACATGATTTAATATTTCTATAGAGTAGGAAAAGATCACAATAAGTCCAATTACTATTCATCACAATGATACTGTATTTAAAATTTCAGTAGCCATGTATGTGTCTATTGTTAATACATAGAAATATTACTGATTTTTGTATGTTTATCTTGTACACTTTGACCTTGCTGATCCCATGTTTTAGATATGGAGTTTTTTTAGTAGATTTCTTGGTTATTTCTACAAACAACATCATGTGATCTGCAAATAAGGACAGTTTTTTTTTTCTATTCTGTATTCTTTTCATTTCCTTTTCTAGTCTTATTATAAACTGGCTAGAATGCAAAGTGCTATGTTGAATAAGAGTGATGAGAGTGGGCATCCTATCTTTTTTCTTAGGAGGAAAGCATTTCACCATTAAATAAAATTTTAGTGGGGATCCCTGGGTGGCTCAGTGGTTTAGTGCCTGCCTTTGGCCCAAGGTGTGATCCTGGAGTCCCGGAATCGAGTCCCGCGTCGGGCTCCCGACATGGAGCCTGCCTCTCCCTCTGCCTGTGTCTCTGCCTCTCTCTCTCTGTGCCTATCATGAATGAATAAATAAAAATCTTTTAAAAAATAAATAAATAAAATTTTAGCTCAGATTTTATATAAATCTCTATTAAGTGGCACACATTGTCTTCTACTTTTTTCTGAGAGTGTTTATTTTAATCATAAATATATATATTGATTGGTCAAATTATTTTTCTGCATTGATTGATATGATCATGTAATTTTTCTTTTTTATCCTAGTAATAAGGCAGATTATATGATTGATTTTCAAATATTGAACCAGACTTGTATCTCTGGAATGAACTCCATATGGTCATGGTGGATAATCCTTTTATGTATTGCTGAATGTTATTGCTAATATTTTGTTGATATTTTGTGTTTACATTCATAAGGACTACTGGTTTGACATTTTCTTTTTTGTAGTGGCATTTTATTTTGATATCGTGGTAATACTAGCTTCATATAATTATTCTCATCTTTCCTCCTATTCTAATTTGTGGAAAGTTGTATAGAATTGGCAAAAATTGTTCTTTAAGAGTTTGGTAGAATTCTCCAGTGAAACCATGTGGGCCTGGAAATTTTGAGAGGGTGATTTTAAAATCAGAATTTAATATTCTTAATAGATATCAGGCTGATTATCTATTTCATTTTGGATGAGTTGTGGTAGTTTTTATTTTTTGGTGAATTCATCCAATTTATGTAAGTAATCAAATTAATTTGTGTGGAGGGGTTTTTAGGATCCTTTTGATGTCTTCTTTCTTTCTTTTTTTTTTTGTCAGTCGTGCTAGAAGTTTGTCTATTTTATTTTATTTTATTATTTTATTTTAAGATTTTATTTATTCATGAGAGAGAGACAGAGACAGAGACAGAGACAGAGGCAGAGGGCGAAGCAGGCTCCATGAAGGGAGCTTGATGTGGGCCTCGATTCCAGGACCCCAGAATCACACCCTGAGCCAAAGGCAGACACTTAACCATTGAGCCACCCAGGCGTCCCTAAGTTTGTCAATTTTATCCATTTTTTTAAAAAATCATATTTTTTTCATTGAATTTTTAGTCTCAATTTCATTGATTTATGCTCATATCTTTATTATGTCCCTTCTTCGGCTTGTTTTGCATTTGTTTTACACTTTTTAGTTTCTTGAGGTGGGAGTTTAGATTATTGACTTGAGACTTTGCCTATTTTCAAATGTAAGCATTTAGTGCTATAAATATTCCACTCATCATTGCTAAAGCTGCAGCTTACAAAACCTGATATGTCATTTTTATTCTTCAGTGTATTTTTCTATTTCACTTGAGACTTATTCTTTGACCTGTGGATTATTTAGAAGTGTGTTGTTTAATTTCCAAGTGTCTGAAGATTTTCTTGTTATCATTCTGTTACTGATTTGTAATGTGGTCCCATTGTGTCAGAGAAAACACTTTGCATGACTTTAATTCTTTTAAATTTGTTGAAGTTTGTTTTATGATCCAGGTTATGGTCTATTTTGATACATGCTTTGTAGGCACTTGAAAAGGGTATGTATTCTACTATTGTCAGATAAAGTGTTCTACAGATGTCTCTAAGATCCTTTCAGCTTTGATGATATTGTTGAGTTCTTCTATATACTTATTTTCTGTCTAGTTGTTATATAAATTGCTGAAAGAATGATATTTAAGTTTCTTACTGTAATTATTAATTAGACTATTTCCCCTTGCAGTTCTATCAGTATCTGCCTCACATATTTTGCAGCTGTGTTATTTGGTGGCAATGCATTATGGATTGCTACATCTTCTTGGCGTATTGACCCATTAATTATATGATATCCTTCTAACTCTGGTAATATTCTGTGCTCTGAAGTCCACTTTATTTATCTATTCCTGCTTTAGTTTTATTAATATTCATATGATACATCATTTCTTGCTATTTTACTTTCTACCTGCTTATGTATTTATATTTGACATGATTTTCTTTTAAACAGCAAATGATTTGGTCAGGTTTGAAAATCTAAATGGCCAATCCAAAAAATAAATAAATAAATAAATAAATGAATAAATAATAAATAATAAATAAATGGCCAATCCATATCTTTTAATTGGTGTCATTAGACCAATTTTACTTTTGATGCAAATATTATTATTGCTATCATTTGAGTTATTTGTCCCATAGAGGCAAATTGTCATTTTTCTCTCGCTGTTATCCAATTTAATTTTGTCATTAATTTTCAGAAGTCTTACCATGAGGTTTTGGTGTAGATTCTGTGGGATTATCCTGTTTGGGACTTGAAACTCTTCTTGAATCTACAGGTATGTCTTTTGCTAAATGTGCAAGTTTTCAGCCACTATTAGTTGAAATATTTTTTCAGCACTGCTCTCTTTCTTGCTTCCTGGATTCCAGAGATATGAACCATAGAATTTTTCTTATTGTGTCCCCAGGACTCTGTTCAATTTCAAAATCTATAGCCTTTCTATTGTTCAAATTATGTAATTTTTTAATGTTCTAACTTCAATTTCACTATTTTTGTCGCCCCATTCTGTTCTTTAGCCTATCCATTGTGTATTTTATTTTGTCTATTGTAATTATTTTTAGCTCAAAAACTTTAATTTGGTTCTATCTCTTTAATTATCATAAAATACACACAACAGAAATTGTACCATTAGTTATTTATTTCATTAGCTATGTGCAACCATCACTGTTATGTAGTCCCAGAATATTTTCATGACCCCACGGAGGAATCCCTTACTCATTGAGCAGTCACTTAAAATTTTTCTCTCCACCAAGTCCCAGAAAACTACTAATACGCTTTCTATCTCTATGGATTTGCCTAAATATATCACATAAATGGAATAATACAATATGCGATCTTTTGTGTCTGGCTTCTTTCACCTAGCATGTTTTTGAGGTTCATGCATGTTGTAGCATGAATCAGTACTTTGTTTTATTTTAATAGCTGAATAGTATTTCATTGTATGGATATGTCAAATTTGGTTTATCCATTTTGATTATCCAAATTGATAATTTATAGACATGTGTGTTGTTTCTACGTTTTGGCTATTGTGAATAATACCGCTGTAAACATTTGTGTATATATATTTTTGAACAGCCATTTGTAATTCTTTTGGGAATATACTCAGGAGTGGAATGCCTAGATCATATAATAATTCCATGCTTAGTTTTTTTTGAGGAATCACCAGTTTTCCACAGGAGCTTTACCTTTTTACATTGCTACCAGCAATGAATGAAGTTTTCAATATTCTCACATTGTCACAAACATTTATGATCCTCTTTTTAAAATTGCAGTATAGTTGATGCACAATGTTACATTGGTTTCAAGTGTACAACAGAGGGATTCCACAACACTATATATTATGCTATGCTCACAACAAGCATATCTACCATTAGTCACCATACACTATTACAATATCATTGACTGTATTCCATTCCCTCTATAGTACCTTTCATCTCTGAATTATTCATTTCATAACTGTAATCCTATGCCTCCCACTGTCTTTGACACATTTTGCTCATTCCCCTTTCCTCCCACCCTGCCTTCTAGCAACCACGTTTGTTCTCTGTATTTATGGGTCTATTTCTGATTTGTTTGTTTGGTTGCTTTGTTTTTTTCAGATTCTACATATAAGTGAAATCATACAATATTTGCCATTATCTGACTTATTTCACTTAGCATAATACCTTCTAGGTCCATCCATGTTGTTGCAAATGACAAGATCTAATTCTGTTTTAGAGTGAGTAATATTCCATTGTGTGGGTGTGTGTACATTTATCTGTTGATAGATCCCTTTGTTGCTTCCATATGTTGTCTATTGTAAATAATGCTGCAATTAATATAGAGATGCATATGTCTTTTTGAATGAGTGTTTTCATTTTCTTTGGGTAAATTCCAGTAGTGGAATTACTGGATTGTATGAAATTTTCATTTTAAATTTTTCAGGAAATTCTGCATGGCTTTCCACAGTAGCTGTACCAATTTGCACTCCCACCAACAGAGCACAAGAGTTCTTGCTCTCCACATCTTCAAAAACACTTCTTAGTACCTGATTACTTACATTTTGATACCAGCCATTCTGACAGATTTAAGTTGATATTTCATTGTGGTTTTGATTTTTTTATTTGTATTTCCTTGATGATTAGTGATGTTGAGCATTTTTTCATGTGTCTGTTGGCCATGTGTATATCTTTTTGGGGAAAATATGTATTCTGGGCTTCTCATTTTTTAATAAGATTTTTTTGGTGTTGAGTTATATAAATTCTTTATAAATTTTGGATATTAATCCTGTATCAGATATATCATTTGAAAATATATTCTCCCATTCAGTAGGCTGATTTTCTCTTTTGTTGATGGTTTCTTTAACTGTACAAAAGCTTTTTATTTTGGTGTAGCCACAATACTTTATTTTTTACTGTTGATTCCCTTGCCTGAGGAGACATATCTAGCAAAAGGCTGCTAAAGCCAATGTCAACCAAGTTACTGCCTATATTTTCTTCTAGGAGTATTATGATATCAAGTTTCATATTTAGGTCTTTAATACATTTCAAGTTTATATTTGTGCATGGTGTAAGTTTTATTCTTCTTTATTCTAGTTTTATTCTTTTGCATATAGATGTCCAGTTTTCTTAGAACCATTTATTGAAGAGATTGTCCTTTCCCCATTGTATATTCTTGCCTCCTTTGTTGTATATTTTTTATTAAAATTTATTTATTCACAAGAGACAGAGAGAGAGAGACAGGCAGAGACATAGGCAGAAGGAGAAGCAGGCTCCTTGCAGGGAGTCCAATGTGGGACTCTATCCCGGATCCCAGGATCACACCCTGAGCCAAAGGCAGATGCTCAATCACTGAGCCACCTTAATTGAACATGTAAGAGTGGGTTAATTTCTGGGATCTCTATCCTGTTTCATTGATCTAAGTGTCCATTTTTATGCTAGTACCATACACTTTTGATTATTATAGGCTTGTAGTAGATCTTGAAATCTAAGATTGGGATACCTCCAGCTTTGTTTTTCTTTCTCAAGAGGGCTTTGGCTATTTGTGGTCTTTTTTGGTTGCATATCAATTTTAGAATTATTTGATCTAGTTCTGTGAAAAATACCACTGGTGTTTTGATAGAGATTGCATTGAATCTGTAGATTGTTTTGGGTACTATGTTCTTTTTAACAATGTTAATTCTTCCAATCCATGAGCATGGAATATCTTTCATTTGTGTCATCTTGAGTTTCTTTCATCAGTGCTTTATGGTTTTCAGAGTACAGGTCTTTAATCTCCTTGGTTAAGTTTATTCCTAGGTATTTTATTCTTTCAGGCATGATTGTAAATGGAACTGTTTTTTTTTTTTTTTCATTTCTCTTTCTGCTATGTCATTACTAGCATATAGAAATGCAACAGATTTCTGTATATTAATTTGTGTATCCTACAACTTTACTGAATTCATTTATTACTTAATAGTTTTTTGGTTGAGTCTTTAGAGTTTGCTATGTAAAATATCATGCCATGTGCAAGTAGTGACAATTTTACTTCTTCCTTGACAATTCAGATACCTTTATTTCTTTTTCTTGTCTGATTGCTGTAGCTAGGTCTTCCAGTCCTATGTTGAATAAAACTAGTGAGAGTGGAAATCTTTGCCTTGTTCCTGATTTTAGAGGGAAATGTCTGGTTTTTACTGTTGAGTATAATGTTAACTGTGGGTTTGTCATACCATAACAGTTAATATGGCCTTTATTATGTTGAGGTATATTCCCTTTAAATCCACTTTGTTGAGAGTTTTTATTATGAATGAATGTTGAAGTTTGTCAAATACCTTTTCTTCATTATTGATATGATCATGTGATTTTTAAAATTTATTTATTCATGAGAGACACACACACAGAGAGAAGCAGAGACACAGGCAGAGGGAGAAGCAGGCTCCATGCAGGGATCCTGAGTGGAACTCAATCCTGGGACTCCGGGATTAATGCCCTGAGCCAAAGCCAGAGGCTCAATCGCTGAGCCACCCAAGCCTCCCTGACCATACGATTTTTGTCTTTCATTTTGTTAATGTGGTTTATCATGTTGCTTTGTGAATATTGAACCATCTTTGTATCCTTGGAATAAATCCCACTTGGTTGTAGTGAATGATCCTTTTAATGCATTGTTGAATGTGGTTTGCTAATGTTCTGTTGAGAATTTTTGCATCTATTTTCGTCAAGGATATTGGCTTGTAGTTTTCTTTTTTGGTAGTGTCTTTGTTTGGTTTTGATATCAGGGTAGTGCTGGCCTTGTAAAATGTATATGAACACCTGTCTTCTATTTTTTGGAATATTTTGAGGAAAATGGGTATTGACGCTTTAAATATTTAATAAAATTCACCTGTGAATCCATTTGGTCCTGGAATTTTGTTTTTTTTTTTTAATACTAATTTAATTATGTTACTAGTAATTGCCCTGTGTAGATTTTCTGTTTCTTCCTGATTCAGTTTTTGAAGGTTATATGTTTCTAAGAATTTATCCATTTTTTCCAGGTTGTCCAATTTGTTGGCATATAATTTTTTTAGTAGTGTCAAAATCTTTTGTATTTCTGTGTTGCTAGTTGTCACTTCTCTTTTCTTCTATTTATTTGGGTCTTCTATACTTTTGTTGAGTCTGGTGAAAATATTAATTTTATCTTTTCAAAGAATCAGCTCTTGATTTCATTGATCCATGGATCTTTTCTTTTTTTAAAAAAATTATTTATTTGTTTTAGAGAGAGAGAGAGTGAAGGTGGAGGGGCAGAAGGAGAGGGAGAGAGAGAGTCTTAAGCAGACTGTGTGCTGAGCATGAAGCCCAATGTGGGGCTTGATCTCATGACCCTGAGATCAATGACCTGAGGTGAAACCAAGAGTTGAGTACTTAACCACCTGTGCCACCCAGGTCCCTCTCATTGTCCTTTTCTATTGTTGTAAAATCTCTATTTCATTTATTTCCACTCTGATTGTTGTTCTTTCCTTCCTTTTATTAACTTCAGGCTTTGTTCTTCTTTTCCTAGTTTTTTTAGAAGTAAGTTTGATTTTTTTTTTTTTTTTTAGATTTTTCTTGTTCCTAGAGTTAGGCCTATATTACTATAATTACTATAATTTTTTCCCTCCTAGAATTGCTTTCACTGTGTTTCAAAGATTTTGTAATGTTGTGTTTTCATTGTCTTTTGTCTCCATGTTTTTAATTTTTTCACTGACTTCTTTGTTGACCCATTGGTTGTTTAATAGTGTGTTATTTAGCCTTCACATGTTTGCATTTTTTTTCAGTTTTTTTCTTGTGATTGATTTCTAGTTTTAAACCATTCCAGTCAGAAAAGTTGCCTTCTATGATTTCAGTCCTAAATTTATTGAGACTTGTTTTCTGGACTAACATGTCATCTATCCTGGAGAATGTTCCTTGTGCACTTGAAAAGAATGTGTATTCAGTTGTATTTGGATGGAATGTTGTGAATATAACTATTAAGTCCATCTGTTCTAATGTGTCATTCAAAGACATTATTTCCTAGATTTTCTGCCAATATGATATATTACATTGATATAAGTGGGATGTTAATATCCCCTCTCTGACTATATTGCTATCAATTTCTCCCTATATGTATGCTAATATTTGATTTATATATTTAGGTGCTTCAATGTTGTATACATGGATATTTACAATTGTTATGTTATTTTCATTGGAATTATCCCTTTATCACATTATGTAGTGCCCTTCTTTGTCTCTTATATATATTCTTTGTTTTAAAGTCTATTTTGTCTAATATGGGTATTGCTATCTTGGATTTTCATTTTCATTTTCACTTTATTTTTTAATAATAAATTTATTTTTTATTGGTGTTCAATTTGCCAACATACAGAATAACACCCAGTGCTGTCAAGTGCCCCCCTCAGTGCCCGTCACCCATTCACCCCCACGTCCCGCCCTCCTCCCCTTCCACCACCCCTAGTTCGTTTCCCAGAGTTAGGAGTCTTTATGTTCTGTCTCCCTTTCTGATATTTCCCACCCATTTCTTCTCCCTTCCCTTATATTCCCTTTCACTATTATTTATATTCCCCAAATGAATGAGAACATATAATGTTTGTCCTTCTCCGATTGACTTATTTCACTCAGCATAATACCCTCCAGTTCCATCCACGTTGAAGCAAATGGTGGGTATTTGTCATCATTTTCACTTTCATTTACATGGCATATCTTTTTCTATCCCTTTACTTTGATTTTGTGTGTGTCTTTAGGTCTGAAGTAAGTCTCTTGTAAGCAGCATATAGATGAATCGATTTTTTATCTGTTCCATTATCCTGTGTCTTTTGACTGGAGCATTTAGACCATTTATATGTAAAGTAATTATTGATAGGTATGTAATTGCCATTTTTAAATTGTTTTCATAGCTTTTCTGTTTCTTTCTTCTCCTCTTACTCTGTTTCCTTGTGATTGATAACTTTCTTTAGTGCTATGCTTGCTTTTCTTTCTCTTTATTTTTTGTATCTGTCACAGGTTTTCGTTTGTCGTCAGGCTCATATATAACATCCTAAATATATAACAGTTAATATTAAGGTGATGATCACTTAGGTTTCAAAAAGAACTTAATTTATCCTCCTTCCACTTTTTATGCATATGTTGTCATATTTTATATATTTTTATTTTGTGAGCACATTAACTAATTTTTAGGTATAATTGATGTTATTACTCTTGTCTTTTAACCTTCATGCCAGCTTTTATAAGTGATTGCTCTACTACCTTTATTGTATGTTTGTTTTTACTCGTGAAATTTTTTCCCTTCATAATTTTTTACTTCTAATTATGATCTTTTCTTTTGCTCCTAAAGGAGTCACTTTAATATTTCTTGTAAGACCAGTTTAGTGGTGACGAATTCCTTTAATTTTTATTTGCCTAGGAAAATCCTATCTCTCCTTCAATTCTGAATGATAACCATGCCTGGTAGAGAATTCTTGATTTTTTTCCTTTCAACACTTTGAATATATCATGCCACTCTCTTCTAGTCTGTAAAGTTTCTGCTGAAAAATCAACTGATAGCCATGTAACTAGTGCTTCTCTCTTGCTGCTTTTTTAAAAAAGAATTTATTTATTTATTCATGAGAGACATACGCGGGGCGGGGGGCAGAGAGACACAGGCAGAGGGATAATCAGGCCCCATGCAGGAAGCCTAATGTGGGACTTGATCCCAGGTCTCCAGGACCACAACCTGGGCCAAAGGCAGCGCTAAACCACTGAGCCACCTGGGCTGCCCCCTCTCTTGTTGCTTTTAAAGTTCTTTTTTTTATATTTAACTTTTGAAATTTTAAGAATTATGTGTCATGGTGTGGACCTCTTTGGGTTCATCTTGTTTGGAACTCTTTGTGCTTTCTGAACCTGAATGTCTGTTTTCTTCTCCAGGTTAGGAAGGTCTCATGTATTATATCTTCGAATAAGTTTTATGCTTCTCTCTCTCTCTCTCTCTCTCTCTCTCTCTCTCTCTCCTCTCTTTCCCATATGGATCCCCTATAATTCAAAGACATGTGTTTTCTTGATGTTGTCTAAGAAATCTCTTAACTTATTTTCATTCTTTTAATTTTTTTTCTTTTTTGATGTTCAGCTTGGGTGTTTTCCATTACTCTGTCTTCCAGATTACTGATCTGTTCTTATGCATTCTCTAATCTACTATTCATTCCCTCTAGTATGTTTTTTCATTTCAGTTATTATATTCTTCAACACTGATTAGTACTTTTTTTATATTTTTCTATCTCTTTGTTGAAGTTCTCACTGAGTATCCATTCTTCTCTCAAGTCCAATGAGCATCTTTATGACCATTACTTGGGACTATTTATCAGGAAGATTATTTTTCTCCATTTCATTTAGTTCCTTTACTGAAGATTTGTCTTGTACTTTCATTTGGAACATATTCCTCTATCTCCTCATTTTTCTTGATTTTCTGTGCTTATTTCTATGAATTAAGTGGAACAAGTACTTCTAAACTTGAAGGAATAGTCTTTTTTATGGTTGTCCCCTGTGTGGACTGCGTGTGCCTGGTTTGGATGGTTGGTTGGGGCTGTGGTTGATATGGGCTGGTGTTCCCAGAGCATTATGTGCTGAGGCATTCCAGGTGGAATGACCTAAGCTGAAGTTGAGCCAGGCTGGGTTGGTTCCAAGGCTATCCATACAGAGGGCAGGACAGCTGCAGCTGAAGTGGGGGTAGTGTGAGGAGTACAGGGGCTCTTCACACAGAGGGAATCCTGGCAAGATGACTGAAGAAGAAGTGGGTGCAAGCTGGTGTGTTCCAGAGTGCCCTGCACAGGGGGCACCCTAGCATGGCAGTTGGAACTTAGGCAGTGCAGGCAGGGGGTCCTAGTATGATCCACACATGGAGCACCTCATGAGGTAGCTGCAGCCAAAGTAGGTGTGAACCAGAATGCGAGACTCCTAGGATGTTCCATACAGTGGGCAGTGGGGAAGCTGAAGACAGGTATTTCCAGGGTGCTCCACACTAGGGTACCTTGTAAAGTTGTTTGGAGCCAAATTTATCTGGGTTGCTTTACGCCTGTGTCACCTTGGTGATATGGCTGGAGCTGTAGTGAGCACTGACCAGGGTTGTGCCAATATATGCCACATTGGGGCTCCTTAGTGGGATGGCTGAGACTAGTGCGGGTTAGGGTCCCCAGGTCCACTGAAGCAGTAGGCTGGATAACATGTTTGGACCCTTCTCCTATCTATACTAGCAAGGTGGAGAGGGAAAGTGATGCTTGCTCCCCTCTGACCTAGAGGGAGTTCCAGCAGCTTTTATATTGTTTGGCAGGGTTCTAGGACTGGAGTTCTTATATTCTACTTGCTCTTTAAAACCACATTTTTTTTCTGTGCCCCAGGGCAGATGAATCTACTCAGGGTCTCTCAATACTATCCTTCTCCACTGCATTTCCAGTTTGAAATGTCAGGGGTGGATGTCCCTTTCATTACAACATCTCCGTCTGTCTTGTTCTCTATATGTTCTTTTTTTTTTTTTTATCTTTTGTTGTGCAGAAGCTGTTCAGTCAGCCCTCAGTTTTTCTTCAGGAAAAAATGCTCCATAAATAGTTGTAGATTTGGTATGTGCCATGGAGGAGGTGAGTTCAGGGTCCTTCTATGTCACCATCTTGAACCAGAACTCCTTTATAATTCTTACAGCCATCCTAGTGGAGGTAAAATGCCATCTCATTGCAGTTTTGATTTACAGTTCCCTAATGCCTAAGGATGCTAAGCATCTTTTTGTGTGCTTATTGGCAACGTGTATATCTTTGAAGAAATATCTATTCAGGTCCTTTGCCCATTGTTTACTGGGTTTTCTTTTTATTGTTGAATTTTAAGAGTCCTTTTATATTCTGAATACTAAACACTTATCAGATAGGTGATTTTTTTTTTTTTTTTTTTTTATGATAGGCACACAGTGAGAGAGAGAGAGAGGCAGAGACACAGGCAGAGGGAGAAGCAGGCTCCATGCACCGGGAGCCCGACGTGGGATTCAATCCCGGGTCTCCAGGATCGCGCCCCGGGCCAAAGGCAGGCGCCAAACCGCTGCGCCACCCAGGGATCCCAGATAGGTGATTTATAAATATTTTCTCCCCTTCTATGGGTTGTCTTTTCAATTTTTTGATTGTCCTCTGATACACAGATGTTTTTAATTTTGATGAAGTCTAATTCATCTATTTTTTCTTTTATTGCTTGTATTCTTTGCATTATATTTAAGAAACAATTGTCAAACTCAAGTTCATGAATATTTACCCCTATGGTTTATTCTAAGAATTTTATGTTTAGTTCTTTGATTGTGTTGTTAATTTTTGTATGTAGTTTGAAGAATATGCCACTTCATTATTTTGCATGTGGCCATCCAGTTTTCACAGAATCATCTATTGAAGAGAATAGTCTTTCATTATTGAATAGTCTCGACACCTTGTTGAAGATCATTTAACCATAAATGTGAGGGTTTATTTCTGGACTCTACTGTATTCTATTGATCGATGTGTCTATTTCTGTGCTAGTACCACACTGCTTTGATTGGTGTAGCATCGTAATATGTTTTGAAATTGGGAAGTATGAATCCTTCACCTTTGTTCTTTCTCAAGGTTGTTTGGCTATTTGAGTACCTTGCAATTCCATATGAATTTTAGCATAAGCCTTTGCATTTCTGTGGAAAAAAGGCTTCTGGGATATTAATAGACATTTCATTTAATCTGTGGATTGCTTTGAGGAGTACTGTGATTTTTACAATATTAAATCTTCCAGTTCATGAACACAGGATGTTTTCCATTTATTTAAGTCTTCTTTAATTTATTTCAGCATTGTTTTATAATTTTAACTGTATATATCTTGTATTTATTTGATAATAAATAAGTGCAATTTGGAATTTGATAATAATAAATGAAATTTATTCCTATATGTTTCATTCTTTTTTGATGCTATTTTAAGTGGAATTTTAAAATAATTTCCTTTTAGGTCATTCACTGCGAGTACACAGATGTTCAAATAATGTTTGTGTTGATCTTTAACCCTACAACTTTGCTGAATTCCATTTGAGTCTTTACTATGCCCTCTATCTGCTGAGATAGTCTTTTTCTTTCTTGTGGCTTTTTTGGATAATTTGTTTCAAATATGTTCATAATTGCTTATTGAAACATATTTATGACAGCTACTCTAAAACTTTTATCAGATTATCCTGGTATTTCTGTTATCTTCATGTTGACATCTATTCATTGTATTATTTTATTTAGTCATCTTCTTCTTGATTCTTTTTACAAGTCACTTTTTTTAAAGAGTTTATTTATTTATTTATTTATTTATTTATTTATTTATTCATGAGAGACACACAGAGAGAGGCAGAGACACAAGCAGAGGGAGAAGCAGGCTCCACGCAGGGAGCCTGACGTGGGACTTGATCCTGGGTCTCCAGGATCAGGCCCTGGGCCAAAGGCAGCACCAAACTGCTGAGCCACCCGGGCTGCCCTACAAGTCACTTCTTAAAAAGATTTATTTATTTGAGAGAGAAATAGAGGGATCCCTCGGTGGCGCAGCGGTTTGGCGCCTGCCTTTGGCCCGGGGCGCGATCCTGGAGACCCGGGATCGAATCCCACGTCGGGCTCCCGGTGCATGGAGCCTGCTTCTCCCTCTGCCTGTGTCTCTGCCTCTGTCTCTCTCTCTCTGTGACTATCATAAATAAATTAAAAAAAAATTGAGAGAGAAATAGAGTATGAGTAGGGGGAAGGGCAGAAGGAAAGAATCTCAAGAAGATTCTCTGCTGAGTGTGGCTTGATCCCATGACCCATGAGATCATGACCTGAGCTAAAATCACAAGTCAGACAGTTAAACTATTGAGCCACCCAGGCACCCCTGCAAGTGACTTTTGACTGAAACCTGAATTTGGGGTATTATATTATAGGCTCTGCTTCCTATTTAAATCTTCTACTTCAGCTGGCCTCCTCTAATATCACTCCACTGGAGGAAGTGGGAATGCCACTTCATAACTTCCAGGTGGAAGTAGAAGTCATTTCCCTACTTTGTCTTTTATAATGCCCAAGAGGGAGCTCTTCATTACTGCTGTAAGAAGGTAAAGTTTTGTCTTCCCATTAGGCCTACAGTGATAGCTCTTTGAATGGGAGGATTAGGTGTTCCTTATTACTGCTTTTCCCAAGTGATATCCACTAACAACACCAGATGATAGCTTTCTTACCATTGGGTGGTGGTAAAAGTCTTGACTCTTCTCTAAATTCTTTCTGACACTACCCTAAGTGAGGAGGAGAAATGGTTCCTTTTTACTGTTAGATGGAGGAGAAGTCCAGGTTCTCCACATGGTCTCCACTGACATTGAGGTGGGAGAGTCAGCAGGTGGTAGGCAGGAGGAGACTCATTTCTTCCCAGCAAGGATGAAGTCTCCGCTCGTTGCTTGGCCTTCTGCGATCACACACTACCAGGGGTTTTGAGGCACTTCATTATAGTCTGGATATCATGGAAAACTTGGTTTTCTACTTGGCCTTTCCTAGTGTATATGTGACCATAGCTTTTTCCTGTGGCATTTGGCTAGAAGAGAGTGTTTATTGTCTAAAAGTTTTCTGTCTGGCTAGGCTGCCTCTCTCCTGGTCCTCTGGCTAGAGAAAGCTATATAATATATATATATATATATATATATATATATATATATATATATATATATATTATATATAATTTGCCCAGGCCCATTGGCATTTCTGGCTCCTCCAGCACTTAGTCTGGAATATAAGAAGCAAAAAATAAACCTAGAGAACTCACCATCATGATATTCTTCAAATCCTGAGGTATCTAATTGGTCTGATTTCTGTCTTCCTTATGTGTGTGTGTACACTATACACATACAATATGTATATACATATACAACTATATATATTACATATATAAAGTTGAACTTACTGGAAGGTAGAAGAAATAGAGAACAATATATCCATTATACCTCCTCGGAAAAATAAGTTTCTGAAGAGGCTTAATTTTTTTATTTTTTATTTTTTGGATGATTTCTGGGAATTTATTTTTTTATAATAAATTTATTTTTTATTGGTGTTCAATTTGCCAACATACAGAATAACACCCAGTGCTCATCCCGTCAAGTGCCCCCCTTAGTACCTGTCACCCATTCACCCCCACCGCCCGCCCTCCTCCCCTTCCACCACCCCTAGTTCATTTCCCAGAGTTAGGAGTCTTTATGTTCTGTCTCCCTTTCTGATATTTCCTACCCATTTCTTCTCCCTTCCCTTCTATTCCCTTTCACTATTATTTATATTCCCCAAATGAATGAGAACATACACTGTTTGTCCTTCTCCGATTGACTTACTGCACTCAGCATAATACCCTCCAGTTCCATCCACATTGAAGCAAATGGTGGGTATTTGTCGTTTCTAATGGCTGAGTAATATTCCATTGTATACATAAACCACATCTTCTTTATCCATTCATCTTTCGGTGGACACCGAGGCTCCTTCCACAGTTTGGCTATTGTGGACATTGCTGCTATAAATATCGGGGTGCAGGTGTCCCGGTGTTTCATTGCATCTGAATCTTTGGGGTAAATCCCCAACAGTGCAATTGCCGGGTCGTAGGGAAGGTCTATTTTTAACTCTTTGAGGAACCTCCACACAGTTTTCCAGAGTGGCTTCATCAGTTCACATTCCCACCAACAGTGTAAGAGGGTTCCCTTTTCTCCGTATCCTCTCCAACATTTGTGGTTTCCTGCCTTGTTAATTTTCCCCATTCTCACTGGTGTGAGGTGGTATCTCATTGTGGTTTGATTTGTATTTCCCTGATGGCAAGTGATGTAGAGCATTTTCTCATGTGCATGTTGGCCATGTCTATGTCTTCCTCTGTGAAGAGGCTTTAGAACAAATATCTGTAGACTCGTTCTTAAGAAATTTTCATTTTATTCTCACCATATACTCATAATGGAAGGGAAATAATACTCAAGTATTAGAGATAAGGAAATGGAGACACAAAGTGTTAGACACTTGCCCATACCAAGTAGTGATTTATAATCAAATACAAGGAGTGAGCACAATTTTTCTGACCAATAACTTACAGTATTTCTATTAGATCACAATTGATAATCCAACCAAACTCTAGTCTTTTATGTACAGATAAATTATTTCATTGTAATTACAATGTCTGCATGCTATAACATACTATGGCAACATTGAGAATTCTTGAAGACCTAGAGAAACTTCAGCCATGGGCAACCTCAACCCATGTGTTATGATCAGATGGGATATAGCTTGGGTTCAGTAACATCTATTTCAGGGATCCATGTTACTAACATCAGGTAAATGACTTAAGGTAAATTTTCTGGTAGGAATTCCTAGTTAGTATATATTTTCCAAATATGGTTCCTGGGGGCAAGTACATATCTTCAACCACAGGTAAATTTATAAATGTAAAGGTGAAAGTGGTCCCAGCTTTTTAAATGAATCCTGCTGCTTCTTAGAGCTAGAAAGCTGAAAGTTGTCCATCTGTGCTGGATGGAGAGAGCAAAATGAAACAGTAGCAATTAGATGTAGACAGATTGCATCTTGTTATATGACTTCTCAAACTGCCAAAGTTATCCATTATGATATGGGCTGTTTCTTTGGGTAGTGAGTCTTTATTACTGGATAACTTCAAGCCAAGGTATACTGTAGAATTGATTCTTGCACTCAGTGGGCACTTGGTCCAGATGAGTTTAGAAATCTTGACTTACTTTAAGTTTCTATCATGACTTCTTAGGTAAAATCAATTCGGCAATATCCTTTCTCTCCATGTTAGTCTGTTCAGATTGCCATCATAAAACACCATCAACTGGGTGACATAAACAACAGAAATTTATTTTCTCACAACTCTAGCAGTCTAAAATCAGGGTGCCAGCATGGTCAGATTCTGATGAGGGCTCTCTTCCTGGTTTGTAGACGGTCACCTTCTCACTGTCTGCGCATGGCCTTTTCTCCATGCATGTTCCAGGAGAGATAGGATTTTTTTTACTTACTCTTCTTTTAAAAAATATTTTATTTATTTGTTCATGAGAAACACACAGGGACAGAGAGAGGCAGAGACTTAGGCAAAGGGAGAAGCAGGCCCCATGCAGGGAGCCCGATGTGGAACTCTATCCCGGGACTCTGGGATCACGCCCTGAGCCAAAGGCAGACTCTCAACCGCTGAGCCACCCAGGTGTCCCATACTTCTTCTTTTTTATAAGGACCACCCTTGTGACCTCTTCTAATCTCCTAAAAGCTCTATTTCCAAATATAGTCATGTTAGGGATTAGGACTTCAACATATGAATTTTGGGGCACATAACTGAGTCCGTAGGTCTCTATCTGATTCCTGCTCAAGTTGTGCATGTGTGTGTGTGTGTGTGTAGGGGTGTCTGTGTGTCTGTGTGTATTCAAAACAATTCGCTAGGATACAAGGTTACGGAGCTTATTACTTGACTGTCTGATCCATCTATGTAGTTCTCAAAGTGACTTGGTATAGTGCTTTTCACATAGTAGGTTCTCAATATATGTTGAATAAATGAATGAAGCACTTACACAGGTGGAATGAGATATTTTAGCTCTAACAGACAAACACTGTTTCCTTCAAAGGTTTAGTGCTCACTAAAATGTCCCAACTCCAGAACATGGGTTCCAAAGTTCTTTATAGGAGATCCCTGAGTGGCTCAGTGGCTTAGCGCCTGCCTTCGGCTCAGGGAGTAATCCTGGAGTCCCAGGATCGAGTCCCACATGGGGCTCCCTGCATGGGGCCTGCTTCTCCCTCTACCTGTCTCTCTCTCTCTCTCTCTCTCTCTCTCTGTTTCTCATGAATACATAAATAAAATCTTTAAAAAGTTCTTTATAATCTAGTTCCTCCCCACATTTTCTGCTTCATCTCCCCACTTTCGATTCCTATCACCCAGAATCCAGCCACACCAAATTTCTTGCACTTCTCTGAACACATCAATTTCTTTCATACCTCCAAACTTTTGCCTGTTCACAAACCCCTTTTCTCAAAATTGTCTTTCTTATCTTTTCACCAGGCAACCCCTTCAGGACTCAATTCAAATGTCACAATCTTCATGAAGACTTTTCTGATTCCTCAAGAAAAAAATAACTTCATTATTTGGTGATTCCACAGAATTGTATTCATGCCTCTATATTAGCCCTTTTCACATAGCCTTGTAGTTACTTATATCTGTTGCCCCCAGCAGACAGCAAACTACTCAAGGACAGAAACCGTCATCTCTTCGTATGCCTAGCATGTACTAAATAGTACATAGTGGGTGTTCAGTAAATGTTGGAAACATATGTGCTTTTGAGCTGCACAATCTGATATTACCTTGGATACTCTTTTTATTTAGAAATGAAGTTTAGTTTTATTTAAGTTATCAATCGTATGAAAATAAGATAAATGGCAGAATAAGGCATGTGATCTTGCATTTATTTTAGATAGATAGATATAGATAGATAGATAGATAGATAGATAGATAGATAGATGATAGATTATTTATAGGAAATTTTATGACATATGGAGATGGCTATGCCTGAAAAACTAGTAAATTTGATGTGTCAAAAGTTGAATAGCCCAACGAAATGCGTGTACATGCATACATAAATACTCATAGTTGTAATTTTCTTTTTCTGATTCAACATGATTTTGATTTTGGCATGTAGCCTTGTAAATTAATAGAATTAATACACACTACATCTAGAGAAAGGTAGTTAATTCAACTTTCCAGTTGAAATATTAAATCTGTGCATTTTTTCTAGACAGTCTCTATGTGGGCATATGTGAATAAGATCTGTTCCTACATTTCAGATGTGGTCATTTGGTAAAATTAGTTACTGAAGATGTTTTTCATCAAATTTTAAATTTCTAATATCAGTCTTGTAATCAAGATTGAGAGATATGGAACATTAAGGGAGCAGAGATTAAAGAGGATTTGGCATGGTTTTATATGCAGAAAAAAAGGAGATCCCCCCCAAAAAAGATGAAAGAAATAGTTATCACTACATCTCTATCTACAAGAATTTGTCCGTGTGGGCTAAATGAAAATTGGAACAATATTTTGGCCGATATAGGGTGGAATAGGAGAATTATCTTTCTAGTCTCTATGCTCTAGATAAATGTTTCTTAGTATGGTCCCTGTACCAACAGCATTGATATCACCTGATAGCTTAATAGACCATCAAATTCTTGGGTCCCACCAAAGATATGCTGAATCAGAAATTCTTGGAGCAGAGCTTAGCAGTCTGTGTTTCGAACAAACCCTGCAGGTGATTCTGATTGAATTCAAGTTTGAGAATGAAGTACTGCTGTACATTTCTGGACTTTGTAAATTTCCTGGATAATCACCTATCTTTCTTCCTCATTTTTTCCTTTATGGGGTTAATGATATATTGTTTTTTGGTGTTAACTATTATTGTTATATTATAAAGACTGTCCCAGCTCCCTTTGTCTATGTGCTTTATAATGCTTGTATTCCTCAGGTTGTCCAGAAGCCTCAGGTCATATTTCCATCCTTTGATCCTTAACTTGGCTCTTCATTCTTAGAATATAAACTTTATCTTCCCAGCTTTAAAAACCTGGAAAATATACACCCAGATAATAGAAATCACATACACTGTTTTCAGGGAGTGTGGAATGGGTGTGAGAATTAAGTCTTCCTAACTAAAAGTCCTGTTATCCCACTTCTGGGACTCTGTATTAGATATAATAAAACAAAGGTGGTGGTAAATATCTACAGCTTTTCATTATAACCCTGGTTGTCATACTGAAAAATCGGAGAGTTCTAATGTTTGTTTACAGGGATACAATCGTATAAATTATATTAAATTCATTTTAGTGAATATATATCTGCTAAAAAATTTCTTAGCTCAGTACGTACTCATATGGAAAGATGTGTTGTAAAGTGATAAAAGTAAAATCAAGGTGCAAAACAGTATTGTGTATACATTCTCATCACTTGGGAGAAAAAGACCATTTGAGTTTACAGCATAAACATATTTTACATTTAAAATATAAAAGAAAACACAATCTGTATTTATTGACAACAAATGATAATCACAATATGGTTTTAACTACAAAAAGAGTACATTACAAAAGAACATGCAGCAAGAACTTTTGAAATAATGTGCCTGTCTCAGTGGGGCTTGGGTTGCATGGGTGTATGCATTTGTTAAAACTTATTAAGTGGTACCACTAAAATTTGTGTATTTCAGTGGATATGAATTTTATCTGTGAATGAAACTGGACCCCTCAGTTCACCATATAAAAAACCAACTTGAGATAGCCTTGAATGTAATGCCTGAAACCATAAAACTCCTACAAGAAAACAGGGGATAAGCTCCTCAACATTGGTTTTAGGAATGACTTTTTGGATTGATACCAAAAGCAAAGGAAACAAAAGCAAAATTGAACAAGTGGACTTACATCAAATTAAAAAGCTTCTGCTCATCAAAGGAAATCATGAATAAAATGAAAGGATAGCACAGAATGGATTAAAATATTTGCACACCATATGACTGATAAGGATTTAATATCTAAATTATATAACAAAACTATACAACTCAATATAAAAAAATTACCTAATTAAAATTGGTAAAAAGACATGGAAACAACCTAAATGTCCATTGACGGATGAGTGAAGTCGTGATATATACATATACATATACATATACATATACATATACATATATGTATACATATATATAGTATATATAGTATATGCATATATAATACATATGTATTACATATTAACTATGTTATATATAATATATGTAAATATTATACACACATATATATATTGTATATATATTTCAGCCCTAAAAAAAATGAGGAAATTTTACCATTTAATGCAACAACTTAGATGGACCTCGAGAGTATTATGTAAGTGAAATAAGTCAGACAGAGAAAGACAAATATTGTATCATCTCACTTATATGTAAAATATAAAAGCAAAAAACCCCCACCAAACTCAGAGCAAAACAGATCAGATTTGTGATTACCAAAGGTGGAGGTATAGAATTGGAAAAAAAATGGTCAAAAGGTACGAAATTCTAGTTATCAGACAAGTACTAGGAGTGAAATGTAGATTATGGTGGCTAAAGTTAACACTACTTTATGATATATTAGGAAAGTTGTTAAGAGAGTAGATCCTAGAGTTCACATCCCAAAGAGAAATTGTTACTCTTTTCTTTTTATTGTATCTATATGAGATGTTAGGTGTTAACTAAATCTATTGTGGTAACCATTTCACATTATATGCAAAATAAACCATCATATGTAAAATAAAACCATCATACTGCACACCTTAAACTCATACAGCGATATATGAGAGTTATTTTTCAATTTAACTGGAAAAAATCGGGATACCTGGGTGGCTCAGCGGTTTGGCACCTGCCTTAGGCCCAGGGTGTGATCCCGGTATCTGGGATCAAGTCCCACATTAGGCTCCCTGCATAGAGCTTGCTTCTCCCTCTGCCTGTGTCTCTGCCTCTCTCTCTGTGTCTCTCATGAATAAATAAATAAAATCTTTAAAAAAATAAAAAATAAAAATAAGTAAACTGGAAAAAAATGTTCTTTAAATAGACATTAAAAAAAAACTTACTAATGTCCAACAGGTACATGAAAAGATGCCCAACATCACTCATCATTAGGGAAATGCAAATCAAAACCATAATGAGCTCTCATCTCATGCCTGTTAGGATGGCTATTATCAAAAAGACAAGAGATAATAAATACTGGTGAGGCTATAGAGATAAAGGAACACTTGTGCACTGTTGATGGGAATGTAAATTAGTGCAGCAACTATGGAAAACAGTATGGAGGTTCCTCCAGAAATTAAAAATAGAATTACTATATGACCCAGCTGTTCCACTTCTGGGTATATATCCAAATTAAACCAAATCAGTATCTTGAAAAGGTATCTGTACTCTGATCTTCACAGCAGCCTTATTCACAATAGCCAAGGCATGGAAACAACTTAGGTGTCTGCCCATCAATAGATAAAAGGACAGATAGATAAATAGATAGATAATGATAATAAGCATAAAGATAATGTGATATATATGCATATATATATGCATCACAGAATATTATTCAACCTTAATGAAGTGTGAAACCCTGTCATTTCTAACAACATGGATGAACTTGGAGTGAATTAGGTTAAATGAAATTAGCCAAAGACAAATACTACATGGTATCAGTTATATGTGGAATCTAAAAAAATAAAAGTTGAACTCACAGAAACAGAGAGAAGACAAGTGGTTGCCAGGGGCTGAGGGGTGGGGGAAATAGGGAGAAGTTGGTATCAGGGCACAAACTTTCAGTTATAAAATGTTTAAGGTCTTAGGATCTAATGTATAACTTGGTGACTGTAGTTGGTGACACTGTGTCGTATAACTGTGTAACTGAAATTTGCTAAATGGAACAGACAATAAGCAAGTCTCTTCCTGCTTCAGCCTTGCAGTCTCCTTCTAACACTTGCTTCTGGCAGAGCCTGATGTGAATCCAGTTGTCAAATGTAGAAATGTAGTTTTCTGACTCCCAGCCTCAGCATCACAATGCATAGTATAGAAGAGTTGGTCTGAGTTAAGACACCATAACTCAATGACTGGCACATGTCATAAATGCTTCTCCTGAATCACCTCTTACCTTGTCCAATAGGAGCTCTTCCCTGCACCAGAGTGATCTTTTCTGTACAATTTTAATGTTTTACAAGATTCATGTATATTCAGCAAAAATAGATACCTCTATTTAAAAATTTAATTGATTTATTTTAATGATGACAGATGGTATAATTTAGTGGGGGGATGAGAGCTTTCCAACTTTTGCTTGAATACCTCTGGGGTTCCCGCGCTACCTACTTTAAGAAACAGTCTGTTCACTCAGCATAATACCCTCCAGTTCCATCCACACAAACATTATATGTTCTCATTCATTTGGGGAATATAAATAATAGTGAAAGGGAATAGAAGGGAAGGGAGAAGAAATGTGTGGGAAATATCAGAAAGGGAGACAGAACATAAAGATTCCTAACTCTGGGAAACGAACTAGGGGTGGTGGAAGGGGAGGAGGGCGGGTGGTGGTGGTGAATGGGTGGCAGGCACTGAGGGGGGCAGTTGACGGGATGAGCACTAGGTGTTATTCTGTATGTTGGCAAATTGAACACCAATAAAAAATAAATTTATTATTAAATAAAACACCATCCATTTACCTATAAAAAAGAAAAGAAACAGTCTGTTCTATTGCTGGAAAGGCTCTGATTGTAAGAATGATTTTGCTTATAACAAACTGAAATATGTCCATCTCAATTTTTATGTTACTGGGAAAACACTGAACAAGATGGCATTCTACTACATAGTGATCCCATAGTATAAAGGAAACTTAGGCAACTAACTGTAGCACAAAGTGTTGATGATGACATAGACAGGGAGCACTAGTGATGGCTATAACAAGAGTTTTTGAAAAGAAGGCACAAAAACTTCGAAGGTATTTGACCCAGGCACTACCTGGAGTGAGAAATGATGAAGCCACAGAAACTCATCTGAGACCTTTCTGGGGTCCCCAGTTGTTCTCAGCTGGCCTGTGTGCATTATCTTGTAAGGGGCACTGTATTTCTGGTGATTCTGCATAGCAGGAACACCACTTGATGGTGCACACTAGGCCTGAAATAAACAGCCATGCCACCAGAAATGCTCAGCAATCAGAAAACAATGAAATTCTAATCAAACTATCAAGACGTTGATAGTTTAGGTATATAATTTTATTATGCCTGAGATATATATTTAAGGAAAAATTCCCAAGTTTGCAGATGATGCTAAATGACACAGGAGCTGCTAGTTCTTCTCAATAACAGAATTCAATTAAAAATGATTGTGACTGGGGATCCCTGGGTGGCGCAGCGGTTTGGCGCCTTCCTTTAGCCCAGGGCGCGATCCTGGAGACCCGGGATCGAATCCCACGTCGGGCTCCCGGTGCATGGAGCCTGTTTCTCCTCCCTCTGCCTGTGTCTCTGCCTCTCTCTCTCTCTCTCTGTGACTATCATAAATAAAATAAAATAAAATTTAAAAAAAAATGATTGTGACTAATTTGGGGGAAATGCCCCTTACAGAAACAGGATAAAACTTAAAACGGAAAAATACAAGTTGTTACTTCTGAGACGGACTGACAACTAGGTACCTGCATAAAAAGGAAAATAGTGAGTAGAATGAAAAGGATCAGAATTTACCAGAATCTTAAAAAAAAAGAATTTACCAGAATCTATACCATAAAGTTCTTGTGGGGAAAGTATCCAACCAAAGCAGGCTAAAATTAAGATAAAATAGTTCTGGGAGATGAACTTTTACATTATAAATTTTCCAGAGCTCTCTCATTCACTTTCTCTCTCTGCCCTTTACCCATTTACTTATACCTCTCATTTTCCCAGAAAAATAGACAATTAATGACACAAAAAATAAAATATTAGGTGAATTTTAAAAATAGCAAAGAAGAGAGAGAAACAAGTATTGGGATATAAAAAGGCTGGAATGGGGCTCAAAATGCAAGTTGTAAAGAAATATGTTCTTCCTATTGGTGGAAAACAAATTTAGCTTTAAGCTTACTGGCTGCTAATTAAGAAGAGAAGAAAGAAAAAAAGCAGGCCAGCTACATAGATTAGAAGTGTATGGTGTGTCTAGTAGGCCACTATAGTACTAATATGTAGACAAAGTAGAAATGTGATTAAAGAAATTGAAATATCAGTCTTATGAGGAAAGGTTAAAGGAATTCAGACTATTTAGCTCAAAGAAGAGAAAGATAGTGAGTGACTTAGCTATTTTCAAATGTTTCAGTGGACTTTATGTGAGAGATTCAAAGCATTGGTTTCTGTGTCCATAGAGAAAAATAAAAGGAAGTGGACTTTAAATAACAATCTGATAAAAAGTTTACAACACACATAACAATAAGGATCCATATCCATAATGTATAAAGCACTTCTACAAATTGGTTAGAATACTTAATAACAACTTAATAGAAAAATGGCCAATGACATGAACATGTAGGTTACAGAAGAAGAAGTACAAAAGACCGATACAAATGAAAAGATACTCAACCACACTAGCAATCAGAAAAAATACAAATTATATTAGCATCATTTTTTTCCTTCATCAGACTGGAAAACTTCAAAAAAATGCTATTAACAATTGTTGAGAAAAATATGGGGAGATCACAGTCTGATAGTGGTATACTTTGGAGTATAATTTGGGAGTGTATATTAAAATGGGAAATGTGTATGTTCTGCAGCTCAGTTTTCTTGATTATTAAAGTAATTAGTGTTATTTGCTGTTACTCAGTTTGCTTCACTTTCTGGACATACAGTAGGATTGCACTCAGTGGCTCTCTTATGGTTGCTTAGGACAGACGGTATGTCTAATTCTGGCCAATGAGTTGTTCCTTCTGTGACACGTGGGAAACCCTGAAGAGCTTGCTTTCCTTATGCTATGAAAACGGTCAATGTTCAAAATGGTGAGTGCTCCAGCAGCTTGGGTCCCTAGGTCCAATGAGCAGAGCTCTCTAACCCTCAATGGACATGCATCTTGAGCAAGAAATAGTATCTTCTTTCAGTCATCAATCAATGTAAAGTGAAGTCAAAAAATTACTAGGTTAAAAACCATGCAAAATGATATACATAATATGATAACATTTATGTAAAAAGGTAAAACCACAAAGTAATGTATGTATCCTCTATAGTTACACTTAATGTATATTATTGCCAATGCACAGAAAAGAGTAAAAAAGAATACACATCGTAACATGCACACTCAAGATGGTGATTGCTTTGAGGACAGCACTGATTAGACCAGATTTGGGAATAGTGGTAAAAGAGGATTTAGCTTACTCTAATTTTTTTTTAATTTTAAAAGAAGACTATATTAATTTTGAAAAAAAATTCAAAATGTTAAAATAATGTAGTGTAAGGAAGAATTTTTTTGTGTGTAAGGGAAGAACTTGTTACCATTAGTTTTAAAATATCAATGGTGGGGGGCACCTGAGTAGCTCAGTCGGTTAAGCATCTGCCTTTGGCTCAGGTCATGATCCCGGGGTCATGGGATCAAGCCCCGTATTAGGCACCCTGCTCAATAGGGAGCCCACTTTTCCCTTTCCTTCTGCCACTCCCCCTGATTGTTCTCTTTTTGTGTCAAATAAATAAATAAAATCATTAAAAAATTTAAAATTCAGTAGAATGTAAACTCAGTGGAGAGTAAACTGGCCATATGTATCCATATAAAAATGCACACATCCCGTGATTCAGTATTCTAGAGGCACATGTGCATATAATGTATATACTAGGATGTTTGTTGCTGCACTGTTCGTAATAGGAAAAGACTGAAAAAAAAAAAACCCTTAACATCCTTCAGTAGGGGATTGGCTAAATTAGTTGTTTTACATTTATACAGTGGAGTACCTGGCAGTAGTTTGAAAGAAAGAAGCAGTTCTATATTATTGATATGGAAAGATGTTCAAGATTGTTAAGTGAAATAAGCAATGTAGAGAATATTGTATATAGTATATAATCATTTGTAGAAAGAAAATTTTAAAGATAACCTATCTGTAGCTCTTCTCTTCAAACCAACAAATACAGGAGCAGAATGATAACCTCACTGGACAAATTGTTCATCTTGTACAGAATAAGGAGGTGACAAAGGGCCTCAACATGCCTGTGAATTGGAAAGCATAGCCTATCCCAGCCAAAAAACATCAAAACAGTTTTTACTTTATCCTGAAACATTTAAAAGTATAATAATAGTAAAGAATGACTTTTGCAAGGATGCCTATACAGGACTAAACAAACCATGTCTGAGTAAGCAATGGCTACAGGGAGAAACAAGGTAAAAATGTAAGCATCAGAATCAACCAGGTAGTAGTAAAAAAAGGACCTGCATACAACTGGGAGATGCTGCAGGATCCCTAAGGGTGAGGAGGACGATTTCAAGAGTATAGGTTCTACACTAGAGGAGACAATACAGGAGAATCTGGAACAGTGTTTTTAGAAGCCTTGTCCTGTGAAGGGGCAATTCATATGTAGGCAGCATCTAGGTAGTCTATACAAAGTCTAGGAAGATATCTTGATGTGGAACAATAGGCTACTTCATGAGGCTCACAAACATCCAGTCATTCTCTGGCCTTAGACACCCCCACCATTGCAGGTGAGGAAATGAATGCACAGACTGTGTGCTGTATAGAGTCAGATTGTGGCCTCTAGGTACAATTGTACACTAGGGTGCTCATTCGCAGGGACCCAGAGTCACTATTAGCTGAATGTAGGCAGTGTATTAAAAATATTAAAAAGGTCTCAAATAAGATTGAAATAAAAATGAAGACAAGCTGCCACCAGGCTCTCATGTCCATTTTTAAAGTTTTGCTTGTACTATTACCATTATTATGCAGTGATTCTTGATATACAGTCTTTGCCTTCAAGAGATTATTTTGTCTCCATCAGGGACTTTGCCCACAGTCTCATTCAATAGTCACAGTACACCTTCACATTTTGAAAGACTAGGTCCTTGGGATGCCTCGGTGGCTCAGTGGTTGAGTATCTGCCTTTGGCTCAAGTCGTGACTCTGGGGTCCTGGGATGAGTCTCACCATCAGGCTCCCTGCAAGGATCCTGCTTCTCCCTCTGCCTATGCCTCTGTCTCTCTCTCGGTGCCTCTCATGAATAAGTAAATAAAATCTTTTTTTTTTAAAAAAAAGAAAGACTAGGTCCTTATGTAATCCAAAAAAATTGCCAAGGTATTGTAATATGGTTTTCACTCAGATTTATCACAGCTATGAAGAAAGATAACACTAAAGATTTTGATAACGTATCTTCAAGCACAGTGGTAAGAGAAGATGCAATTTAAGGCTTTCTCTTAAAAAATGAAGCAATGAATAATGCCTAAAGATTTCAGTTACCTTTTGTGATCTGTTTTTCACACAGAAATGCAGTTGATAGTAATGATTATAAGATAATTTATCTGCATTTAATTATTGATATGTTGTTTCTAGTCCTTCAAGATCAACTGCATTATCAATCATGACTACCCTAAAATAAAAAAAAATATGTTTTCAGACAAAAAATAATAGAATTTATTTTGTTGTATACAAAACATAGAAAAACATAAAACTACTATCTTTTTATGTTTTCTCCAAAAGGTTCCATTTTCAGCAATATAAGAAACTGTGTGCCCAGAATGATCTTCCATCTGAAAACAACAAAAATAATAGTCAAATACTTTTAGTGACTTTTGGGGTCTGAAAAAAAGGTGAAGAATAGTTTGGCTAAGTATTTAAAAATATGCCTTCCATATAGAATTGCTGAATAGCTGTACTGTACACCTGAAATTAATATAACACTGTATATTAACTATACTGGAATTAAAATTTAAAAACTCTAAAAAATGGCTTCCCAGAAAGCTAAATAGAACACTGAAGCTTTCATCTTGATAATATTCACTAAATTAGGTAGAATTAAACATTACTTTTTACATATTTAAAGGATGCAGGGAACAGAATACAAAGCCCAGGGACTCGTCAGGTGTGGAATCCACCAAGAGGTCCTTATACAAATTTTGAACCCCCAGTTTCTGAGGTCATTTAAGAGTAATCTAGAAAGAAATCTGCCTTTTCAATAACCAAAAGGAATATATTGCCTATCTTGAGCCTTGGAGCTTAACAATCATGGAAAAATAAAAGAGAATATAGAGGGGGAAACCACCTTACATAAAAAGAAGCAAGAATAAGAATTACATTGACTTCTTTACAGAAACTATATAGGAAGAAGAAAGTGGATTAAAATATTAAAGTGTTAAAAAAAACAAATCATTAACCCAGAATTCTGTGAACCCAGTGAAATGATTCTTCAAAAGTGAGAGTAATACTTTCTCAGACAAAACAAAATTGAGGGAATTTGTTACTAATAAATCTGTCTAGCAAGAAATGCTTCTAAAAGTTCTTCAGAAAGAAGAAAGATTATATGAATCAAAAATTCAGATTTATGCTATGAAAGGAAAAACATTAGAGGAGCATTAGGAATATATGAAGGTAAAATAAAATCTTTTATTTCTCTTATATTCAATCAAACAGGTAACATTTTGTTCAAAATAGTTGCAATAATGCATTCAGTGATATAACTCATCGATAGTGAAATGAATGACAACAATGCTATGAGGGATAGTAGGGAGGAAATAGGAATACTTTGTTATAAGCTACTTGTACTATCCATGTAGTAATGGACTATTATTTGAAAGTAGACTTGAATTAATTATAAATGTATATTGTAAATGAGTGGACAACCACTTAAAACAGAAATGCAATTGATATGCTAAGAAAGTAGAAAAAATGAAATCCCGTAAAATACTCAAATCCAAAGACAGAAAAAGAGTGGAAGACCAGAAAAAAATAATAAATAAAAAAGGCAATTAATAGAAAATAATAGGGACGCCTGGGTGGCTCAGTGGTTAGGTGTCTGCCTTTGGCTTGGGGCGTGATTCCAGGATCCAGGATTGAGTCCCACATCGGGCTCCCTGCATGGAGCCTGCTTCTCCCTCTGCCTATGTCTCTGCTTATCTCTCTTCTCTCTCTGTGTCTCTCATGAATAAATAAATAAAATATTTTAAAAAATAGAAAATAACAAATGGTGGTTGATGTTACTACAACTATATCAACAATCACTTTAAATGTCAATAAATTAAATATACCAGTTAACGACAGAGACTGTCAAAATGGATAAAAAAAAAAAAACAAGACCAACTGTATGCTGTCTACAAAAAAAAAAGACACTTTAAATGTAAAGACATATATAGATTAAAGGTAAAGGGACAGAGAAAGATATAACATGCCAACAGTAATCAAGAGAAAGCTAGAGTGGCTTTGTTAATATCAGACAAAGTAGACTTCAAACAAGGAAAATTATTAGGGATAGAGAAGGGCATTACATAATGATAAAAGTTCAATTCTCCAGGAAGACATAGCAATCCTTAATGTGTATGCATTAATGTGTCTGCATAATGCATATAGCAGTGTCTAAATATGTGAGGCAAATCTGATAGAACTTCAAGGAGAAATAGATGAATCCACTATTATAGCTGGAGACTTCAACACTCCTCTACCAATAATTCATGATGCAGGGGCACCTGGCTGGCTCAGTCAGTAGAGCATGACTCTTGATCTTGGAGTTTTAAGTTTGAGCTCCACACTAGGGGTGTAGATTACTTAAAAATAAAAATAAAAATAAAAATAAAATGAACAGACGCAACATGCTGAAAATTAATGACATTGTTGAATTGAACTGTACCAACAGTTAACTGGATCTAACTGATATCTATAGAATACATTATCTAACAACAGCAGAATGCACACTCTTCTCAAATTCATACAAAACATTCACCAATATGGACCATAGTCTTGGCCATAAAACACAGCTTAACAAAGTTAAAAAAGAAAAGCCATACAGTATATGCTCTCAAACTACAATGGAATTAAACCAGAAATAAATAAGAAAGAGATGACTGAAAAAAATACAACATGCTTCTAAATAACATGTGGTTCAAAGAAGTCTCATGAGAAATTAAAACATATTTTGACTGATGAATGGATAAAGAAGTTGTGGTATATATATCTACAATGCAATATTGCCCAGCCATAAAAAGAATGAAATCTTACCATTTGCAATGACATAGAGAGAGTTAGAGTACATTATGCTAAGTGAAATAACTCAAAGAAAAACAAATACCATATGATTTCACTCATGTGGAATTGAAGAAACAAAACAGAAGAACATAGGGGGAAAAAGAGAGAGAGAGGCAAAACATAAAACAGACTCTTAACAATAGAGAACAAACTGAAGGTTGCTGAAAGGGAAATGGGCAGGGAGATGAGCTAAGTGGATGATGGGTATTGGGAAGGGCACTTGTGATGAGCACTGGGTATTATATGTAAGTGATGAATTACTGAATTCTACTTCTGAAACTAATATTACACTATTGGTTAACTAATTGGGTTTTAAGTAAAAACTAGATCCTACAAAAATATTTTAAACCAATTTAAAAATAAAATGATAAAAAATAAAAAATAAAAAAATAAAAATAAAATGATAAAATATGTGGTATGCAGAAAAAGCAGTAATTAGAGGGAAATTTATTGCATTGGATATTAGAGAATAAGGACTTCAAATCGATAATTTAAGCTTCCACTTTAGGAAATGAGAAAAGGAGAACAAATGTTAAAATAAAAGAACAAGTTAAATACAAAATTAGCAGAAGAAATAATAAAAAGTAGAGCAGAAATCAGTAAAATTGAAAACAAAAAATCAGTAGAGAAAAATCAACAAACCCAAAAGTTCGTTCTTTGAAGAGGTCAATAAAACAGATGAATTTGTAGTTAGGTTAAGTAAGTAAAAAAAGAGAACAGACACAAATTTGCTAAAACTAGAAATGAAAGAAGGACCATCACTACTGATCCCATAGACATTAAAAGGATAATAAAAGAATAATAAGAACAACTCTCTGTTCCCAAATTAGATAACTTAGTTGAAATGGAACAATTCCTTGAAAGACTCAATTTACCAAAACTCACAAAAGAAGAAATAGACAATCTTAATAAGTCTTCATCTATTTAAAAAATTAAATCGAGGGATCCCTGGGTGGCGCAGCGGTTTGGCGCCTGCCTTTGGCCCAGGGCGCGATCCTGGAGACCCTGGATCGAGTCCCGCGTCGGGCTCCCGGTGCATGGAGCCTGCTTCTCCCTCTGCCTGTGTCTCTGCCTCTCTCTCTCTCTCACTGTGTGCCTATCATAAATAAATAAAAATTTTAAAAAATTATTTAAAAAAATAAAATAAATAAATAAATAAAAAATTAAATCGATAATTAATGACATGACAAAACAGAAAGCAATAGGCTGAGATGGTGAATTCTACCAATGTAAAATCTACCAAACATTTAAGGGAATTATACTAAATCCATATAAGCTTATCTAGAAAATAGAAGTTGAGGTGATCCTTCCTAACTCATCCTGAGGCTGGCATTACCCTAATACCAGAACCAAATATATTACAAGAGAGAGCAACTACAGACCAGTGTCTCTCATGAACATAGATGAAAAAATCCTTGAGAAAATATGAGCAAATTGAATACAAAAATGTATAAAGAGAATTATACATCATGACATTGTGGGATTTATTCCAGATATGCAGGGCTGGTGTGACATCTGAAAGTCAATTAATGTAGTCCATCACAACAAGCTAAACAATAAAAATCTTATGGTCATATGAAAAGATACAGAAAAAGCATTTGGCAGGCTTTCTGCTCTTCCCATTTAACAGATAGATGCATGTTCTTGTGCAATGCCAGCCACATCCCTGAAACATGATAATGAAGGTCAAGTAAATGGATTTGCCTATATTGTGTGCTTGGCAAGGTGGATAATGCCTCTATCAATGACTCCATTGATTTCAATTACATGAGCTACATGTTCTAGTATGATTCCATCTATGGCAAATTCAATGGTACAGGCAAGGCTGAGAATAGGAAACTTGTCATCAATGAAAAGCCTATCTCCATCTCCTGAGAGTGAGCTCCTGCCGGCATCAGCACCCAAGTGATGTGGATGCTGAATGCATTGTGGAGCCCACTGGAGTCTTCACTACCATGGAGATGGCTGGGGAGTCACTTGAAGGTAGGGCTAAAAGGGTCATCATCTCTGTCCCTTCTGCTAATGTCTGCATGTTTGTGATGGGCATGGACCATGAAAAGTATGACAACTCCCCAAGATTGTCAGCAATGACCCCTGCACAACCAATTGCTTGGCCTCTCTGGCCACAATCATTCATAACAACATTTGCATCATGGAGGGACTAATGATGACAGTCCATGCCATCATTTCCAAGCAAAAGGTTATGGATGGCCCCTCTGAAAAGCTGTGGTGTGATGGCCAAGGGGCTGCCCTCAACATTATTCCTGCTTCTTTCTACTGGTGCTGCCAAGGCTGTGAGCGAGGTTATTCCTGAGCTGAATGGGAAGCTCACTGGCATGGCCTTACATGTACCCATCCCCAGTGTAAGAGTCATAGATATGACCTGCTGTGTGGAGAAAGCTTCCAAATACAATGCCATCAAGAATGTGGGCCACCTCAAGAACATCTTGGGCTACACCGAGACTTTAACAGTGATGCTGGGGCTGCCATTGCTCTCAATAATCATTTTATCTATAGCTCATTTCTTAGTATGACAATGAATTTGGTTACAGGAACCAGGTGTTGGACTTTTTACGGTCCACATGGCCTCCAAGGAGTAAGAGACCCCTGGACTACCAGACCCAATGAAAGCACAAGAGGAAGAGAATTCTTCAGTTACTGGAGACTCCTAGCCCCAACTCATCCCTCAACACATTGAGACTCTCACAACCTCAATACAGTTTCAATCCCAGATCCCCTGTAGAAAAGGAGAAGCTTACAGAGCCCTACCTTGTCATGTATTATCAATAAAGTACACTGTACCCAGCCAAAAAAAAAGAAAAAGCATTTGATAAAATTCAACACCATTCATGATAGAAACTCATAGCAAAATAGGAGTCAAGAGGAACTTCCTTAACTTGATAAAGAACATCTACAAACAACCTATGTCTAACATATTCCATAATAGTAAGAAACTAGATGCTTTTTCCCTAGAATAAGAAACAAAGTCAGAATGTTCATCTCACCATTCAACATCATTATCTATTCAGCACCATACTGAAATCCTAGATAATGCAATATGGCAAGAAAAGGTATACAGATTGGGAAGGAAGAAAATAAACTGTCTTTGTGCATAAATGATATGACTGTTTCTGCTGAAAAACCCAGAGAATCAACCAAAAAACTCCTAAGAAGCAGCTATCGCACAGCACATTTACAGGATACAAGAATAATACACAAAAGTCAGTTAAAAAATTGGAATCTGGAAATGAAAACAATAATGAGGTGCCTGACTAGTCAGAAGAGCATGCAACTCCCGATCTCAGGGTCATGAGTTCAAGCCCCATGTTGCACATAGAACTTATTTAGAAGAAAACAGTATCATTACTGTACGTGGTATTATGCACTTTAAAATATGTTAGGATGAAAAAAAATAAAAATAAAATATGTTAGGATGATATATCCCATGTCAAATGTTCTGACCAAAAACAAAGCAAAACAGAAAAGAACACAATGAAAATTGGGGTGGGGGTAATGGATATGTTTAATACCTTGGTTGTGATACTAGTTATCACGAGTATATTTATATGTCCAAACTCATCAAGATATACATATTTGATGTGTGTAATTTTTTGTATCAATAAACAAACTATAATGAGTGCTTAAAAAGTATTATATTTTTAAAAGATTTTATTTATTTATTCATGATAGACGCAGAAAGAGAGAGGCAGAGACACATGCAGAGGGAGAATCAGGCTCCATGCAGGGAGCCCAATATGGGATTCGATCCCCAGACCCCAGGATCACGCCCGGAGCCAAAAGCAGATGCCCAACTGCTGAGCCACCCAGCCATCCCTAAAAAAGTATTTTAACCACAATAACACTTATATTAGCACCAAGAAAATGAAATACTTCGGTATAAATCTGACAAAAGGGCAGCCCTGGTGGCTCAGCGGTTTAGCGCCACCTTCAGCCCAGGGCCTGATCCTGGAGACCCAGGATCGAATCCCATGTCAGGCTCCCTGCATGGAGCCTGCTTCTCCCTCTGCCTGTGTCTCGGCCTCTCTCTCTCTGTGTGTGCGTGTCTCTCATGAATAAATAAATAAAATCTTTTAAAAATATTAAAAAATAAATCTGACAAAATATGTACAAGATCTATATGAGGAAAGCTCTAAAACTCTGATGGAAAAAAAATCAAAGAATATTTAAATAAATGGGAAGATATTCCCTGTACACAGATAGGAAGAAACAATATTATCAAGATATTGGTTCTCTCCAACTTGATCTATATATTCAATGTAATCCCAATGAAAATCCCATCAGTTATTTCATGCATTTTGAAAAATTAACCCTAAAATTTATATGAAAATGTAAAAGTCACAGAATAGCCAAGACAGTATTGAAGGAGAACGAAGTCAGAAGACTGACACTACCTGGCTTCAAGACTTACTATAAAGCTAATCAAGAAAGTGCTGTATTGGTGAAAGAAGAGACAAATAGATCAATGGAACATAATAGACCAGAAATTGACCTACACAAATATAATCAACTGGTCTTTGATAAAGGAGTGAAGGTAATTTGATGTAAAAAGGATAATCTTGCCAACAAAGAGTACTGGAACAACTGGGATAGTCCAATGCAAAAACATTAATCTAGAAGCAAACTTTAAGCCTTTTGCAAAAATTAACCCCAAATGGATTATAAACCTAAATATAAAACGCAAAACTATAAAATTCCTAAGATAACAAGAGAAAACCTATGTGGCTTTAGGTTTGGCAAATAACCTCTTAGACACAATACCAAAAGCACAATCCATAAAATAAAAAATTAATAAGTTAGACTTCGGGATCCCTGGGTGGCGCAGCGGTTTGGCGCCTGCCTTTGGCCCAGGGCGCGATCCTGGAGACCCGGGATCGAATCCCACGTCGGGCTCCCGGTGCGTGGAGCCTGCTTCTCCCTCTGCCTGTGTCTCTGCCTCTCTCTCTCTCTCACACTGTGTGCCTATCATAAATAAATAAAAATTAAAAAAAAAAGTTAGACTTCATTAAAGTTAAAAACTTCTGCTCTACAATAGTCGTTGTTAAGATACAAGCCAAAGACTGGGAGAAAATCTTTGTAAAACACATGTCAGATGAAGAACTGGTATCTAACATATATAAAGGACTCTTAAAATTCAACAACATGAAAACAACACAATTTTAATCAACTGACAAAATATGTACAAAAGATCTGAAGAGACAGATGGACAAAAGATCTGAAGAGACACCTCACCAAAGAAGATATACAGACAGCAATGAGTATAGGAAAAGATGCTCAACATCATACATCATTAGGAAAATGGAAATCAGAATGCTGAGATACCACTACACACCCATTAAAATGGCCAAAATTCACAACACTGACAACAGTAAATGCTACAGAAGATGTGGAGCATTAGGAATTCTCTTTCATTGCCAGTGGGAATGCAAAATGTTACAGCTATTTGGAAGACAGCTTCTTTCTTACAAAACAGAATATAATTTTACCATATTTTCCAGCAATTGTACTCCTTTTCATTTTATCCAAATGTGTCAAAAACTTATATTTACACAAAAACCTGCACACAGGGGTCCCTAGCTGGCTCAGTTGGTAAAGCATGTGACTCTTGATCTCAGGGTTGTAAGTTTGAGATCCACAATGGATGTAGAGCTTATATTAAAAAAATTTAAAAACCTGCACACAAATGTTTATAGATTTATTAATAATTGTCAAAGTTGGAAACAACCAAGATATCCTTCAATAGATGAATGAATAAACAAATTATAATGCATCCATACAATGGAATGTTATTCAGTAATAAAAAGAAATGAAATATCATGACATGAAAAGATCTGAAGGAACCTTAAATGCATATTGCTTATTGAGAGAAATCAACCTGAAAAGGCTGTATACTGTGTGATTCCACCATATGACATTCTGGAAAAGACAAAACTATTGAGGGAGCAAAAAGATCAGTGGTTGCCAGGAATTTGGAAGGGATGGGTGGATGAATAGTTTGAGCACAGGAGATTTTTAGGGCAGTGAATTTTCTGTATGACACTGTAGTAATAGATACACATTAATATACATTTATCAAAGCCTGCCGAATGTACAACAGAAAAAGGGAACCTTAATGTAAACTTTGGACTTTGATAATAATGTATCAATATTGGTTCATCATTTGTAATAAATACATCACATGAATGCAAGATGTTAAAAATAAAGGAAATTGCAGGTAAGTGAGTAGCATATGGGAACTCTCTATACCTAATTTAGCTAGATTTTTTTTCTATAAACCTATAACTTCTCAAAAAAGAGGTCTATTAATTATAATTTTTAAAAAAATAATGAAGAAGATCTCTGAACATTAGTTCTAGGATATACTGTTAAGTGGATGGAAGAAGTGAAATGTAAAAGTGTATTGTAAGTTTTCTTTCGTGTAAGACAGAAGGATATATAAAAAAAGATATATAAATTTTCATTTGTGCAAAAAGAAATATAGGAAGTAAAAAGCAAAAATAATGAGATTTGTACCTATGGCAGGGTGAGGGTGCAGGGTAGAGAGGATGGTGTCGGGAAACGGGAATAGAGGATGAACGTAATTATACTTTTCTGAATATACTTTTGTCGATGGTTCTGACTTTGGAACCATATCAATGTTTCACATACAAAAAAATTAAAACAAAAAGTATGGGTAAAAACACACAACAAAATGGAAACAAAGAGATCCCTGGGTGGCTCAGCAGTTTAGCG